>NC_081406.1:189065390-189729140 GCF_030272615.1 Cryptomeria japonica | reverse complement strand
CCTTTACCAAATTATGTCTAATATAAAAATTAAGATCAAACTAATTCTTTACAAAACCTATATATTGAAGGTAGGAATCAATTCTAGAATACCATGCTCTAGGTATCTATTTTAGAACATATAAAGCCTTCTCCAACCTATAAATAAAATATTCTTTGGAATCTTGTGATTGAGAAACATAAACCCCTTCATTAGTAGAATTTGTGTGCCTTGCACATGCACCCTATTCTAAAATGTGAACAACCTTTTTTGGCTCAATTTGTTAGAGTCTCATTTTTCCTAATCCTTTTTGCAAGAGTGGGCGATTTTTCCTAGAAGAGTTTAAGGGTATTACAAAACTCTCCCTATTCTTAGGATGCAAGGTTTTCAAGTCCGTAGGGATGAATAGTTTTAACTCTTGAGTACCATGTTATGAAAAAATTCAAAGCCTTAGGATTTTATAAATTTTGAAAGAGGAAGGCATATGTCCTTGAGGTCCCAAGGATCCCACAAGTTAATCATCCCCATCAAAGGAGTGACTTAGCACACTCCACTATGTCATACATGAAGTGGCATTAATGATGGATTATCATGAGAATATATGAATTAAATATTTTGATATATTTTTCATTTCTCACTCTCACTTTCTCATTTAAAACTCACCAAAGAGTTTGAGCATCCTATGATTCTTGCATTGCTCAATGGTTTCAACAAGGTCATTTGTCACAATTCATTTGTAATATTTTTATCTTCATCCAAGCAAGTATGTTGACTAATCTCTTCATGATGATCATTTAAATGAATGTTAAATACAAAAAATACAAAAATCATGTTTGCTCTTGAAAATTTTGGAAAAGTTTATTTTTAAGCCATTATAAATTAAGAATATCCCCTAATAGAGAATGCCCTAATGTGAGGATTACAAGTATATGATGGAAGGAATTGGTGAAGTAGTGTGTTTTTAATTTGACATTCCCAAAGTTTCCCTATAAGATAACTCCTACTACTACTATAAGATCATGCATAGAATCTAAATGAAGTTTTGATATCTACACCCAGGGTTTTCCATAGGAATGGGGTCATTATTATTCTATGGTTTTGAATTAGAGCGCGCAGTTTCAAATATCCACTAATCTTCCAACACCTTTGATGAGGTCATAGAAAAAGGAATTACTATTGAAAGGGCTCTCATGTATAAGGGTAATGTGAAGATTTATAAAGACAATAATGATATTCCCTTCACATCTAGTGATAAACCTAATCTCTGGGATAAGAACAAGAATGTTGTCAATGATGGTGTAGTGGACTCAAAATCTATTCAAACCGCATCTAACATATCAGCAAAAACACAAAGCATCACCTTTTCTATGCAAAACAACACCTTTAGGGGAAAAAATTAAAGAACAAAATTCACTCCTTTAGGAGAACACATTGACACCAATTTGTAAAAACTTGTTCAAGTTAAGATGATCATATTACTCAAATCTAGAAAACAAGAATTAACAATAAAACCACCATCATATAAAGATGATTTTTTTGACTATCATGGGATCAAAGGACATAAAATATCAATTGCATTAAACTAAAACATCTCATCCAAGACCTCATATACTATTGAAGAAACTTCATCCACATCAATCAAGGATATTAATACATTCAAGGATCCACTCCCTAAATAGGGAAAAGAAGATTCCTCTAACAAGAGTGGCCCCTCCAACAATGCCAATTACTTTGTCATTCCATATGAATACACCATAGCTCAAGTAGAATAATTCTCTTCCATAAAAAGTACAACTCATTTGTGTACACTTTCAATATGTGTAAGAGTCCAATAGCATCCAATGATCCCCTTCCTAATAAGAATTAAATTATCCTTAGTATGCCATCTCATGGTCCTCTTCCTAATTAAGATCAAAGAATACCTTCCAGTCCATCCAACGATAATCCTCCACATAAAGAGAAATATATCCTTTCCATCTCATCTAATGATCATATTCCAAAATAAAATCAATATATCCTCACTCCACCTCATGATCTTATCCCAAGTCAAGATTAAAGTGTTCCTCCATTTCCATCTCAAGATCGTAACATCCTTCCTAATCACCATCATGGTCATGAGTTTTCACAAGATCTAATTATACTTATCCAAGCAACACATATCAAAGCATCCAAATTTTCTCATCTAAAAGCCTCATCCACCTCTAAGTCATCCATTCCATAATATATCCCTCATCGTTGAGTTTGAATTTAGATCTTACAAATCATTGTTTCCATAGATTATGTGATTCACATTTTCATCATCCACACATATTACTCATGGTAATTCTTAGCATCCTAATTCACCTTCTATCTCCTCTTACCCCTATGATAGGGATACTTCTAGTTTCTTAGATAGAAACAAATTTCCTCACGTAGTTTTGGCAATTTTTTCCACCATGAACAAACTTATCCATTAGATGGAAATGGGTTAGTGAAGAAGATTCTATTATATGTTGGGAGCCAATTACAAGAGACCAATACCTTCCTAATGACCAAGGCAAGCTTTACATGAGCATAAACCACTTCCATCTCCTACAAGATCCATAGCTTTAACTATTTAATTCATGATTTAAATGCTTATTATTTTCTGTCTTTTGGTATGTTCATTTAACGTATGACCTTGCATAGTATTTGAGGTGTGATTTATTCAACCTACTCTTTTTGTGGGTATGGTGTAGTATATTTCTTTATACAAAGTAGTATATATGAAACTAATCCATAAAAATTGTATGCATAATCAAAAGAAAATAGATACCAAAAATCAAATGTGTAGAGGATAATTCTACACCTAGATAAATCTTATGAGACTAAACTATTAGTATAACTTCATCTTAGATCAAGCCAAAATCACAATGTAGGTCTACAATAGTCCTAACAATGTGAATCTAACATCAAAATCTTAATCATATATCACAATATGTATCATAATTTGTTCATCCTCAATTGCATTAAATCAATAAATAAAGCCAAAGCTCCTTAACCTTGTCATTTATTATTCAAATTTATCAATCTTAGTTCTTAATCAATTTAGATTCAATTGTATTTAATTACCTTTACCAATATAGATTCATCCTAAGTTAATAATAAGATGTGTTGTATTTCCTTTTATTTCTTATGTTTTTACAATGTTGTGATAGTTTCTCAAGTTTATTTATTTAGATAGGTTTGTTTTCTTTAAAGTGAACATTTTACATGTGGTGTTGAGATTTTTGCTAATTATAAAGGTAAAAATGTATCAAAGACATATTTCCCTACTTATTTTGGACTACTTTGATCCTCTATCCTTGATGTAATAATCTAGTATTCAAATGTTATATTTTTATATAAAATTTGGAATTCATCATAAATTTTGAACTAGACTTGAGCCTCAAGAAACCTCTAGGATCCATATGCGACCCTCACTTCCCTTTTTCCTTGTATAAAGACAAGCCTACCTATGTAGGCCTAAACCTAGACGAAGAAAACAAGTGTAGCCTTGACCCCCACTTTCCAAATCAAAATTCAATTATGGGCCAAGTTGATTTAACTCTAACTAGTTGTGACCCATAGACTTGAGCACAAAATATATAATTTTCTTAATATTAGAGTGTTGTATAAAAGGACAACACCCTAAGTCATTAAGAATCATCTATCGTGTATCAACATCTACATTTTGATTGGTGTGTATTCAAATTTGTTTAAGCATCATTGAAACAATTTATAGAAAGTCTAACTATAATTAAGACAAGATATGGATTCTCCCACTTGATAGTAAACCCTATCAATAAATTTTAGCACCACCCAATCCAAATGTTGACAAACAAACATATGTACAAAAAAAAAGGACCCTACATGCGAGGCCATGATTTAAAGTTTGGAAGCACATTAGGTCCAAGGACACATATGCAAGAATCTAGATCATATATGTGAGTTTGAACCTTAACACGAAATAATTCATTTTTTTTATTTATTAAAATTTAACTTTCTTAAATATAATCATAATACACAAAACAAAATAAATATTCTTTACGATTTTACAAAATTAAACAAAATTAAAGTCATTTATCTTATAATTTTCATTACAAATACATTATCATTTTCAACATATATTCACTACAAATACATTATCTAAATTAAACTCAAATTTATCTTATGATTGGTTCTGAATCAGAAGTAGTAGGCTTTTGTTTTGTTCCCTTCATTTTGGATTTGTGTTATCTGATGAAATCATGCGGATTTTGCACTCACCGCACATTGCCAATCTTTTCTCACTAAAAACAAAGCTTAACTGATCGTTTTCCTTCGATAAGACGGCCCATCAAATGATTGCGACATTTTCCTTGCATTCAATTTTGTTGGAGTTTTCTAACGTAAACTCGTACGGTATTAAGAATTGTGATTGCTATAGAAAATGGAAATTAATGGTTGGGAGTTTTTTTTATAGATTTTTTAGTTGGTTTTTAATTGATGTTTTGGATTTTATATAGTGATTTATTATAAAGTTCGGAAAAAAAATTTGGTATTAAGTTTACAATCAAGTTAACAATTTTATACTTGTTCTGGTTATGAATTGGTTAGAGCGATTCTAATTATTTATCAAAAAAATATATATAATTTAAACATTTAAAGTATCTTATATATTATAGAAAATTCTTATCTACAACATGAATTTTCATTTTTGAGAAATTTAATTATTAGAATAAAAGAGAAACTTGTTCGTTTCTAGTGTTTAAACTCATGCCTACAATTGCATTTAATTATAATTTAAATTTTTGAGAGATTTTCTTATTAAAATGAGGGATAAAATTATAGTTTATATATTTAATCTGAATTCATTTCTTATTTTATAGTTTAATATATATTAGAAAGTGTTTAGAGTTCAATTGAGTAAAGTTTAGCAAGCTTTTCTAATAAAATTGTGTTTCATTATTTAATTTTGAAAATTGAAAGTTTTTAGTTCACAAAAGTTATGCGAAAGTAGTACATCAACAGATTAGTTAGTCAAATTTAGTCAAAGCATAAAATAGTTTTCTATGAAAATAATATGTTGGGACCATTAAGATCAATGTCCTCTAAGATATGGTGACTCTTGCCTCTAAAAAGTTGTCACATCCCATATCTTGGAGATAAGGATGGATAGTGTCTATCCATATTCAAATTTAAATGGATGAGAGTTGTTTTTTATATCAGTTTGTGATGTTAAAGATGTTAGTTCATTATGTTGAATTTGAGATCAACTATAATCAATCATGCTACATGCATTCTCATATATACATATAATTGTCTACTTTGGAACTGGAACAAGTGGAGAGAGAATCCTTGGTGAAAAAGATATATATGTCATTTCATGCCAACATAGGCTCATACAAGGATTGTATTCATGCAAAGATGACAAGTATCCAACCAGTGAATTGTTGAGAACCCCACAGATAGGATAGATAGGACAACACATTCTCAAGAAAAAGTTAAATGTTGTTAAAAAAATCATAAGATTTTCACTTCTGTTATACATAATGCATATCACCTACATTATGATATATGTGTTCCTTATCGTTGCACATAATGTATATCACATGCATTATCATATGTTATATATTATCTCTCCTAGATTTGTCATCATTGTTTCATTTGGTCCAAGTATAAATGTAAAAAGTTGATATCTTCTATTACAAATATTACATCGGTATCTGTGTCATATGTATTGTAATTGTCTGACAAGAATCCAATCAAAGGCTTTCCCCTTCACTACTTATCATGTATTGTACTTTCTTAAAAAGTAAAAAAATATGTGTATTAACAAAAACAAAATGCAAGCTCTGCTGAAGGTGGTGACACTAGACTTTATGGACATAACAAGTCTAAGAAATCAAAAGATCTTTTGAAAGTTACAGGAGAACAAATAAGTAGTAGAAGTTGATGATATTGATACTTAAAGATTTGAGACTTTCACGATGCATGAATAATCTATGTCAAATTTAACAGTACAATTAAAAAAGAAGCAGAGGTGATAGATCATATGAAGCATGAGTTGTTCACATCTGATAATTATTATACAATTTTTTTTTTTTTAAAAGAAATTTTATAATACAATATGAAATCAACATTTCAAATCACACGTATTAAAGTTAAAAAAAAAACAAAAAAAAAACTTAATAATCGAATATAAAATCAGTATTTCAAATCACACTCATTACAAACGACCACAACACAAACTTTATACTTTACTTTTATATATCAAAATAATAAAAACCTATAAAACATAATCAAAATCCTGATTTAAAAATCTTATAGTATAAAATTTACCAATAAACTCTTTCAAATCTGGTACACCAAATTATAATAAACCCCCACTTTACAAGTCATTTAGGTCAAGATCCATTACGTAGGGTTCCTTCACCAAAGACAAAGATCCAACGGCGGTCGAAAGCTGACACAAGCTCGGAGAGCCTGCAGACCGTTGGATCTAACGCGCTTTACCAAATGTGTCCAGATTCAGTGAATGTTAATTGCCTTCCGACAAAGAAATAAATTATTTTACTTTTCGAGCTCCCTCAACATTGGGAAAAATAAAACGTCTAGAGGGGATGAACTTGGTAAAACCTTCGCGTGGGCCCTACCGCGAATACCTTCCACGTGCCGTCATTTTCACGTATGAATATTATCCTCTCATTGCATGCATCCATGCAATGCATACATGCATGGCCGAATATTCATATTCGTCGGATAGCGAACAGATTTTAATGCTGAATATGAATTTCGGCTTTAATTTGTCAACGTGTCATTTCTTCGAAGCAAATAAAAAAAAAGTGTGAGGGCTTTTATTTCTATGCGTGTAGAAAAGAATATGAGTACGTACGTGGATTCCTCTAATTTGTTAGATAGTACTATGAAAAGAAAATAATTATAAACTTTATTATTATTCCATTACATCAGCATTTAGAAAATGTCCAAAAGTATTTTGAAAAATTTATTCCTTAAGCACCGAAAGCTTCACTTTTGAAAGGAAATCTCTTATAGGATATATTATTTAATGATGTTTGCTTTAAGAGAAGAAAAGTATATTCTATATATTTTGGTCAAAGATGATATGGAAGACCTGGAGAAGGAGGACAGTGATAAGGTCGAGGTTGACATGGCGGCCACGAAGGTTTTAGAGTCTTCTAAGATGGACACCAATGCTCCCAACTCCAGGACTTTGCAGAAAGAAAGTAAGAACACCTCCCTTTTATCTACTACTTCCCCCCCATGATAAAGGCAAATAGATCTGTGAGGAAGATGGGAGGAAGTCTGAGGGCGTTCAGACTGTTGTTGATGGAGGTGAAAAGGCGGATGCTTTTCAATGTGCGGGTTGTAAAGCAATTTCCAAGGATTTGAACAGTGTGAAAAAGAAGCTTGACACTCTGGATATGCATTTCAACAGAATTGCAAAATTTGCCCTAAAGTTCATGCATTCCTTGGCCACTACTTTGTGTCTTCTGCATCAGGATAAAGAGAACCAGAGAGGTTTGGGAGGTGACACCACGAAGGATCTATTTGAGTTCCTTGCAGATGATTGGACCGATCTCCTGCTTTCCTAGCACATGGTGACTGGAAAAAATGATTAATGGATGCTTTTTTCCATTTTTGTTTAAGGTTTCGATGTTGGATCTGTTGGATCCTAGTTATGCTTAATTTCATCATCAGCCCTGTGTGGCTTATTAAGACTCTTTTTTTTTTTTTCCAGATACTATCGTATGAACAATATGCTTACTACTAGGGTTAGTTGATTTAATGTTAGTTTCTTTGTGGATATTTGCTTTTTCAGACGTTATATGGACATGATTAACATCAATCTTGTGATCTTCTATAGTAGTAGGTGGATTATGTTTTTGATAGTTAAGATAGGGACTGGTTGATGCTCTGTCGTTTGGCTGTTGTGTTTGTGTTGTTAATGCTCTCTTTGAGGATTGCTATGTACTCCGGGTTAGCCCCCTAGTTTTGGCTTTTTTTATTATCAAAAATAATTTTATATTTTGAATAGAATGACATACTAAAATATTCATATAAATTTGTATCATTTGATTATTTCTACCATAACATCTTTAAAATTGTTTGATTATTTTTGTTATAATGGAAGAATTATCTTATTATAATTTTAATTTGGCATTGAATAATCAAGAGTTGATTAAAACATTTTTAATATAATGTCATGTTAAAGTATTTATATAAGTTCATATAAAGAAATTTATATTATTTGATTATTTCTATCATAACACCTTTAAAATTGTTTGATTATTTTTGTTTTTATGGAAGAAAGAGTTTGAGGATTGGGTATAAATCTAACATTGTAGATCTTACTTGTACTTGCAAATTTGTATTGTGTTATGTGAACTTTGTTTCGTTTCTTCACTTTAACTAATTCAACGTGAATTCTTTGGCACTTCCTAATATTTATGGACTCACATAATTTAAGAATATCTTGGTAGGGTTTTCATTATGTCACAAGTATAAATGTTCTTCTAGAACAACCAATGGAAATGTGTATGAATGATTGAAACTACAATTCTCAATCATGCATGTGCTCTTATGAATGTTTGTGCATAATCAGAAGTCTTCTAGGGCACCAATTGAAGTGTTTAAAGTTAGCCATAACTAAATAATGTTATCAAATCATGAATATCTAAAATGTGCATTGAAAATACCTTTAAATACAAGGACATGGAAAAATATCACATCATTTTTGTGTTTAGATAGACCTAGGCAAGAAGGGTAAATAATCTAAGTTGGCTAAAATTTAAATTTATTTTTTAAAAATTGGAGGACTTGTCCATGACCTCAAGGACGTCCTCGTGACTATAAACTAGTCTTGAAGCATGAAAGGTGGCAAATCATAGAGGGTAACATGCGTTATAGAAATGTGTGCATGCATAATTGTAATTATATAAGTAGATAAGACAAATGTATATGGATGTGCATACAGGAACACATGTAATGGGTAGGTGGATAGCATAGGGCAATGGACCTAGCATTACTCCAAATTATGTCTATCAATTTATGCCATTGTGACAAGGTACTCTCATCAAAATGGGCACAAAAATAAATAGGAAATGACATGAGTGCATGCAAATTTCACAATTACAATTTGACCCCCGGTGAACTCACAATAATGGTTCCCACTTTTTTGCCACTTTTGACACTGAGATGTACATTTTTAAAATAATCTTCAACTTCCAAGAACTATAAATTTTAAACTATTAAAAATTTGAAGATGATGTAAATTAGTGATTTCTAGCATTTTGTTTGTAGATTCTATATACATTTTTTTCAAATTTTTTTGAAGGATTTTTTTAAAGATTTTCCATCTCCCTCGAAAAGTAGTTTTTTACAACAAACTACATTTTTTAAGAGTGAAGTGCCTCCCGAAACGCATAACTTTTTTTCTATAAATGATAAAAACTCAATTCTTTTGAATTTTGGTTTGTAACATCAATATCCAGGGCTTGCATTTGGTTTTATAGTGATATGTTCAATATTTTTCATTTTATAAAGTTTTGAAGTCCGACTAGTCATAATTCAAACATAGGTTTACGTTTGAACACATAACTTGTTCTATATAAATCGAAATTCAATGTTTTTTTTTTGTTAGAAAGAAGACATCAATACCAGGGGCTTAGATATTTTTTAGATTTTTTTTGAATTAGTTTCTTATTTTTCCCAAGGCATTGAACAGAGAAGTTCATATTCGATGAAAAACCAATTTTCCATAAAATTAAAAAAACAAGAACATAATAAATTCAAAATATAACAAAATTATACTCGTTAGAAAGCTTGCTTCGAGTACTACTATCTAATATTTTTGGGTTATCAAGATTATTTCATTCGTGTATTGATCCAAAGCTCCGAAGTCATTAATTCTTCAGAACTCTGAAATTTTTTGGGAGAAACCCCTAGTTTGCGGTTTCGAACGAACATAAGTTCGAGCGAATTGGGTTCGCTCGAACCCCCCATTCGCTCGAACCAATGAGCTCGATTTTGGCACGCACATTTTTGTAACTGCCATGTTCGAGCGAACCCAACAATTTTTAACTGTCGGCTTTCGTTCGAACTCTGGCCGACGCATTTTTCATTTTTTTTTTCATTTGTGGAATCGTATAAATATCCATAATTTTTTTTCGTTTTTATCACTCAAATGATTAAAATAATTCGCATTTTTGGATGAAAGAAGACATTTGAAAATTATTTTGAAGGCAATAATTTGAAGGTTTTTTGTAAAAGCATGGGAAACAAGAAGAGAAGGCAAAATAAGACTTCAAGGAATTATTCTCTCGAAACAGAAGAAAGATATCGAGAACAAAGAAGACAAAGATATCATGATGCAAGTATGTATTTTTAATTTAATATGTATTACGTATCAATTAATTAGAATTCAATATTTTTTATCTAATATTTTTAATAGGATTAAAAATAATTTTGTTTTAATTGGAAAGCATAATTAATTTGAGATAATACATGTGTATTTGCAAATTTCAAATTCCATCAACTTGCTTGTTGTGTAATTGTATTTTTCTCCTATATAATTAAGTTCATTTATAATAGATAAGACCTATTAAGTCATAAAATTCATAAGACAGGTATTATGTCATAATTTCTAGGTTCTAAATTATATATATTGAATATTTAATCTACATGTACAAGTAATTTCATGTGATAGGTCCTTTAATATCACATAATATATATCTGTCTTAAGGGTAGTTAAGTATATTAATTGTGAAATGTTTTTTCAAATGTGGTCATATTGATTTTAATAATAAGGCCTATTAGGAATATTACATTGATTATAGGTCTTAAATGTGACATAACTTTATAACCTATTAAACATGTTGAATAATTTAGGTGAACTATTTATATTCAACTTCACGTACATGCAAAAACATTTCAGATTAGGAGGTCTATTATGCAATAATAGGTCTTAAATATAAACACATGTGACAAATTATAGTCCACTTACATTATGGTCCATAACAAATTAATATGAAGTCACCTAAGTTATCGTATGCATCCATCAAAATATTTGTACTTTTAATTTTCAAAATTGGAATTTCTAATTTATCAAAATTTTATTTTATGTGTTAAATTAGTGCTCAAAATTAGAGATTGAACTTTAATCCTAACCTGAGAACAAATTGAACTTTAAACCTAAACATGTAATTTAATTAGAGTTATAAGTTCAATAAGGTCCTGAAAGTAATTAAATTTAATAAACCAAATTGAATGGGCTAATTTTAACATGTAAAGCTTTAAGCCAAATTCATCCCTATTCTTAATCCTAATTGAATAATCTCTGATTAATTCAAGAACCTTACACAAACTCTTAAATTATGTGCAGAACGGGCAAACGAACCTGTTGAAGAACACAATATAGTTGATGAACATAGGGAGGAGATTGTCCAAGTTGAACCAATGGAGACCTTTGAAGGAGAGGGGTCAGGCTCCTTACCTCCTACCACTGATATGGATGTGCATATTGTGGATCTAGCTAAACAGGTGAAGAGAAATATTTCTTATAAAAATTTAGATCATTTACTTGAAATGGATGTGGATGAGTTGAAACGTCTCAGTGAAGAACCTAGACATACTAAAAGGAGGTCAATGAATAAAAGTGGAAAAGAAATAATGTCGCATTTCAACAATCTTGATACTACACTAGAAAAAGCTCAATTGTTATCAATTGTACTTACTCATAAAGACTTAAGAGATCCAATGAAATTGTTGGGTATAGATACAACAAGTCAAAAGAGGAAATCTTCTCAGCTACAAAAATCTATTGTTGATAATGTTAAGAAAGGTTTGGTGAACATTGGTAAAAAATCTCGAAAACTAGATAAGACCATTTCAAGAAGAGTGATGTTGACATCTTTAGTAAATGAAAGATTGCCTCAAAAAAGACAAATCTCTTCATTGTCATCTGAGTTTGGTTTTAGTAGAAGGACAATATCTAAATATGTTAAAAGGAGAAAGATTTTGGATGATACTACCTCAGAAGGGAATTGGGCAATTATGTGTAGAGCTCCTCATTCTGATAGAATTGAAGATGTTGTTAGGAACTTTGTGACAAGTTTTTGGAATGATAATACTCGCCCTTCATCAAATAGTAGAGATGTTATCAAGCAAAGGATTGGTCCTGATCATTATGATCTCCATGTAAAACATTGGATAGACACAACAAAACATGAATTGTATGTATTGTTTACTAAAACAAACCCTCATATAAAGATTGGACAAACCATGTTTGAACGGTTAAGGCCATATTATGTGAAGTTAAACAAAGTTTTCGAAACTTGTTGTTGTCGTTATCACATCGAATTTGACTTGTACTATCAGGTGTTTCGAAAGATTAGAGAAGATAATGATGGTTATGAAAATGCTCCTCCTAAACGAACAAGTCAATTCATAGCATCCATCTTATGTGATAAATCAGATGATAATGCAACCGGTCAAATAAATTGCATAAGAGGAATTTGTGGAACATGCGGGGACTTGGCTAAATTGCCTTTGAGAGATGAAGATACTGACATGAGGAAGATGGTAAATTGCAAGAGTTACAAGTGCCAAAAATTTGAAACAAAATTTGGAAAGGAATCTACAAGACTAGATTATGTAGAAGAGGAAATACCTATTGGAACATTTATGGAAAATTTGTGTAAGTTGATAAAACCATACATATGCCATGGTTTTTTTGCCAAGTGGCAAGCAGAACAATTTAAAATATTAAGAGACACTTTCCCACTTGGAACTATTCTATTTGTAGTTGACTTCACAGAGAATTACTCTTTTGCACATCAAAAAGAGATTCAATCAGAGTATTACTTTTCAAAGCAAATCACTATTTTCGTGCATGTGTGTTATCGACATGCACAGATGAATTTGGATGGTGTTGATAGTACATTTGAAAATTGTTTCATTAAGAAAGAGTACCACTTCTATATCAGTGATGATAAGGAGCATGACACACTTTTTGTACAACATTGCTTTAAGAAGTTTTTTGAATATTTGAAAGATAGAGGCATAACAATAGTTAAACATTTTGTTTGGTCTGATGGATGTGCGACACAATTTAAATCTTCGAGGCCATTTTATGCACTATGTAGATATCATTGAAATGACAAAATACCACATGTTTGGAGTTTTTTTGAGAGTGGTCATGGAAAGGGTGAACATGATGGTGCAGGAGCTTGTATCAAACGTGCTCTAAGAAAGCATCAAATAAAGTACACAGGAGAACGTATAGAAAATGCACATGATGTTGTTGAATGGTGTACGAAACACTTTGAGCAACCGAATTATCCTGGGGAATCATCATCGAGAACATATAAGCCCATTCCATATAGAGTGTTTTGGGAGATAACTGGTACGTGTTCTCTTTTAGTATTTTATTTAATTTTTTTTAATTTAACAACTTGATCTACATGTACATTTTGCAGATGTAGATAGAAAATCAATGCATGGATGCAAGAGTGTGGAGAGGACAAGATCTTTGCATTGTGTCATGAGTACAGATAATTGCCCATGGACATTATACACTAGGGATTATTCATGTTTTTGTTCTGAATGCATTTTCGAAAACTATGTTGATTGCAAGAACCAAGAGCTTGGATATGTTAGTGAATGGAAAATGGTGCCACTAGATGTTTCTGACACATACGAGGATTCAAATGAGGATGAAAACTTTGAAGACATTCCTTTGATTTCTGTTGATTACGATCATATTTCAGGATTGATTAAAAAAGGTACATACATGACGTACACATGTAAACATTTCCTTAAAAATGACATATAACTTAGAATTTATTTAACTTGTGTCAAATTGCAGGAGATATTTTTGCAGTCATAGCAGAAGATGGAAATATAGAAGGTGTTAGTTATTATTTATTGCGTTGCACAGAAGAGAGAAAGAAGTTATCAAAATCTGAGATGAGTGATGGAATGTCATTTCCCACAGGTTTGAGTTCTGATTTGAATATGTACATGTACATGTACAAATCGCTTATGTGAAATTTTTTAATTTCTTGAATGTTTCTTATATACATGTACATGCAGGATCAGTTGTAGTGCAAGGGACATATAAACAAGTTAAAATTGTTCAACATGGGATTCATTTCATTGAATACCAAATTGACAACAAGGTATATCAGTATAGTCACTTGGTCATTGCTGTTGGCCTAATTCTTCAAACAGTTCCACGTCGAGGGCGGTCTCAAAAGTGGAGACTAGATAGTGAAGATCATGACAAAATATTAAGTGTTATTGAAGAGTGTTGTGAACCACTTGATGTGGTATGAACTATATATACATTTAGTAATCCACATGAATTGAATTTTAATGTAAGTTCAAGATGAATTCTAAATCTCAAGTAACTTGTTTTGAAACTAAAGGATAAATATTTTTTAAGTTTATTTATACATTATATCAAATTAGGATGTATTTAAATGTGCATGTTTAATTGTATGTAATTGTATTTGTATTTAATTAAAAAATGCATATTATTTAAATTGGAATGTAATATGTACATTTGTAAAATTGATATTTAATATGGAATTAGGACATGCACATGTTGTGAACTATTTAACTACAATATACATACCTAGAAGCTCACATACCTACAATATACATACCTAGATGTAATATACATGTACTGGATGTGAACTATTCAATACATGACCTATTAAGTTTAGTTTGTTCATTTCATACATACTCTTTTGTTTGAAAATCTTGAAACATGTATAATCATACATACTCTTTTACATTTGAAAATCATTTCATGTATAAATTAAATCTAATAGATAATCAAACATGTATAAATCTAATTAATACAATCAAGATAAATTCTAGATCTCAAGTAACTTGAACATTTGAAACTAAAGGATAAATATTTTTTAAGTTTATTTATACATTATATCAAATTAGGATGTATTTAAATGTACATACATGTTTAATTGTATGTAATTGTATTTGTATTTAATTAAAAAATGCATATTTAAATTAAAATGTAATATGTACATTTGTAAAATTGATATTTAATATGGAATTAGGACATGTACATGATCTGTGAACTATTTAACTACAATATACATACCTAGAAGCTCACATACCTACAATGTATTGGATGTGAACTATTCAATACATGACCTATTAAGTTTTGTTTGTTCATTTCATGTATAATCTAATATAATCTAATATAATCAAACATGTATAATCTAATCAAACACAAACTAGGTATAAAGTATAATCTAGAGTCTAAACAAGTTGTTGTACATGCATGAAATATACAATCTAATCAAACATGTATTTAAATCTAATTTAATCAAACATCATGTACATAAATCTAGAATATAATCAAACATGTATAAATCTAATATAATCAAACATGTATAAAACTTATAAAGTATAATCTAAAGTCTAAACTCCATGTATAAAGTATAAAGTATAATCTAGAGTCAAACACAAACCAGGTATAAAGTATAATCTAGAGTCTAAACTCCATGTATAAAGTATAAAGTATAATCTAGAGTCAAACACAAACCAGGTATAAAGTATAATCTAGAGTCTAAACTCCATGTACGTGCATGAATATATATAATATGAAAGTATATAAAAAGATAAATGTAAATGAGCTATAAATTCTGGAGCAAATCAACAGGGATCATGTCGGCTACGAACTGAGCGACCATCTGAGGGGGAGTCCTGCAAAAGTAGAATTTATTTAAATATTAAATATAATATATCTATCTCTCTAGACGTGCATGTACATCAAATATATATACCAAAAACCATAACTAACCTGTACACTAACAGCATCTACAGAATCTCTCCTACGCACATGCTCAGAGCTCAAGGAAGGAGTGACATGAGCTAACTGTCAATTTAAGGATTAGTCCACAATCAATTTAAATGATCTACAAATTAAAACTTAGAACTCTAGATTATTTATTAAACATGAGATCTATATATATAGATTTATCAGGTACAAATTTGCAATGTATGTATACATATCTTCTAAAATTTTAAATGCACATGTACATGTACATACCTGTGTATCACCTGGAGTAGGCTATATAGTCTGATCCTGTCCCGTGATCATATCAACAACATCACTCGTGCCTGCATATCTCTCTCTAGCTGTACGTATCATTGAGGAGTGCAAGGGGCTAACTAGATGAGTGGGCATCGTGGATGAAGTGTTTGACTGTAGTAGCATGTCCATAGATCTAGTATGGCTCAAATCTCTCAGCTGATCCTCAAATGAGTCCAAACCCTCATCTGTGATATGTACCTGATTAGCTCGTATCTCCTCCTCAAATGAATCCAACCGACCCTCATCTGTGATATGGAGCTGATCAGCTCGTAGCTCCTCCTCTACAGCAACAGAGTGATCTGTAGGTGGGTCAGTACCTGGAGCATGCGTAGAGTGATGAGAATGCTGTGACTGCCTTGGGGTATGCGTCGATGCCACTGTAGCTTGACCATCTCTGAGAATCTCCTCTCTAACATCACCCAATGGTATCCCAAGTCAAGATGAAATAAAACTATAAGC
Organism: Cryptomeria japonica; assembly: GCF_030272615.1. Taxonomy (NCBI): domain Eukaryota; kingdom Viridiplantae; phylum Streptophyta; class Pinopsida; order Cupressales; family Cupressaceae; genus Cryptomeria; species Cryptomeria japonica. Next base: position 189,712,573 of record NC_081406.1, on the reverse strand, counting down.
ATGTAGTAGGTCCTCGGCTAAATACTACGACATCTGTACATGTCTACTACCTCCGACTATAGCTGCTACCTCATCTAGGGAGGGGATGCCAGCAGAAATATATCGATCATCTGAATCTGAAGCCCCCCCATGACTAGAAGATGCATGATCTATGGATGATCGCGAATGTGGTCGACTCATCATATAGCTACCCACCCTGTCAGAAGATATGGTGGCTGCTGCTGATGCAATCTGTCGAATCCTATCAATTGCTTCTCTCTGAGAAGCAATCACAACGTGATCCACTATGGGTGTCATGGCTGGGACTACTGTAGGAAATCTCTGGCCAACAAGGTCCTTGTGTCTAGGCGGAGCTCTATCACGCCTACGATATGCATCTCTATCAGCAATCCTGCCCCTCCCCTGTCCATAATATCCTGAAATATCAAGGTAGTTTGGTTTCATCTGACAATGAACCTCAGCAAATACCTGTTGTGCAAAGTATAATGGAATCTGGTCGTTATTAGGATAACGACCATGGGCTGCTAAGAATCGTGGGTAAATCAGTGATGCAACCTGTGGGTCGATACATCTGGTAACCTGATATCCCCTCACCTTACTCTTCTCCTGATATTGTGGGAAGCATCTCTCCTTGATGGTCTCCTTCGAGACCACCCCCACCACATCAGCAAAAGAATGAGGACCCCTCACCTCACTCCTCAACTGTCTATATATATCCTCTATAACCTCAGGTGAGAATGAGGTATGAGATGCTAAGCGGTCCCTCAATGTCTGCAAACTGTCAAAAATGGACGTGCACGTACTCTTGTACACGCCATCAGTATGAGGGTCATCTAGTATGGCCCTCAACCTATGCAACTCTTGATCACTGTAATGAAAAATAGTAGCAATGTCAAGCAAGGGGGGATCCTGCTGTGGTGGCTCCTGATGTGGAGCCTGCGCAGGTGGATCCTGATGTGGAGCCTGCGCAGGTGGATCCTGATCAGGAGCCTGCGCAGGTGGATCCTGATCAGGAGCCTGCGCAGGTGGATCCTAATCAGGAGCCTGCGAAGGTATATCCTGGGATGCCATCTATCTAGGTACATGTCATAAAGTTAAAATAAATATGTAAGCAGAGAGAGAGAGATCATTTTCATGAGAGAGAGAGAGAGATCATTTTCATTTTCAAAAAATACATGTAAAAATTTCAAATATTTCAGTGAGAGAGAGAGAGAACATATATTTCAGATCTAGAGATAACATATATTTCAGAGAGATAGAGAGATCTAACATGTGTATATATTTAAATCTTTGACATACATAAAAAATTCAAGAATAGAGAGATCTAACACATCATATGTTAGGACACTATATGATCCTAAGGACAACATACGACCCCTTAAGACACTATGTGATGGACTAAGGGGTATGTCGTTCACACTAGGATTCTATAAGGGGTCATGCATATGTTATTGTAAAGCGGAAAAATGATCAAACCCTAGTCGTTCTCCCCTCCCCAACTCCGAGGAGGGAGAAGGGAGAGTCACTAGGGTTGATGGTTTTCACTTAGGAGGGACTTTACATTCAAAAGAGGGGTTGAAACCCACAAGATCCAATCCTACACAATGCAAGATTGGATTCTATATGAGTTTCAAGGGTTGTGATAGCAAGGATACCCTCTTTTGTAAAGAATGCAGATGGAAAGATTGAACTAGGAATGCATAAAAAGTGAGAAAGATTCGCTTATAAACTGAGTTAGGGATATAGGATGAAGCTGCGGACCTGGAATTAGTAGTAAAATGTCGAGATGGTGCTGTCCTGCAAATTTGAGCAAAAGTTGACGGGACGATGGCGCCTGGCGTGCACACGGTCCTCCGAAAAATCCGCGAAACGAAGGGGGATCTGTTCGTCTCTGCACAAGGATTCCAGATCTTCAATTTCAGCCGCATACCTGCAACCTACACACAGAAAAGCGAAGACGATTGGGGGGTTAGGGATTAGGGGTTTGCCCTTAGGTCAAACCCCAGTTTTGGAATTAACCAAGAAATGAGAAATGTTGTAAATGTAATGTAAAACAAGTACTAATACCTTGTTGTAAGGATGTTTGTATCCTTATATGCGAAGGTATAGATGTTGTTGTTTGTTGTATGTTGTATGTTGTAGCATGTAATGTGTTGTGAGTGATCTCCTATTCAATGGTTGAATCCTTGTCTTGAATGCAACACTTAGCCTTGAATGGAGACTTAGAATGATCAATTGCTTGAAGGAATGCTTGAATGCTTGAATGCTTGAATGTTTGAGTATCGTTTCCACGTTTTGTACACATATGTCCTTCCCTCCTCAAATGGGAGAGGAAATGTAGTTTATATACTTGCCAATTAGGGTTAAAAGACTGATTTTCCCGACCTTAGGCCGACCAGGAAAGATAATTTCCAATTTGCAAACAAAAAGACCCGAAGTCCCATAGGAGACCGGGACCAAAATAGGGCCAGTGACCAGGGCACTGGGCGCCATGGTCCTAGGGGACCAGGGTGCTGGGCGCTCTGGTCCCACCTCCCGGGACAGCAGGGTGCAAAGGAGGTTCAGGCCAGGGTGCTGGAAAAATGCAGTTTTTGGTGTCATGAGCAAGTTTCGGGGTCTCCATTCAGGTTTAGTGTTGTGTCGCCATCGTGAAGAACCAAATGCGGTCGAAATTGCAAGTGTCGCAATTTTAGGACGCTACATTTAGCCCCCACTTTAGCGGGAGTATAAGCGTACGCTCATACTTCCGGTAAAGTACAAGGAAACAACATTGAAAAACTTTCACCACGTCAAGGAGGCAAGATACACCAAGCCCCCAGTGGACTAAGGATCTTACGACTTCGATTGACAAAGTAAAAGGGAAGATCACGAGGGAGAACCATGACTGTCAGTAGCAAGGTTCCCTCACTATGAGTCATGCAAGAAAGATATCAAAAATTTTCAAGGCAAAGCTAAATTTGTCAAGAAATTTTCAAGTATCTTGAAAAGATATGAATGGGATGTATGCCCCCCTACGTTAAAGCGATCGCACACGCCTCACCGGGGGTGATTGCTTTAAGGTAGTGATACATATAAGAAAATGAAAAAGGGAAAGGAGCACGTTATCACAAGGATTTAGCCCCCAAGTGTGAGATAAGCCCAAGGATAATAGACATAAAACACAAAGCACAAGGTGACTTCGCTTTCCTCGGGGTCAGTATGCTGTATGATAATTAATGTATATCATATGTATGTATGCATAATTGTTCTTCATTCCCCAATCAAGGAAGGTCACCTAGAAGAAGGGAACACATGTGTCCTTTGAGTCAACATGAGAGAGATCGAGAGATCTCAATGCTTTGCATCGTCCTCAAGTAGACAACACTAAGGACAACAAATAGAAGAATGAGAGTAACATATAGAAGAAGTAACAAAAGAGAGGAGGAGAGAATCTGCTATGCTAATGAAACTAGTCTAGCACATCATCTACCCCCCGATCTTCCTGATCAATGTTTCGGGAAGGCAGGGAACACGCTAGAGGAGGAACATCCAACATAGCAGATGGAGCTATCACAAGATCCAAACAAGGGCTATGTTCATATCCCAAGCCACGGTGTTCTTGTCTAGGAGCTAGGATAAGTGCTTTAGAAAATTCGTTAGATAAATGGTTATCAATATCAACAAGTTCATATTCACTATCAGAATGAACAGGAGAAGTAGCATTTTCATCATGAATAACATTTTCATCTATATCATCATCAAGATTTATAAAAATAGGATCTTTAACTCGCATAGGATCAAGACCATCATGTATCTTATGTTTAGGAGAGTTCGGCTCAATCGTCGGCTGAGGAGAAAATGGAATAATGCTTGTTGAAGGTGTTTTTGGGGATTGCAAAGTTTGAGCTCTAAGACGACGCTTTCGCCGGTGTTCACGTGCAGAACGATTTCGTCTAGTCTTAGTAGGAAGTTGAGAAGATTGAGGAGGAGGAATGTTCTCATCCTGATCACTTGGGTGCTTAGGTTGTGGTCTCTTAGGCTGAACAATAGGAGAAGAGGAAGGTCTCTTCTCTCCATAAGAGGAAGGAGGAGGAACTGCTCCATATAAAGGAGGAATATTTGGTTTTGGAAGGAGACCAAGTCCATCATGACGAGGAGGGATAGGTCTACTTTTAGGAAGTTTATTAATCATAGGCATAGTCACATCCATAGGGATGGGTTGGGAATCTTCTTGAGGAAAGACATTAGTTTTATCTTTCAAAGGAAGAACTTCCTTCTCAAGAATGATAGGAATGTCAAGTTTGGGTGTTCTAGGTTCACTTAGAGATAGGATCATATCTGTTTTCCACTTTTGATAAGATTTGAAAAGATGATCACTTCGCGGAGGAAGAGATTGGAATTGTTTAGGCCAAAAGTAATCAAGAGGAACGCTAGAAGTTCTTTCAGCTGGTTTAAAGAGACTATGATTGATAGTAACAACTTCACCATTATGGGGAAATTTCAAACACTTGTGAATAGGAGAAGCAATAGCTTTCATGGAAGATAGCCAAGGATAGCCAAGCTTCACACGAAATTGTTCGGAAGATGGAATAATAGCAAAGTTCACATCAAGGGATTTGTTACGGACCTCAATAGGTAATGTAATAGAACCAATTGCAAGAGAAGAAAATGCATCAAATAGTTTCACAACCACATCTGTTTTGTCATAGATCACTTGATTCAATTGCAAAGTAAAAAGAAGTTCTTCAGTAATGACATTAACCATACAAGAAGGATCAATAAGCACTCCACGGCAAGGTGTATTCTTGAATTTTGCAACTATATATAAAGGTCCATCAGGTGCCCTGATAGTTTCACTAGAATCAAAGGTGATGGAAAGTTCTTTAGGGATTTTCTGCTGCTCTACAAAGTTAATCACATTCGGAGTCATAGACACGAGATCATCAGGTGAGACAGAGGAATCAGTAGTATCAATCGCATTAGAGGTATGAGAAGGTAATGGATCAGTGAAAATCTGAAGATTTTGGTTAGGAGGAGCTACAGATGTATTGCCTTTATCATTCACTCCAGAAACAGAAATAGTATTATTATCAATCAAATCTTGAATTTTACCCTGTAAAGCAAAACATTTTTCAATATCATGCCCAGGATGACAATGAAATCGACAAAAAGATTTGTTATCAAAATAGGGTGAAGTAATCTTTGCAGGATCAATTTTCCTTATAGGAGGAAGAGTAAGCACATTTTGTTCCAATAACTTATTCATAATACTATGCAATGATTCATTCAAAGGAGTAAACTTTCTTTCTTTCTTGAAAAACTTAGAAATAGGAGACACACCTGATGTTGCATTCACATTGTTGTTGATGATGTTTTCATTGAATTTAATGGACTCTCTGTTCGGTTTAAACTTCCCAAATGGTTGTTGACTACTATCACCCTTATCACTCGGAGCCATAGGATGTGATTGTTCCATTTGACTCACAGTCAGTTGATAATTGTGAAGAGTTGCGCACAACTGTTGGAAAGAAGTAAACTCAGAAAACAGGAGTTTGTCTCGAATATCTTTTTGTAAACTAGAAATAAAGATTCTTTGAATATCATTGTCAGGCATTGGAAAAGAAATTTGAGCATACAAATGCTTATATCTACCAATGAAATCAGTCACTTTTTCTTTAACACCTTGTTTACAATGCATTAAATCAATCAAAGTAACCTTAGGACTTATATTGTTTTGAAATTATTGAATGAAAGCATTTGCAAGTTGTTCGAAAGAAGTAATAGAATAGGAAGGCAACGAGCAATACCATTGTAGGGCTTTGTCTCTTAATGTTCTAGTAAACAATTTTGCAAGCAACCTTTGGTCATAAGCAAAATCAGTACATATTGTTTGAAAGGTCTTAACATGTGTTAGAGGATCACCCTTACCATTATAAAGCTCCAAATGCGGAATTTCAACATGTTTAGGGGGAATAGCTCGAACAATGTCAAGAGAAAGTGGACTCGCAACATGAAATGTGGGCACACTAAACTTAGATTGATTCATAGAGGCAATTTGTTGTTGTAAAGAAGAGATAGTTTGTGCAAGATTGTTAATGGTCGCTTCAGTCGAAGAGTTCATATTAGACGTGTTAGATTGTGATGGAGGTGTTATGTTATTGAAAGAAGGTAGAGAGTAAGGTGGTGGGACACTATGATAGTTAGTCATAGGAGATGATTGGATAGGAGGAACACTACAAGGAGGAATGGAAGGGTTAAATGAATTGCCCCCTTGCGTCATGTTCATTTGTGGAGATATAATAGGAACACTCTTTGAAGGAATGAATGAAGAAGTTGGATTGAATGAAGGAAGAGGGTTGATTGAAGAAGAAGGATTGCCCCCATGATTAGTGATCATAGGAGGAATGTCCGGTATTGAAGTAGTCATTATGTTTGATGTAAAAGTAGGTATACTAGCAATAGGAGTCATCAAAGGAATAGAATGATTGACTTGAGTAGGAGGTTGTGTATAACCCAAAGTTTCGGCACAACTTTTCATAGGCATCACATTTGAATCCACAATGTGTGCAATACCATGCAAAATATCAATTCCATTCTTATCACTTTGAAGCATATGTTTTAGACCCTCAATTAAAGGAAGAGCTTGACTATCAGGGTATTCTTGAGACATCCACTGTCGAAAATCGTCAAATTGGTTATCCAATTTTGAAAGTTGTTCTACAGAAACCTCATGGAGAGCTTCTTCATCATTAAGAGGATTAGAGGAATTACCCATGTCCTCGTTAAAAAGACCATTCAAATTAGGTTCCATCTCCTTGGTAATTAAACCTTGGAAGGACTTAATTCTAAGGCTTCGTCTAACGGGAATAGTGTAAGTAGGGCTTATTGTTGTAAAACTCATGCACTAGAGAGAGAGAAGATTTTGAATTTTTAGAGGTAGCAAATTTCAGTAAAACCAACCAATCTTCTAGATTTAAGCTGTTAAATACAATCAGGACAATCTCCCGAAATTTCGGAAAAAATGTCCGGGACCGTGGCGCTCGGGGTGCACACGGTCCTCGCAACTTTTTTCGAAATTTGCAGGGATGAAAGTTATGATGATTTTACAGCTAACCTGAAAAAATTGAGTGATTTTACGATCTGTAGATAGGCAAAATCAAAGTTGCAATCTCAAAATTGAACCCTACCAAGATTGTCGAAAAATGCAAAATTTGAATTTTGAAAAAGAGAGGGAAACTGAAATTTTGAATTTTATGATTTTAGAGGGAATACCAAAAGCAATGCAAGTTTTGAAATTTGAAAGTTGACTCAATTTCACGCAAAATTCAATTTTGAAAGCGGAAATCAAAGTTGTTGTAATTAAGCACTTAATTTCAAAAGTCACAAATTGCAAAAATTTGAATAAATCACTGAAATTTCGAATGAATGCTAACACACTTTTCAGATTTAGGACTGTAAGAAACACAATTTTGACACAAATTTCAATTTCAACAATTTTTGAATGATTAGAAGCCTCAATCCAAGCAATCGCTAGACCAACTTTGACTGTAATTTTGAAGGTGTTAAAATTGATAAAATCAGCCAAAATTCTGGATTTTAGCAGGAAAATACAGTAAGATCTCGCTCCCGAAATTTCGGAAAAAATGTCGGGGACGATGGCGCTCGGAGTGCACACGGTCCTCGCAACTTTTTTCCAAATTTTCAGGGATGAAAGATATTGTGATTTTATTGTGGAATCCAAAGTTACAGCGGATTTGGAGGTGTTTTGATTAGTGAAATTATCAGTCAAAGGTTGAATCAAGAGGGTTTCAAAAATTAGGGTTTTGACACTTAACCACTTAATTTTCAAAATCAAAGCACAAATATGAATTGATAATTTGTAATAGAAGGGCAGATCTGAAACAAGCATTAACAATTAAACATTTCACAAGTTTAATTACTTAAAAAGAAAATTTAGGGTTTTTTATGCAAATAACCTCTAAAATTTTGCCAAAGATCAAACATGGAAATGTAATCAAGGAATCCAATTTTCAGATCTAACTATGAATAATCAGAAAGGATGTTCACGTCGGGTTCACCAAAATGTAAAGCGGAAAAATGATCGAACTCTAGTCGTTCTCCCCTCCCCAACTCCGAGGAGGGAGAAGGGAGAGTCACTAGGGTTGATGGTTTTCACTTAGGAGGGACTTTACATTCAAAAGAGGGGTTGAAACCCACAAGATCCAATCCTACACAATGAAAGATTGGATTCTATATGAGTTTCAAGGGTTGTGATAGCAAGGATACCCTCTTTTGTAAAGAATGTAGATGGAAAGATTGAACTAGGAATGCATAAAAAGTGAGAAAGATTCGCTTATAAACTGAGTTAGGGATATAGGATGAAGCTGCGGACCTGGAATTAGCAGTAAAATGTCGAGACGGCGCTGTCCTGCAAATTTGAGCAAAAGTTGACGGGACGATGGCGCCCGGCATGCACACGGTCCTCCGAAAAATCCGCGAAACGAAGGGGGATCTGTTCGTCTCTACACAAGGATTCTAGATCTTCAATTTCAGCCGCGTACCTGCAACCTACACACAGAAAAGCGAAGACGATTGGGGGGTTAGGGATTAGGGGTTTGCCCTTAGGTCAAACCCCGGTTTTGGAATTAACCAAGAAATGAGAAATGTTGTAAATGTAATGTAAAACAAGTACTAATACCTTGTTGTAAGGATGTTTGTATCCTTATATGCGAAGGTATAGATGTTGTTGTTTGTTGTATGTTGTATGTTGTAGCATGTAATGTGTTGTGAGTGATCTCCTCTTCAATGGTTGAATCCTTGTCTTGAATGCAACACTTAGCCTTGAATGGAGACTTAGAATGATCAATTGCTTGAAGGAATGCTTGAATGCTTGAATGCTTGAATGTTTGAGTATCGTTTCCACGTTTTGTACACATATGTCCTTCCCTCCTCAAATGGGAGAGGAAATGTAGTTTATATACTTGCCAATTAGGGTTAAAAGACTGCTTTTCCCGATCTTAGGCTGACCAGGAAAGATAATTTCCAATTTGCAAACAAAAAGACCCGAAGTCCCATAGGAGACCGGGCCCAAAATAGGGCCAGGGACCAGGGCGCTGGGCGCTCTGGTCCCACCTCCCGGGACAGCAGGGTGCAAAGGAGGTTCGGGCCAGGGTGCTGGAAAAATGCAGTTTTTGGTGTCATGAGCAAGTTTCGGGGTCTCCATTCAGGTTTAGTGTTGCGTCGCCATCGTGAAGACCCAAATGCGGTCGAAATTGCAAGTGTCACAATTTTTGGACGTTACAGTTATAACACATGCATGACCCCTTAGGACCACATATGACCCCTTATGACACTATGTGATCCTAAGGGGAATTTCATATGTACAGTAGGATGTTATAAGGGGTCATATGTGACCTACTAAGGGGTCATGCATGTGTTAATGCATGTGTGAGCCCTTAGGACCACATATTCAACCCCTTAGGACACATAAGAAATGTCATATGTACAGTAGGATGTTATAAGGGGTCATATGTGACCTACTAAGGGGTCACACATGTGTCAATACATGCGTGACCCCTTAAGACCACATACGACCTCTTAAGACACTATGTGATGAACTAAGGGGTACGTCATTCACACTAGGATTTTATAAGGGATCATATGTGGTTCTAACCACATATGACCCCTTAGGACACTATATGATCCTAAGGGGAATGTCATATGTACAACAGGATGTTATAAGGGGTCATATGTGACCTACTAAGGGGTCACGCATGTGTTAATGCATGCGTGACCCCTTAGGACCACATACGACCCCTTAAGACACTATGTGATGGACTAAGGGGTATGTCGTTCACACTAGGAATCTATAAGGGGTCATTTGTGGTTCTAACCACATATGACCCCTTAGGACACTATATGATCCTAAGGGGAATGTCATATGTACGGTAGGATGTTATAACGGGTCATATGTGACCTACTAAGGGGTCACACATGTGTTAATGCATACGTGACCCCTTAGGACAACATACGACCCCTTAAGACACTATGTGATGGACTAAGGGGTATGTCGTTCACACTAGGATTCTATAAGGGGTCATATGCGGTTCTAAGGGGTCATGCATATGTTATAACACATGCATGACCCCTCAGGACCACATATGACCCCTTATGACACTATGTGATCCTAAGGGGAATGTCATATGTACAGTAGGATGTTATAAGGGGTCATATGTGACCTACTAAGGGGTCATGCATGTGTTAATGCATGCGTGAGCCCTTAGGACCACATATTCAACCCCTTAAGACACATAGGAAATGTCATATGTACAGTAGGATGTTATAAGGGGTCATATGTGACCTACTAAGGGGTCACACATGTGTCAATGCATGCGTGACCCCTTAGGACCACATACGACCCCTTAAGACACTATGTGATGAACTAAGGGGTATGTCGTTCACACTAGGATTTTATAAGGGGTCATATGTGGTTCTAACCACATATGACCCCTTAGGACACTATATGATCCTAAGGGGAATGTCATATGTACAACAGGATGTTATAAGGGGTCATATGTGACCTACTAAGGGGTCACGCATGTGTTAATGCATGTGTGACCCCTTAGGACCACATACGACCCCTTAAGACACTATGTGATGGACTAAGGGGTATGTCGTTCATAGTAGGATTCTATAAGGGGTCATATGCGGTTCTAAGGGGTCATGCATATGTTATAACACATGCATGACCCCTTAGGACCACATATGACCCCTTATGACACTATGTGATCCTAAGGGGAATGTCATATGTACAGTAGGATGTTATAAGGGGTCATGCATGTGTTAATGCATGCGTGAGCCCTTAGGACCACATATTCAACCCCTTAGGACACATAGGAAATGTCATATGTACAGTAGGATGTTATAAGGGGTCATATGTGACCTACTAAGGGGTCACACATGTGTCAATGCATGCGTGACCCCTTAGGACCACATATGACCCCTTAAGACACTATGTGATGAACTAAGGGGTATGTCGTTCACACTAGGATTTTATAAGGGGTCATATGTGGTTCTAACCACATATGACCCCTTAGGACACTATATGATCCTAAGGGGAATGTCATATGTACAGTAGGATGTTATAAGGGGTCATATGTGACCTACTAAGGGGTCACGCATGTGTTAATGCATGCATGACCCCTTAGGACAACATACGACCCCTTAAGACACTATGTGATGAATTAAGGGGTATGTCGTTCACACTAGGATTTTATAAGGTGTCATATGCGGTTCTAAGGGTTCATGCATGTGTTATAACACATGCATGACCCCTCAGGACCACATATGACCCCTTATGACACTATGTGATTCTAAGGGGAATGTCATATGTATAGTAGGATGTTATAAGGAGTCCTATGTGACCTACTAAGAGGTCACGCATGTGTTAATGCATGCATGACCCCTTAGGACCACATACGACCCCTTAAGACGCTATGTGATGGACTAAGGGGTATGTCGTTCATACTAGGATTTTATAAAGGGTCATATGCGGTTGTAATGGGTCACACATGTGTTAAGACACTATTTGATGGACTAAGGGGTATGTCGTTCACACTACAATTTTATAAGAGGTCATATGCGGTTCTAAGGGGTCACGCATGTGTGACCCCTTAGAACCACGTATGACCCCTTAGGACACTAGATGTGATCCTAAAGCGAATGTCATACATGTACACTACTATGTTATATGTGATCTTCTATGACCTCCGAAGGGAACGTATAGTGTCATATGTGGTCTTAAGGGGTCATGTTGTGCGTGTAATAGGATGTGAAAATGGGTCACATTGTAGAGGAAATTTAATTTGTTTAAATTTGTTATCTAAATTTTCTAATGTTTATTTAAATTAATTTTTCTAACATTTTTCTTTTTTTGCTAATGTTTTTCTAAGTTCTGATTTACTACAGGTTAGTTTTCTATGTTTTTCATAACAATTTTTTAAAATGTCGAAAATAATATACATCTATACAATTATGTAATTTTAAAAACAAATTGACACATTTCAATCAAAACATTAAATTATCAAACATTTTTCTAAAATAATGAAAAACAATAAATTATCAAACATTTTTCTAAAATGTTGAAAAACAATAACTATATACAATTATTTAATTAAAAAAATAAATTAACAAACAAATTATTTACAAATTTAATTAAAAAAAACATTATTAAACCAAACAAAGGGTTATTTTGTGCACGTGATATAACAAAGGTCGAAAACTGAAATAGGAAAGATGCTAACTGCTGCAGACAAAGTTTGGTGACGTGATGCTGACGACTGGTTCAATCCAACCCCCACCAGACAGAAAAAGTCAAATTTGATAATGACCTTTTAACTGTCATTTTTGATATTTATAATTTTTTAAAAAAAACCCTAACCGAAAAGGGTTCGAGCGAATGGGGGGTTCGAGCGAACCAATTAAAATATTAATATTTTAATGGGTTCGCGCGAACCCAAAAGTTGCGCAATGTTCGAGCGAACCCAAGTCAAAAGGTTGGTTCGCTCGAACTGCCAGGGGTAGTCCGAGCGAACATTCCTATTTCGCTCGAACATGGGAAAATCTGAAATTCCCACTTTCACCAAATTCCTTCGTTGGCAAAAGTGGGAACCAGCTTTGTGAATTCACCCCCCCTCTTTGGTTTGAATATAAATTTCAATAACATCATAAATCTCAAAGTATGTGTCACTCACAAGCATGCATATATAAGTAAATATTCAAACATCAAAGGATAAAAAAGGGGCCCCATGTAAAGTAATGAAAAGTAAACATAATATAAGCATGTAAGGATATAATCATGCAAGCATATATTGTAATGTCTATAAAATAATGCACTGCGTAATGATCATGTAGTAATCTCAAAAGATAAGTATACTAAGAACGCGAGATGGAGATGGTATCTATGAATAATAATGTTGGCCTTATCAAGGGAAAAGAATGGTAGTGCAATCTTTGATGGGTAATAATACCCATGTAAGTACATAAGAGCACATGTAGTCATGTGGGCATGAAGTTGTGACAAATGCATGAAGTCAAAACAAAGGCATTAAGTCACAATAATGGGGAAGGTCCTTAAGATATATGAATAGTAAGCATAATGTGTAAAGGTGAGGCATAATGATCCTTAACAAGTTATGAAAAGTTAATACTATAAAACACACCTAGATGTGAAGGGGGTGGGGGGGTGAATTAGCATTAACTAAAACCTAACCATTCATTAATCTTTTAACCATTCAATTAAATTTGTAAAAGTAAAGAACAAAAATAGAACATTCACCACACAAAAAAACCAATATTTTTATGTGGAAAACCTGAGGGAAAAACCACAGTGAGGATCAACTCACACTATATAAAATTGGAATTATAATTTTTGTTTTTAGGAACACTATCAAGGAATCTCACTGCTCCCTAAATGGAATTGCAGGCTAAAGCTCATTGCCTTAAGGCAAGATATAATAGACTTGCAAATTGAGAACCACTTCTCTAAGGAAAGATACATGAAGATTACAATGAACAATATAAGTTGAACTATTGTAAGAAAGGAATCTAAGGAATGTTGACGTTGCAATCCCTTTTGAAGCACATATTGTCTGTTGCTCTAATTTCACACACTTCATACTCATATGGTATATCATTGATCTATTTTTCACATCACCACTTATCACACATAATATATATCAGTCATAAATGATTCATCCTTCCTTATATACCCTCTGCAACATCCCAAAAAATCAATTAGATTGGCTCAATAGGACCTATCAAATGAAAAGGATGAGCTAGAATAGGTTGGCTTCAAACATATGTATCAACCATAAAATTAACTTGTGGATCAATCCAAGAATTAGCTAAACTCCAAACATGTCATAACACATCCTTCAATGAAATAGAGTAGGTTAGGTATACCGTACACGAAGGAACACGTCCTGTCAGCTCAAACATCAGTATCGCTTGTCAAAATTGTTGAGTGTTTGCCTCCAAACCATTGTAGAGAAGCCCAAAATATCATGCAGACCAAGATGAAGATATTGAAGACCATCTACAACCATTCTACAATCATATCTTGAAGAAATCAATCATTAAATTTTAGCGCAAGAGAATCAATCCATAAAACTGATAAACACAATGTAGATTGAACAAACTATGTCACATGAATATTGAGAAAAAAAGTACCAACACACATAAAAATCACATTATTGATCCAATACAAAATCCTTATATATTCCCAAAACTACATGGCATACCAATCATCATTAAAGAATGCAGAGCATTATGGAACTAGGTTATATTCTACTATTAGACTATGATCCAAAGAACAAAACCTTATATATTTTGTTGTCGAAGTGATTGAGACTTGAAATCTTAGAAGTAGGCTCCTAACACACTACACATCTTAAACTTTGATTTTCACAAGTAGAAGGTGTAATGCAGAAAAATGTAGAGTAATTTACCAACCCTCAAATATAGGGAAACACTTTGTTCAAAACTTAGATAATTTTCTTCAACAACCAAGTGTGAAACCAAACTAGTTTCACACAACTGACTCTATAACATGTATTCACCAACAATTATATATGCATCAACACTACAAGGCATGTGTAACAAAGTGTTACCATATACTTACCAACCATCCAATCAGATACTTTTCCATGGACACATATGTTGAACCTCTAGACTATCTTCCTTGTTGATCCCAAGATAGAGGCACAACTACTCTCAAATATGCCTCACCAACAATATCAACTCAACAACTCTTGTTCTATTCATCTTCTTAATGGAAACACATTGCCAGACATCAAGTTGGCATCAATGACAACACATATTGCCAACAAATACATGATACCCCCAGCTGTGGTAAAGTAGTTACTTAGAATGTGTGAATGACTGACATGTGTGCAACATGCTATAAGTGTGGAAGCTAGGAACATATTCCATGTGGGAAAGATAATGCAATAAGGTATGTAAAGGTGTTTAAAGAGGTAGATCATGATGCCCCTAATGTAACTTGAAATATGTATCAATGTAAGCTCATATTTAAAGAATAATAAAATAATAAGATATCCATGAATGACCCAATACACATAATGTCAATCATGTTGATAGTTAAGCTTAAGAGCATGTGTGAAATCGTATATTTGTTTATAAAAAAATGTCTCAATCCAAGAAGGACAATGCAATAAATACATACGTACATTGCATGAGTGACAATCAATTATAAATAAATACATGTGTGATCTCAAGATATGTAAATGTATATATTAAATGGTTGTATTAGATAATTGTATTATCTACAAGGAAATTATTATATTAAATGCACACTATAAGTGCAAATGAATGGAAACACGTGCAAGACAAGTATTAATGTGAATGATGTATGACATCATGAATAAGATCATTTTGGATTGAAACTTAAGGTCACATGACACATAGTCAATAGATTGTAGGTTTTTATTGAGCTATAAAAAGAGCATGAAATATATCTTTCCTTGGCACATTCATTCTTATAATACCAATATGCATTTAGATCTTTAGAGAATTCTTGTATTTTTCAATTATGGAGTTTTGATGGATTAATTTTCCAACTAGGGGTGATCAATTGAGAGTTCAAATTGCATGTGGAAAATATATTAACATGGTAAATCACCTCAAAACCCTAATTTTGTCAAACTTCCATTTTTTCAAAGTCATTCAAAATGTTTCAATATTTAAAACAATATATTTTTTCTATAGTTTTAAGAATCCAAGGGCTAGTAATATAATACACAAGCTCATCTTATAGACCAATTCATGGGCTAAAAAATTATTTCATATGTTTGTCTTTTGTATGTATTGACCCGCAAAATCACCCTTGACTATCGCAATGACAATGATATCATATCATGTCATTTGTTATTAATTTTTAGTATTGTATGTTATATAATGTCATTTATTCCTTGTGTTTGTGTAATCAAATCTATATATCCAAGGATATTTGTGGAACATCTAGGTGTTTAGTCTACAAATTTTACTTATTAAGGATGATATAAATTGAGCATTCCTAAAGTTGGTATGCATCATACCCATGGTTATATTGCACTCATATTATGCTATGATGCATGCATGCTCATTATACTCATTAACCAATGGGAATTAGGCACTAACAATTTTCACCTTCATACAAAGTGATATGGAAGTGATAGTTGAGGATGTGTGGAGGATATTGTATATGGTCTCATAAAATTATGTCAAGAGACACATTGGTAGCATACAATGATCTACACATGTTTTTGGATGAGAGATTCATGTTTTTTTGAGGACCATATATACTTAAATATTGGCTCTATGAGAATCAATTAGTTTTATGCACTCAATTTTACCATTGATGAAATCAACTCTTATGTAGCATCAGTGGCTCGATAGGATGCTATAGATATATGTAGGTAGAGAAGGGATGACCATTAAAAAATATAATTAGGAGTTTGACAAACTAACTCCTACATACATCAACTAGACGCCATACAAACAATTGGTCAAGAACATGGATGGAAAATTTTAGTTATCTCATAGTAGGTGTTCCAAGTAGATATATGGTAGGCATCACACAATGATGGAGATAAATTTTATTATAATCATGTGCTCCACTAATTTGATCTTTTTAAAATAGTGTCCTTCAAGCGAATACTATACAAGATACATCAAAGATCATAGTTAGAGTGAGGGGAGAGTATGAGGCCTCCATACAAAAAGAATGCAAATGCTAATGATAATGATGTAAATTTTCTAATGTAATTTTTAAATGTGAATGGTGTGCATATGTCAACTAACTATAATTGTGGTGTATGAGAGAGAGACCCTCATTATGTCCTCTTAATGCACACTCAACTATAGTTATAGTCAAAGGATTCAATCTATAAGGTGTATTAGAAATCTCACCTATAATAAGTAATAGATATCATTGATTTATAGGTTGGAGATCCATGTATGATCTAAGTTAAAAAAATTATATTTGAAATCATCTTTGTTTCAAATTATTGATTATGAACATGTGGCTAATAAAAAGGGTCATCATGTAGGGAGTGTCCCTGAGTGGTTGGTATTTGTAGACACCTAAATTTGTCCATACCGAACTGTTGGAATCAGAGATCACTAAGAGGGGGGGTGAATCATTGATCTACTAGAAGTTAAAACCACAAATTTATTCTTTATCCACCGGTTAGCAAAGCATAACAGAAAATAACATAAACATGCAATAATGAATACACAAATCCACAACACCAAAATTTTTTATGTGGAAACTCGGAAAGGGAAAAACCACAGTGGGAATGGAACCCACAATACTCATATACTATGGCCAAGAGTACATAAATATTACATAGATGGGGAAAGCACTTGCATTCAGGCACACTGCCTGGAGCTCACTGCTCAAATATAGTTGCCCAGAAGGCTACAACCTTCAGGGAAGTCTCATTGACTTAAAATTTGTTTACAATGAGAAAATACAATGAAATTAACTCTCAATTAACATTTGGATATGCAAGAATGAGTTCCAGTTAAGCATTGAATCTCTTATTGTCTTCGCTCTGTTGAATACTTTGTTTATGTCTCAGTCAACTACCGTTAGTCTAAAAGGAAAGTGTGCATGCAAAATTATGCTCAATCACACCAAAAGGGATCACCATAACTCTAATACACTAAAAATAACCGCCAAATCGATCTTATATATCTGGTCTTAACACAAAAACAATCTCCTTCAAGTCGGCTTCAAGAAGTGTAACGTGTCGCTCCAAGTCGGCTTCAATCTTGAAAAAAACATAGCACCAAACCAAAAGATTATAAGAACACACTTCCAAAGGGTCTTCCCAATCACCGAGATCACAAAAATAATCACTAAAAACACCGCAATCATCGGAGATCATTCCAAGTCAAAACATTACTCAAATACCCTATTTACGGGTTAACTAGCCTACCGATTAACTCCAGCTTCTGGATAAGATGAATCATGACTGCCAGATCAAATCACCATGAAGAGCTACCATTAATGACAACCCTAAACAAATATCAAACTACCTGAAACCACCTAAACTTATCGGATGAGTGTCAATTGCCAACTATCTCCCCCTTTGGCATTGATGGAAATACCTGTGAAAATTGCTAAGTGTTGAAACCTGTGAAACCTGTACACCGAATGAAAGAATAAAAAAATTCTAAGGCTCCCCCTTAGATCAACAATTCAAAAATTTGCATCACTGAACTGTACACTCTATACACAATTAGTCTTTACATTTTTCACCTCATCTCTCCCCCTTTGACAACAATGCCAAAGATGGAGTGCTGCCCAAAATTGATATACAGATGATATATACTTTACAAATACTTGAATAGGTCAGCATAGGTAGTCTTCAAAAATCCCAGGTGAGTATCCCACCCACTCTTCAAGTTATCCAAAATTGTGATAAATGCATTAAATACTGTCGCATGAATTTCTAATTCTCTCAAATCTGATGATATAAGCTAGGCCATTTCCTTCATACAGTCTACCTTATTGCTTAGCATAGTATCTATCCGGATGGCAATTAGGTTTCAGAGTTCACCCACTTTCCTCAAAACTTTCTCCTTATCCGCTTGAAGGCTAGAGATCTGATCTTTCAAGGCTATAATATGTCCTTCAATACTTCTAGTTAATATTACATTAGGGTCAAAAGATTATGAGATACTAGAAAGCTTTCCCTGGAAGCTACTTATTTGTTTATCAATGTCAATAGTGAATCTAGACAAAATGAGATAAGATTTATACAATTTACCAGCTTCTGACAATGTGTCAGAAATGGTTTGCAATCTCTTATTCAATGTTACCATGTCACCTTCAATCATTTTTAGGAATGTCTACTTTCTGACTTCCTTAAACCTATCCAAAACTTTCTAAGTAGTCGTCTTCTCCAAAGAATCAAAATTGCTATTTACACTGTTAATCAATTGTATTAATTTACAGGAGGGGCTATCATTTGAATCTAACTGTACATTGGAATCCACCTTCTACAAAACATCTATGGACATCAAAATTAGC
Source organism: Cryptomeria japonica (assembly GCF_030272615.1). NCBI lineage: Eukaryota > Viridiplantae > Streptophyta > Pinopsida > Cupressales > Cupressaceae > Cryptomeria > Cryptomeria japonica. Next base: position 189,693,495 of record NC_081406.1, on the reverse strand, counting down.
TTTTTATCTTCATTTTCTGATTTTACTAGATCTTGGCTGACTTGAGCTTGGATAACAGTAGAAAGCATAAGCTTCTCTGCAGGACACAACTTTTCAAGATCAACTGAGCCATAAAGATTGATTTGAGGTGGGATCCTTGTAACGAGAGGAGTGGGAATTGTCAGATCAGCTACGCCTTTACCTTTGTCCACCTTAGTTGCCTCAGCTTCTCCCGACTTAGCATCCTTCTTCTCTCCCTTTTCCCCAATATTAGTCTGTTGAATTATAGGGGCTGTAGTGCTATCTATCACCGAAGGATTGTCACCAGTCTTAGTATCAATAGTGATAATCCCTTGGTCTTTTGGTTGATCTTCAGATGGAGTCTCAACCTTCTGACTTCCGAAATAACCTTGCTTATCTTCCCGCTAAGATGATTTAAATGCATCTTTATACAAAGGGTCATTTTGAATACTTTTTTCATATTTCCTCTATCTCTTTCCTTACCTCCTCAACATCACAATCATTAATCTATTGATTCTATTTTTACTTCTAAATTCCTTTTTGTTAGCTTCTTCAATCAATCTATTAACTTCATCATGAGTAATACATGCACATCTATTTACAAGCTCTCTCCTTCATTTTGATGTCCAATTTGCTTGCATTCATTCTTCTAGCATCTATTATACTATACAGATCCTTTGGAATGGACATTTCTAATTCAATTAATGTCTTACTAAAATTATGTAAGTATAATACTACTGCTTCCTCAACTTTGATCACCATCATCAAAATTTTCAAAATTTGCTTCAAGATTCTTTAAATTTCCATCCACTAATATTTCATCTATCAATTGGTCTGCTAATAGTGGAGGCATGATTGTATACTTACCTTGTATATTCCCAGATTCAAGGTCTTTGTCGAGTTGACTTTTGACCTGTTTACTTCTTTGGGGTCTTTCAGAGGGAGCAGGATTTGACTTAGTCTTTTTGCTTTGTTGTGCTCCACTAGATTGAGGCTTTCTCATCTGTCTGACAAATTCTCCCCTTTTCTTTTCTCTTCCTACCTCTTCCTCAGATTCAGTTTCTGAGGTCATCAGAGATACTGCAACATATGTTCTCTTGGGTTTTTCCTTCTGCTTCAGCACACCTTTTCCGGATGGGCTAGGTTTTGCAGGTTGTGCCACCGAAGCAGGAGTAGACTTGCTTGCCTTAGTTTCCCTGGAGGGAATCAGATCTACCTTGGCCTCCTTTTGGGCATATTTTTCTCTTGATTTCTTTACCTCTTCCTTGGTAAAACCCATTTGAGTAGCTACTACTTCTGCCATCTTAGTTACTTTTCTATTTTGGGCAGGGTCAATGAACTGCATATGCAAACTAAGGTCCTTTTCCTTAAATTCCCCAAATCTCCCTTCCTTGGGATCTATCAGTTGACTCAGAAGATGTTGTGCATACACCTCAAGTGTACCAGAGTCAATTTCATACCCCATGGGCATGATCCAGACTATCCGAGACTCCATTACTTCCATCAGACACTGATCTTTATCAACCATGAAGAAAATGGTTTGCTCATATTTCTCAACTACCTCCTTTGGAATTATTTCCGTTCTTTTCATGGCTTCTTGGAAGGTTTTAGAATATCCCTAGAGGGAAGATATCATCATGGTTGCATCACCAATTCCCCATAGACCTTCCTTAATTTGCATGGCCAACGGTCTATCATAGGCCCATTGGACCTTGTCATTGATACTGGGTATCTCATGCATGAAGTATAGTGCCAGGCAAATAAAGAGTGTACCATACTTAAAATTATTCATTTTATCTTGCTTAATTTTCTTTAGATTTCTCAATAATTCATTCAGAAGTGTTGTGCATAGATCATACCTCTTATCTTCTTTGAGCATCTGGTAGGCAGAGTAGATAGCGGTACCAGAGACAGAGTTGTAACGGTTGGACTGGTAAACCTTGTATCCAACTACCATTGAAGCAAACTTCACATCATTCTCCAAAATTTTATTCACAGGCATGGCTCTAGTGTCAAATTTGGATCTAGTGGTAGCTATGATGGTGTCATTTGATACTTTTCTCAAACTAAGCACATCACCAATTTCAGCTAAACCAGTTACAACATGGATTGCTTGCTTGGTGATTTTGTGGGGCCTATCAAGACAGATAAAGTCATCATGCACATGGTTAAGGATGTAGCAAATCCATTCTACCTCATCAAACAACAGAAAATGCATGAACTGTGAGAAACCCTTATCCTGCAACACCTTATATTCGGGTTTGAGATTTCCCAAACCGTCGCCCAAATGCTTGTTATATAGGTTCAACATATTTGCATTCCCAAGCTCTTCCAAGTCACATAAATGTAGGCCCTAATATCTTCATTGTGCAACACTTTGTAGGGCACAAATGAGAATGCACCTTCTGGATCATCCTCGATCGATTTGAATGGATGTTTCTTGAAGACTAGGTGAGCCCTATCCTTGATTTCAACCACCAGAGGAGTCACAATACTAGAAACTGAAGCCATTTCGAATCCTAGGGTTTGTGAAAAACTAAAAATCTAAACTGATAAATACCTTGCTTCACAACCGAGTGCTAGAATTCACTTAGAAGTTGTTGAAATTGTGTTAATATTGCCAAGTTGCTTTTCTCTCACCTCTGCTCTTAGTCACTTGATCACATTGTGACGAATGAAGTCTTGAAATGCACTTTTATCCTTCGAAAACCTAATTTTTCACTGTAATAAATGCAGCAACCGGTTATCATGATCTTCATGAAATTTCATACCAGAGCACAAGATCCTTCAAAAACTTAAGGATATCATCTACACATATGATTTAGTCCTTCTACAATCTTCTGGAATCGATTGCAGACCACCAAAGAGGGGGTTCTTAGAATCTGCATGAAAAGATCCCCCTAAAGCATAAAGCCCTAGTTATAGGTTGAAGATCCCACACTAGATTTAGGTGTAGACCCATTGTCAGCTTTGGATTCATCCTTTCTCACCCACATCTTCTCATGTTTATCCTTGATTTCTTCTACTTTCGCTTTACCTTTCTCATTTGATTTGTCCTTGTCTACCAGAGCATTGTTCTTGCTTTTGCAGTACTTTGCAATGTGACCGATTTTGTTGCATGCTCGACAAATAACATTATTCTTCATGGGTCTGAAATTCATCTGATTCTGACTTGCCCTACATTGTTTAGAAATATGTCCAAACATTCCACAAGCATAGCATTTTTTTTTTAAAGTTCTTTATTACTGCTCTACACACATTTGTCTTGTGTCCAAAGTTATTGCTTATGAAACACTAACCAGTAAAGGTGGGAACATTATTCATGTTGTTCATCATATTGTTATTGTTGATCATTCCATTATTCATCCTACTTCTACACTGACTTGCCATATGACCAAACTTGTTGCAAGTAAAACATCTACCATTGAATTTATGAGCATTAGGTTGTCTTACCGGAGGATTCTTGCTCTTATTCTAATCAGGTTTTTCATTGCCTTGTCCAGATTTGGAGGATTCACCTTTCTCAAATCCTAGACCTCACATATGCTTTCCATGTCTCTGACTTTCCAACATCTCATCAAGCCTTGTTGAACTAGCTTTAAATTTGTCTTTGTATTTATTGGCAGTAGCAAGTTCGTCTCTTAAGGTAGCAATCTGTCTTTCAAGCTCTTGACCATTGTTCCTTGATTGTGTTAATTTAAGCTTTAACTGATCATTCTCATAGGTAAGCCTAAAGCATTCATCATCTCTTTCCTTCAGTGTTTGTGCCAGATTCTCTTCATTCTTCTTTCGGTCCTCAATCTCCTTAGTCAGTCTCATCACAATGGATTGCATCTCATTCTTCAAAGTAGCATTCTCTCTCTCAAGCTTGTTAACCTCATTAACTTTGTCCTAGAATTTCATGATCTGATCTTCTTTCTCCTTCAATTTATCTATTAATTCCTTCCTATTTTCTCTACAGATACTTGCTTGATATTTTAGCTCGCTAATGAATTCATCAGCAACATTCAGGTTCTTCTTCAAGGTACATATCTCACTTCTAGCTGCATCAAGATCCTCAAGTGACACATTGAGTTGTCTCTGAAAATCAAAATCCATTGAATCAATCTCCCAAATCTTCCTCAAGCGGTTAATCTTCCTCAGAGGAACTAGGATATGATACTAATTTTTGGAATTAGAGATCATAGAGAGGGGGGGTGAATCAGTGATCTATCAGAAGTTAAAACCACAAACTCATTCTTTATCCACCAGTTAGCAAAGTATAATAGAAAATAACATAAACATGTGACAATGAATACACGAATCCATAACACCAAAATTTTTACGTGGAAACCTGGAAAGGGAAAAACCACAGTGGGGCTGGAACCCACAATATTCATATACTATGGTCAAGAGTTCATAAATATTACATAGATGGGGAATGCACTTGCATTCAGGCACATTGACTAGAGCTCACTGCTCAAATATAGTTGCTCAGAAGGCTACAACCTTCAAGAAAGTCTTACTGACTTACAATTTGTTTACAATGAGAAAATACAATGAAATGAACTCTCAATTAGCATCTGGCTATGCAAGAATGAGTTTTGGTTAAGCATTAAATCTCTGACTATCTTCGCTCTGCCGAATACTTTGTTTCTGTCTCAGTTAGATATTGGTTGGTCTGAAAGAAAAGTGTGCACGTGAAACTATGCTCAATCGCACCAAAACAAATCACCATAACTCTAACACATTGAAAATCAACCACCAAATTGATCTTATATATCTAGTCTTAACACAAAAACAATCTCCTTCAAGTCAGCTTCAAGAAGTGTAACATGTAGCTCCAAATCGACTTCAATTTTGAATAAAAAATAGCACTATACCAAAAGATTATAATCACACACTTCCAAAGGGTCTTCCCAATCACCGAGATCACAAATTTTTTTACCAAAAACACCACAATCATCGGAGATCATTCCAAATCAAAACATTACTCAAATACCCTGTTTTACAAGTTAACTGCCTACCAGTTAACTCCAGCTTTCGGATAAGATGAATCATGACAGCCAGATCGAATCACCATGAAGAGTTGCCATCAATGAAAACCCTAAACAAATATGCAACTACCTGAAACCACCTGAACTCATCGAATGAGTGTCGATTCCAACACGAACAACACTTGACTTTACCACATCCTAGTTGGTTAAATAAATATTTAATATTCATTTAATCCATCATTTATATTTATTTGTCACCATTAATTAAATAAATATATTAATGTAATTAATCTTAACCCTTCACCTTTATTCCTCACCTTTAATTAAATAATTTATATCGATTTAATTAAGTACAAATTTGTCACCCAAATCTTCAACTCAATCAATTAATTAATTTATTTTGGATAATTAACCTTATTTCTACTTCTCCTAAATATTTAATTCCACCTCACTTTCAATCCTAGTCATTAGATCCATCTACATGGATAAAGATCTAAACTTGTCATCACTTGGCAAGTTTTCCTGACCACTCATGCTCACACATGCAATGGTCACTCCATAGCCACTCTACCTCTTCCACATGTCATAAAGTAGCCACCCTACTTCCATCACTTGTCTCTTTCATGAGCCTCACTATCTCATGTGTGAGCACACCTAGATCTTACACCTATGACACATGGAATTATCATGCCTTCACTTTGTGACACTTGTTATGATACTAAGCCATAAATCCATACCCTCATTCTTACTCAATCCTATCTATCTATTCGACATTGTATCTTGGCCCTTGATTTTTCTCATAAAGAATCTATATATTGAGGCCTTATTTATTTTTTATCATTCACCTTCTTCATGTCCTTATGTTGTCATTTTATTCAATTCTAATCTCAACACCATGATGCTAACATAAGCCACCACATTCCTCCCAAATACTATATCAAAAGAAAAAATAAAGTGAAGAAGGGTACATTCACTTTATCTCAATCTATGAGATGTGAAGGTAAAATGTAAGATAAGTGTATTTTATTTATCTTATGGTTTGAGACTTTTACATATTTTCTTTGTATTTGTACTCATCTCTCTTATGATTGAGCATCTAACAAAAATTTTAACAGTTTTCATAACAAATAAAAAAGTGTAGGATCATATGCAAAGATAGTTACACTTATCTAGGAGTAGTAGAGACTCTAACTAGACCTAGATACTATTCTCATAGGGATGGATGGACTAGAGTGAGAGGTTATAGATTTTAATTCATGAAGATATATTCCAATATTATCAATGATGCCTACATTTTTTATTTCATGGGTTAGATAGATTGTGTAAAAATCACCATCTATGAGAAACAAATGAAGATTGACACATTACAAGAGGAGGTTGGATGACTCCATAAAGAATAAAGATTTTTATGGGAGAAATCTCAATCTAGGTCTCACTCTTGTATGAGGATGCATGATAGTGGTCAAGTGATGTAAGGAGTCATTAGGAACACCTCCCCTCAAGAAATGACCTCATTATTATTTATCCATGTGCATTCATTTTTAATTAGATGTATATGAGCATTTGATGATTTAAAACATGAAACACTCTCTATTTATGGTTTTGTGTGTTTTACTATTGTGATATTATTATATATTTTATATGCTTAAGTTTTTCCTTAAATATCTACACATTATGATCTATATTATATTTTTTAAGGTTCGTATATGTCTACGCAATGTGTATCATGAATAATTCCACTCATGCTATCTGATGTAATAATTGAGCCATAATAATGATACGAAACCCAAAAAGAATAAATCAATTAACGACCCAAAAGGGGTCCTTAAATTAATATCTCATCTAATAAAGGAGTAAGAGGTCTCATTGAGATCAAAATTAATCAATGTGAAGTTATTTTCTATTTCATTGATTCTCTTCTAACCTATAGTCATATCTTTGGGTTGGTAGCCTACTACATGATGTCTTCTATTTTCTCTTGGTTATTTTTTTTCTATTCCTCGGTTTTTCCTAAACTTTTAATTAATCTTTCTTGGGATTAATTAAGTGAGTACTAGTATGAGTAAGTACAAGGTGTCAATATCTTCCATGGGAGTCCCACTTGCCTTTTTTAGGCTATTGTGATGGTCTCTTTCGATTGGCCATATATGTCGCCTCTCCCCTCTCTCATTTCTTATATATATTCACTCCTTTCTAGTCTTTGTATTACATTCTATTGCATTGTAATTGAAATCTATAAATTTTTCTCTTGCATTATCCTAATGCTGTTTTTCTTCTTTAGCATTTGTAATTCTCTCTTTGAGGCTAACTCTATGTTGCTATTTTGATCGTGTATCATTTACATTTACATTTTTTTTATTTGTTTGCATTAGTTATTCTGAGTTATTCATCTTTTCAAATTCTAACATGGTATCAGAGCTATTCTTGTGCAAGAATATATTTTAGTTTCCTTATTTGAGAGATTCAAGGAGTTTAATAATTTTTCTATAGGTTTCCTAAAAATTGAGTATGCTCTTTTCTTGCATTTTAATGTGAATTTGACAATAGAAAAAAATGAGGGAAAATTTTGATCTCTAGGTTTTTTGTGCAAACATTTTGTAAAATCGAGGTGTTTGCAACAATCTAGTAATCCTGATGGTTTTTTTAGCTATTCCATAGCATCAAGAAGGCTCAAGAAAGTCAAATTTGGATTTCATTTCATTGAAATAAAAGCACATAAATTCAAAGAAAGATTGGAGTTCTCATTTTTGCATCAGTTTTTTGTCTTTTGCAAGTCAAATCAAATAATGATTTTTAGGTTTACTTCTCAACCCCTAGAAACCACCTGGTTATATTTTAAATTTTGCATATATTGATTAGTACTAGCAAAAATCGTTGTCCAAAAAGCGTAGCATGACCATTTTTTGGCTAGCAGAAGGTTAAATGTAATTTATTTTATCATCTTCTACTTGCTAATTTAAAAACAATTTATGGGTTTTATTTGAAGCTCAAAATATTTCTAGTTTTATGATATTATCTGAATAAGGTGAGTTGATTTTTCAAAAATCAAATTAGAAACAAAATTTTTGTTGCTAGAAAAAAACGTTCCTACAAGACAAAATCATTTTTTTCAAAAATTTGTATCTATTGCCTCGGGTGTCGTATTTCAACAAACAATATATTGTTGAAAAGGTAAAGATGAGCACTTTCCATCCATATTGGTCTTTGTAAATATTTTTCTCCCATCAAAGATTGAGCCCAAGACCTTTTATAATGCTAGCAAGGATGAAGGATGGTTGCAAGTAATAGAAGAATAGCTAAATTAGATCGAGAAGAATCAAACATGGAATTTAATCCCTAGACTTGTAGATAAAAAATTTATAGGAACAAAGTGGGTGTTCCAGAACAAATTGAATGAAGAAGGAAAAGTGACAAGAAACAAAGAGTTGGGTTAGTTTGCAAAGGTTATTCATAAGTGGAAGGAATTGACTTTGAGGAAAATTTTGCTCCAGTGGCTAGGATGAAGGCAATTAAAATGTTTCTTACATTTGCTACTCACAAGAACTTCAAAGTTTATTATAAAGATGCCAAATCAACCCTCTTGTATGGTGATTTATAGGAAGAAGTCTACATACAGAAGCTTGATGGGGTTCAATTACTAGAGGATCTATACATGGTTTGCAAACTCAAAAAGCCTTTGCATGGTCTCAAGAAATCTCCTAGGGCTTGACATGAAAGGTTGCATAAGTAGTTACTCCAATAAAGTTTCAAGAAAGGTACTGTAAGTAGCAATATTTATATTAAGGTTGAGGAAGAAAAAGGTTTTGATGGTTGTTGTATATGTTGATGACATCATCTTTGCTGGAGGCGATGGTAAGTGTAAGAAGTTTGCAAAAGAGACGTAGAAAGAATTTGAGATGTTTATGATTGATGAGTTATATTTCTTCCTTAGACTTCAAGTTGCTAAATTAGATTATGGTATCTTTATTTCTCAAGCCAAGTATGCTAAAGAGATGTTGAAGAAGTTTGGCATGGAGGATTCCAAACCAATAATTACTCTCATGGCTAGATTAGTTTTCATTTGAGCAAGGATGACGAGTCACCTCAAGTTGATTAGAATCTTTATAGGTCTATGATTGGAGGACTATTGTACTTGACTACTTCTAGACCTAATATTGTGCATGTGATATGTTTGGTTGCAAGATATCAAGCCAATCCTAAATAAAACCATGAGAAGGTTGTCAAAACGATATTCATATACTTGAAGGGCACCACAAACTATGTGTTGAATGTTCTTATGCACAAGAAAACTGAGAGGGGGGGTGAATTAGTTGTCCACACAACTTCTAAATCTTTTCTTTAAATCAGATCCACAGTAAATTTACTTTATCACTTAATCCATAGAAAGATACGAACATGAAAGAACATGAAAATCACAACACATCATACACAATGAAACAACAGATTTGACCTAGAAAACCCTATTAAGGGAAAAGCCATGAAGAATATTATTCTCAATATATGAAAACCTATTAGGGTGGCATTGGTTAAGGTAAATTTTACAAAGAAAGGCTCACTGCCTGAAAGAAAGAAAGAAAGAAAGGCTCACTACCCAGATGAAGAATAATAAAAGATAAAGAATTCACCACTACTACACCTCTAGAACTATAATATTTGTAGATACATTCAGCTCACTACTTTCGATGGATGACACATGAAAGTCCATATTGCTCAACACTTTTTGCCAACTCAAACAATAATTTTCACCAACTCAAACAATCAGGGAGATAGATCCTCTTTCATAGACTTTCATCACATATGTCGATACACATATGCCACAACTCACACTTCCTTTTTTTTTCATCCTCAAAAAAATCTCCTATGTAAAGTGGACCACAACACATCTTACCTGAGACCAAAATAAATATCATATATGTTACACATCTATCCGTAATCATCAGAGCAACAATATGAAGTGTAAACACCTGAGGTCGACCAAACCTGGAGTAAACACTATCGAACTTTGAAACCTCTGAAGCCTAAGAAATCGTTCCAACTAAATAGAATGAAGCTAAGGACATTACCAAATCATCTCCAAACCCACAACACCAGAAACCATAAAGTGGAGAAATGCAGAGCATGCATTTCACATGAAAACATTGTCAAACACCATCACACACTAGTGAACACAACTTCCATTGCACTGCAATCTGGAGCACCAAATCCCGAATCTAACATCTTTAAACATTTCTTAACAACATATCCAAACCACGTGAATAGATGTACAATATAGAAGAAATGCAGAACAAATCTCTCAAAACAACTGCATAGGAAACTCAACATCAACTATACCAACTATTCACTAATGACAACCAAAGCATGTTGACATCAACGACAACACACCAATAGATAATTCTACCCAAACTTGCAACACTATGGTGTTTGGTATAAAAGGGATGATGAATTCTCTTTGAAATCCTATTTCAAGACAAACAATAGTGTATTTTTCTTGGGAGATAGATTGGTTTCTTGGTTTAGTAAGAAGGAGGACTTAATGTCCTTGTCAACAATAAAGGTTGTGTACATTTTGCAGCATTTTTTTGCACCCAAGTGATGTGGATGAAGAATACATTGAAGGATATCAAGGTGGTATATGATAATCATATTCCTACCTTGTGTGATAATACAAGTGCTATAAATATTTTAAATAATCCAACACGATGCATTCAAGGACCAAGCATATTTTTGTAGACACCTAAATTTGATTAATTTAATTCATTGAATTTAGCTATCATGAATACCTTTAATTAAATAATTACACATTATTTGATTAATTAGTGTTCCCTCCTAGCTAATTAATTTTATTAATTACTCTATATTCCCCTTTTAATTAATTATTTGATAATCATAAATCATTTAATTAATTAAATCCACCCACTTTCTTCTATTAAATACCTCAAATGCATAATTTGACTATTTAATTTACCTTTTGTCCTTTTCCTCCTTTTCCATTATGAAATTAATTTAATTAATTAATTCTATTTCCCCACATGTCTCCTAACTCTAATCCTCATCTAACTCTTCCTCTAAACCTTACCCACCTAGCTAACCATAGGTTTTAGTCAACCTTACCTCTTTCCCTCACCATATGTGTGCACACTCCCAAAATATCCTAAATTTCCTAAAATTTGGGCAAATATGCTAAATCTCTTAATATGTGGGAATATATCCATATTTGGAATAGAACCTTCCTATTTGGGTGTCTCTCTCCCAAATAGGCATGTGTCCTCAGTGACACATGTCATTCCTTCCCATGACACTTGTATTTCTTAAGGAAACGTGTCATTTCCATCCATGACACTTGCCCTTCTTAGGGACAGGTGTCTCTTTTTCATGCCTCCTCATCTCCTAGCCTGACCTATTAATCCCTTCATTTTCCTTCACAATCCATCCACTTCTTATTTTCATACAATTATAATGCCATTTTGAACCCTCATCTTACATCCATTTTGCACCCACTTTCATTTTCATACCATCGTAATGCCAAATTGTTTACTCATCCTTTGCACATCCATATCCATTTAGAATACACCTTTCATCTCATTTAGCATAATCCTCTATTAGGATTAATGATAGTCCGAAAGATACTGAGAGGGGGGGGGTGAATCAATATCTAACCGGTGTACAAAATATTTAACCTTATTAAGTATTTTGCATTCCAAAATAGTGTACCAGTAAACAACAATTAATGCAATAAATAGGAACAGTAAAGATAGCATAGAAAACACACCATCACACATGATGTTTAACAAGGAAACCTAGTGTGGGAAAAACCTCGGTGGGAATTGTGACCCACAACATTCACTCACTGGCCAATGAATGGATATTACTTACAAGAGGGGCCTACACATGCAGGAAGGTCAACTTCCTAGAGCTCATTGCTCAATTACAAATGGAAGTGTCAGTGACCTACAAAATGGATTATGAGAATCCAATATAATGTACTGCTATAATTCAACATCTGCTATGCCAGGTTTAGTACCAGTTTAAGCTCATACTATAACCATAAACCCTTATACAAAATCTGCCTTAATATTCATTCATCACTTATACATTATCCATGTGTCCATCCTATCTCATTACAAAATGATTTACAAGATCTCATACATATATGAGTCTTATTACAATATGCCATGTCGGATTTACAAAAGATATTTACAATTAAATACAATAAACAAAATCTTGTCAGCTAGGGTGCCGGTATACATTATTGTCGTTGTTGATGAAGTGTCTGCCGGTGATTTACCAAATGAATGCCGAGTGGTTGCCTGTAGGTTGCCATCAATGATAACACCATCATTTCTCACTTTAGTGTAGAATGCCAACATCGTCATCTTGCATCAACCATCATGGAGTGAGATCAAGCATCTACAACATAGCAAGCACACATCAAACCAAAAGACAATTTGATGAATAAATGATGAATAGTTAGTACCAAACCGCTACTTAGAGGGGGGGGGGGGGGTAAATCAGTACAGGAAAAAACACGTTTCCTGAACCGGTTTGATTGCAAACATTGCATTTTGACTAGAAAAGAACTAACACCGGTCTAAGTCAGATTACTACCTATAAAACACATTAAGAATGTGAAAGACATAAACTGGTGACCCTTTGTTTTCCATACAATTTAATACCTCATTTCCACTTCACCCTTAAGCATAAGAAAGTAATCTATCATAAAAAATATAATGACAGCTAGTTCAACATATTTTACCAGTTTGACATAAAACACTAAACCATCACATGAAAGGCGTCACACATGACACATTGATTTTTCACGTGGAAACCCAACTGGGAAAAACCATGGTGGGGATGAATACCCACAAGCTGTTCTTGAACTCTTTTGAAGTATGCTCTGTTAGGAGCCTAGTTTGGTTAAAGACTATTACAATAGGTTCTGCTAGGAACCGATCATGCTAGGGATCACCCGGTTAAAAGATGGCTAAATACCCGGTTAAAAGGTTAGAACCCTGTTAAAGGTTACCTAACAAGAGGATTTGAAGAACTCATTGAATTGAGTCACCCTATTAAAGGATTTACACAAAATCTTGTTAAAGCTACCTGGTTAAGTGATTTTCCAACTACTGAAATGGTTAGAAGACAACAAGTAGTACACTGATCTGATAACAACACTCAATGCCAAGGTAGATCCACTTTAACTCATTTTCTTCTGCAATCACACTCTGCAGGTATCAACACACTTCCCTGGTCTAGCAAGAATCAAGTATCACTCACTGGGATACACACATACCATTTTCCAACAACTTCAAAATGAAAAACATCATCGACCTTATAGGAAACAGATAGGTCGGTAGCATAAACCCTAAACCCTAAACATTTAGGTTTTACAATCCAGTTGGTTCAATCCTGACCATTAATCACACTGCTTCAAATACAACAGTCTTGAACAAATCTCAAGACGTTCTCCAACGTTCATTCTTTGCTACTTCAGGAAGCTGATACCTCATTACGCGCTCTCCATCGTTTATAGAGACTTCGCACATTCCTGAGGTAGATAGGATCAATCTCCATGCAAGATCCTCAAGGAAATCCTTCACGCACACAAGACTGACGTGGCGACACTTATCTGGTCTTCATACAATACTAACTCATCACAAGATGTCATTGGTTGAATCGCACAAGCTTGGAATGCATCAACAGGAAACCCTGAAGCTGAGACTACCAATCGGTAGTCATGCCAAATGAAACCCCAATACTAAACTTCCATTTACAGGTTCTTATTCCAACATACCGGTTAACCTTGAACAAACATACCGCTTCACTTTTTCATAAATACCGGTTTACATCATCATATCGGTTCTCTTGCTAGTTTGCTTACTACAACATACTGGTTCATACTTCAACATATTGACATCAATGACAACATACAATATCATCATGTCATCATGCTTTGCACATATGCCAACAATCTCCCCCTTTGGCATTGATGGCAATATACAAAGATATATTTCTACTTCTGCTTCACATCTTCTCCCCAATACTGTAGATATCTTCTCTGCTTCACATCTTGTCCCCAATACTGCAGATATCTTCTCTGCTTCACATCTTCTCCCCCTTTGACAACAATGCCAAAGTGGAGGCATACACATCTATGTTTCACTATGTTGCTCCCCCTAAGGAGTAGCATCCTTCAACACACCAATCCTGAAAAAGATATATCAATGTAAGACCTGACTGATGTGGAGCACACACCTTTAGTTCACCTCTTGAAGGGGCAACACCCCTAATTCACCTCTCAAATAGGTAAAGGTAGCCTTCGGTAGAGGTTTGGTGAATATGTCTGCTAACTGCTCCTTACTGGAAACATGTTCCAATACAACCTCTTTGTTCTGAACATTCTCCCTCAAGAAATGATACTTGAGCTCGAAATGCTTGGTTCTAGCATGTAAAACCAGATTCTTGGAGATGTTAATTGCACTTGTGTTGTCACAAAATATACTTACTGGTTCAGATACAAGAACTTTGAATCCATTTAATACATACTTCATCCAAATTGTTTGGGTGCAGTTCATAAATGCTGCAACATACTCCGCTTCTGTTGTAGACTGAGAGAAACAACTCTGCTTCTTACTCATCCATGAGACTAGTCTACCACCAAGAAAGAATGCACCACCGGTTGTGCTCTTTCGGTAGTCCACATTACCAGCCCAATCAGCATCTGTAAACACTTTCAGGTTGAAATCATTACTGTATGGATACCATAATCCATAGTCAATAGTTCCCTTCAGATATCTAAGAATCTTACTACCAAGTGGGATTCTCTTGGGCTTTTCTGGAACCATGCAGTAATGCCCATTGCATGTGTAATGTTTGGTCTTCTATGTACTACATAGTACAATTTACCAATCATTGATCGGTATTCCTTCTCATTTACCAACACTGAGTCATCCTCTTTTGATAATTTACAACCGGTCACCATCGGTGTACCAACTGGTTTGTTGTCTTCCATGCCAAAGGTCTTCAACACCTCTTTGACATACTTGGACTGAGTGATAAAGATTTCATCTTTCATTTGTTGAATCTGTAGTCCAATGAAGAACTTAATCTCCCCTATAAGTGACATCTCAAATTCCTTTTTCATCTCATCTACAAAATCATGACTCATCTTGTAATCTCCTCCAAAAATTATGTCATCAACAAATACCTCACAAATTAGAATCTGATCTCCTTCTGATTTTAGGTAGATATTACTATCTTCACTTGTTCTCTCAAATCCAATCTTCACAAGATGGGAGTGCAAGCGTTCATACCATGCTCTAGGTGCCTGCTTTAGTCCATACAAAGCTTTATGTAGCCTACACACCATGTCACTATCTTTTGATAGGGAAAACCCATTTGGTTGCTCTATATACACCTCCTCTTCTAGTATTCCATTCAGGAATGTAGATTTTACATCTATTTGGTATACTTTGAATCCCTTGAAGGTTGCATATGTAAGAAGCATACGAACTCCTTCCAATCTGGCTACTGGAGCAAAGGTTTCTCCATAGTCTTCTCCTTCTTATTGAGCATATCCTTTACACACCAGTCTGGCTTTGTTTCTTACCAATGTGCCATCTTCATTCAGCTTATTTATGAAAACCCATTTGGTGCCTATGACATTTTTATGCTTAGGTTTGGGTACCAAAGACCATGTACCATTCTTTTCTATCTGGTCAAGTTCCTCTTCCATTGCCTTGATCCAGTCTTCATCTTTATGTGCCTCTTTGAATGTTTTAGGCTCAAATTCAGAGATCATGCAAGAGTTTTCTCTGACCTTCCTTCTTGTAAGAATTCCCGCATCCTTATCTCCTATGATCTGCTTTGGATCATGATTCAGCTTTACATACCTAGGAATGATCTTAGTTGTTTCCTCTTGTTTTTCTTCTTCATCCTCATCTTCATCAACATCAACATCTACTAGTGTAGGAGCATTGTTACTTGTGCTAGGCTATTTTGCAACCAGTTCCCAAAAGGTTACTACCAGTTCCTCTCCTACTTGCTCACTGCTGGTTTCTTCAGGTTTCTCAGAGGTTTCATCAACTCTAACATTGATGCTTTCAACAATTCTCTGAGTCCTATTGTTGAAACATTTGAGAGCTTTTCTCTTTGTGGAATACCCTAGGAATATTCCCTCATCACATTTTGCATCAAACTTGATTTGATGTTCACTCCTCTTGATATAACAAACACTCTAAAGTATCTTACCACTGGTGTCTTACCGATCCAATACTCATAAGGAGTTTTATCCTTACCTTTCTTGATGAGCACCCGGTTCATAGTGTAGAGTGCAGTGCTCACCGCTTCTCTCCAAAAAGTGTGAGCAACTTTTCCTTGGATCGGCATAGTTTTGGCTTCTTCAACTGCAGTCCGATTGTTTCTCTCTACTAGGTCATTTTGCTATGGAGTCTGGGGGGCAAATAGTTGCCTCTTGATGTCATTCTCTTCACAGTACTTGTTGAATTCATCGGAAGTGAATTCTCCTCCTTGATCAGTTCTTAGGCACTTAATCCTCTTACCGCTTTCTTTTTCAACTAGTGTTCTGAAGGCTTTGAACTTTCCAAATGCATCAGACTTGTCCTTCAAGAATGTGACCCACATCATTCTTGAGCAATCATTAGTAAGAATCATAAAATACCTATCTCCCTGCACACTACTAGTTTTCATAGGACCACACAAATTAGTATGCACAAGATCAAGTAAATTGTCTACAGTGAAAGATTTACCTTTGAAGGTTGAGGAAGACATTTTCCCCAGTTGACACTCTCTGCACAAAGGATTCTCCGGTTTGCTCAACATAGGTAATCCTCTAACTGCCTTGATCTTACTGGCCTTCACAATATTATCAAAGTTTCCATGGCAGAGTCTCTTATGCCATATCCAGCTTTCATCAAACTTAGCCATTAGACATGTACTGATATTTGCATTCAGCTGAAATAGGTTACCTTTGGTTTGCATACCAGTGGCCATCAGTTCACCACTCTTACCTTTTATTTTACACACTCCATCTCTGAATTCCAGAGTGAGTCCATTATCATTCAACTGGGCAACACTCAAAAGGTTATGTCGAAGACCTTCTGCCCAATACACATTGTCAACACTACTTTTTCATTCAGAGAGATGGACCCTTTGCCTTTTACCATACATGGTGCATCATTACCAAAATGAACCACACTACCATCATACTCTTCCAGAGATAGAAACTTACTCTAGTCACCAGTCATATGGTGAGAACAACCACTGTCAATGATCCACTCATTAGAATTATCAAAGCGGGAGACAAGAGCCTGCTTGTCTAACACATCTTCCTTAACTGCTACAAACACAATGTCTTCACTTTCTTCATCTTCTGATTCCTCATCAGTGACACCTTCATCAACTACTACAAAATAGTTTCTCCTGTTTCCTCCTTTGAACTTCTTGAACTTCTTCGGTTTGTCCTTGTTATCACCATTAGGATAGTTTACAACAATGTGTCCTATCCTATTGCAAGAAAAGCATTTCAAAGGGAGCTTACCTTTATATTTACTAGTTCCCTTAGGAAGTCTCTTGGCAAGAAGAGCTTCAAATTCCATCAAGATCTCCTCATCATCCATTTCGCTTCTTTATCTTGGTTCACCACTGGTACTAGCTTCTTTGCCCTTTCTAGATGGTGTAGCAGATGCTCTAAAGGTTGATTCAGTCTTATGAATACTGCCATCATAATTATTTAGCTCATAAGCTGTCAACTTAGCAATGATGGAGTCTAGGGATACCTTTGTCTTGTCTATAGACCTCAACTCCCGAATAGCAACAACCCTTATTACATAGACCGGTAATAAGGATCTCAAGACTTTGCTAACAACAGTGGAATCATCTATTATACCACCTGCACTCTTGATGTCTCCAACAACAGTTTTGATTCTTATTCCATATTGTTGAATGGTCTCTCCTTCAACCATCCGCATGTCTTCAAACTTTCCCCTAAGGCTCTCTTCCTTAGCTTGTTTCACATGCTCATCACCACCATAGATATTCTCAAGAGCATCCCATACTTCTTTCAGATTATCTTTATCCTGAACATCAATAAACTCAATGCCGGAAGACTACTGATTAGGGCTTCCATGACTTGCCCATTCTCCCGAATCTCTCTCTTTTGATCATCGGTGAGAGTACCGGTAGGGATAACATAAGCATTCTCAACATAGCTCCAATGTTGAGCACCCATGCTTTTGATGTATATCTTCATTTTGTCCTTCCATATTTTAAAGTTGTCTTTGTTGAACTTTGGACCTTCCCTCTTCATCATTCGAGTAGGATCTTTTCCTCAAGCGGTTAAGCTTACAACACAAAGGACCTAGAAGATGCTCTAATACCAATTGATGAATAAATGATGAACATTTAGTACCAAACTGGTACTGAAAGGGGGGGGGGTGAATCAGTATAGGCAAAAACACGTTTCCTGAACTGGTTTGACTCCAAACACTGCACTTTGACTGGCAAACACTAACACCAGTCTAAGTCAGATTACTACCGGTAAAACACACTGAGAATGTGAAAGACATAAACTGGTAACCCTTTGATTTCCATACAATTTAATACCTCATTTCCACTTCACCCTTAAGAATAAGCAAGTAATCTATCATAAAAAATATAATGACTGCTAGTTCAACATATTTTACCAGTTTGACATAAAATAGTAAATCATCACATGAAAGGCATCACACATGACACACTGATTTTTCACGTGGAAACCCAACTGGGAAAAACCACGGTGGGTATGAATACCCACAAGCTGTTCTTGAACTCTTTTGAAGTCTGCTCTGTTAGGAGCCTAGTCCGGTTAAAGACTATTACAATAGGTTCTGCTAGGAACCGATCCTACTAGGGATCACCCAGTTAAGGGATGGCTAAATACCTAGTTAAAGGTTAGAACCCTATTAGTGGTTACCTTGCAAGAGGATTTGAAGAACTCATTGAATTGAGTCACCCTATTAAAGGATTTACACAAAAGCCTGTTAAAGCTACCCGGTTAAGGGTTTTTCCAACTGCTGAAATGGTTAGAAGACAACAGGTAGTACACTGATCTGATAACAACACTCAATGCCAAGGCAGATCCACTTTAGCTCATTTTCTTCTACAATCACACTCTGCAGGTATCAACACACTTCCCCAGTCTGGCAATAATCAAGTATCACTCATTGGGATACACACATACCATTTGCCAACAACTTCAAAATGAAAAACATCATTGACCTTATAGGAAACAAATAGGTCGGTAGCATAAACCCTAAACCCTAAACATTTAGGTTTTACAATCCAGTCACTTCAAGCCTGACCGTTAATCACACTGCATCGAATACAATAGTCTTGAACAGATCTCAAGACGTTCTCCATTGTTCATTCTTTGCCACTTCAGGAAGCTGATAACTCATCACGTGCTCTCCACCGTTTACAAAGACTTTGCACATTCCCGAGGTAGATAGGATCAATCTCCATGAAAGATCCTCAAGGAAATCCTTCACGCGCACAAGACTGATGTGGCAACACTTATCTGGTCTTCATACAATGCTAACTCATCACAAGATGTCATCGGTTGAATCACACAAGCTTGGAATGCATCAACCGAAAACCCTGAAGTTGAGACTACCAACCGGTGGTCATGCCAAATGAAACCCCAATACTAAACTTCCATTTACCAGTTCTTATTCCAACATATCGGTTCACCTTGAACAAACATACCACTTCACTTTTTCACAAATACCGGTTTACATCATCATACTGGTTCTCTTGCCAGTTTGCTTACTACAACATACCGGTTCATACTTCAGCATATTGACATCAACGAGAACATACAATATCATCATGTCATCATGCTCTGCACATATGCTAGTGTAGAATGCCAACATCCTCATCTTGCATCAACCATCATAGAGTGAGATCAAGCATCTACAACATAGCAAGCACACATCAAACCGAAAGATAATCAAATCGAAGTAGATCCTCTTCCATCTTGTCCACCTTCCCAAAATAATGTTCAACAAGATTGGGAGGTGGATGATTTTCTTAATTACCTTCATTCATTCCGTAGATCCTCTCTTATCTATTTTCTTGTTTGTAACGTGTTTCCCCTATGATGTGCTTTTGTGTTATGTTAGGTTCTCTTTGGATGACCATTGTTACTCCGTTGGTGCAAGGTATTAAAGAGACCAAATCCATTGTGACATTCTTCTAATTGTATTTCAATTATTCTATATGTTGTCCCTTGTGTTTTCTACTTGGGGAGGATGCAAAGTGTTGAGATCTCTTTTGGTCTCTTCCATGTTGACTTAAAAGACACATGTTCCCTTCTTCCATTGTGTTTGTAGTTCCATTATCTTTGGGGGGTGAGGTCACTCCAATACTAAGATCTTTGATATGCATTATTTATCATAAGAGAATACTAACCCCAAAGATAGTGGATCCCTTATGTGCTTCTATGTTTTGTGATCATTGTCCTTTGATTTGTTCTTTCTAGGCATCTCATTCTGATAGCATGCTTGTCTTTTAGATGCATGCTACCTTAAAGAAATTTCTCTCGATGAGGCGTATGCAATCAATTTAACGTGGGGGCACACATTGCGCTCAATTTTACACTTTATGCACACACTGGATGACATGTTTCAATACTCAAGTTACTTTGCAAATATATCCCTTTTCTTTGTAATTTGGTAAATTTCATGACTCATAGTAAGAAATTATTACTAGGCTAGCAGTCATGTTCTCTCTCTCTTTTCTCTTTCTTATGATGTTCCTTTTATATTGATATTATAGTAATAAGATCCTAAAGTCCCTGGGGGCTTGGTGTGTCTTGTCTCTTTGATATCTTGATGAAAGCTTTCAATGCAAACCTTTGTACTTTACCATGAGTATTCTTAATCTCATATTCCCGCTAAAGTTGGGGCTAAATGTAGCTTCCTAAATTGTACTCAGCTATAATTTTGTCCTTACTTGGACCTCACCTTGGTGCTTTTCCTTCCAAGGATTGACATAAGTGTTGATTCCACTCACATAACCTATCAAACATGCTTTTCCACCATCTTCATAGACTCCCTCGAAACCTAGAGCCCTAATTTCTAGGACCATGGTTCTAGGTACCCTAGTCCTAAATCAAGACCATGGTTCGAGGAGCCCTAGTCCTAAATCAGGACCATGGCATCCTCTCAAAAAGGGCCCAATTCAAAGCCTCATAATAGTCACATAATTTTAGCAGGGACCTAGATCCCATGTTGGCTTGATTCGAGAATTCAATTTGTTTTTTGACAAGCGAGTATAAAATGAGGTCTACCCTCTCATTTTAAACCTAACCCCATTCAAGACCTCAACTACACTTTAACAAATTCAAGTGAGCAAACAATCTGTCTTTCATCAAGCATTGGAGTAGAAGTGAAGTCAAGTTTTAGACATTGAAGATGACATCCATGATCTATGTTTTATGAAGACAACATACATGAAACCCTAATTCCTTTGTGAAGGTAAAATAAAACTTCATCGAGGTATATTATTATGTTTTCAATCATTTTCAGCCTTTCCCTCAAAAGGAAAGTATTTTACTGTAGTCTTTCATTATATTTATCAATTGAATTTCATGGTTAATTCCAAAACTGGGGTTTGACCTAAGGCAAAACCCTATTCCCAATAATTTTCCCCTTCTCTTTGTGTGTAGGAACAAGTATAGAGTTGTACTTGGGAGGATTGATATATTTCACAACAACAAACAAGTTCAACTTTTGACGGTGGAAAATTCAGAGGACCATGGTAAATTGATACTACTTGGTCTCAAAAAATTAGGCCAAACTTTTGAGAGCAGATTCCAAACAACTTATTTTGCCCATATCTAGGTCAGTGGCTCAGTGCGACATCTATAGCTTACTATTTCTGTCAGAATACTTCAATTATCACCTATTTTATTTTGCCCTAATTACCAAACAATCAAATCAATTCAATTTTAGGAAGGAGAAAGGCCTTACCCAAAGAGTTGGAATCTGATTAGAATCTCAGTCTTTTGAGGCTAGATCTATTAGAGTCCTTCGCCTTTGAAATATAGTGGTTAATTAGGTCATTTTGTGGTTTTATTATCTTAATTTAACCCTAACCTAAATTTCACACCTCTACACTATCATGTGTCCTTTTCTTAAAATCATGTCTTCTATATCTACTTTTATTTTCATCATCATTAGATTTTTTGTAATCCTCCTTGTACATATATTTGGAAACTTAATGACCAATTCTACCACAATTAAAGCATTTCAGGGGTAACTTATCTTTGTACTTTCCAATTCCTCTCTTCATTCTTCTTATGAAGTTCACTTCAATCTCATCCAGATTATCACTCTCTTCCTGTTCATCTTCTATTAGCTTTGAAACATTGAATGCAACTTCTTTCTTTTCTCATTTTTATTTCTTCCATCTCTCCAATTTCATAGGTAAACAAAGTTCAAATGATTTGATCAATCGAATAATTATTCAGGTCATGAAATTCTTCAATTGCACACTTCTTAGGTTTGTAGGGTTTAGTTAGTGTCAACAAGATATTTCTTATTGCATCACCTTCTAATGTTCCACCAACACCTCTGATAGCTTCTGCAATATCATTCACTCTATGTATGTAGTGCTTAACACCTTCATCATTAGCCATTCTTAAACATTCATATTTTTGTTTCAAATTCATCAACCTAGATTTCTTTGTCTTCAAATCTCCTTCATATGCATAGCAATTTGTTCTAGATTTTCTTAGCTTCCTTCATTCCCTTAACTTTACCAAATACTGTATCACTCAAGTAGCCGAATATTATTGTCCTAGATTTTGCATTAGTCTCATGATTCTTAATTTCATCCATAGTCTAGGGTCCATTTTGTAGAGGTGCATAACCAATCTTGACAACATCCCAGATTCCATTCTGCAAAGTCTCCAAATAGGATTTAATTCTATCCTTCTAATAAGAGAAAATTTTTCCATCAAAGAATGGTTCTTTAAGATGAAATTCCTGTGACACTTCAAATCTACCTCATGCGGTTAAGCTTTCCAAAGAGGAACCAATTCTCTAATACCAATTGTTGAATCCACAAAAGGACTGGGGGGGGGTGAATCAATCGTGAACTTCAAAACAAATAAATTATAAATAGCATTCAATCATTCAACAATAATGCTAAAAATAGATTAGCCATCAGCACAAGAACACCAGATTTATGTGAAAAACCCAAATAGGGAAAAACCATAATGAGAATCTAACTCACAATATGAATATGAATTCTTACAATGTTTTAGGATCATTGTCAAGGAGCAACAATACCTAAAGGATTTGCAGGCTAAGTAACACTACCTTAGGGAAAGATACATGGATTTGCATAGCTAAGGCACACAAGTTCAGGGCAAGATACAAAAATGTTGCTAAAGGATCCACTATCATTCATCAACGGAAGAAATAACATAACTGATATGAGAAGGATCTCTTGAACATGAAATTATACTTGAACATTAGGATCAAGCGGCCGATATCATGGCAAACATCTCTGAACTCTATCACTGTCTCTATACACTATCTTCTTGAATATATCACCTTAAAAGCTCTTCACAAACTGACTTGCACACATCCACAAACTCAAATCTACTTGCAAATCATTTGCATACACTTCTCATGAATTCACACACATTCCATACATCTCATACAATCACATTCCTTAAATATAAGATAGATCATCAAAAAATTTAACTGAGGGTGGACCACAATCAAAATAAACAATATTGCACAAAATAAGCTACCTAGACCAAAAATACTCAAAGAAACCCATTTCAAGAGAAAGAGGGGACCCAAATACATCATAACACATCCTGCCAAAGACAAATCCAACAATCTACACATACTAACTCATCCTCCAAAGTCACCATGAACCATAACATGTAGATAGGCAATAGAACTCATTAAACAGTCAACCAAAAGATATCTTATAATGCATATTATGCCATGCAGATCTCCACACGCCATGGTGAGACACATAACAATACTCCAACTCATTCTCTAGTGTATATTCAGATCAAAGAATATGATCCAATCAAGATAGCCCAATCAGACACATTGAACTATAACACAGCTAAATATTCCAAACACAAATCAACATAGCTCTCTGCGGAATAAAGAATCCACTAGAGAAGCGAATTGAGAATACTATATGAGCCATAAAATCACATCCACTAAATTGCAACACAAACTACAACACATCTAGAGGCCACTGAAGACTTTCCGAACTAGTCTGATAAAAACACTATCAAAAAATAGAAACAACCAAGCTTTGTAAACCAAAATCAAAATACTACAACCAAGACCAAAATATTAAACTCAATTTGCAACCCAAAACACAACTGCAAAAATCAAGAACATATCCAAACTAGAATCAATTCAAACAACCAAGTTTGACATCAATGACAAAC
Source organism: Cryptomeria japonica (assembly GCF_030272615.1). NCBI lineage: Eukaryota > Viridiplantae > Streptophyta > Pinopsida > Cupressales > Cupressaceae > Cryptomeria > Cryptomeria japonica. The sequence goes on along the minus strand of NC_081406.1, from coordinate 189,669,033 downwards.
ATACAAACTCAAATTTCCAACAATATTCTTATATAGTTGTGTACTCACTTAGGCCCCACTTTAGTGTTCGTGTCATTCATGTTTTGACTATGTTTGACCCTGCTCACACAAACTTCAAATTGCAATCCTTCTTTTCGCCTTTCTTTTTGGTCTATTGTTTAGCCTTGATAGATTGGACAAGGGTGCCCCAACCTAAAGGGGACCAATTTTGGACTCTTCAATGGTAAAAATTTGTAGGTAGAAATTCTCTTCTTGTGTCGGTCTGCTTCATAAATTCAATTATTTTTCATGAGGTGAGGTATAAACGCAAGCCTTACCCCCTCATTTGAGACATCTCTCTACAAGTTTCCAATTACACTTTTTCAAATCCAAATGAACAAGTGATCAAGCATTATCAAGGCATGGAAGGAGAGGCCAAGTATTCAAATTTCAAGCATTCAAGATGGCATCCATGATCAAGATATTATGAAGATATTCATATATTCCTATATGACAACATCTTTACGAAGACATCAACACAAAGGAGATTCATGAAGGTATAACATTCTAATTTCATATCTAGCATCTGAACTTTTTTTAAGGAATTCTTTCCATTTCAATTTTAATTTGATTATAGGGTTAATTTCAAACCCAGGGTTTGACCTAGGCAAACCCCTATCAAAAACACAATTTTCCTTCTACTGTGTGCAGGTGATAGATTCAAAAGACAACAATTACAAATTTGAGAAGAGTAGACTAAGACACATAGGTTCAACTTTTACAGAGGCAAAAATTGGAGGAGAAGGTTGCCTCGGGCGCATTTAATCAACACTTTGCTAGAGAAACTTCAGGGAAACACTCAGAACAACATCCTGACTCTAAAAATATAGATGTTGTCTGCATTTGAGCTCCTGGACAAGGATGTCCCAAGCAAAAATGTCTAGGATTTTTTAGTCTAGAATCTAGACACAAGTTTCTCTCTATTTCCTCTTTTTAGATTTGTACTTTATGTTTGCATATTTGACCTAAGATTGTCTATGCATGCTGATTACTATCAATTTCACATATTTTGCCCTAGATCTTGCATTTAATTTGCATCTTTCCATAGCTCATTTTCAACTCAATTCAAGGAGTATTGAATTCACCTTTTGCTCAATCTATTTCAATCACATTTGAGATTGAGCCAATTGGATCCATTCTCGATCTAAATGTAATCATTGAGAAAGTAAGTTTAGTTGCTAGTTTTCATGTATAAACTTGTGAACCCTACTTTTCACCATTACAATATAATAACAAGCATTTCAAGTTAGGTACCATATTGAAATGAAACGAGGGGTTCTCTCTTCCTGAACCAATGACAATCTGCATCATCCAATCCGAAGGGCGGTCTTATTATTAAACATTGTAATATTTATTGATAATTTTAACAATTATAGTTATAATAAAAATTATGACATTTTGTAATATTTTATAATATTATATAATTGTATATTTAATAATTATATATATATATATATAATATTATTTAATATTATAATATTTAATATAACCAACCCTGCATTGGTAGTGAAATCGACTTGGGCCATGGCTTTGCTTCCCATTGGTCTTGGATTTGATTCCAAAGATTGGAATTCACCGGATGCATGTGGCAGGGCTAACGAAAAAATAAATTATGATTATAAATATATTTAATATTTAATATAATTAAACATAAATATAATAGAATTAATATAATATATAATTTATTTATTTATTTAATAATAATATATAATAATATATTTAATGAATTAATATGTTTAATAATAATATAAGATTAATATGTGGGCCCAAAAGTATAGTTTATTTGTGAAGGAGTGTGTTGCCCTCCTCCAAACTAAAGATAGTTTCTTTCTAGTTTAATTCATGATAAAAAAAGAAAAACTTTAAACACAACGGTCTATTGTTACATTTGGATAAATTTAATTTAATAGAAGAAGAGAGCATCGTAATAAAAGAGGACGTATTATCTCGTATATTAATAGAGCTCTTAAGGCGTGGGTATGCCCTAGCTCACCCGGTCGTGGATCGCAACTTAAGGCGTGGGTATGCTCCCCATGGTCTTGAGTTCGAGTCCCCGGCTGTGTTAACTCTGTGTGTGTTGCTACCTTGTGAGTGGGTTGTACACACTGGGGGATTAGTCTTGCTTCGGCAAGGACACCTCCAGATTCCACGATAGTGAATATAAAAATATTTGGATTAATTTAATTTATAATTTAATTCCTAATCCTTGTCATTTTCTCTGGACAAAAATTAGCATCACTGCCAGTTACGTACAATTAAATAATCAATTGAAACAAGTCACGTGTTAACTCTGTGTGTGTTGCTACCTTGTGAGTGGGTTGTACACACTGGGGGATTAGTCTTGCTTCGGCAAGGACACCTCTAGATTCCACGATAGTGAATATAAAAATATTTGGATTAATTTAATTTATAATTTAATTCCTAATCCTTGTCATTTTCTCTGGACAAAAATTAGCATCACTGCCAGTTACGTACAATTAAATAATCAATTGAAACAAGTCACGTGTAAAACACTTACTAAATAAAGATCAGCTTAGCAGATTCATCAAACCACTTTAATCGTGTTCTTCGAAAGGGTTGTGGCTATTCTAGCTCTAAAACAGATCTTTCTAACAGTGTGTTAGTGACAGGGTAGTCAATCGTAACCATTAATTGCAAAATCGACGGTGTAAAACGCACGACTAACACACGTGTCAATCCGTACTGTCTTTTTGAAACCAGAATAGACGCGTCCATTCGAAAGCGACTGAAACTAGTGAGTGCTACAGATCATTCATAGTCATACATTCTCAACATCACCCTATTATCATGCATCATAAGCCTTGAAGAACCCTTGAAATTATCTTGTTTGAAGGTTTTAGCAAGTAGAGGGGAATAAATTCTTTGGAGATCAATTTCAGAATTCAATTCAAATCTGAAGGAGCCTCTGTAAAATCTTTCTACCTATATATACAGTGCCTTCATTTGTTATTCAAGTGCATAGAACTCGTTACATCTCAGTTATTCAACTGCACAGAACTCGTGTTATCTTTGTCTCAACTTTTGTTTTATACATTCTGTGGCAGTTGAGTTGCAGAGGCTCCTTGATTTCAGATTTGTTTTTTTTTCAATTGGGCCCCATTTTTTGCCAGGTTTTAGTTCTTGAAGATTGATTTATTGCCCCTTTCCCCTGTTTTTTGCAAAGTGTCTGGGATTTGCTTTGAGTTTGCTGCTGTCTTGTCTTCTGGATTTTACCCCTTCCTTTGGAGACAGTCTCTTCTGTTCTCTGTCATTTAGCTCAAAGTCACCAAATCTTAATACCCAACTGCAAATTCAGCTGGTTTGCAGCTACAGAGTGAAGCATTGATTTACAAGGCAGGGCTGCAAAGTTCGTAAGTATGGTTTTCTTTGTGTCTATGGATATACATTTTGTTTGAGGATTTTGCAATTTATATGGATTTGGGTCTGGGATAAATTGTGATTCGAGTGTACTTCTTGATTTGGGTTGCAATTGTACAATTCAGAAGAGATTTTTTCTTGGATTGAGATTCTAATTGGAGTTGGTGTATTAACAGATTAGAGAGGATGGTGATGTGGGTGTTTGGGTATGCATCTTTGGTGTGGAAGCCAGGCTTTGAATATGATGAGAAAATTGTTGGTTTCATCAAGGGACACCGAAGAGTTTTTAATCTGGGTGAGTACAGTTTCATAGAGAAACGCCATGATAGATACAATATGCTAAAGAATTGATGCTTTGCATTAATACCATTTGTTCATACGTTTTATGTAGTTTACTGTTGTCTGTTTCTGGTCTTTGCAGGTTGCATTGATCACCGTGGGACTCCTGAATTGCCAGCTCGAACTTGCACATTGGAAGCCCAGGAAGGAGCAATTTGTGTAAGTATTGCATTTTCATTGTGGCTACAAGGTCTGTGCTATTGAAGTTTTTTTATTGCAGATGAATAGGATATATAGATTAGACAATAGATGTAGTGCATATACAATGTAAATAGATTTTGAATTCAAGGGCAATCTATGCATAAGGATACAATTTTATTTTCATGGTCACAAACCATGGAAATCCTTAGCTGTTTTGCATTGGAAAGAATAAACATCTGGCACCGTATTGGGTATAAGTTAAGGCAGTAGTCTCTGAATTTCGTTTTTAGGGCAGAAACCAACAATTGTGTGCTTCACTAGCTTTTCATATTACTGACCAAGTTTTCATTGATTTTCTCAGTGGGGCACAGCCTACAGTGTCAGTGGAGGCCCTGAGGAGGAGAAAGCTGCTTTGGAGGTAAATATTCAAATAAGCACTAGAGTTTTCCTGTTTGTGAGAGTACATAAGAAATACCATATGCACATACTGATGGGTTGTGACTTTTCAATGTCATTCAGTATTTGGAAAGGAGGGAGTGTGAATATGACGCTCAGGTCTATGTGGATTTCTATCAAGTAAGGCTCTGTTTCCTCTTGCAAAAAATGAATTTGATGGTGCCTTTTTTTAAATGAAAACGTGTGGAGTTCTTGATTCAGCTTATTGCCAGGCATAAAAAATTCTTAGCCTTAATTGCAAAATCAGACTTGGACATATAATTTATGCCTCTGAAATGAATGCAAGAATAGAATAAAAAAATGTGACAAACAGAATTTTGACAGGCAAAATAGATATGAGAACTAACCAACTGTTGGCCAAACAGAAATGAATCTTGATTTCAACTTTCATATTAAATCTCTTAACTTCTAATTTATTTGTAATTGCAGGAGGCAGATTCTGAAACCCCATTATTGACTGGAGTACTAGTGTATGTACCCTCTGTATTGTAATTCAGTTGGACTTCGTTAATGTTATAGTTTTAATCTTACCTAATCTACGATTGAGAACATAAATAGTCATTTTCTTTAATGGAAACACAGTTGTTGCATATACACTACTTGTTTTGCATCCTGGACAAAAAGAGCCAAGTTAGATTGGTCTTATTACATTTTGCAGTTTCACCTCTACTCCAGACAAAATCACAAACAAGTACTTTCTAGGCCCAGCTCCATTTGAAGAAATGGCAAGGTGTGTAACAATTCCCTTCTGTAGCTGCTGCTTGATGCAACTTTGGTTCTAAATTTGGGATTTGGGTGTGACTATCGACATTATCTTGTGAACAATTAGTTGATAGTCTTGAGTTTTTAGCTCATTTTTTTCTTGAGAAATGTAATTTTTTTACTTCATTTTGGTTTGTTTGCATTTATCTAGGTAGGCCACTTTGTGCATTAAGGCCTTCTGCAAATTCTTATGCTCTGTATTTTTATGCTACTGACTAGATATATGTAAAGCTTCTGGTGGAAAACTATGTAGATTAAAAAATTGACAGAGTTCTCTATCAGAAGATTTACAATTACATTTTCATGGACGGTCATGGAAACATCATATCTCATGACATTCAGAAAATCAAAATGTAGCTTAACATGGGTTGGCACCAAAGCATCTCAATGTTAAATTTAGAGGTCACTAAGCACTGTTATAAATCATATTTTCTGCAGCCAAATTGCAAAAGCTGTTGGTCCGTGTGGGAACAACCGCGAATATCTTTTTAAGTTGGAAAAAGCCTTGTATGACATTGGTAAGCATCCTCAAATGCACATCCCTAAGACTTGTGTATGCAAATTTTATAAGGGTATTTCTCTAGGGTCACAATGAATTCAATGGCTCACTCTTTTACTACAATGTACATCACAGGCCATGAAGATGATGAAGTTATTGAGCTAGCAAATGAAGTGCGGAAGATTCTTGGAGCCATTGATGACCGTGAGATTACATCTTCTGAGATGGATAATGTGATACCGATTACATCTCCTGACAGAGATAATGTGATACCGGCTACATCTTCTAAGAGAGATAATGTGATACCGATTACATCTTCTGAGAGAGATAATGTGATACCAGTGGAGTATACTTCTTTCTGTTTCCGCAACTACTACGAACAATTCCTCATTGCAGGCCCCTAAAAGTTTTGAAGGAATGGAGTGGAATTGATTATTTCATCCCTTATCAAATTCTAGTTTGGGATCATACAGAAATTTCATCTATACTCAGTAATGAATTTAAAGCCTTTCAGAACTATTAGCTAACTCCAAAATAACAATTGTCTTCCAAAGACCTTATACAACCATTAACATCTGAGGACAAGGCATTAATACCATATTCTTAGGAGGAAAAGTTTGGATAATTGTTGAGTTCACTTACCATATTAAGTCCTTTTATTAACTACTGTATAAGGCAAACACCAGATATTGTTGTTTGTTTGTAATGCTCTTTGAGCACTCGCAGAAACCCCTGCTTATGAATGCCAAGGGTTTGATGTACTCAAAAAGATAGTATTACTTTTTAATGGCAGTGGAGAAAATGTGAAGCAATATTTTTATAACATGATCGAGGTGGTTTGCTCTTTCATTTTAAAATCATCTCCCAATATTAGATTGGAGAAATAGTTAAAAAACCTAACATTACATCAAATGATCAAGCATTAAGGATGGAGTAATTTGTGTTGGAGGGCCACACCAAATCTGCTAAAAGTCAGGATGCATTCAGAAAAGAGAATTCAATGAGCTCTCTTTTCTGATCATGGCTGTGATTCTGGTGGTGTGTAGTTTGGGAAAACCTCTTTCAAGTACAATTTTTTGAAATATACCAAAACACTAGCCTCTGTTACAGTTGAGCATATATAGTCAATGGAAGATTCAACAGGCAATAAAGTATATGAACAGTGCAGAAATTATTGTATTGTGTTATAATATCTACACATATAATAATGAATATAAGACAATGTAAAAGATAGATCACACATATCAGAAGAGTCTTTTGTAGACATGATATCCCAATATCCAATATATGTTGAAAATATATTAATCTTAATACCTTAAATCAACAGAAGATGCAGCAGGCAATAAAGTATATGAACAGTGCAGAAATGATTGTATTGTGTGACAATATCTATACATATAATAATGAAAATAAGACACAACTTAAAAGATAGATCACACACACCACAAGAGACGTTTGTGGGTCAAGATATTCCAATATTCAATATATGTTGAAATAGAATTAATCGTTAAGATATGTTAATACCATACAAAATTCTTAATGAAAGAAGCCTCTCTAGATTATCTCTACGAGATTCCAAGTACAATATCATACTCATCTGATGCTTACTATTGTAGTCAGCTCTTTTATATAGATCTCCTCTTAATAACATAATGGAGGGGTAAACCACTAATCCCAATGTAGGTCTATTCATTACCTAATATAATAATTTCACAAATCGTTCATATTATGGAATACAACTAATTTAAGGGATGTGTTAGCTTGAAGTTATTGGATTTGATTGTGTGAGTCTTTTTCCATCAACACTTCAAATCACACTCCACGATTCATCATTCAATTCTTTTCGTTGGCTATCTACATCTTTATGATGGATCATGAAGTGTCACCCAAAATGTTGGTGAATAAATACTCATAGTAAAATCCAAAAACTTCAAGCTAACATTATGGACTATGGAAATCTTATGCTTTTAGTCAAGGGATGTTTGCCACAAGCTGGAATCTACATCAACATATATACATTATAATATCATATCCTTAGGTAAATAACATTGTGTCGTATTTTTTGTTTCAATACTTCATTTCTTTGTGTAGTAGCATCTTTATTCCTCAATTAATAACTATAATAATCTAAATAGAATAATAGACTTGAAGATTAATATGGTAGTTTATAACCATTTTAAGGAGAGATTAATTATCAATTGATATTAGAGGCACAAGTTTATTGGTGCTTATAAGAAGATTTGGGTGACGAGTATCTTGAATGTATAATCCTTATTTGTCAAATTCTTAGCCAGATTTATAGGTTATAAAAAGCAACCATGCCCAAGTCTCATAAGAAGTTTGAAGACATCCAAGTAAACCTATAGTAGGTATTGACAAAAAAAAATAGAAACTAAGAAGATTGATGAGTTACAAGGTGATGATCAATTTAAATTGTTTTGTCGGAATTCTTAAACAATTATAAAAAGAATTGATAGTGAAAGATGCACCACTCTCAAAGCTTTAAGAAATGAAAGAGAAGTCTATCAAGAAGAGTGGATTAGCCACTTACTGAAGACACACAAAACTAAACCATCTCTAAAGATGAATAATCTAACAATCTCACTTATAAGTTTGAGGAGCACACTTTAGGTGTAGGTTCAATATTGCTTGCAAGAATGGGGTATGATGGAAGAGGACTTAGTAAAGATGGCCAATAAATACTCTAACTCATCAAAGTGGAGGAAAGATCACCATTTGAGAGCTTCGGTTTTGGAAGCATGGGTATTGGGGAAAGCTTCAAGGGGTCATCACTATGCATAAATCAGTAACTCATGGGAGGTAAAAAATTCCTTTTAACACAATTTACCTAAAATTTGGCCCATGGTTCTTCCTGCCTTGTTGTTCTTTTAATTCATCATTGACCAGCAATAATAGGTCCTTGCGATCTTGCGATGGCCTAAGCAGTTGGTAGTGATTAGTTCGTGAGATGGTCCAGTAAAAAAGCAAGAAGTGTGGTGTTTATCGTGGTGTTTATCTTGTGACCCTGTGGGGCAAAAGCTTAAGTCAAGATGAATTTGTGGGATGATAGGTATGATTTAAGCAGCTTGGTGTCTAACGTTCTGTGATCCCACTGGAGGAAGTAAAGGATGGTTAAGATGGCCTGCAGGGTAGTGAGAAAAGTTGAGGTCGACAAAGTAAATGGAAACAAATCTCATTGTGATATAGTTCATCAACTCAAATAGATGCATCCAGACCGTCCATTGCTCTATGATCGAGGGCGGAGATTTAAACAGAGACATGGCTACCAAGTCGACTAGTCTTGCACGAGCTAATTTAATGGCGATATGATGGAAAGTTCAATTACAATTAGGGAGCAATAAATTCAAGAGTTTGATCCTCATTTTTGTCGCCTTGCATTCATAGATTTCAGTGGTGTGAAGACTACTCAATGACAACTAGGGTTTTCAATATTCAATAAAATTGTAAGTGTTTTATTTATTAGGAGTGGTGTTTGAAGTAGTGTTCGAAATGGTATTTAGCTTGCATTCCCAACTTTCTGCATTTCAAGGAAGGTTGTTTTTGTAAGAAGCAAACCCTAGTTAACTATTCTACCATTTTGTCAATATGCCTTGAAAAACTAAGTTAGGCACCTAAAAGGGAGAACCATCAGCACCTAAAGGAAAGAAGAGATTATTGCAATAGTCTATTTTTGATGTTTTGCTCGGCTATAAGAAGTTGTTCAGGGATGTGGCCCAAGGATGTAGGGATGCAACCATCCCTATTTTAAGATGGGATTTGTTTTAGTACTTCTATGTTAGAAGGGAGAAAAAGTTCTAGTGTCTAACCTTTGGATACTAGACTTGGTAAAATTAATTGTGTCAAATGTTTTTATAGAGGTTGATTTGATCAAACTTTTGTCTTAGAACTAGCATGCAGTATCAAAGACCCTTAGAAAAAATGATGGTTCACCAATAGTGATCTTGGATGAGTCTGCAATTGTTGATTTTTTCATGTTAAACAAGCAAGCCCTAACAAGAATTGGGCAAGAAAAGTTGATTGAGGATTACATAAAGTTGAGAAAAACCTATAGAAGGGATGAATTGTTGATGTATAGGAAGAAAGGTGTTGACAATAGGAAAATGCTAGTTCCATCAACTGAACAAGAACCATTCTTGGTTGATGAATTTGAGAGGTATTTTTCCAAGACTTATTATGCCCTATGTCAAGTAATGGGTAGGGGCATAGAGGACATAATTTTAATAGATCTAATGATTATGGCAATGAGAATACAACATTTAGAGGTGAATACAGAATTTGACTTCGCCACAAAGATATCTTGAGAATTGCATGAAGGATTGTTGAGAGTAAAGGGAAATTTGACCTTAGTTGATTTCAAGCATTATTCTTTTCTTTTTCATTTGATTTTGTATTAGAATAGAGCCCACTTGAGCCAAAAAATGAACTTGGAGATGGTAGATAAATAGGGTCAAAGGCTACCAATTCAATGTTGGAGTTATATCTGAGACAACAAGTGTAAGGGCAACATGATTATATCACATTTCATGAATGTTTTGTAGAAAGAATTGTGGCTAATTTCAATTTTGTTCATACAAGATTGCCCCTACAAATAATGGAAGTATTAAGGCCATTGGCTTTGAAGCCTAAGCAAGGTCATACTCACAATTTTGGGGATTGGTTCTTCTTCCTTGATTGCACAATTATAAGGATTTATGGATGCCCTCAGACACCTCATTTATTGCCTAGGATTGTTTCTCCAAGGTTATTATTTTTAGAGTTTATGTGGGAAATGATGTGGATGGAGAAGAATGTGATGGATATAATGAAGAAGGGCACTTTCTTGCCCCAACTCACAAACTTTTCAGATTTTGCTATTGGATCTGATACACTTGAAGAAGTTCAAAGTTACATGAAGTCTAGGTATTCTTTGAAGCTTGGAATAGAGAGGGTTTTTGACCTTGAAGGCCACATCAATTATGTGAAGAAATATATCTTGACAAAGATAGGCATTTATCATGAACATAGTCTCAAAGAAGATCTCATAAGGAATTGTGTTGACATCTCTAGGATTATACAAAGAAGGAAGAAATGGGCTATTGTAGAAAAGCAAGAGAAAGGAACAAAGGAGTGGGAACCTAGTCTCGTAGGTTTCTATGCAGAAGAGATAGATCTTGTTATCAGGCAATAAATAGGCATAAATTGCATAAATCAGATTATCAAAGAGTGAATCACAACTCTAAATCCAATTATTACTCCTAAATAACAATGAAATAATGCAATCATCAATTGAATTGAAATGAAACTAATTAAAAGCTCCCTCAATTGGCATAGCAAGGCTTCCATTGCTCTTCTCCATTTGTTGTTGATGTAGGTGGCTCTCAGGTATTGCACTTGATTTCCTGCATAAGATAGACAACAATTTTGAAGACTGTGATTCTAGATTGATTTGAGAAAAGAGGTTAAATTTATAGAGTTTCAACACAAAGGGGGTGAGAAATAGAACTCAAGTGTTGATTGATAGATAACTGATTTAGATTGATTAGTGAACTCAATAGATTGATTTGTTAACAAAATTGATTGGAGAGTGAACTCAATAGATTGATTTGTTAACAAATTGATTGGAGAGTGAACTCCATTGATTGAGGAGTGAACTGAATAGACTAGCTAGTTGACTAGATTGATTGATTAGTAGACTGAATAGATGGATTAGTCAGAAAAAGGTGATTGAGAGTTAAAAATGATGATTGATGAGTTAATTGATTAGAAAACTGATTTGATCATTCAGTTCTGATTTTAGCATGTGTTGTAGGAATTTAAAATTGAATTTGATTTTCATTTTCAATTTGGATTTGAATTTGGTTATTTGAATGCTGAAATGCACATGAAATTAATTGAAATTCAGATTTGGGAAAAATTGTGAATTTGATGATTTGAAATTAATTAAAATGATATGAAATTCGAATTTGGGAGAAATGAAATGAAATTGGATGGAATTAAGTGGAATTATAATATGGGGAATTGGAGGAATTAGTTAATTAATTTAAATGAAATTATTTAAACTTAGGAAATAAAATTTATTAAATAATAAAGATTATTTAACTAAGGAATAAATCATAATTAATTAAATAATTGATATTTAATTAATAATTGAGATATGGTTAACTGATTAAAATGATTTGAGAATAGAAATAGAATAATTAGAAGCGTTGAAGGGTGATGATTAGAAGAAATAGTTAGTTTAATCAAATAATTAAAGAATTACTTAATTAAATAGACGAATAATTAGTGTAGAATTAATGAGACATTTTTAGGTGTCTACATTTGCCCCTCTTTGAGACAATGTCGAAACGACGTTGTTTCAAAGAAAATGAAAAGAAAAACTGCCCCAATATGCCCCGGTGACACTAGGGTATAATGTGTTGGCAATTGACACTCATTGGATTCATTTTGTTGTCATTGATGGCAACAAGATCAGATGGAAGTCATATACCGACATATACCGGCTTTAAAGCATTCAGGGCTACACCGACATCAATACTTCATTGGAAGCCGACATCAAGGAGAATTTACTTAATAAATCATTTTGTATATATTGTCAAGGCCGACATTGAATATCTTTTGTAAATCTATTGTAAGTCGACATAAGACATATTATTTGTAATAGGTATATAGGTCAGTTTGCTAGGTTATTTTGAGTGACATGATAGATGATATGTAGTGTGGATACAAGAGAATATAGTTGAGCTGTATGATGTGAAATATATGTATGAAGATCATTTTGTATGCGAGTGTTATATCATGAAATGATCTGGAGATAGCTTGGAAAGCATTCTTGGAGGAGAAGTGATACCGGTAGCAGTTTAGGGTTTATGAACCGGTACAGAGAAGAGTTAGAATCAGAACTCTATTTGGCATAGCAGATGCATTCTTGAGTTCATTTTTAGTAATTTACTTTAGCAGAAAGCTTGTGGTCAGTGAGGCTCTTTAGTGATGAGCAGTATGCTCTAGGCAGTGTGCCTTCCTACATGTGCAGGCCCCTATTATATTTAATATCTTTTCATATGGCTAGTGAACTGATATTGTAGGTTACAAATCCCACCGTGGTTTTTCCTTGTTCATTTATGTGGATGGTTTATTTGCTTCTTGTTATATGTTTATTTGTTCACCAGTTTATATATGCATGGTATAAAAGGATAAAAAATTGTTCATACCAGCAAAACACTGATTCACCCACCCCCTCTCAGTGTTTTTGGATCCCAACAATTGGTATTAGAGCTTGGTGCCTCGGAAGAAGTTTAATAGCTTGAGGAAGATCCTGAAATCAAAATCTTTGAACATAGCTATGGAGAAGCAACTTTAGATGGATCTTGAGGATTATGATGTTGAAAGGATGAAGAACTTGAAATTGAAAGAAGAATTGAATTCTGCAAATGAATTCATTCTTATCCTGCAAGAAAGGTTATCATCTGCTCAAGCCAAGAGAAAAGAACTTTTGCAAAAACCAGATGATGAGGAGAAGAATGCTCTTAAGGAACAATGTTAAAAACTAAGTCAAGCAAACATGCTCATGAAGAATGAAATGCAAGATCTAACTACGAGGTTATCAAAAGATATTGAGGATAGAAAGAAGGAAGATAATCTTGTTATATCTATGAAGGACAAATTTGATGAATGTGGCATATTAACTCGTGAGAATAATTTGCTGAGAATTGATTTGGCACACTCCCGGAACAATGAACAAGAACTTGAAAGACAAATAACTACTCTGAGAGATGATCTGACTACTGCAAGTGAGTATAAAGAAAAGTTTAGGATCAGTGTTGCACAGTTGGATGACTTATTGAAAAGACAAAGACATATTGATTATTCTAGAGGACTTGAGTTTGTACAAGGTGAAAGCTCCGGTACTGCAAATGAAGATCAGACAACTAGTATGCAGAACTCATCAGAACAAAGGAAACCGGTAAGGCAATCTAATGCTTCTAAATTCAATGGTAGATGTTTTGTTTTCAATAAATTTGGGCATATGGCTAAACAATGTAGAAATAAAGCAAATCAAAACTACAATTATGTTCCTAGTCAATGCACAAATTGCAAGAAATATGGTCATAGATCAGAAGATTGCAGAATGAATGTTAAATGTCATGCATGTGGAAAGTTTGGACATTTTGCTAATCATTGTAGGTCAAGAAATGATACTGGATATGTCAAAGCAATCCAGAAGAACAATGTTACATGCTATGCATACAACAAAATAGGTCATATTGCTAAGTATTGCAGAAGCAAGACTCAACCAGTTAATAATGATAAAGACAAGGAGAAAGGAAAGCAGAAAGTAGATGAAATACAACAAGATCACACCAAGAGATGGGTTAGAAAATTTGAAGAACCAAGTGGAGATGGATCACTTGCAACTCCATTGGTAGAATAGGGTATTCCTCCATCGGCAGAAAATTCCACCATTAACTGAGGCATAAGCCTTAGGGGTTGGCAAATTTGTTGCTAAATTTTGCATATTACCCTGGAAGAGACTTAAGGAGATCTGAAAGAGATCTGGAGTATTGTGTTCATCATCAATGAAGGTTCACTCAACACATGACTGTGAAACCGACATCTGTAGGGTTGTTGGCAAAGCATTTATTACAGAAAATGAGGATTTTATTTTGCTGATAAAAGGGGATAAGTGAATTCATTTTCACTCATCGAGCATTCAAGAATTCAGAGCAAAGTAAAGGCGAGCAAAAACCTTGTGAAAGGATTTCGAGTAGTTATCTGAAGCACTCAATCTTCCAACGACATTCACTTTCAGGTATTTTTCTAAATGGCATCTAGATCTTTAGCTCCTACTTTTATTATAAATCCCACCATTGTCAAAGTCAAGGATCTAGGTTAAGGCCAGTATTTAAGAAGGTTCTCGAAATTGCTAAAAAGGAAGACTCTGCGGGAGCATTTTCTAGAGTTGCTGACGGTGTAATGTATGTTGAAGATGCGAGGGCATACATTCACTACACCCTTGAGGATTTGGGCACATAGGACATCAAAAGCATGTATCAATCTGTGATACTGGGAGACTCTAGAACCATCAAACCGGAATACAAAGCAATTGAGGATCTAGGGTTAATTGGTATTTTGTACATATTGTAGTTCAAAGATAAGGTTATCAGATACGTTCTGAGCAAGGTTCACAACAAATTTATTTGGCTAGATAGGCCTTACATGATCACGAAGGAGGATATTCAAGTAGTCACTGACTTACCCAAGGTCGGACAAGAACCTGACAAGAAAATTTCCAACACAGAGGTCGAGAAACTCACCGGTGCTACACCTGATAACAAATCAATGAGGATAAGCACAACCACCAACATAGATATAAAGTTTGCAAGCATGATCATAGGTTACAAGGTAATTCAATCCAACCGATTGAATTTTGTTGCTAGTTCATGCATTCATGTTGCATATCAGATGATAAGGAACAATGTGAAGTATGATTTATGTGAATGGATGAGTGAGTTGATGTTAAACCTTGGTAAGATCGAAGGAATCAAGAAAGGCACTTTTAGATATGGAAACTTGATTGTTTGTTTAATGCTTTACTTCCTAAATGAGCTACCTGGTCTAGGAAAGAAGAATTGGGCTCATGACATACTAGTAGGTATGCAGATCAAGGAAGCAATCACCGGTCTTGGTACTAGCAGAGATGAGAAACTTTGGGGGTATTTCAAGACATTTCAAGAAAACATGAGGCAAAGGGAGAGAATATCAAAGAACATTGTGGAGAAGTATTCCGCTGATATCTGTTTCATGGTAAAAACTGATGAAACTCTTATGGAAGCAGTTGAACCTAGGCAAATGTGGATTACTGAGCTTGGATATGAGGTGGATGATAGAATTTTTTAACTCTATGCAAAGACGTTGTTAGATGCCCCATTAGATGATAAAACAAAGCATTTTGGTATAGCAGGAGAGAAGGCTCTTGAAGTGAAAACCAGTTTTAACAGGAAGAGAAGAGATAAGAAAATAGAAAAGATATATGCATAATGTACAAGATGCAATCTATAAGATAGACAATCAACTAGGCTCAAAATGCAAACAGACAGCTAAACCGATAGAGGTTGGTACTGCAGAAGTGAAGAAGCCACAAGTTCACATTTCCCCTATCACTTCTGATTCTAATTCTAAGGATAATGAACCTTTGGCTTTCAGAAGGGTACAAAGGAAGAATGTGGTAAAACCACTGGTAGAGAAGAAGAAGGTAGAGCCTAGGAGGAGACTTGTTAGAAAGGCAACTAAGCCTACTACACCTCCACCACTGGAAAGGAAGCCTATGCAAAAGAGGAAACCAGTCACATCGACAACCACAAGCAAAAAGAACAAGGGTGGTGATACCAAAACCAGTAAGACCACAATGACCTGTGCTGAGCTTATTGATGAAATTACAAAAGACATAATATTAAAAAATTTACCAGAGTATTATGAAGATTTAGAAGAGGCTATTTTGTTGTATATAGACATTTATAAGAAAGCCTTAACTGAAATTTTGAAGGAGATACCTTTATCCTTATATAATAAACTTGAGGCTAGGAGACTTGACGCTATCAAGAGGGATAGGGAGATTAAGGAAGTAGCACTCTTGGAAATGTGTGGTTCTATAAATAATGAAGAAATGAAAAGATGTATAGATACTACAAATAGGACAGTCTTTAGTAGTAAATCCCGACAGATAAGCCTTATGATGGAGAGAGTAAATGAGGTGATAAATGAGACTAGTAAGGGATGGACCAAATTTTTTCAGAAAAACCCAGATTTTCTCACATCTCAAGAAGAATTTGCAAGGGCAACATCTTCCACCATTCCTGACAAATCAAAAGGGAAAGGTATTTTGGGCAGTTCAACTCCTATTTTGACACAACCAACAGTAACTATAGATACTCAAACACAACCTGTAGTTAAGGAGAGTGTACAATCTGTACTGACACAGACCCTTTTTGAGCAAGGCAATGTACAAGACACTCGAAATACTATGGATAATACTCCATCAACATTAACTGACACTGCACCAAGTGGTGAAGCCACCGATGCAAAAGAGGTTAACATGGAAAAGGTAAACACAATTGAGTCCATACCGACAGGTAAAACTGATTCCCTGACAAAGGTTTTGGAAATTGACACTTCTCAGGTTGAGAAGAAATCAGTCTCTGAGTTGAGTCCAACTAAATTGATGATGATGGCTACTCAGAAATTATTGAAGGAAGGTACTACAGATAAATGAATAATTGATCAATCGGTCATAGTGTTGCATAGATTAATACCCGACTATCAGATTGAAGATGGAGCAAGCCCTTCTAGTAAGCTCAAGACTCTAACATAGCACATATCCAACAATTTTTCAATCTCTGAGGCAGATTGCAGACCAACAGGCTTTGGATAAATTCACAACAACAAAAAGAACAACTTTTGATCAGATTATAGAAACAAAGAAGAGGAAAATTGAGGATAAACTTATTCTTATTGAGGTTTGTTTAAAACAATGTACAAATATCTACATAGTGTGTTGTAACATAGAAAGTCTTATGACTAATGTAGATAGAAGATTGAAGGAGTTATATGATAAGATAGCTAAAATTTGTAACTGTTTTGATCGATTGATTGCATTGACTACATCTGTTGATGGACAAATTTTGTCCTTAGAGAGCCAATTTTTTTATTTTGAGAAGGAGAGAGATAAAATCATGCGAAGAGAAAGAAATCTAAGAGGATCGGTAAGTCCTAGACTAGATTCATTGGGTGTTCATAAGAGAGAGTGCATGGACATTGTAGCTAAACCCACACCGGAAGATATCCAAGAGAAGGAAACACTTTCCCACTTACTAAGTGGACTTGCATCTATTTTTGATACTTTCAAATCCGGCTAGGATACATATCTTCTGTTATTACAAAAGGCATACCCAAAAATCTTGAAGATGACTAAGCTCCAATGAAACTAACAATATTCTTTTATTCTTTTATTGGTATTTGACATTAATGTCAAAGGGGGAGTATGCATATATGTGAAAAATATCAAAGAATACTAGTTAAATCACATGGGAAGGAGATCAAATGGAGTGTATTACTCAGGGGGCTCATACCGACAAGGAATCCATTTTTTATATGAGTGTTGCCATCAATGCCAAAGGGGGATATTGTTGGCAATTGACACTCATTGGATTCATTTTGTTGTCATTGATGACAATAAGATCAAATGGAAGTCATATACCAGCACTAGGAAGCATGTATCGACAGATATCAACTTTGGAGCATTTAGGGCTACACCAGCATCGACACCGGCACGGGCATCAATACTTCATTGGAAGCCGACATCAAGGAGGATTTACTTAATAAATCATTTTGTAAATATTGTCAAGGCTGACATTGAATATCTTT
Organism: Cryptomeria japonica; assembly: GCF_030272615.1. Lineage (NCBI taxonomy): Eukaryota > Viridiplantae > Streptophyta > Pinopsida > Cupressales > Cupressaceae > Cryptomeria > Cryptomeria japonica. The sequence continues at coordinate 189,650,999 of NC_081406.1, read as the reverse complement.
TGTAAATGTATTGTAAGCCGACATAAGGCATATTATTTGTAATAGGTATATAGGTCAGTTTGCAAGTTTATTTTGAGAGAAATGAGAGATGATATGTAGTGTGGATATAGAAGAATATAGCTGAACTGTATGATGTGAAATATATGTATGAAGATCATTTTGTATGCGAGTGTTATATCATGCAATGATCTGTAGATAGCTTGGAAAGCATTCTTTTAGGAGAAGTGATACCAGCAGTAGTTCAGGGTTAATGAACTAGTACAGAGTAGAGCCAGAATCAAAACTCTATTTGGCATAGCAGATGCATTCTTGAGTTCATTTTCAACAATTTACTTTAGCAGAAAGCTTGTAGTCAGTAAGGCTCTTTAGTGATGAGAAGTATGCTCTAGGCAGTGTGCCTTCTTGCATGGGCAGGCCCCTATCATATGTAATATCTTTTCATATGGCCAGTGAACTGATATTGTGGGTCACAAATCCCACCATGGTTTTTCCTCATTGAGGTTTCCACGTATACATTATGTGTGTTATGGTGTTCATTTATGTGGATGGTTTATTTGCTTCTTGTTATATGTTTATTTGTTCACCAGATTATATATGCATAGTATAAAAGGATAAAAATTGTTCATACTGGTAGAACACTGATTCACCCCCCCTATCAGTGTTCTTGGATCCCAACATAATGCCCCCTCGAGAGATTATTTGTGCATTGAAGGCATGAATAATTTCTCGAAAGAAGAAGAATGTTAGATGATAGATGGAAGAATGGTTAGTTTATGACATGAATGAGTTTGATTATATAAAAGAAATGGTTATAATGATTTGTAGTTTATTGAATGATAAGATTGATGGGATTGATAAGATAAATATAAGTTCTAGTTTCAGGAAGGACACATCCTGTATAACACAAAAAATGATCAAAACGTCTAGTTTCAAGAAGGATACATCCTGTATAAGACTGGTCTGTCTGGTTTTAGGAAGGATACATCCTGTATAAGACAAAGATAGATGATCATGTTTGGTTTCATGAAGGACTAATCCTATATAAGACAAATGATAGATCAAAATATGATGAATAATGCAGAATAATTGATTGATAGATAGAATAGTTGATATGAGAAAATGATAGAATTATAGATGAAAATATTGAAATTAAGTGATGAGGGAGATGTTATTAAACGAAATAAATGATTGGAAAGAATTGAAAAGGTTGATTCAAGAAGAAAAATGCTTGGTGAGAGAATGATCTGAAGAGACAATCAACATGATGAGATCAGAAACAATGTGTATGAATTTAAATGATATGATGCTGATTTGATTGATGTTGAATAGTCTTCTTGTCCTTATTCATAGTGCAATACTTTTTCATCATTGAGCCTTATTATGTAACAATGAAGCTTTGTACACCAAGGTATAAGGAACCAAGATGCATAGATATCTCATTGCAAAGAAACAAACACACAACAGACGAGGAATGAACCCTCCATTTTGGGAATAGCGTTAGGGGTCGAGGTATGTGGCATTCACAAGCTGAATGCTCCTATCATAGACACCCACTAGAGAAATTTCCCCAGAACTTCATTGGTTCAAACCACAAACAACAAAAAAAGAAAAGGATCATGCCCATCACAACTCCTCTAGTCACTTTTTGGACATCCTTGAGTAGCTACAAACGTGATCTTCACCAATTTGATAAAAGATAAAACCAAGTAGAACAAAATGCAGCAACCATACTGATTTATGTCTTTGTGTGATTGCTTGATGTGATTTTGATAATGTCTGGTTTCAAGAGTTTTGAGTACCTCGTATAAGATCGATTTGTTAGGTTTCAAGTGTACTAATTTTGTTTAAGACAAGATGTTGATCACGTTGATAGTTTGATAGTGATTCGATAGATTAGACAATTGATCAGCTTGATTGCAGTTGTTTTGATAAGATAGTTGTATCCTTTGTTTAACTTTGTGTGAAGTGTTTGCTGGATAGATGCTAGGATATTTGATTCTTGCGAGACATGTTATTGCAAGTTTTAGATGGTTTCTGATTTTTAGTTTGTTTTTGATTGATTTTTTAATGTTTTGGTATTTCATGAATTGATATTTTGAATTTTTTGTGTTTTTTCTCCATTCTAGCAATTGCGGTGAATTCTAGCAATTGAACCGGATTTTGATATCAATTGCACTGGATTTTAACATCAATTGCGGTGTAATATTAGCAATTGCATAGGATTTTGACATCAATTGCGGTGTAATATTTTCTAGGCTTCATTTTTTGATTTTTTTGTATTTGTGGTGTTTTTTGATGTTATTTTGATTTTTCAACCTTATATGTTTTTGGTATTTTTCTTTTTTGATGTTTTTTCTATTGATGAAACATGACTTGGCATTGATTGATAAAGATAAGACCAACTTGGACAAAATTCAGCAGTCATACTGATCTATGTCATTATTTTGATTTGTGTGATCATTGATAGGAATGTCTGGTTTCAAAGAGTGAGTACCCCGTATAAGACCGATTTGTCTGGTTTCGAATGTAACCTTCCTTGTATAAGACATGTTGTTTGATAGAGTTTGATTAATTAACAAGACATGTGATCAATTTGATTGTAGACTTTGAGAGTTTGTATGTTGTTGATTTGATTTGATGGATAGCCCATGCTTTCTTGCTTTGATTTTTTGATTTTTTCATGACATTTTGTGAATGTTTTTTATTTTTCATGACATTTTGTGAATTTTTTTGATTGATTTTTTCATGACATTTCATGAATGTTTTTGATTGATTTTTTCAGGACTTTATCTGAATGTTTCTGATTGATTTTTTCATGACTTTTTGTGAATGTTTTTGATTGATTTTTTAAGGACTTTATATGATTTTTAGAATTTTTTCAGTTATGCCCCCAAGTATGCAGACCTATAATGATAACATGATGTTTCATAATGTGGTGGAGACAATGGATTTTTTATATGTTATGCTAATGCAGGATGCATGATAAAAATGCAGTTCCTATTCGAACAAGAATGAGTGTGTGTCTTTCATTCTGAAATGCACTAATTGGATTAAAGGTGTGAAACGTTTTAGAGATAGGAGTTCAATCCATTCTTAAAAGACTTAAACCATCTAACCTAACACACTATGTAACCAAGATTTATGAATGGAGGTATGGAAAACTTCTCCATCAATTCTTAAAATTTTGATCTTCTTTTGCCCATGTGTGTGCATTTGAGTTTATTCTTACTCTTATAACCATCAAAGACCCTTGGAATCCTATGTGGCTAGCTACGTGAGTTATTTTGACTTCAAAAGCAACCTGGATAGAGCCTCGCTGCCAACAAGCTTTTAGGGCTCTTACAAGGTTATGCACTGTAGTCTCTCAAATATTGCTCCATTGCCAACAAGCGTTCATAGCCCTAATGTAGGTACTTCCATGTTCCCATAGTCAAGATTTTATTGCACATGATATTTTAGTTATATATCATTGCTTATTTTACTTTGAGATGAATATTGACATAACACTTTTTTTTCTTGGCTTGTCTTGTAAGTAATGAAACCTACTTGGGTGTGATAATTACAATGACGTTGAAGCTGAATATTAGATTTTTCACTAACCACATGACCAACTAGGTATCTGTAATGACTTAGAGCTTTTGATTAATGTGTGAGATATAGAAATTGATAGATTTTGGGTAACAAGACCTGATAGTGAAACTTCTAACCAACCAAGGATAAAGCTTAATCACAATGTGGCGTTGAAGATGAATGACTAAAGGCCTCATAAAGACTTCATGAACAAGTATCTAGGAAATGAGACAACCTTCGTTCCTTTCAGTGCAGACAGGTGAATAACTTAGACAATCATCATGTTTTTATTGATGCAACTATATGAGAAAGTAATAATGATATTCAGCTATATGTTGTGCAATGGAGATATGCAAGCAATTGTGATGCACCCTGAAATGGAAATATGCAAATTTAGTACTAAAAACTTGAAATGAACCCACCCTTAGATGTAATATCTTTTTAGGTGCATGTTGTTATTGAGTTGGTATGAACTTTGTGTAGATAATTTATTGGTCTTTGTTTGAAGAGTTGGATGAACCTATCTTTTTCAATAGGATATTCAATCGGGAGTCTTTCATGTACATTTTCTGCTATAGCCTCCTTATTTTCAAACCAATCCAGTTGTGGTAGACCTTCTTGCCCCTAGTCTTTGAAGTGTGGGTGTATGAGGAAAATAGATTTTGGTTTCAAATTTGTGACATGATTGGGTGCTATGTTTGTTTTTATTGATGCACTTGAAGAGTATGATGAAGCCAACCAAGTGTTGATCTCATTAGATAGTGTAATGCTTGTGCTTGAAGAAGATGATGTAACAATATGGGTGTTGATTTCATTAGTTGGTGTTATGCTTGTTTTTGTCATGACATTTGACATTTGATGATAGTGCACATACAATTGTTGACAAGTTGTCCTATGTAGTATGATCTGGATTGGTGATTTCATTGATAAGGGGTTCGTGAACAACTTGTGTATTGGAATCATGAGGGAGACTAGGAGAAATGATAATGGGATCTTGTTTAGGAGGTGGATGTTGGATGGTACTTGAAATAAAATCTTGCTCTTGCAAAACAAGGGTGTTATTATGAGTGGATTAGAAAAGAATGAGGGGATAATCATAAGATTCTTGATAGGTGGAGTCTTCATAAAAAATTGGGTAGGATAAAATGGTTTTGATTTATTTCATGACTGATTTCTTTTGATTTTGGATTGTCCTCTTGACATAGGGAAGGATTTTGAATATGGTGACACACCGGATGTAGTCTTGTGGCAGAAACAAATCAGAGTTACAGAAGAAAGAAAGAAGTAAGCAAAGACAATGTGCAAATCTGAAGCAAAGGAAGAGAAACAAAGAGAGTCAGGAGTTAGAGAATCCGATTGAGGTTTCGAAGGAGTTAAGGAAGAGACACCAATCCTGGTATTGGCCTGATATTGGTATCTTCTTACCGGTTGGTTTTGTTGTGTATGGAGCGAAGATGAATCAGGTTGCGGGTGGTTTCTATAATTTATGGATCGTTGAGTGATGTTGTTTTGGGTTGTTTTTGATGTTTCTGGAGGACCGCATGAAGTTTATGCATTTGAAGATGTTCTTGGTGATTTGGGCAGACATGTTATCATTTACATGTTTCATCATGAACTGGCTGGTGTTTGGCCGACTTGATCGAGTTGTTATCGCTTGCATTTGGTATAAAGGGAAATTTTAGAGATTCATTTTGGGAGGACAGAGATCGAGAGAAGATGTAGTTTCTAGAGAGATTCTGGTTCTGGGAGACTGAAGTCTGGAGGGACTAAGGTCCAAATCAGTGGAGAACAGGGTAGACTGTTACCAACGGCTTATTCGTCGAGCAGAAGATCCGTGGATCTTATATTTGTGTTGTATGGATTATTTTGTAATCCTAGATTGTGGTTCAATGTGTGTAGCTATTGAAGGCTTATGTAGTTCATTAAATGGTTATGATGATTGATTTATCTATTTACCAGTTATATTGGGTGTTGCTTCTACCAATTAAGGTGCAAATTGCCTGTTTACCGGTTAGATCTTGTAATCTGTTACCGGTTGCCGGTATCTTGCTTGGTGTTTTGTGTTATAGGCTGCAAGGTGGGGATGTCCTTCATTGGATCTCCCTACCTTGACTGCGTTAAGTGGTATCAAAGAATGTTTGTGAACTGTTGATCGAAGAAAACCTGATTGTGTACTGGTTGTTGAGGCAGCTTGTAGACTTGTTCAAATAGTCGAACGTGAGATAGTGCAAGGTTTGCAAGAAGACTGCTGAACCTAGAGCTTGAGCTTGAGGCAGTTAGTGGGTGGAGACTAGAACAAATCATCAAACCAAGGCAGGATGCAGGGTGGACCGATAGATCATCGAGGAGAGGCAACCAAAATCTGTAGTCAGACCGCCAAACCCGTGAGGCAGTTGCAAGTACCTACTAACAGATCATTGAACCAGATCAAGTGATGGGACTCACTTTTCAATTAACCCCAAGAGTTTGATGCAAGAGCACCAGAGTAGTTCAAACCAGCATTTGGATTTGATCCTGGTGAGACACCAATCCCGATATTAGACCGATATTGGTATGTTCTTACCAGTTGGTGTTGCAGTGTATGGAGCAAAGATGAATCGGGTTGCGAGTGGTTTTCGTAACTTGTGGATAATTGAGGGATGTTATTTTGGGCTGTGTCTGATGTTTCAAGAGGACCGCGTGAATTTTTATGCATTTGAAGATGTTCTTGGTGATTTGGGCCGACATGTTATCATTTACACATTTCATCATGAACTGGTTGGTCTTTGGCCGACTTGATCGAGTTGTTATCGCTTGTGGATGTGTATAAAGGGAAAGTTTAGAGATTCATTTTGTGAGGACAAAGATAGGAGGAATAGATCGAGCAAAGATGTAGTTTCCAGAGAGATTCTAGTCTGGGGGGACTGAAGTCCAGAGGGACTGAGGTCCAGATTAGTGCAGATCATGGTAGACTATTACCAGAGGCTTATTCATCGAGCAGAAGATTTGCAGATATTAGATTTATGTTGTATGAATTGTTTTGTAATCTTGGGCTGCGGTCCAGTGTGTGTAGCTGTTGAAGGCTTATGCAATTCATTAAATGGTTATAGTGATTGATTTATCTATTTATCAGTTATATCGGGTGTTTCTTCTACCGGCTAAGTTGCTCTTTACCTGTTTACCGATTAGATCTTGTAACTTGTTACCAATTGCCGGTATCTTTCTTGGTGTTTTGTGTTATAGGTTGCAAGGTGGGGATGTCCTTCATTAAATCTCCCTACCTTAACTACATTAAATTGCCATGCATACATGGTACATATTGGTTTCCACTTTCTGAAATAACTATGACGTGCTAAGTATTTAGCACAGGACATAGTCAATATGGTGAATATGAGCCCGAAACTAGGAGAAATTGTAGTTGGAAAAATAATGTAAATAAGACTGTTGTTTTGGTGAAACACACAACGATAAAATTGGAAATAAAGAGAAAAGAAGAATATTAGGAAATTGAGAAAGAACACAACAAATTAACACATCCAGTAGATTTTGGAAGAAGAATTAGTAGCGAACATCTTAGATTTGGCTTTGAAATCCATAGGTAGGCTCTTATTTCAAGCAATGTTTTAAGTTATTAATCTAAAAGAGTAGAAGTTCGATTTGCTTTGAGAATAATTTGATTTAGAATGATAATGTAGAGAAGAATTAGAGATATGGATCATATTTATGTTTATAAAATCATGTTAGTTTATATCAAATTCCATTTTGGAAAGTCATCTAGATGTAGGTGCATTACGAAGATATTTTTATTGTATTATTCATTATAGAAAACATAGAAACTAGTTAATCAAACACATAAACCCTAGAAAATGATGTGTTAGTTATTGATAAATATTCTATTTTAAGTTTTATGAGAAATAAAAGAATGTGTACTTAGTTTTTATCCTTGCATTTATATTCGGTTATATGCTAAATATGCATACATGTGTTACACCTTGCTTAAAAAATATTTGCAAAATTATGTGTGAAATGAAAAATTGTCTTTTATTATATTTCTGGTATCATAAGGACAAAAAAAGGAAGCTATAAATGTTAGAATATGTTTGCATGTGTTTTGGGGAAAGTTACCTTTTGGGACATGTGCTGAATGTAGAATTATAGAGAGAATAGTTTTCTTTTCCAAACTATATTTTATTGCTATGCATGGCATTATTCTTGATCGAGTAACTTTTTGACCATTGAAAAAGATGCATTTATTTATTTATTTATGTTCTCTACCATATCCTTGTTATGATCTTGTTTATTTCTTAAAAGAGATAGAATAAAAAAAAATGCATGTATCATTCTAGGCACGCTCCAGATTCTATCTTGTCTATTGAATTCCTCTTGCTAAGCAATTCGTACAGGGTCGGGTATTCTTGATAGAAAAAGAATTCTGGGGAAGCATAAGCTTCAAGGTTGGATGGAAAAGGCACCTAAATCTTGTTCTCGTCTTCATTTATAATGATTGCATTGAAGATAAACGGATGCATCTCATCCTTTACTTTTTATTAAACTTGTTATTTGAACTTAAGGTATTTGGAAGGCCTAAGTATTGAATGTAGACTTGAATGATGCATAAAATGAATGACCATATGTAGAAATACTATTTATATTTCCTTATCAAATAAATAATCATTATCTCGATTTGTGGAAATTTTTGTTTATTATGATATCAATGGATTGATCATGTAGAGCTAAGGATAGTATAGTTGAAGTAAATAGACTTATTAGAGGATTTATGAGTTTATTTAAGAATAAAGAGTATTTCATTTTATTAGCAAAATTAGAATGTTATACATCTCTACATGATTGCCATGGAATAATTGAATGTGATGAAGCAAAGCTGGGAAGGAAAGATTGGAGAATTAGAGGAGCTTGTTAAGTCTACAAGGGTAGGGGTTACAGATCAAGTTGTTTTAGTATTGGAGAGGAATCTTAGTTATTGGGTGAAGCATGTTGTTGATAAAGTTGATGATGTGTACATATATTACACTACTCTGTTGCAAGCACTAGAACAATTAAAATGTAATCTCCCAATATTGAAACCTCTATTTGAGAAGTGGTCACCTACTCACCACACTTTTTCTTACTTTATGTAAAGTTCTTCAACGAACTCCAAATAATCCATCGGCCTTAAATCCCACAAAGAAGATGGTGAAGATAGTTATAGATGAGTTTCAATATGTGTCTATTGGAGAACACAAAATAAAGTCAAAAATTGAATTCTTTCACACCTTCAAGCATTGGTCAACCCTTGAGATATTGAAAGATGATGCGGAGGTCAAAATCTTGAAGGAATGGGTAGGATAATTAAATCAAATGGTTCCCAAGATAATTTCTCATCTACAAGGAGACAAAGCTTCAATCATATTCTAGATAGGGTTGTGGTGCTAGAAATTGGATATACAAAGTTTGTCATAGAAGCTAGAGGAATTTAGACAAGAGATGGAATGAACATTTGGTGAATGTGCCTCAACTTCAGGAGTACAAATGGCCAAGTGACTATGTCATCTACTAGCGAGAACAAAAAGTATCTTAATTTTGAAGTTTCTTCTAATTTGTTTCTTTCCAAGTTTTTTAAAGAGTCGGTTGTGAGTTTGATAGTAGATGTATTATGAGGGATGTGCAGTCAAAGTTTCACTCATAAGAAATATAACCTTGCCAAACCCAGAGGTCATAGGTGTCATTTTGGGGCTTCAATGTATATGAGTGTACTTGATTGTGCATCCTCATCAAATTGGAATATCAGTTTTTAATGAATTTAAATTTCAATGATCAACAAAGTCAACAACTTGAAAATTTTCAGATCAATGAAAAAGGTTATTTGAAACAAACAATCATAATTTTTGTATCTATTTGTAATTAAAAGGGGTAGTTAGATAGTTTCTTGTTTTCATAACTAAAAAATATAAATGGTTTGAAGCTTGTGCTCCCTTATTTTTCTATAAAAGGAAAATTAGGACCATAAAGAAGGATTTGGAAGAACTAAGTTTTGGAGCAAGGCAAAAATTTGTATAAGTCTAGCTATTTCAATGGACAACTGGTAGCAATTTCATTTTATAAATTTGGTTTCAATTGTTTGAAGAGAATTTAATAAAATTATATAGTTGAAATTGTCCCTAGATTGTATTTCTCCTTTTCATATGAATCAATATATCAAGGATATTTGATTTGTCATTGGAATTTTATGGTTATGTGTAATGTGTTCAGTGGGTTTTCTTAATGAGAAATTAAATTTTGTTGAATACATTGTTGTGATTTCGATAAACAATCAAGATCAACAAGTAGACTTTCATGGTTAATTCATTTACATGTTTATGCAAGGCATAAACATTTCCCTAGGATCAAGGCACCAATTTGTTACATGCCCCAAAATAATAATCAAAATCAACTTATATTTTGAAAGAAGTTTTATTTTTCAGTTTTTTCTATTTCACTTCATGCCAGTGCATGGTAAAAAAAATAGAGATATTAAGTTGAAGTCTCAGATAAACAAACCCAAAGAATCATGTATGAATTTTTATCTGCTATACCATCATTGTTCAATATTGTTAAATGATGAAGATTATGGTTCACCTGCCAAGGTTTTGCAAAGCCAAAAATGAAGGGGATGTTAGCCTCCATGGTTAAATCCTATCCGTTGTCCAAATCAAGCTTTAGAATTGAGCATAAGGCTTGGCATACCTTTAGGGTTTGGTGATCAATTAATTTGGGAATCAACATAGATAATTGCTATTATTTTTGTGTGAATATGGTATCATACCAAGTTTTTCATGTAGATTAGGTTTGTGTTCAAGGATGTACATCCACTTGGTTGTGCAATAAAGGAGTACATTCCACTCACTAAAGGAGTGAATATGAGAAAACAAGTCCATATAAGAATAAGAAAGGATGATAAAACAAAATATGAGGCAATTTAAGTTTTTATCCTTCACATTTCTTGAAAAGTTGTAAAAGTATTACATTTACATGTTAGTAGTGAGAATGGGTAGTGTAGATGATGGTTGGATAAGGTCTTTCTTTAAAGCCATTACAATCATGAAAGAGAAATATGGGTTAATTTCAGGCATTTATCCTTATATGTAGCTATATGTTTATTAAAAAAGAAAGGTGTATTTTTATTCTATTTGCATGATCAAATAAGGGATGAATCATGTATGAGTTTCATGGGGAAACATATGAAATATTGTGGTGTCATAACATGTGTATACTGCTTGTTTGAGATAAATTACAACACTAGAAAGTTCATTTGGGTGTTTGATGCATATATTCTCTATTGTTGCATGAATAAATAATGAATATAGGAACTTCGATAATTTTGGTAACATGAATTGCACTATAGAATGTCCTTGAATATTTTAGGCATACATATATTTTTGTTAATTACATAACATGATAAACACTATGATGGCTTAAGGGTGTTGTAAAATATATATACCATGGGGATTAAAAATGGCAACACTATGACAACTCGATGTTGTAAGTAAGTATATTACATAGCATGGGAAAAAATATGATAGTGTTGTGGAGGTTGTATAAATTGTATCCCTGGGCTGAGCATGGTTGTTGTCTACTCCAACAATAATAATAATAACTCTAACTAAAGTCTCAACCTGAAGTTTGGACATTCATCTAGTAAAGTTACTATTTTCATGGCTAGTGTTCATTTAGTTATCAACCCAGGGATGTAGTACTTGAAATGGGTCTACATGATATATGCACTAAGTTCCTTCAATGGCTATTCTGCATTACTACAACAACTAACATTATGCGAAAAGGAAAGGCAAGAATGGAAATTATGAAAGGCTACAAGAAAAACTTATAAAAATAATGCTGGAAAGATTTAATATAGATAACAAAAATTACTCTGTTTTGGCTTGGCTATAGGAACAGTCAGTAGATCTGTTTCTAGTGGCTGTAGGAATAGTCAAAGCAAGAACTTCTACTACAACTAAAGAAAAACGAATTTCAATGAGCACACACAGGATCACTCACCAAGTGGCCCCCCTTGGATGAGTGATATCAAGCTTCTAGAAAACTACCTTTAACGGATCAAAACAACATAATTTTTATCTATTGCTTCTGGAAAGTGATTATATATATTTGAAAAGAAACTTAAGAATGCTTATTAAAAATCCTCTGCTCTATTTCTTTCTCTTTTGTCTAACCTCCAAGAAAAAGGAAGAGCTTATTAATAAAGAGAAGATCAAATACAATAGACAACACAAATCACACCTAGAAGAAGAGGTGGATGATTGACTAATTAAAGAAGATAACTAGAGCTTGGCTATAGGAATCATGGATCTAAATTGAATCACAGTCTTTGCATGTCGCGGTGGTGTTTTGCAAATTCAATACCCACTAAAGTTAGACTTTAGTAGTGTTGCTTGGCTGCTCTGCCTATGTCATACCTTGCGCTCACTCAACTCCTCTTCAGTTTGATCTTTAGTTATCTCTTACATGATCTTTCCTTCTTCAGGTGTGAAAGGAGAATATCCACCGCGATATCATTTATTACTTGCACTTTAACAAAAACAACATACAAGGACATACATACACATTTTATTTAATTAACATATCTATTAATTCACATATGATATTATCCTAAATAATCTGCATAGCAATGGGAACAAATCACATGGTTGCAGGAATAAATGGCTTGGCTGTAGGAATAGACCGACAAAGTTCAAACATGATTTCATAAGTTCAGGTTTAACACATGGAATACATATAGTCAATTTACAATACATCACTACTACTAGGCAAACTAAAAGATGTCAAAAAGCTAAGAGTTTTGATGATAAAAACATGACAAAGTCTCAACTTATCATGCCCCCCAACTTTAAGAGCTTGTTGATCCTACAAAAAAAGGAAAATTTATGACTCTTGTAGTAACTCTCAAATCACCAATGGTGCCCTGACCTGTCCCCCTTGAAGCCAAGTTCCAATAAAATCCTTTCATTTTTTTTAGCCTGGACCATCTAGTTGATTCTTCTGTGATTGCATCATAGTTCTGTTCTGTAGGCTGACATGCCAAAAGCGGCCACATAAGGATTGGGGGATGAAAGATCAATGGTAGCCAATTGTTGGCTTTCTCCCTGCCCAACTGTATATATCTAGGAGCTCTTTGCATGGCTACTTGAAAATTCTATAGTGAATAAGGTTCACCTTGCTTTAATTGTTCTAGTAAATTATTCCAGCGCTGAGTTAACCCTTCTATTGCAGCCGTCCTATCAGTCTGAACCAAATGCTCATATGCCTAATAGATTTCTTCTCATTGTAAGCACTAATTTTCTAACATCATCTCTTTCTAGTAATTTCTACCATTCATAATAAAGAACTCTTGGTGCTTTTGATTCTCTCCTTAATGGTAATGGACAGTCAAACTCTAATTTTTTATATTCCTTGGCTTGTGCCCCCATGATGATCTCATTTTGGATCCATGACATTAAAGCTTTGATATGGATATCCCCGACATACAATAAAGGGTTCCACTCACTGTCTGAGGGTACAACATAGTTATGTAAGTACAATTCAGATAGAAAATTCTTCACAGCCGGTGGAGAGGTTTGGTAAGCATAAAAGAATTCTTCAGGTGTTTCTAAGGAGGGGCTAAGGTCCCTAATAATGTGGTTCAGTTTGAAGTTCAAATACCGCTCCTTCAAGTGCACTACATAAACCCTTGGAGGTGACCTACACTGCATCGACTCAGCAACCATACCAGCAATTATTTCTACCTTAGCCTCTAATTCCTCAATTCTGTTATCTCTCTTTTCAATTTCTTTTTGTTGTTTATCAATAATCCCTTGCAACCTAGCCCTTTCTATTTCCCATTGTCTATAAAATGTTAAAGCAATAGATAAACTACTTAGGGATGAAGGAGGTCTAATAGGTGCTACCTTAGACCGTGGGATTTCCTCAATAAACTCCTCAATCTGTGCTGGCATCTCTCCAATATTTTCCTCAGGCTGTTGTAGAATGTCTCCAACAATCTCTTCAAACTACTCAGGAATATCTCCAACAATTTCTTTAGGCTGATGAGAAATATTTCCAACAGTTTCTTCAAGTTTTTGTGCCACAAAAGCAAGATTTGCTAGTCTATCATCCACAGCGCTTCCTTCTTCTTGAATTTCAATATCTGCAGGGCTTCCTTCTTCTGAAGTTTTCACTGTAATAACCTCTATCAGATTGCCCTTAGGATGAGATTTTCATGTCTTACTACATGTTCTTCTCACATAAACCTTTGGAGTGGCTGCAAGAGTTTTTCTTTTTGTCCTATGCCTCTTGGTTGTAGGAGGAATCTGAGTTACCTGCGTCTGGGCCATGGGTTCTTCATCTATTTCATCCCTTTCCAACTCCTTCCCTTTTCTTCGAGGAACTGATGAATCTCTTTGAAGAGAAGTAGAGGGTTGTTCCATATTTGCCTCCACCATCTCTTCCTCCATAATAACCATGGCTCCTTCAACAACAACCAAATCCTCGTCTTCAACAACTATGGGGGAAGAGGGTTCCGCTACATTTTCTTCTTCAATCGGTGGATTCTCTACAATAGGGGCATATTCAATCCTAAACTGTAACATATCCTCAAATACGCCCCATTCCATTTGTGAAACGTCTCTCAGGGACCATTGTACAAGCAACTTAACCAATCCATGATGGCTAACAAAGCGATTTCCATTTTTTCATGTCTCCTTAGTGCTTGTAAAAATGAGGTGGTATAAGAAATTAGGAACATTCACTCGCTGGCCATGCCATAGATGAATAAGTAATTTAAAATAAGGTGAATGCAGATTTGACTATCGCCCCTCACATGTAATGTATTTCATAACATACAAAGCTACCTGAGGCCACTCTATTGGCGGAGAAACCCTTCTAGTTCCTTGTTTGTCAACCATTAGGGGTCCATTCGTGGGAATTGTGAACTTTGCCCTAGCACTCCTTGCATCTTTTGATTCTGGAAATAGTTCTCCTTCCTATGACAACCCTGTTACTTTTTCTATTTGCTACTCCGTAGCAATAACCCTCAAGCCTTTAACTGTAGCTTCTCCTTCATTAAAGGAATGCATAAATTCTGATGCAATTTCTTCTTTATAATCTCTGATTTTCAAGAAGTAATCCAGCAAGTCGTGGTGTCTAAAATAATTCTCACAAAGAACATTCTGCAGCAACACTTCATGAACCATTGGCTCATGGCGAATTGGATCACCACCCATCTCTTACTCTGCTATTTTTTTATTCTGCAGCTAAGAAACAAAAGACCAAAATATCTAATAGACTTTCTAAATTGAAATTCCCATACATATCTCAATTTTGGCAGCAAAAATTATTATTCTCTTGCGTGAAATAATAGCATGATAAGCAATGATGGAAAGAAATCAATTCGGAGTACCAAAAAGGATGGATAATCATTCACTTTGGAAATCGAACCATAAAGCACCCCCCCAACTTAACCTAGCATGTGTCCACACAAGCTAACAAGATTTCGGGGAGTGGAGTGGATTTAAAAATGATATAATCATAATGAACTAATAAATGCATAATTAAAACAAAACACAATGTACACATACCTGCAGTTGCACAAAAAATGACGGCAAAATGAAGTGAAATGATAGGTAAGAACATGGGATGGAATTTTATTTACGAAGAAAAATATTCCCATAAGATATGAAAATATTTTATTATGAAGCGGCAAACATGTTCACTGCAGAGGCTGTAGGAACTTTACCTTTATTACCTTGCTCAATGGCAGCAGGAAACTGATGAGTTGCTGCAGGATCATTATCAGTTGCTGTAGGAACCTTGTCTGCTACTGCAGGAACCTTTGTTTCATCCCGTTGGGCAAATTGTTGCAGGAACTCATGTTTAGTGGCTGACTTATGATATAGACATAGTCGGTGACCATTTACTAAGAGTTTGAATCGAACAAGATCAATTGTGGACAAACGAACAACTTCATTCTGGAAAACTTCTTCTATCTCATACAAACCTAACTGCCTAGTTTGAAGTTTTCCCATAGCATCTTTATATTTGGAATCATATAGTAGTGCCCAGTCACCAGCTTTGAATTTCTTGTCCTTGATATATTTATCATGCCACTTTGCTCTTTGATTTTGAATCAATTCTGTCTGTTGAACAACTATTTTCCTCCATTCATCTAGAGCATTTAATTGTTGAATGTGTTCCTTCTGTGCTTCAGATAATGTCATATTTAATTGCAAAGTTGTCCTCAGAGTTTTATGCTCAAATTCAATAGGCATCATTGCTGTTTTACCATAAACCATCTCAAAAGGTGTAAAACCAATTGGTGTTTTCCAATTTGTCCTGTATGCCCAAATTACTTCTAAAAGCCTATAAAACCAGTTTTTTTATGAACAGATATTGTTTTTGTAAGAATAGCCTCAAGCTCTCTATTTGTAACTTCTACTTGTCCATTAGCTTGTGGATGATATGGAGTATATTTCCTCTACCTTATATTATATTCATTGAGCAAAGCTGTTATCAATGTTGAAGTAAATTGAGGTCCCTGGTCTGAGACAATTTCCCTTAGTACTCCATATCTTGTAAATATCTCTTCATAAAGAAACTCAGCTACCTTATTATCTCTTGCATGTGTCATGGCATGAGCTTCTACCCATTTTGTTACATAGTCTGTACATACCAAAATATAAGATCTGCCATTAGAAGGTGGATCAATTGGGCCAACAAAATCTAATCCCCACTTATCAAATGGTGCAACTAATATTTGTGGATATAGTGGCATCTCATCAGATTTTGTAGGTCTTCCCATTCGCTGACATCTATCATATTTCCATGTGTACTATGCTACATCCTTATGTAATGTGGGCCAATAGTATCATGTATTGAGTATTTTTAGTGTTGTTCTTTTGGCAGCAAAATGGACTCCACATGGCTCATCATGACATGCATGCAAGATGTCATACATTTCATCTTCTCTAACACATCTTCTCATGACTTGGTTAGGTCCAGTGTAAAATAGACAATCAACAATCCATGAGAAGTTAAAACTTTTTTCAACTAGCAACCTTCTTTCCTTAGGAGAGAAATAAATTGGCATCTTAGCAGCAGCTAAATAGTTGGCAATATCAACATACCAAGGAGTGTGAGCTTGAATGAGAAACAAATGTTCATCTGGAAAAGTGCCATCTATCACTATAGAATCTTCTTGTAATTGAAGTCTTGAAAGATAATCTGCAACCACATTAGACTTCCCTGGTTTATCAACAACTGTGATATCAAATTCCTGCATCAACAATAACCAACGAGCTAATCTACCAGTAATTGATGGCTTATTCATGAGATATCTAATTGCAGTATGATCTGTATGCACAAATATGGGATATCTTGTGATATAATGTCTAAATTTGTTAAGTGCATATATGACAACTAGCATTTCCTTTTCAGTGACTGTGTAATTCAACTCAGGTCCCTACAAGTTCTTGCTAATATAATATATTGCATTTTCCAATTTGTCAATTTTATGTCCTAAGACTGCTCCTATTGCATAATCATATGCATATGTATGGATTTGGAATGGTAGAGACCAATTTGGGCCTTTAAGAACTGGTGCTTGAGTAAAAGAATGCTTAAGCTTTAAGAAAGCTTCATTGCATGCTGGGGTCCATTTAAATTCCATATCTTTAGGAAGCAGTGAATATAAGGGACTTGCAATTTTACTAAAATCTTTGATAAACCATCTATAGTATCCGGCATGACCAAGAAAACTTATTACATCTTTTTGCTTCACAGGGTCATTGATATGCTAAATGACCTCAATTTTTGTTGGATCCACCTGGATGCCTTCTACAGAGATATGTTGACCAAGGACTATTCCTTCTTCCATCATGATGAAACAATTCTCACTATTTAATGACAAATTGTAGTCTTCACATCGCTGCAAATTTTTTTTAGATTACCCAATACTTGCTCAAATTCAGAACCATAAGTTGTAAAGTCATCCATATAAATTTCCATAATGTCTTGAGAAATATCAGAAAAGATATTGATCACTGCTCTTTGAAAAGTGGTTGGAGCATTACACAACCCAAAAGGAAGGACAAAATATGCATACGTGCCCCATGGACAAGTAAATGTTGTCTTCTCTTGATCCTTGGGGGCTATCTGGATCTGATTGTAGCCACTGAATCCATCAAGGAATGAAAAATATCTTTTACCAACTAGAGAATCCAATACCTGATCCACAAGTGGTAATGGAAAATGATCTTTTCTTGTGGCTAAGTTCAGAGCTCTATAATCAACACATACCCTCCATTTTCGTCCATTTTTAGGGACTATGACCAGAGGTGATACCCATTGGCTATCAAAGATAGGATAGATAAACCTAGCTTTTAATAACTTCTGCAATTCTTCTTTAACTATCTCTTTCAAGGCAGGATTGATTCTTCTTTGAGGTTGTCTAAGGGGGAAACACTCTTCCTTTATATAAATACGGTGGGTGCAAACTGCTGGATCTATCCCATGCATATCCTTGTAATCCCATGCAAAAGCATTTTTATGAAGTTTTAGCAAGTCCACAAGGCCCTCTTTTTGAGTATATGATAGATCTCTATTGATATTCAAACATTTATTCAAATCCACTTCTATCTTAATAGTAAGATCAATCTGGTTCATCTCAAAAAAATGAGAAGAAGATAATTCCTGCAACAATAGAGTATGCAGTATATCAGTGGCTGCAGGAAAGTCCAAACCAGCAACATTTGGAACCAATTCCTCCAATTCTTTCTCTTCTATTAATTCATTTATCCTAATTTTATAAAGAATTGTTTCCTCATTATGTAATTGCATGAATGACCCTCAATTAATCATCATAAGATGATTAATAGAGTCAACTTCCTCAGATTCTTCTCCCAAAATAGGCCAAACGGCTTGTTGTTGCTCAAGTTGGGGTCATGCTGGAGAATACAAGGCTAATATTTTTGTAGAACTCCCATTTGAAATAGTCATATCCCCTGATCTACATCCAATATATGCATCAGCTATGGCAAGCCAAGGTCTACCCAAAATCACCGGATATCCTCCCAATGTTGCTTTTGGAGATAAAATCATAAAGTCTGCAGGATATTCCCAAGAATCCAAAATAACTACTACATCTTCAATGATACCATCAAGTGTCACTCCAGAGCTATCAACAAGCTATAGAACTGTGGGTGTAGGACTTAAACTATTGACCTCAAGTTGTTTCATTACTTCCCTTATCATTACATTAATGGATGCCCCTAAATCAATGAAAACATTTTTTATTTGACTGCCATTAATGACTATACTCACAACAAGACTACCTGGATCAAAATACTTTGGAATGGCAATATTTCCTAACATAATATCTGTCAGTTGACTCATAACATGCACTATTTGTGGATCCTTTTTCTTCCTGCCAAGTTTTTTTAGACATGCTTCTCTTAGTTCCTTACCATATATGGGAACGTCTTTTATTGCTTGCAATAATGTAATTTTAACACAAATATGCTTTAGTTGATCAATAATATCAAAGCTTTGTTGTTGTTATGTGGGAACTTCCTTTTCTTGCAGCCTGTGGGGGAATGGTGGCAATATTTGGTTCTGAGGTATTGTATCTGTTGGATGAGAGATCTCTTGCTCCTCTTGTACCTCAGTGATAATTGGATAAGAGGGATTAGGAAGAGTTGTCCCAGATCGGAGGTGAATATCATTTAGAGATAAAGAATAGGTTGGGTATTGATTTAGATCAGCTGAATAAGCTTGTGGTTGTTGTTGAGACTTAATATTAGGATTTGGCAACAATTGAGTAGGCAACTGCATTGGTTTAGGAGGTACAAAAGTGGCTGTAGGAGGAGGCATTAGTGCTAAAGGTTGTGGCTGCTGGATAGGTGGCTGATAACCAGAAGATTGGGCATTCCATGGTTGGCCCCCTCCATTGAGAAGTAGGTTGCCAATTTCCTTGGCCCTGAGGTGGGTACCAGTTCCCTTGTGGCTATTGCCATTGTGGCATTTGATTACCAAAATGTTGCCCTTGGCCTTGAGAACCATACGAATTTTGATAATTACCAAAATTTTGAGAATATGGTGATTGCCATTGGTTATTCGGTGCATAAGAATTTCCACTATAACTAGAAAAAGAAAGTGAATCTGGAGGCATACCTTGTCGTTGGAAATTTGGTTTTCTTTGAGCAACATAGAAGACTTGCTCATCCTCACCTTGAATTGGCTTGAAGTTAGGCACCTCCATATTTGCAACCATTTTACATCTGCAATCCTTCTTTCATTGTTTACAATGAGGACAAAATTTTGCAAGAAATGCATCGGCTTCCTCATGCTTCTTCTTGGTTGCCAGTGTATCCAACTGGGTAGCCATATTGTTTATAATGTCCTCCTTGAAGTCCTTTAATAGATGACTAAGTTCCAATATAGAAACTCCAGTTCCAGATGCTAATAATGGTGCTCCTGGTTTAAATCTCCTATTCTTCTTAGAAGTAGATCTAGAATACTTCTTGCAAATTTATCCTATTTCAGCCCAAGTGGATTGTGTAATGTCACCTCCTCCCATAAGATCCAAAGAATCAGTGTATTCATCATTGATTCCCCTCAAAAATATCAACTTGAGGGAATCTTCATTGAGAGTACTATGCTTGGATTTTTTGACACTAAACAAGAACCTTTCTAGATAATCTTCAAGACTCTCCTCTTCAGTTTGTGTCATTCTAAAGATATCATCACCATGATGATCAATACCTCTACAATAATCTTTGTATTTTGCAAGAAACAACCATTTCATCTCATCCCATGTATTGATTGTGCTAATACCCAAGCTCATAAACCATTTCAAAGATGACTCCTTCAAAGTGGTAGGAAAATTTTTGATCCTATGGGCATCTGTAGTATAGTCAAAACTCCTACACAGAACATCAAACTCAAATAGAAATGTGTCCAGATCCTCTGTCACCAATCCATATAATTTAGGGAGTGAAGATGTTGGAATGTTCTTGAGATTAGCATTATCATGCTGATTAGATATGGGAAACTCAAACGTTGGACCTGGTGGTGGTGGTGGTGGTGGATTATTCCCACTAGGAGGTGGGTTCCCTTGCATTGGTTTTGTGGGGGTTGTTACTATAGGAAATTCTTCTTCTTGAAGACCAAAAAGGAACTGAAGACTACCTTCTAGAAATTCAGATTCGGGGTGGTTCAAATTTTGTGGGGCTTGGTAAAGTTCAGCAAACAAATTTATATCTAGGAAATTATATTCTGCATGATTAGAATGAGTGGGCAGGAATCTACCTCTGGGGTCTCTTCTTCTTCTATGCATGCAGATTCATGAAATTTTTCAAAAGATCAGGTATACCAAAACAATTAACTAAAAACTGAAAAGAATAATAACCACAAGAGGTTCTTAGTTCACTGCAGAGGCTGCAAGAACTTTACCTTTATTACCTTACTCAATGGCAGTAGGAAACTGATGAGTTGCTATAGGATCATTATCAGTTGCTACAGGAACCTTGTTTGCTGCTGCGGGAACCTTTGTTTCATCCTGTCAAGCAAATTGCTGCAGGAACTCCTATTTAGTGGCTGACTTATGATATAGATGCAGTCGGTGACCATTTACTAGGAGTTTGAATCGAATAGGATCAATTGTGGACAAATGAATAGCTCCATTCTAGAAAACTTCTTCTATCTCATACAATAATAATAACTCCAATTGAAGTCTCAACCCAAAGTTTGGACATTCATCTGGTAAAGTTACTATTTTCATGGCTAGTGTTCATTTAGTTATCAACCTAGGGACATAGTACTTGAAATGGGTCTGCATGATATATGCACTAAGTTCCTTCAATGGTTATTCTGCATTACTGTATCAACTAACATTATGCGAAAAGGAAAGGCAAGAATGGAAATTATGAAAGGCTACAAGAAAAACTTATAAAAACAATGCTGGAAAGATTTAATATAGATACCAGAAATTACTCTGTTCTAGCTTGGTTGTAGGAATAGTCAGTAGATCTGTTTCTAGTGGCTGCAGGAACAATCAAAGCAAGAACTTCTACTGCAACTAAAGAAAAACGAATTTCAATGAGCACACACAGGATCACTCACCAAGTGGGCCCCCTTGGATGAGTGATATCAAGCTTCCAGAAAACTACCTTTAACAAATCAAAACAACATTATTTTTATTCATTGCTTCTGGAAAGTGATTACATATATTTGAAAAGAAACTTAAGAATGCTTATTAAAAATCCTCTACTCTATTTCTTTCTCTTCTATCTAACCTCCAAGAAAAAGGAAGAGCTTATTAATAAAGAGAAGATTGACTACAATAGACAACACAAATCACACCCAGAAAAAGAGGTGGATGATTGACTGATTAAAGAAGATAACTAGAGCTTGGCTGCAGGAAACGTGGATCTAAACCAAACCACAGTATTTGCATGTCGTGGTGGTGTTTTGCAAATTCAATACCCACTAAAGTTAGACTTCAGTAGTGTTGCTTGGCTTCTCCGCCTATGCTGTACCTTGTGCTCACTCAACTCCTCTTCAGTTATCTCTTACGTGATCTTTCCTTCTTCAGGCATGAAAGGAGAATATCCACAACGACATCATTTATTACCTGCACTTTAACAAAAACAACATACAAGGACATACATACGCATTTTATTTAATTAACACATCTATTAATTCACATATGATATTACCCTAAATAATCCGCATAACAACAAGAACAAATCACATGGCTGCAGGAATAAATGGCATGGCTATAGGAATAGACTCGCAAAGTTCAAACATGATTTCATAAGTTCAGGTTTAACACATGGAATACATATAGTCAATTTACAATACATCACTACTATGCAAACCAAAAGATGTCAAAAACCTAAGAGTTTTGATGATAAAAACATGACAAAGTCTCAACTTATCAGTTGGCACTATGAAATGTTTTGGAGTGTTATGAATGTGCATACTTATTTATTTAAGTATGGGTAGTATTATGAGCATGTTTTTGGATATTCAAAGCATGCACATTTCATTCTATGATAATGTAAGCATTATATCACATATAACATGTTTTACTTGATGATATGACAAGAAGAGGGAACTAATACCACTTGTATGGGAACGTAAGGTGTAGATAAGGGCATCAAAATAGTGGCTTTCATTATCACTTTTTGCACAAAATTGATCTCAACTATAGGATAAGTACACCGATATACTAGAAAATTTAGTGGTCATTCACTAAAAAAAGTAAATTCTAAAACCATGTATGTGTTTTTTTAATTTTAAAAAACACTATTGGGTTTTTTAAAATAAAGAAAACACAATCGGGTTATTCTTACTAAAGAAAAAATAAAATTGTGTTTTCTTTAATAAGAATAACATGATCTAGTTATTTATATTTAAAAGTTAAAAATAAAAAAGGCTAGGTCTTTTTTACACTCGCAACCTGCAATTTCTTGCGACCTTTTCTTGCCCAAAACACCCTAAAACACGATCATATTCCATGTCATAAATGAGATAGAGGGAATTTTTTATCAATTAGATTCAATTTGGATTTGGATTTAAAAAATAGCTTTTTTTTAAAGATATTAGTTTTCCACAATCTATAATAGTAATTTTGTTCACTTCTGGTTTGATTGTGCGTGTTTGTTTGCATCAACATTTTAGATCACACTTTGTGATCCATCATCAGGATGATAGAAAGATCAAGGAAAAGAAAAATGGATCACCTTGAGATTTCTATCATTCTGATGATGGATCACAGAGTGTGATCTGAAATGTTGATGCAAACAAACACACACAATCAAAACCAGAAGTGAACAAAATTAGCTTTTTTTTATCAATTTTTTTTTATATAATTGCAAGTAGATCATGTAAACCTTAATCCTCAACAAAATTTTAATGAGGATATGCCCAAGTAAAATGCTAGGATTTAACCCTCCAACCCCTCGTAGAAACCCTTAATAAGCTAGCCAAGACAATCTATTAGGGCATTTAGAAGAAAACAAAGCTATAATTTTTTATTTAGTGGCAAGATTGAGAGCTTAAACATCTAACCAACATCATGTATCCCTTTCCACAAAATTAGAAGAAATGGTAACGAGTGTTGATATAGTTACCAATCATATTATTCATTAGAAAACATATAGAGATTCTTGTCATCTATATTATGCAATGGGATTGTCATACGATGGTATGAATAGCAAAGAGATAAGAAACACACAAATACATGCTCTCTTTATTGATCTTAAAACCAATGAACCTCTTCCCCCAAATTCAAAGAGGTTTTCAATACATTGGTGTAACCATGATGTCATAAGAAATAATTTTTGGGATGGTGGATGGTCTTTGACCAATCTCTTTGTAATAATTATGAGGTGCCACTCTATCTCCTTAGAAAATTATGTTGTGAGTTTATCCTTAGTCAAATGTTCAATTACTTTGATACAAGGGAGTTCTAGGGTAGAGGTGGAGGCTCTACCCAAGATATACTAGGTGCTCAACAAGTTAATAACCATCAAAATCAAAGACCACTAGCATGCAAACTTGTTTATCATGCGATAATTCCAACAATCGTTATTGACCAGGAAATGGGCTATAGACACTAGTTTCAAGAGATAAGTGTTTAATCTAGTAACATGGTTCCAGAATAAAGTAGAAAGATACCATCAAAGGGTTGTGACCCTAAAAGGAGATATAAGTAGAGGTAGGATATATAGTCACTAGAGGACTAAGTGTGACTAAGAGGAGACTAAGAAGATAGATTAAGAAATAGGTGATATATGTTATAAAAGATATATATAAGAATATACATTTCATATTAAGATATCATTATAAAGATATATGTTTTATCATCTCAATTATATGTATGGTTTTCTCTTTCTGATTATATGCATAGAGTATATTAAGAATACTTTCGATTGCCACGTCAATAGGATTGAGTCCAAGGTTATAGATTACAACTAGCAGTTCAATCCTTTGGGAAGAAAACTATGGTCTGCCTCCTTTAGAATTCTTGCTAATATTGGTTCTATTGTTAAGACTTTGGTTAGGTTATATTGGGGTGGTTATTAGGAACAAAATTTTTCAAATTTCAATCAATACAAAATGAAATGCAAATAAACTAGTAAAAATTCTATCTTCTTGATGCCTACCCTTTGAGAGAGGGCCAGTAACCAAGGGAATGAGAAATAGAAAGGGGGAAAGAGTCTGGAAAATCTTGAAGAGATGTGATTTTTGAGAAAATAATTTTTATAACCACCATGGGATGCAATATAGGAGTAATTGATGTAGGAGCATCCTTGGTTATAAGAGCAATCATACATCAACCAAAATAGTTCTTTTCTTGCATTCAATCTATAGTTGTCTCATCATTTTTTACTATATTTCACTACACTATTCTTTCATGTCTTGCAGATCTGGATTTACATTCAACATGACATCATTTATGATATTCATAAATCTTGTGATTTTCATTCATCATTAGGAAGTTATCACTTTTTGAAGTTATAGTCAATTTCTCTATTAGAGCATTTTGGGTCTAATTGGGACATATTGAGTTTGTGGGCCATTCTTGAAACATGCAGAGCTTAGTGGAACATCATTCAAGGAACTTGGGCCCTAGTGAAACCTTTCATGTGATCTTCAACCCATTATCATCTTCTACAAAGCATCATCTTTTATTTTGAGGCCAACCTACACGTTTCATCATACCATGGGTTTTTGTGAACCCTTGTGGCCAACATAGACCTAGCTAGAGCTGGAGAAACATATTTAAGATCATTTTGTAATCAATCCATAGTAGCTAGGTGATTCATAATAGACAGATCATTAAAACTAGATCTTATCAAGCTAATAGTCCCACAAGAATGTGATTAGGCTAGTGAGCCCATTGTAATATCATATAATACCTTGTGATAGGCTTGTGAGCCCCAAAATTTTTGTATATGAATGCATTTGATGTAATGTAATGTTGTATATGGTCAAATAAATAAAACTTCATGTTTGTTGAGCATTTTCTTGAGTTATTTCTGCTATATTTAACTCTATGCTCCATGATTAGATATTCCTTTCTAGACCCTCCATTTTTGGCCGCACCAAGTGTTATCAAAGTGAGTTTTGAGTCCTTGTGGAGTAGAGGCATTCCTTGTGGTAAATCGATTGTTGAATTGAGGAAGACTACAAGGGTTTTCAATAGATCACCAACTATGAGGCAATTGAGATCTTGCAACTATATTGCCAAATTGAGGCAGTTGCACCATATCCAAGGAAGAGATGTTGTGGAGGAGAGTACCTGCTATGGAAAATGTCACTGCTAGAATAGATGCAATGATGGAGATGATAAGATAAATGAGAGTACAATTAGATGTTATAGAATAAGATAGAAGGAGAGGCCTAAACCGTAGACTGGAGGGCAAAAGTGATGATGAGTTAGATCAAAACCTAATTGAAGATGATTTTAGAGAAGAGGAATAATAATAAAAACAAGTAAAGATGATGAAAGCTATTTTGAAGATTGGAAAAAGACCTAGATTTGAAATTTAAAACTATGTGGGAAACTTGAACCCTAAAGAATTGATTGATTGGATAAATGATATGGAGGAATAATTTGAATATGAAGAAATTGAAGATCTAGAAAGGGTAAGATTTGCAAAAACTAAGTTGAAATATCATACTACAATATGGTGGAAAAAAGTCTAGCTGGATAGGAATATGAGAGGAAAGGAGAAAATCACAAAATGGGATAGGATAGTGACAAAAGTAAAGAATCAATTTATACCTATTGATTATGATCTTGAACTGCTGAAGAGATTACAAAACTTGAGACAAAAGGATAAATTTGTGGAGTACATTGAGGAATTCTACAAAGTGATCATTAGGGTTGGATATAGTGAAGCAAGTAAAGAGAAGGTTGCATGATACATCAATGGGCCAAAAAACAATATTCAAGAAGAACTTAGTTTGGTTAGGATAACAACAGTTGAGGAAGCATACCAATTTTCACTAAAGGTGGAGGAAAAATTGAACAAGAAGTTTGAGCAAAGACAAAGAACCAGAAGGGGAAGATTTCAGAGAGGTAGAGTGAAATCTAGAGAAGGGAGGTCTTATGTGGAGTAGTATAAGGAAGACAAGCCCTACCATAGTGAAGGGAAAGATGCCAATTCATACCACAAAATGAGAGATGACACGAATTACTACCACAATGATAAAGGAGGTTATAATTCTTTCCACAATGATGGATACCAAAGAGATGGGAGTAGATCTGAAAGAAGACCATTTAGAGGAACTTGTTTCAAGTGTGGAGGTGAAGGATGTTGATAATTTGAGTGTCATCAAGGGAGTGTCAGTAAGAGAACTAAGAAAAATGAAAAACTAGCATAAGTGGAGGAAGAATTCGTTGGATCAACTAGTTTAGTTGGAAAATTGAAGAAAGGCGATTCATTGGTGATGAGGAGAGATTTTTTGCAAGAAGAGTCAACTGAGGAGCCACTGCAAAGGAATCGATTGTTCAAAACAAGATGCAAATCTGGGGTAAATATTGCAAAGTCATTATTGATAGTGGTAGCATAGACAATTTAGTTTCAAATGAGATGGTAAGCAAGTTGAACTTGAAGAGGTTGAAACATTTGAGACCCTACAAGATAGCATGGATTTAGGATGAGTACAAAGTACAAGCAAGTGAACAATTTTGGGTGAAATTTCTTATAGGATCTTGTCATGATGAAGTATTGTGTTATATTATGTAGATAGATGTATATCATATTGTGTTGGGAAGACCATGGCAATATGATAGGAAGGCAATTCATGATGGAAGAAGAAATACCTACACTATGAAATCAAATGGAAAGAGGCATACATTGATACCTTTAGAGGAAGAAGAGGAGAAGAGCGTAGTGTGTGGTAATACCAAAATTTGTTGGGTAGATGGAAGGAAGTTCTTAGGAGGTTTGACACATTAAAACACGCGTTTTGTATTGATTTAAAAGAAATGTGGCAATTTGGATGTAGAGAATCCCACCAGAAAGAAAGAAGAACCACCACATAGAAATAACAGAGTTGTTGGCAGAGTATCAAAAAATCATATCAAAGAATATGCCAAATGGACTACAATCGGTGTGGAGCATCAATCATCATATGGAGCTCATACCTAGAGAAAGTGGCACATAGAATGCCACTAGTAGAAAATGTGGAGCTAAATAGACATACAGAAGAATTGATAAGAGAAAGTTTAAGCCCATGTGCGGTACATACTGCATTTGCACCAAAGAAATATGGAGAATGGAGGATGTGTATTGACTCAAGAGAAATCAATAAGATCATAGTGAAGTATAGATTCCCATTGCCAAGGATGGATGGCATTATGGACTATTTGAGTGCAACAAAGTATTTCATAAAAATTGACCTAAAGAGTGGATACCATCGGATCAAAATCAAAGGATATGACTGGAAGACTGCGTTAAAGGAAAATTAGGGATTGTATGAATGGTTGGTAATGTATATTGGACTAACTAATGCACCAAGAACTTTCATGACATTGTTGAATGAGGTATTGAAGAAATTGTTAGGTGAGTTTGTTATTGTCTGCTTGGATGATATTCTAACTTTTGGTAAGACTAGAGAGGAGCATTTGAGGCACATCAGATTTCAAAGAAATGTGGCAATTTGGAAGTAGAGAATCCCACCAGAAAGAAAGAACAACCACCACATAGAAATAACAGAGTTGTTGGCAGAGTATCAAAAAATCATATTAAAGAATATTCCAAATGGACTACAATTGGTGTGGAGCATCAATCATTATATGGAGCTCATACCTAGAGAAAGTTTGCCAAATAAAGTGGCACATAGAATTGACCTAAAGAGTGGATACCATCAGATCAAAATCAAAGGATATGAATGGAAGACTACATTAAAGGCAAATGAGGGATTGTATGAATGGTTGGTAATGTATTTTGGACTGACTAATGCACCAAGCACTTTCATGACATTGTTGAATGAGGTATTGAAGAAATTGTTAGGTGAGTTTGTTATTGTCTGCTTGGATGATATTCTAACTTTTGGTGAGACTAGAGAGGAGCATTTGTGGCACATCAGAGAAGTATTTCAAAGGTTGAGGGAAGATAAATTATTGTTAAATATCAAGAAGTTTAGTTTCATGAAGACAAAGTTGGTATATTTGGGATTTGCCATTTTTGCAGAAGGGTTGAAGATGGATCTAGAGAAGGTTAGAGAAATTATTTACTAGCCTACACTTGTAAATGTTGGAGAGATAAGATATTTGCACGGATTGGCTACTTTCTATAGGAATTTTATCTAAAATTTTAGTAGGAATTGTACACAATGACTGAGACAATGAGGGGAGATAGGAGAGACTTCAAGTGGACATCTGAAGCAGAAAGGAGTTTTGAACTACTGAAGAAAATGATAGGAAAACAATCGGTGTTAGCATTGTTGGATTTTAACAAGGTATTTCAAGATGATTTTGATGCTAGTGGAAACACAATAGGAGCAGTGTTGAGTCTGGAAGGGAGACCAATAGCTAATTTCAGTGAAAAATTAAATTATGTTAGGAAGAAATATTTAGTCTATGATCAAGAATTCTATCCCATAATCCAGGCCTTGAAGAAGTGGAGACATTACTTATTACCTAAGGAACTTGTCCTATACACCAACCATCAAGACTTAGAGTACTTGAACAGTAAGGGCAAGTTGAATCAAATACATATGAGATGGGTTGAATTATTGTAGAGTTACACATTTGTGTTGAAGAATAGGAGTGGTAAGTCAAATAAAGTTGTAGATGCATTGAACTGGAGGAGTTGACCAAAATGTAAGTGGAAGTATTGGGGTTTGAAGAACTTAATAACTTGTGTGGAGATGATCTTTATTTTGTGGAGGCATGGAAAGAATGTAAGGAGCTGATAGTGATAGATATAAGTTAGTGGTTGGATTACTTCATTCAAAAAGCTATGTTGTTCAAAGGAAGTTAGTTGTGTATTCGAGGAGTTCAATGAGGGAGAATTTGATCAAGGAAAAGCATAGTAGAGGATTGGTAGGACATTTTGGTGTTGACAAAATAATTGCTTTAGTGAGTGAACACTACTTCTGGTTGCAAATATATAAGGATGTCAGGAAGTATGTTTAGAGTTGCAAACATTGTCAGATTACAAAGGGGAGCAGTTTCAATACTGGATTATACAAATGTTTGACAAGGCTAAAGAGACCTAGGGAAGACATCAATATGGATTTCATATTGGGGTTACCAAGGACACAAAAGGGACATGATTCAATATTGGTAGTAGTGGACAATTTTCTAAAATGACACATTTCCTTGTAGGAAGACTAATGATGCAGTGCATGTTGCGGGCCTATTTTTCAAGGAGATTGTCAATTTACATGGACTATCAATGAGAATAATTTTAGATGGGGATACAAAGTTCATTGGATATTTTTCAAGAACCTTGTGGAAGAAGATGAATACACACATAAATTTAAGTCTAGCATACCATCTGTAGACTATTGGATAGATAGAAGTAGTAAATAGAAGTTTGGGTAACTTGTTAAGGTGTTTAATAGGAGACAGGGTAGGAAATTGGAATATAGTTCTACCACAAGAAGACTCACATACAATAATTCAGTTAACTGGAGAATAGGGAAAACACCATTTGAGATTGTGACTGAAGTACATCCTAAAGGAGATGTGGAGCTTAGAGATATCAGTATGGAGACTAAAATAAGTGCAAAAATAGAAGAATTTATAGGATACATGGAGACAATACATAAGCAGGTCCGAAAGCATTTGGAGGATATGAACATTCGATATAAGGAGTGCACAAATGAGAAGAGAAGACATAAGGAATTTTTTGTTGGGGATGAATTCATGATATACCTAAAAAAGGAAATATTCCATGTAGGCACATACAACAAGATGATGACGAGGTTACTATTTATAGTAGGTTTTCATTTGAGCATGAAATGGTGCAAAATTCTCCCTAAAGCTTCAAATTGGCTAGATAAGCATGCTGATAAATTTTCATCGCAAGATCACAACTAGTTTTGAAGATATTAAAGTTTCCATTTTTGAAGGGTACGATGAAAGGTTTAAATTTAATTTTGAGGACTTTAGACCCTCTAAAACACCCTAAAAAGTGGGTGTAACTAGCATAGAAAGTTTCAAGGTGATAGATCACTTCGCGATCTTTCCATCACATCAAATGGTTCGTCAATCAGACACCCGGTTCACAAGTTATGGCTCTCGAAAGTTTGGACTCCTATAATAAGAAATTTAAAATTGCATCAAACACATAAATGAGCTATAAAAGGGAGGAACACATAGTGATGTGTGTTTTGACATGTCATAGGGAATATAGAATGGAGATAAGATTCGCTCTACTTTATTGGGCGGTTTTAGCCCATGATTTTGTAATACCGTTTGACAGTTTCTTGTATTGTATCTCCTGTATATGGTGTGCACAAGATAGAGGTTGTGTGTAAGAGTTTTATGGCTATTGAGTAACCTCTGAGTCTCTGATTAGTTGTACTCTTGTGAAGATCTTGCTCTATAATTATATTGTAATTTTTTATTGAGTGTTGAATAATATATTGAGTTGCTTTTGGAGTGTGGGTTTTTTTTCCCGAAAGGGTTTTCCCCATGTAAATCATTGTGTTGTTGTGTTGTGGTATGCATGATATTATGTTTACTTTTGTTAAGTTTTTGTAACTGTTGTAACGATCTGTAAAAGTTTTGCATTACCCCCCTCTCAAGGTTAGTGTAGGAATTTGTTCTACTACTTAACTTCTTTACAAGTGGTATCAGAGCCCGATCACCTTTGGTTTCAGTTGTGGGTTACTGGGTTTTATGAACTAATCCAGATTTGAGTGGGAGCTTGTGCAGAAGACACTTTTTGATCTTGTTGCAGGAATTTTTTGATGACAAGTTCATCGGAGAGAATAGAGGTGGAGAAAATTAGTGGAAGTAATTTTGAGACGTGGACGTTGAAGATGGAAGATTTGCTAATAGATCAAGATCTATAAGATGTTGTTGATACAAATGTCTCAAGGCCTACAAATGCTATTGTGGCTTCTCAATATGATATTATAGACTAAGAATATAAGGGTCTAATTAGATTGTGCTTGGCAGACTCTGTTCTGATCAACGTTTATGAAGAGAACTCTAAACATAAGGTATGAACTAAGCTTGGTGATATGTATCAAGAAAAATCCTTATTGAATTAGATTTTCTTGAGGAAGAAATTGCATTCCTTGAGAATGGAAGAGGGTGGATGAGTTACAGACTACTTGGAATCATTTAATATGTTGGTGGCTCAATTGGCATCTATTGGTATTAAGATGGACGAGGAAGAGAAATGCTAGATCTTACTTAGTTCTTTATCTGATTCATGGGATTCTCTTGTAATGGCTATAGGTAGTACTTCTATTGTTTTGAAGTTTGAAGATGTGGTGGGTGCCCTGCTTGGTGAAGAGATGCGGAGGAAGGTGTCCATCAATTCGAAGGAAGCCATGATTGTTTGTGAAAGACCTAAGGAAAGAGGCAAGAAGAATGAGAAGTGTAATAAATCCAAGTCCGGAGGGAGATCAAAATCTCCTAGAAAGTCCAAAGTCATCTACTGGAATTGTGGTGAACTAGGACTGCAAAGAAGGAAAGAAGAAGAAAAATAAGAAGTACGATTTTGATTTTGTGTCCAAGAAGGAAGATGACGATGCATTCATTGTAGCTTTGGCTACTCATCCAGACATTGATGCATGGTTAATTGACTTAGGTGCATCTTTTCATATGACTTCTAATAAAAAGGATTGGCAGTGTGTTGCATATCCATAGATTAAAATGAAATTTATTATCTGTGAGAAAACTCATAGATGTGGGTGTGAAGATAGTCTTTTCTAAAACAAGATGTAAAATGATTAAGGGTGCTATAGTGATTGTTAGAGGTGTCAGATTCGACACTTTGTATAAGCTAGAGGCATACACTATTGAGTGTAATATCACTTCTATAAAAAGTAAATCTTTGGATACTTCGTTGGACGATTTTAGGGTTTCACCTTCAACGGATGAACATGGATTTTGGGTACCTAAGGGTTCTCTTTGTTCTAAAGTAAAATTACCTACAAAGAAGACTATATTATGGCACCAAAGATTTGGCCACATTGGAGAAAAGGGTCTAAGGACCCTGAAAAATAAAAGTCTTGTCGAAGGTTTGAATGATTGTAATCTTGACTTTGATTTTCGTGAGCATTGCATTTATGGAATACAAAATTGCGTTCAGTTTTACTTGAGTTATCATAAATCTTGTGGTGTTTTGGATCTTATTCATTCTAATGTGTTTCATCCTATAGATGTTCCTTCCATTGGAAAATCCACATATTATGTTTCATTTATTGATGATTTTAGTAGAAATACATGGGTATACTTTCTAAAGAGTAAATCTCAAGTTTTTTGTCATTTTAAAGAATTTAAAGCAACGGTTGAATTGTAGACTAGAAATAAAATTAAATGTTTGAGGACTGATAATGGTGGTGAATTTTTCTCTAATGATTTTGATAGATTCTATAAAGACTGTAGCATTAATAGTTAGAAGACAACTCCACATTCTTAACTACAGAATGGAGTTGTAGAAAGAATGAACATGACATTGATGGAGAAGGCTATGAGTATGTTGAGTAGTGCTAGCCTAGAATAAAATATTTGGGCTAAAGTTCTTGCCACTACTTGCTCCCTGATTAACATGTCTCCTACATCAATGCTTGTTAATAAAATGCCTATGGAAGCATGGACAGGTCACAAGCCTTCATTGAGACATCTTAGAGTTTTTAGTTGTGAGGCATATGCACATGTGCCAAAGGAGAAGCAAACAAAGTTGGAGAACAAGGATATGAAATGTATCTTCATCAGTTACAATTATGGTGTGAAAGGATACAAGCTTTGGGACCCTATTGCACAAAAGATAATTCATAGTAGAAGTGTTATTTTTAGAGAAAATAAGTCTCCTTCTATTACATTGCAGCCAAAATAGACTAAATAAGAAGATGTGATTCAATTCCCTTCTATGCCTGAAAGAGTTGAATCGAGACCATGTGATAGGCAAGAAGTTGAGGAGAGCTCATCTAGCTCTGAATCTTCAGAAGAGGAGGAAGAACCTCCAACACAACTTGTTAGAAGTTCTGCAAGACATAGACAACGGCATGAAAAGTATTCACCTGATTACTAGAGATGTATTTTTTCTTTGAATACTAATGTGGATGAGCATAGATCCATAGAAGAGGCATTAGGTATGAATGATGTAGAATCCACGAAGATTTTCTATGGAAAAAGAAATGATAACTTTTAAAAGAATGATACATGGGATCTTGTACCATTGCCTGAAGGACAAAAGCCTGTTGGTTGTAAATGGGTGTTCAAGAAAAATTTGTTTAGATGGAAGCATTGAGAAGTATAAAGCAAGGTTGGTTGCAAAAGGATACTCTTAGGTTGAGGGTGTTGATTATGGTGAGAAATTTTCTCTTGTTGACAAAATGACACCCATTAGATTTTTGCAAGTTCTATTGTTGTTGCTTATGATTTAGAGGTTGAGAAAATGGATGTGAAAACTACTTTCCTTCATGGTTATTGGGAGGAGGATATTAATATGACACGACTAGAGAACTATGTGGTGAAAGGTATACGTAATTTGGTCTATAAATTGAAGAAATCTTTGTATGGCCTCAAACAGAGTCCTAGGACGTGGTGTAAAAAATTTGATACATATGTGTTGAGTTTGTGATTTGAGCATTCTAAATCAAATCACTATGTTTATTATGAATTTTATGGTGATCATTTCTTGTACATT
This sequence comes from Cryptomeria japonica, assembly GCF_030272615.1. Classification (NCBI taxonomy): domain Eukaryota; kingdom Viridiplantae; phylum Streptophyta; class Pinopsida; order Cupressales; family Cupressaceae; genus Cryptomeria; species Cryptomeria japonica. The sequence continues at coordinate 189,616,569 of NC_081406.1, read as the reverse complement.
GCATTATATGTTGATGATATGTTATTCATTGGTAAAGAGAAAGGCATGATTTCACAACTAAAGTCACAAATTGCTTCTAAATTTGGAATGAAAGATATTGGTGCAACGAAACACATTATTGGGATGGAAATTATAAGAGACAGAGTAAATAGAAAGTTATGGCTAGGCCAGAGTAAGCATGTGAATTCAATTTTATGGAGGTTCAACATTCATGATTGTAGACCATTGTGTGTTCCTTTTACAGTTGGAATGAAACTATCTATTTCAGATTGTCCTACATCTCCATCAGAGATGGAAGACATGAGCAGAGTGCCTTACCAGAGCGCAGTTGGAAGTTTCGTGTATGATATGGTTTGTACTAGACCAGAAATTGCCCCAAGTAGTGGGATTTCTTTCCATATATATGTCTAATCCTGGTAGAGTTCATTGGGATGTAGTCAAAAGAGTCTTTAGATATTTGAAGGGTACCTCAAAGTATTCTTTGTGTTATCATGGTAATTTGGTTGGAGACTTTATTTCCATTGATATTCAGGGTTATGTGGATTCAGGCTGGGCAGGTGATATTGATAGCAGAAGATCCACTAGTGCTTATGTGTTTACTTTATTTGGTGGTGTAATTAGCTGGATGAGTAAGCGATACTAGGTTGTGGTTGTTTTGTCCCCTACAGTAGATTTTACGACAACTACTAATGCTTGTAAAGAAGCCATTTGTCTTAAGAGACCATGTTCATATATTGGAATAAAACAAGGTGCAATGACAATTTATTGTGACAGTCAGAGTGTGATTTATCTAGCTAAGAACTCGACATTTCATGCCCGAACCAAACACATTGATGTTTAGTATCATTTTTTCAGAGATATGGTTGAAGATGGCAGGTTGAAGCTAGTTAAGGTGGATAATTTGATGAATGTTTTAGATTCTTTAACTAAGGCTATGAGCATAGAGAAGTTCAGATGGTGTTCAGAGTCTATGGGCCTCATGGCCCCTAGAAATTAATTTATTGTGTTGATACTCCCTTTGCTCTTGCAAGGTGTTTGACAAGTGGGAGAATGTTGGGAAAATGATGTCTCAACCTTGCATTTACATGAGGTTACTATTTATAGTAAGTTTTCGTTTGAGCATAAAATGGTGCGAAATTCTTTCCAAATCTTTTGATTGGCTAGATAAGCATGGCAGTAAATTTTCATTGCAACATCACAACTACTTTTGAAGATATTAAAGTTTTCATTTTTCAAGGGTGCAATGAAAGGTTTAAATTTAATGTTGAGGACTTTAGACCCTCCAAAACACCCTAAAAATTGGACGTAATTGGTATAGTGGGTTACGAGGTGATAAAGTACTTCACGAGCTTTCAGTGCATCAAACAGTTCGTCAATCAAACACCCGGTTCACAAGTTATGGCCTCTGGAAGTTTAGACTCCTGTAATAAGAAATATAAAATTGTATCAGACACGTTAATGAGTTGTAAGAGAGAGGAACACACAGTGATGTGTGTTTTGATATGTTATTGGGCATCTAGAATGGAGATAAGGTTAGCTCTACTTTATTGGGTGGTTTTAGCCCATGGTTTTGTAATATTGTTTGACAGTTTCTCGTATTGCATCTCCTATTTATGAGGTGCATGAGAAAGAGGTTGTGTGTAAGTGTCTTATGGCTATTTAGTTACCTCTAAGTCTCTAATTAGTGGTACTCCTATGAAGAGCTTTCTCTACAAGTATATTGTAATATGTTATTAACTGATGAATAATACATTGAGTTGCTTTTGGAGTGTGGGGTTTTTCTCTTGAAAGGGTTTTCCCCACCTAAGTCGTTGTGTTTCTTTATTTTGGTATGCATGATACTATGTTTATTTATGTTAAGTTTCTATAATTGATGTAATGATCTATAAAAGTTTTGCATTACCCTCCTCTCAAGGTTATTGTAGGAATTTGTTCAACTACTTAACTTCCTTACACTTGGATACAAAATTTGGAAAGAACACTAAAAATAAACAATATCAATAGTATTTGGTGAAGTCAAAATGCAGGCCAACAAAAGATTCAACATGGATTTCTGAGGCTGAGATGGATTGTCTTTGTTTTCGTGTATTCCCTGCAAAGTGATGGGCTCACTTTTCTTTCTAATCTTGGGTGTTTGATGTAGGAGTATCTCTAGATATAAGAGCAATCTTGTATCAACCAAAAACATTTCTTTTCTTGCATTTAGTCTATAGTTATCTTAGCATTTTCTATCATATTTCACTGCACTATTCTTTCACACCTTGTAGATCTATATTTACATTCAACATGACATCATCTAAATCATATTTAAAAATCTTGTGATTTTCATTTGTCATTAGGAAGTTATTGCTTTATGAAGTTACAATCAATTTCTTTGTTAGAGCATTTTGGGTCTAATTGGGATAACCTAAGTTTGCAAACCATTCCCAGATTGTGTAGGCCTTAGTGGAACATCATTCAAGGTATTTTGGGCCCTAGGAAAACCTCTCCCATGGTTCATAGCCCATTATCATCTTCCATGGAGCATCATCTTGTGTTTTGTGAACTCTTGTGGTAGACACAAACCTTCGCTAGAGTTGGAGAAAAGTATTTAAGATCATTTTGTAATCATTCCATAGTAGCTAGGTGGTTCATAATAGACATATAATTAGAACTAGATCTATCAAGTTGCTAGTTCCATGGGACTATGATAAAGCCATTGAGCCCATTTAAATATCATGTAATGTCTTGTGACAGGCCTGTGAGCCCCAAACATTCTACATATAAAGGCATGTGATGTAATGTAATGTTACAAATAATGAAATCAATAAAAAATCATGTTTGTTGAGAATTTACTTGTATTATTTCTGTTGTGTTTAACTCTATGTTGCATGGTTGGAAAATCCTTTCTAGACCCTTCGTTCATGGATATAGTGGTATACCAAATTATGGACACCCATGGAAAAAGGAGACAACACGAATTCAAGAGAGGTCAAAGAGAAAACAAAGACAAGGAAAGTAGAGACAATTGCCTACCCTAATGGAGAAAAAAGGAGACTGAGATAGAAATTAGAAAGAGAAGAAAGACAAGGAGAAGAGAAGAACATGTCAATAGGGGTACTATTGAGTGCACCGATGTGGGTGTTGCTAGAAAGAGAGGAAAAAAATTAGACCGAAAAAAGGAAACTCCGGGAAGTGTAAGCATGCATTTTGATAAGTTACAAGGCATGGCATTCAAGATTCGATCAACCATTGAAGGATATGACAATATGAGGTTGTTGATAGGGTTAAGTAGTATCAATATGGCTCCTACCCTGCCACACCCCTCAAGAGATTTCTAGATGAAAAATTCAAGGTGCTATTACAAATTCTAGAAAGAACCCCATTATGGACTAATGAAGATTTAGAGGAATTAGGTGATTCAAGTGTGAGAAGATTAAGAGAAGAGAGGAGGGATGCACAAGTATATAATCACGAGATTAACAAAGAGGTGCAACTAGAAGAGATATCTTTTATAAACAAAATAATTAAGAGACATCTTGAAATGATATTAACCCCAAACCAGATCCCATCCCTAGCCAACAATAAGAGTAGGAGAATCTAGGTAGAAAGGATGCCAAAACAAAAATAGAATAAAGAATAAAAAAAAGAAGATAAAAAATAAATAAAATAGAGAAACGAGTAGGAAATACCTTGGACCAAGATATTAGGAGAAGAATATTTTGATACTAAGTTAGAGAGAGATAAGGGCAGAGAGAACAAGCCCTAGAATAATAATCCTAGGAAGGAGAAGTAACTACCAAAGAAGAAACCAATAAAGAATCTAGTAGGAAATTTATAGTTGTCAAAAACCTTGGGATAAACCTGTAATGGTGGAAAATTAAGAATTAGGGCTTCACTAAGTAAATCCACTAAATAACCTAATAATCTCAACATACATTGAAAGAGGATTGAACTCAATATCTAGGCTCACTCCCCAATAGGGAAAGGTCTAAGATTTTGATTGGATTCAATTGGTTGGAATTGATTATCCTCTTTCTTAGTTGAATTTGGAATGTAATTATGAAATTAGGATAAAATCATGAATAATTGAAGTAAATTGACAAAAACAGTAAGTGCAAATGTCCCATAGAGCCACCAACTGAGATCTGGGTAAAAGAATATGATTAGAATATGTTCCCAGAAGTTTAGTCTTATTTTCTAGACCAGGTAGCATAGATCTGCCCTAGTCATCTAGATTTTTTTCTATTAAAAGACGAACCTATTCATCACTATCGACTCTACCAGAATTCTCAAGTGTAGATTATACACTTGTTTCTTGCACACAGAAAGAAAGGGAAAGATGTTAGTGTACGTTAGGAAATAGGAAATCATCACAAGCAATATATAAACATTAACCATTAGCTCAATCACAAAAACTCATTGCAATGATCTATCCTAAACAACACTCAATAGAGACATGAAATAAAAACATTCAAAACTAGAAATTAAGCAAACCAAAGGTGTGATTTGAATGCTCCTTCATGCGGCTCCATTGTTCTTCTTTCCTCTTCAAATGGTTTGGTTGTGGATCTCACCTACAAGTGCACACACATAATTGAAAGCAAGTAGACAAGATTTTTGATCAAGAGTACTCGAAATATGATTGACTAGAAATTCGATAGTCTGATTACCAATTAGCTTTGATTGATGAAGATCATCCAATTTATAGAAGAATTGGAGAGATGACAAGATTAGCATGATTCAATTCAAATGGAAATTGCAAATCAATTATGTCAATTATGACAAATTATGCACTTTCTATGCAAAATTTGTTGATTGATAATTTATGACAAATTATGACAACTTCTATGTCAAAATTGATTGATTGTCAATTATGACAAATTGACATGTCATTTCCATGAATTTAGGAGAGAAATAGGAGGAAATTGAAATTAGGAATTAGAAAATTAGGAAATTAGAGAATTAAGAAGTTAGGAATTAAGAAATTAATAGAAATTAGAAATTAGGTAAATTAATTAATAATTTGTCATTTATTAATTAATTCACAAAGAGGAATAATTAGCCAATTAAATGAACATTTAATTGTAATGAGAAGACTTAGGATAAATAAATAATTTATTAACCCTAAAGGAGGAAATGACAAACCAGGTTAAATGATGAAATCACGAAACCCTAGAAGATGAATTAGGTCTTGATGAAAGATAATTGATATCGATCATGATTTTGAATTGATAAATGACCAATGTGATAAATGATTTGACTGATAAATGCGCCAATTGATGAGGAACAATGACAAATTGATCCAAATTGACATAACTGAGACAAACAACGATCGATGACAAATCGATCGCAAAATGACAAGATCGAACAAGAGGACAAGAATCAATGACAAAATAGATTGCAAAATGACAATATTGAAAATGACCACGATTGATGACAAATTGATCATAAAATGACAAAATTGATAAGAGGACAACGATCGATGACAAATCTATCGTTAAACGACAAGATTGAAAATGATAAGGATTGATGATAAATCGATCGCCAGATGACAAGATTGATAAGAGGACAACGATCGATGACAAATCGATCGCAAGATTGACAGGAGGACAAAACCCTAATTAGGATTGACGATGTCCAAAATGATGACAAATGAGTATGCACATTGATGCGACAGGATAAAATTGATCAAAATCATGATTGGATAGTATTGTCGACAAGACCAAATTCGAGAACGAGATAAATGAAGAATGCAGAAGAATGACTCGATGCTCGCAAATGATAAAAACCAAGTACGAATCATAGGAGAAATGTTAATGCGATGCAAAACCTAAAATGAGGCAATGCGTAAATGTTAAAGTATGACTTCGCAAGCGTTGACCATTTTTAGGTGTCTACAGTTAGGAATAGCGGTTTTCCTTAGGTCAAACCTCAGTTTTGGAATTAACCATGAAATTGAATTGATAAATGTAATGAAAGGCTGAAATGCTTGAAATAGTAGTGTATACCTTGATGAAATTTTGTTTTACCTTCACACAAAGGTTTCAGGGTTTCATGCAGGATGTCTTCATAAAACATTGATCATGGATGCCACCTTCAATACTTGAACTTGACTTCATTGCTGCTCTAATGCTTGATTAATGGTTGATTTCTTGATCACTTGAATTGAATTTTGTCAAAGTGTAATTGAGATCATAGAAGATTGATTAGGTTAGCAATTTAAATTAGAGGGGTAGACCTTTTATACTTATTTTCCCGAAAAAAAATTAAATTTTTGGAACATGCCAAAATGAGATCAAATTTCTCACTTAAATTAAATGATCATTACGAGGCCCCAATTTAGGGATGATTAGGAGGACCAGGGTGTACCACGCCTTGGTTTTGAAAATCAGGACTTTAGAATGGGGAGGAAATGGACAGGTAATGAAAATGTGAGTTTGAGATGCGGTGTGAGAAGGATTAGCAGTGTAATTAGGCATCGGAAGCCAGGACACCGAAGTGAGGCTTAGGTGAGGATAAAATTATAAGTGATACAATTTATGACGCTACATTTAATTCTCCACTTTAGTGGGAATATGAGAATAAGCATACTCATGGTAAAGTACAAAGTTGCATTGAAAAACTTTCATCAAGATATTGAAGAGACAAGACACACTAAGCCCCCAGGGACTTTAGGATCTTACTACTCTAATGTTGAGATAAAAGGGACAACATAAGAAAGGAGAAGAGAGAGAGCACATGACTATACTAGCCTAGTATGATTCACTTACTATGAGTCATGAAAAAAGAAAAATATCAAATTACAAAGCAAAAGGCTTAGTTTGCAAAGTAACTTGAGTATCAAAAATGTGTTGTGGTATGTGCATAAAGTGTAACATTGAGTGGAGTGTATGCCCCCACATTAAAGTGATTGCAAATGCCTTATTAGGAGTAACTGCTTTAAGGTAGCATGCATCCAAAAGACAAGCGCGTTACCACAATGAGATGCCCCTAAGAAAGGACAAATCAAAGGATAATGGTCACAAAACATATATGAAAAAGCACATAAGGGATCCACTAACTCTGGGGTTAGTATGCTCTTATGATAAATAATATATCAAGAATATATATTTTTGAATTAATGTAACACTTTGCCAGGGAACCCCAGAGGAATAACAACTAATAAACTAAATACAAAGAAAATATTTTTTTTTTAAAAGGGAAAACATCATACATCATTATAAGCATTGCAATACTAAGTAAATACATTACATGACATAGATGAATTACACAAATTTCAAGGAGAAAACTTATTCACATATCATAAAAAATCTCTAAGGGTTCCTGAATGTCACTACTAAGCAACACTCACTAACATTTATTAATAATATAACTTATCACATTAAGATCTATGCTAAGTTCATTTTAAATCACGAAATGAAAGATTCCTATGATAACCTTCGTAAAGAATGGGAACATAAATATAATCTATATGAGCATAATCACTTATAAGTTATCCATCGATACAAATGCATCTATTACAATAGTCCTATTTTATACAATTCTTTCCACTTGGAAAATTCATTTACAAATATCCTTTCAAATACAAGTACATGTATACAATTACATATTATTTTAAATTGCTTCACGAAGATACATATCAAATACATTACAAAGATAGAATAGTCTGCATATGAAAATCGAATCACTAGAACACAAAATAAGATCCATCTAGTTGCTCACGAACAAGAACTTTGGAGACAAACCCCAATGGATGGTAAAACACTACCACTTTACCATGTGGAACTTGAAGGTCCACCCCCAGTTCTAGAGATAGACACAAGTCCCCAAGCAACAAACAAGAAGGATAGTGATACAAGAAATGATAATACTCACAACTAAGATACAAAAGATGTCAAGCCACAAGAAAAGTAGGTAAAGATAACAACCAAAGGACTACAAAAGGACATCTAAAAACATCCAAGAAAAAATATAACAATCAAATCCTTCAAAGAACTAATAAAGGACTCCAAAGAAACTTCCAAAAGAACAATTGAAAGGCTTCTAGAGGCTTCCACTTAAAACAAACAATACAATAGGATACTAGGGTGCATAAGGAGAGAGTGTCATCTCATATCCTCTCATGAGTTACCCTGGTAGTTTGACCCTCTCCTAACTCCAGAACCTGGCCCCCATGGAGATCTCATGCGATACTATATAACACTTTCATGAAGACAAGGCATTGTGCAACATGCCAACTCCAACATCTCTTCAAACAAACAAGCCTTCCAAATCTCATCCTATGTCTATATGAGAAGATGAGGCCGTGAGTGGGGTGCCAAAATATTATCTTATTAGTGTATGAAATCCAACCCAAATTTTTATTATTAATGTTATCACTTATTAATATACTCTCCTTTTGGTTACCCTGGTAGCCACTTAGGGCCCCAAACCCCATAGAGAGCCACTCCCCCTTAATGCTCCTAGATGACCTATCCTCTATGGTTCAAAATAAGCATAATGAATCATATGATACACAAATAAGAACATCAATAATCTATATACATGAATATATTGAACAATCTACAAATAGGATTTCTAAACAAGGACCAATCACAAGGTCAAGTCTTGAAACTAATTTTCATAACCTCAAAAACACTATTCCATTTCACAAGCCAAATCAAGAAAGGGCATTTGATCACCAATCCAACTAAAACAAGTCTAATTAGACACAAAATTGAAAGTTAACATGATGCATAGTCACCTATAGCCTCTGAAACTGACCAAGAAGCAAAATTGACCAAAATTGCAAACCAACACAAACCTAGAAGGCTTGTGCAGTTGCTTGGAATGTAGAAAATAAAGAAAAAACATAACATAAAGAATCCAAACTAAAATCTGATAAAGTCAATTTGAACAAGGTCTGATTACATCCCAAAAACCATAGAAAACCCAAATACAAGGATTCATATAGGGATTTCAATCCTGTGCAAAGAAAAACTGGACAACTGAAACACTCAATCCCCATACCTACTTTGAGAAAAACCATAAAATTTAAAAAACATTAATGAAAATATGATTTCAAATAGTAGATACAATCAAATCAAAATTTACAATTCCCTCTAATAATCTATTATAATTAAAATTACAAATTAAACTAAAATCAAAACTGGGAAAATAAGTACCTACTTGGAAACCTATGAAGAAAGAAAGAGAAAGAGAGAGAATTGTCAAATTGATGAACATGAATCCTCTTCAAATTAGAAACCAAAATTCCAATCAATCAAGCTCGATAAATCCAATGCATGCTTTAAGAAAACTCAGAAAACACATTCAATCAATATTGAAAAGAAATCTACAAATCCCTTCTCCAAAATTCAACATAAATTCTTCTCTCCAAAATCTCATAAAAGGGTAACCTCCAAATCAAATCTCATTAAGAATAATAAATAAAACTCAATCACCTAAATAAAGCTCACAAAAACATGCACAAAAACCCTAGTTTGAAAACCATAAAATTAGCATTTAAACAATAATATTAAATTAATTTCAAAAATAAAAAAATCCCCACAAAAAGAATAAAACAATAATAATTAAATATTAAATCACCAATCAAAAATCCCCTAAAACTAGTTAACTCCCACTTGACAACCAAGCAAAGAATAAATAATTAATTCCAACTAATATTACAATTATCCACCAAAAATAAAATAAAAATAGAATAATTAGTTCCATAAAAAAATATAATTTCCACAATAAAATAATTCCTACAATAAAAATAGTCACATGCACAATAATAATCAATTAATAAATAATATCCAATAATAGGAATACATTTATTAAATCAAAAAATAAAATTAAAGAAACAATAAATAATTATTAATTATTAATTAAAATATAACACTCAAGTTATAATTAATATCAATAATAAAAATAACATAAAATCCCACACAACCAAATAAATTATAAAACAATACCAATATCAAACAAGAATTACCGCTAACAACAAGGTGATCCGACATTATCTAGATGACAAATCTAACGGGATAAAAATAAAGACTAGATAATTGTCCCTAAGTTAGAACAATGACTAGGGTTAGATACATTTTGGGCCTTGCAATATCTCTTGTACGACCACCATTGGGATTTAAAGGCACACTGGGACCTATGGGACTAGGTGGAATCGATGTCTGGTACTTGTAACCTACACACACACACATATATAGCCTACAACCTATACATATATGTGTATATATATACATATATGTGTATATATATACATATGTGTGTATATATATATATATATATACATATATGTGTATATATATGCATATGTGTGTGTGTGTATATATATATATATACATATATGTGTATATATATACATATGTGTGTATATATATGTATATATATACACATATATGTATATATATACACATATATGTATATACATATGTATATATATATATACATATATACATATATGTGTATATATATAGATACACACACACACACACACATATATGTATGTATGTATATGTATATGTATATATACATATATATACATATGTATCTACATATCTATATATATACATATGTATATACATATATATATAAACATGTTTTGTGCAAGTTATATATGTATATGTTTTGTGCAGGTTGCAGGTATCATATATATATATATATATATATATATATATATATATATATATATATATATATATATATATATGAAATCATTCCTTTCACCTTATTCCCAAAGAAAACAATACAATAAAAAGATCTATTCTACACATAAAATTCATAAACATCAATAATCAATAATCAATCATCAAATCCAAATAATAACGTATGTTCATAGATTAACATCTCATAAGGCATCATAATAAATCACTAATATATAATCCAAATCATAAGTATACCATCACTAACATCAATACGTCCATCTCCAATAATGTATAAAACTAATAATGTCGTGAAACATATAAATATCATAAAATAGTCCAATGACATGGATCACATGAATGTATCCACACACACACCAACGAAATAAACCACACATAATGAGTCAAACATAGTCTAACAAGTCAAAATAATAAGTATTTGAAGAAAGGCATGGAGGGGTACTATAATTAACCTCATCCTCCAAAGGTAGTGGAACTACAAACACAATGGAAGAAGAGCACAAGTGTCTTTTTGAGTCAACATGGAAGAGACCAAAAATAGATCTCAGTGCTTTTTATCATCCGCAAGTAGACAACACAAGGCACACCATATAGAAGAAAGGAGATACAAATAGAAGAATGTCACAAAAGAATTTGACCTCTTTATTACTTTGCACCAATGGAGTAACAAGGGTCATCCAAAGAGAACCTAACATAACACAAAAACATCTTAAACAATACATTACAAACAAGAAAACATACAAAAGAGAATCTACAACACGAATGAAGCTAGTCAAGCAAATCATATGCCTCCCAATCTTGCTAAACATCATTTAGGGATGGTGGACAAGATGCAAGAGGAGCCTCTTGGAGAAAGCCAAATGGAGCTACTACAAATTCCAAACAAGGACCATGCTCTAATGATGAGTCACTTTATTTATCACTAGGAGCTAGGGTTGATGCTTTTGAAAAATGTGAAGATAAATCATGATTAACACCAATAAGCTCATACATATCATCAAAACCATTAGAATCAACATTGTTAGCATGAACAACATTATCATCATATAGAATAATAAAAAATAGGATCTTTAATGTGAAAAGAGCTTGAACCATCATTTTCATTAGGCATTTTTTATCTTGGTGATTTAAGTTGAACTTCCTCCCAAGGGTGAGGTGAAGGTTGGACAAATGGGATCAAGTCAACATTTGGTGTCTTCAAGGAGGAAATGGTTTGGGAAGCAAGCTCATGAGAATTGGCACGATGTATTCGTTGGTGTTCTCTCACACAACAGTTCCTTTTAGTTTTAACTGTGACTTGCAAAGGTTGAGCATCAATGGACATAGGCTTCTTTTCTTCCCTTAAAGGGGGAGGAACAAGAGAAACCCCACTAGGTTGATATATAGAAGATACCAAGCACTTTCCTTTGTAAGATTTAGGAGGTGGGACTGAGACATATATAGGAAGAATCGAAAGAGTAGAAAGAATATCAGGTCCATTATGAGGAGGAATATGTTAGGTCCAAGAGACAACTGAGAGGGGGGGGGGGGGTGAATCAGTTGTCTAATAAATTCAAATCAAAAACCATCTAACCAGCTTAATGCTTAATATCTGTAAACTAGTTAAGTATGTCGGTAGACAATGTTAATAGTAAATTGCTATACTGGTAAAGATTAATGCATGAAACATAAACATAAAGTCATCCACAACACATAACACCAATATTTGTATGTGGAAACCCTGTAAGGGGAAAAACCACGATGGGAAACCTTACCCACAATCAGATGATACTACTATAGATAGTAAGTGTACATAAATGGGGTCTGCACATGCAGAAAAGCCAACAACCTAGAGCTCACTACTCAATCACAAAATGGGAGTCACATTGACTACAATTGGATGGTTAAATCCAATAAGAATGTACTGCACAAAATAGCATCTTCATATGCTGGATTCAGTACTGGTGTAATGTTGATATGCTTCTACAAAAACCTAGCTTCACCTTCAAATGATGTCTTCGTGTATAACTCTTCTTAATCTCACATATACCTTCTCACAATCCTTTTTCGCATTCCACATTCAATCTTACAAATAAGATCTTACATTTATACCATAACCTAAGACCAATTTTAGTAGGTCAGCTCTTCAAGATATTACAATAAAAACATTTTATAAACAATATAATATCTGATGCAATAACCGATTGAACATGTCGGCTTAATACATTTACAACAATAATTAATCATCTTCATAGCATGCCATGCTGATCTGGAAAAGATAAACCTGTCGTTGTAACCCTAGGTAACCCTGGACCTATTTGCTGGTAAAAGCAAATATGTAAATATGAATATACCAATGATTAATTCTTCAAAACAAAGTGTCCACACGATGTCTTCGACATTACCAAGTGTCTTCCATATCATTCTAGGTGTCAGTGAACATTATATCCTGTCAGTGAACCATATACCAGTAACTGTGTAATAGTTACTTGCTTGCCGGTGAATGCTGCTGGATCTCCAAAGTGCTAGTGTTTTAGTAGGTGTTGACATTAATGACAAAACCATACCAAAATACCAACAGAATATCTATAGGGATAGGATATCTATGCTTAATCAAGGCACAATGGGCTTCACTTAGTGAACCTAGGTTATAGAACATGCATTCACGACATACTAAATAATCCCCCTATTTTCAAAAAATATTGCCCTAAACTCCTTTTTTTTCACCCCCTCCTAATACATAGCCTGAATTAAAAACTCTCCTATTTTCACCAAATATTGTATTTTTTCATAGCTTGAATTAAAAACCCCCCTATTTTCATCGATAGGCAATATATTGTATCCTTATTTTTCGGATATTAAACCCCCCAATATGAATGCACGTGATATAATATTGCCTAGATAGTGAAGCCCCTGTGACTCAAGGACATATTATCTCATTTTTCCGCTTTTGATAAGATAAGAAATAGATGTCACTTCGAGGCATAAGAAGTTCAGGTTGTTTAGGCCAAAAGTAATCAAGGGTGAAATTACCATGCTTCGTTGTGGGTTGGTAAATGTTGTGATTAATTGTTATGATAGTGCCATTATGAGGGAATTTCAAACATTTATGAATTGTAGAAGGGATAGCTTTCATGGAAGAGAGCCAAGGATGTCCCAACTTCATACGAAATTGATTCGATGTAGGAATAATAGAAAAAGTTACATCTAAGAACTTAGTACCAACCTCACTAGGAAGAGTAATGGAACCCGTAGACACCCAATTCTATCAAGATAAATATTTAGCATTATTTAATTATTTTACCAGCATTCAACTATTAATTAACTTAATATTTACTTAAATCTACTAATGTCCCTATATTAATTATATAGATTATTCAATTTATCTTTTTTTTTCATAAACCATATTCTAACTTTTAATTAAATGAGTAAACAATATTTATTTAATTAATTCACATTGTCCCTCTTCTTCCTCACAAATTAAACAAATATCTAGTATTTATTTAATTAACCTTTTATCTACTTCTTGCATATTAATTAATTATTATTTTTTTATTTAATTAAATTCTCTCCATCCACTTGCCTTCTCCAAATTTTCCCACTTGCCACCTAACCTTTCTTCTAATAATTTCTAATCCACCTCTAAGCAGATGCACATTCCTAATCCAAGGGATTAGGGAAGGGTCACTTCCTTTGTCATTAATGACTTCCCACTTTTATTACAAAGCCTTAAAAGCCTTCTCCTTTTGGAAAGAAAACACACATGGGCTTTCTTACAAAGGGTCACTTCAAGGAATTGTTTTATTATTTTATTCTTTTCTTCCATCCTCTTTGGAGTGTGAGGACAAAAAAATCATTTATTACTTGATCTTCCTTGCACTCCATCTTCCTCTCAATCTTTCCCATGTTGATACTTGTCAACAGCTCATGGGTTGAGAAGTCTTTGATCCACCCAAGCTTATGGGATTCAATCCTAGCCCTTCTTAAGAATTCAATCTTGACCATCCATTAACCCATTCTTCCTATAAAAAGAAGCTCCCATTTCCATTGTAAAAGAGGTTTTGACTAGAACGTATAGAGTTAGAGCAAGTATATTGTGAAGGCTTTGCATATCTTAAGGAATTTGTATTCAATTGTAATAGTAGTACCACTATATTTGGTGTTACTATGGACATTCAACAAACCATTGCATAATCAACCACTTCAAATATCTCATTTGTCATCTTGTTCTTGTGCCAATACTGAGAGCACACTTCAAATAAAAACAAGATCCTGAGGAGGAGGAGAACAAGGAAGAGAAAAGGCATTGTAGAACATGAGGAAGTAATGATCATTTGGTTGTTTGTTTTCCTCACTTGCTTCTTTGTTAATCTTTCTTGATTGGTATTTGGAAATACATGATGAATTCTTGTCTCATTGCTTATGGTTGGGCTCTAATATGAGATAATTATATTGAATATTAACGTGTCCACTTCTAGGATCATTAGAATAAATAGTAGGGCGAGAAAAACCATCATAAACCTTGATCATAATTGTAATATGGTGAAAAGTGATGAGGGGAGATCAAGTGGAAAGCTTTACTCCCCTCAAAAGAGGGATGAAAGTTTCACAAAGGATTCCCTTCAATTTTTCACACACATTACATTTAAAAGAGGGGTTGAATTCACTAGATCCAATCCCAATGGAAAGAGATTGAATACTCAGTGAATTATAGAAAAATTGGAATGTATTAGGAAAGTAAATTAACCCTCCTTTTATTAACATGTCCACTTCTAAGATCATTAGAATAAATAGTAGGGCGAGAGAAACCATCATAAACCTTGATCATAATTGTAATATGGTGAAAAGTGATGAGGGGAGATCAAGTGGAAAGCTTTACTCCCCTCAAAAGAGGGATGAAAGTTTCACAAAGGATTCCTTTCAATTTTTCACACACATTACATTTAAAAGAGGGGTTGAATTCACTAGATCCAATCCCAATGGAAAGAGATTGAATAATAAGTGAATTATAGGAAATTTGGAATGTATTATGAAAGTAAATTAACCCTCTTTTATAATAGACTAGTTGAATTAAGAAAATTGAGACTAAGTGTAGAAATGACAAAGATGCAATTATATCTTGAGATAGAGATGCGGGATGAAGCTGTGCATCTGGAATTAGCAGTAGAATGTCGAGACGAAGCTTCCCTGCAAATTTGGGCAAAAGTTACAAGGACCGGGTTGAACTTGCACATGGTCCTCCAAAAAATCTGCACGCCGAAAAGGGTTTTTCTGTCTCTGGAAATGAAGCCTAAACCTGCAATTACAGCTACGCACCTGCAACCTATGCACAAAAAAGATAGGAAAATGTTGTTGGGATTGGGGGTTTGCCTTCAGGTCAAACCCCGTTTTGAAATTAACCAAGTGGTTGAAAAATGCTTGCAAGTGAATGAAAGGAAATGTCTAAAGTGAATCCACCTCAAGGAGGGGATGTAATTGAAATGTTGATACCTTTATAGATGATTTTTCTTGATTGGATATGTGAAATATGATGTCTTGAATGTTGGTAGAAATATCCTCTTCAACGGTTGAATCCTTGTCTTGAGTGCAACACCTAGCCTTGAAAGGAGACTTGAAATGCTCAATGATTAAATGAATGCTTGAATGCTTATGATCAACTTTGGTTATCAACTTATGATCCACCTATCAAACTTATGCAAATAGGAGAGGAAGTGCTTTTTATATACTTGCCAATTAGGGGTGTTTAGATAATTTCCCACCTTAGGGCGACATAGGGAAACTTTTCCTGCTCAATAATTGACAATCTTAATGCAAGATAGGACCAAAGGGGGCCCAAAATAGGGCTAGGAAAAGGGCTCCACACCCTTGTCCTGCCCTAATTTAGGATAGGCAACAACTAAGAGACAATGCAGAATGATGGAAAATGCAAGTTGTTGATGGCATGAGTATGTTTTGGGTCTCCGATCAAGCCTAGGGATTCATCCGCCAAAGCAAAGACCCAAATGTGGTCGAAAATTATAGGGTTCGCAATTTTATGGTGCTACAATAACATCAGATTTATCATATGTTACTTAATGAAATTGTAATATAAAGATATTCTTTAGTAATCATATTTACCATACACACTGAATCAATAAGTACTCCTCGTGAGAGTTTGTCTTTGATCTTCATAGTGATATATAGTGGGCCATCAGGTGCAACAATAGTCTCACTAGGATCAAAAGTAATGCATAGGTCTTTTGGAGGTGTAGGTTTATCAACAATATTCACGACATTGTTAGATTCCATACCAAGGTCATTAGGAGAAAAGGCAAGAGACAGAGACTCAACAACATTGGTAGAGTGAGAAGGAAGAGGATTGGTGAATATTTGGATATTTTGATTAAGAGGAGCTATGGATTTGTTTCCTTTGTCATTTACACCAGCTACAAATATAGTATTATTATCAATTAAATATTGAATCTTATTCCTTAATGTATAACATTTCTCGATATCATGGCCAAGTTGATGGTATGGTATTTTGGGATCATGGTAGGGTGGAAATGGTTTAGAAGTGTCAGTTGTCTTGATGGGAGAAAGTTTCAACACATTATTATTTATCAACCTCGACATTATACTATGCAAAGACTCAAAAAAAGGAGTTAATTCTTTTCTAAAGTATTTGGATAAATGGGCCACACTAAATGTCATGGTTGCCACTTGAGTGTTGATGTTGTCTTTTATGTTGAGGTAACCTTTGTTGGGTTTAAAATTCATAAACAATTGTTGAGAACCCTTATTCTTATCAACCGAAGCCATTGAAGAGGATGATTCAAATTGACTCAATTGAAGCTGATAATTATGAAGTGTTGCACACAATTGTGTAGAGGAAATAAACTCAGAAAATAGAAGCTTATCTCTAATGTCTTTTTGTAAATTAGCAATAAAAAATCTTTGAACATCATGATCAGGCACTTGATAAGAAATTTGAGAATGCAAATGTTTATATCTACCAATAAAATTAGTCATTTTTTCTTTAACTTCTTTCTTACAATGAATCAAATCAGTCAAAGTAATTTCAGGACCAATATTATTTTGAAATTGTTGAATAAAAGCATTAGCCAATTGTTGAAATGAAGTACTATAATATGGAGAAAAAGAACAATACCATTGCAAAGCTTTATCCCTAAAGGTTCTAGTAAACAATTTAGCCATAAGTCTTTGGTCATGAGCAAAATCCTTACACAAAGTTTGAAATGTCTTCACATGAGTCAAGGGGTCACCTTTTTTCATTATACAATTCCAATTGAGGGACTTCCATATGATTATGGTGAACCGCACAGACAATGTCATCAGATAGTCGACTCACTAAATCAAATGTGGTAACATTGAACTTGGATTGGGTAATGGAAGCCAATTGATGTTGTCGGGATGTAATAATTTGTGCTACGTTATTAATGGTTGCTTCGATGAATGGATTGAAATTGGACATATTGGATTGTGATGGAGGAGTAACATTGTTATATGTAGGTGGAGGTTGAGAATAAGGAGGTGGAACACTGTGGTATGTGGGTATGAGAGATGATTGGGATACAAATGGAAGACTCACATAAGGAGGTATGTAAGAATATTGATTAACGAGATTGCCTCGATGACTAACATTTTATGTGGAAATGGCCATGATAAGATGTAAATGTGGGCACACTAGGCAAGGATGTACACATAGGAATGGAATGATTAACTTGAGTAGTGGATTGAGAGTAACCAAAGACTTCGACACAACTTTTGATTGACATAATATTAGTATCAACAATACGAGCATGACCACACAATAAATCAACACCAATTTTATCACTTTGCACCATTCTTTTTAATCATTCAAGTAAAATGATTGCCTCACTTTCCAAGTATTGTTGACTCATCCATTATTGAAGATTTTCAAATTCATTGTCAATCTTGTCCAATTGGTCAATAGTAACCCTAGTTAGTGATCCATCCACTTCATGAGAATTATGAGGAGAATGGGGATAAATGATGTCATTTGTTGGATTAGAGGAAGCACTAACATTCTCATGGAATAAGTGATCCAACTGAGGCTTCATTTCCTTAGTGGTTAAACTTTGGGAAGCCTTAAGTCTACAACTTCTTCTCATAGGAATATTATATGCAAGACTAATGGTAACAAAACTCATGCACAAAGGAGAGAAATTTGAATGTCAAAATTAAAAATTGTGATTAAGCAATGCAATTTGTTATAACAATGATTGATTAACCAAAAAATTATACAATGTGAATTATCAATCTGAACAATAAATGCCTTTAAATCATAACATAACATGTCATAATAATCAGTTCTAAATAATATAATTGAAAAACTATGCAACCCACAAGTTAATTTTAGAATAATAAATTAGGGTTTTTGTGAATTTAACCTCTAAATTTATGTAATTTAATTGAAAATAAAAACTATGAGTGTAAATTTGAATTTTAAAATGAATACAAAATCAAATTTGAGACAATAAATTAGAATTAAGTATGAAGGATGTTGGGTTCACCAAAATGTAATGGTGGCAAATTAGGAATTAGGGTTTCACTAAGTGAATCCACTAAATAACCTAATAATCACACCATACATTGAAAGAGGATTGAACCCTATAGATCCAGACTCAATCCCCAATGGGGAAGGGTCTGAGATTCTGATTGGATTCAACTGGTTGGAATTGATTATCCTTTTTCTTAGTTGAATTTGGAATGCAATTATTAAACTAGGGTAAAATCATGAATAATTGAAGTAAATGGACAAAAATAGTAACTACAAATGTCCCACAAAGCCACCAGCTGAGATATGGGCAAAGGAAGATGTTTAGAACATGTTCCCAGAAGTTTACTTTGGTTTTTTGGGACCAAGTAGCACAGATCTGCCCTAGTCCTCTAGATTTTCCCTTGTCGAAGGATGAACTTGTTCGTCATTGTTGACTCTGCTTGAATTCTCAAGTACAACTCCTGCACTTGTTTCTTACACATAGAAAGAGAGGGAAATATGTTGGGAATATGGTTTTGTCTTAGGTCAAACCCCAATTATGGAATTAACCATGAAATTGAATTGACAATGCAATGAAAGACTATAATAAAATACTTTCCTTTTAAGGGAAAGGCTGAAATGTTTGAAACAATAATGTATACCTTGATCTAGAACTTTGTTTGACCTTCATACAAAGGTTTTAGGGTTTCATGTTCGATTTCTTCATAAAACATTGATCATGGATGCCACCTTCAATACTTGAACTTGACTTCGATGTTGCTCCAATGATTGATGAATGAGTAATTGCTTGCTCACTTGAATTGAATTTTGCCAAAGTGTAATTGAGATCATAGAAGATTTATTAGGTTATCATTTCAAATGAGAGGGGTAGACCTCCTTTTATACTTGTCTTCCCAAAAAACAAATTGAATTTCCAAAACAGGCCAACACATGATCAAATTTCCCACTCAAATGAAATGACCATTATGAGGCCATAATTTAGGCCCTTATTAGGAGGACTAGGGTGTGGTACGCTTTGGTCCTGATTTAGGACTAGGGTGTGGGCCTCAGGACCAGGGCATACAAATTAGGAGTCCAAAATGGGGGGGGGGGAATGGATAGGTGATGAAAATGTGAGTTTGAGATGCAGTTTGAGCATAATCAACACTGTAATCAGGCATTGTAAGTTGGGACACCAAAGTAAGGGCTAGGTGAGGACAAAATTGTAAGCAAGTACAGTTTAAGATGCTACAAAACCCTAGCACAATGGACACAACAATTAAGATCTTTGTATTTGGAATTGATATCACTGATGTTGAGCATCATTGTTTCATCATTGAATTGATTTAGGAGAAGATTGGTAAATTCCTTGATAAGAAAAAACTATTGGGCTTTGCTAGATTAGTGAGAGACGAAGAACTAGAATGCTATGTAAATAATTATCCAAAACATTTAGGAACAAGGGACCAAGTAAAAATAGAATTCCTATTGAATTTTTGGGCACCAAAAGTCCTCTTAGAGAGTGTTACTAGGATGAGAAATTTAACGACTGAGGGAATTGAAGATAATAGGTGGATAGAAGACACATGTCTATATTTTGTAGAATTATGGCTACATAGTGGGCCAACTTTATGAAGTTTGTGATCTAACTAATTAGGGACAACCACATGGCATACAACTAGAGTCCACAATAATCAAGAAGTAATGAAAGGTAGGGGTTTGCATTAACACTACAAAACACGTTGTGATTGTGCACCATTGTGGCTTGAAGTGGGATAGGTCCTTAGATTCTTACAATTGCATGATAGGCCACCATGCGGACAAGTGGGGACCACTTCCGTTGGATGAAGATCAAGGGAACACTAGGGGCCCACCTTTGACAAAGAGACAACATCATAAGAGCACCATTGCAGTTGTAGTTGGGACTTGTCTCCTACCCTTTGCAATAACATGATAAGGTTCCATGTGGAGCATATCAAATCCTTGTCTAAATGAGATTGAGCGCTCTAGTAGGCTCGAGACACATGAGATGATTGCGTAACAATGCAAGCTTGAAGTGGGTAAGCTTTTGAAGTCTTGCTATCATGTACTAAGGCACCACATGGATTGCAAGCACCAACTTTGATTGATATAACATAAAGCTCGAGATGCACATGGGAAAATGTCAATAAGTGGTCACTAGAAAAATGTTTTGATTACTTCAATGATATAGAAGACATAAGTTATAACTTAAGTGACTGGGAATAGGCTTTTGCAAGTCAATAAAAAGTTAGAACATAAAGTAATGATAGTCATGATGGTTCAGGTTTTAACTAAAGTAAGGAAATAAACCCTTTTGATGTGCATTAAAAACCCTAGTTTTGTCAGAATGATTAGGTGGCATGAAATTCCAATAGTGAGAAAGTTTTGTGAGCCACAAAACTACATATTGTAGCTTAAAAAATGATAAAGATGGAGAGAGAGAGAGAGAGAGAGAGAGAGAGAGAGAGAGAGAGAGAGAGAGAGAGAGAGAGAGAGAGAGAGAGAGAGAGAGAGAGAGAGAGAGAGAGAGAGAGAGAGAGAGAGAAGGAGGGGTAGATGGAGAGATAGGGAGAGATGGAGATAAAGATATGGTTGAAGAGAGATGGAAAAAGAGGATAGAGAAATAGTAGAAATATAAAGGGAGATATAGAGATAAAAAGATAGAGAGGGAGAGGGTAAGATAATTTAAAGAGATAGAAAAAGACAAAGGGAGACAGAGAGAAATAGAGATGGAAGAGAGAAAGAGTCAAGGAGGGAGAGGGAGAGAGGGAGGATAAATATAAAGAAACATAAGAGAAAAATAGAGAGAAATAGAGATGGAAGAGAGAAAGAGTAAGGGAGATTAGGAGAGAGAGTTTGCGAGAGGGAGATGGCTAGAAACATAAAGAAATGGTACGAGATAGAGAGAGAAGGTTTGAAATGAGAGATAGGATATATATAGAGAGAGGGAGGGAAAGTGATAGAGTTAGGGAGAGGGAGAGAGCTGAAGAGGGGGGAGGGGAGGGAGAGTCCTCTAATTCTGAGGTAGAATAATTTTCTATAATTTCAAAATGCATTTTTAAAAATCTTACTTCGATCCTTAACTTTGTCCAAAGATGAATCAATATAAAAAATAACAAATAATTGTGATAAATAATGACACAATTTCATATACATATATATTCTCTCCAAATTTTCTCCATTCATTTGATATAATTTTTCAGAAATATTTGATTTTATGTAAGTACTGAAAAGAGCACATACGCCTATAATACAGTCAAATTTAAGCTTTCAATAGAACTACTAGTGGACATCAGTCTTGTCAATTGTCCACAATGCCTAGCTATAACATTAGTCAAATCCTTGAATGACCAGAGGTCTTGCTTACAAATGGGAAGCAATCTTTATCAGTTTTAAACCTACATAATATTTACCTTTCGACAATAGAATATATCCTATATTCTCATTTGCAGTAATTTTGCTTTCTCAACAATAGACAATAGTAATTTTGGTTCCAAAGAATTCTTGAAGCTGTACGAGCAGTGTATCCAAAACTCTAGAAATTTTCTTTGTGGAATTGAAATGTTGTGGTTGAAGAAGGTTGGTGATTGAATTCTTGAGCTAAATTTCTGATCTCCTTAACAGCTGCCTGTGGTCCACAGTAGAAAACACCTGCCATGGCATACATTCATAAGAAAATTAGCTCAAACTATATGTGACAATGCAGATTGTTAAAAGGCATCGAATTTCTGCAATCTATGAGATTTGGAGGTGTTGTTTCTAAATCAGATTGTGTGATATTTTTTGCATCAATGTTTCAGATAACACTCTGTGATCCATCATCCGGATTATTGAATGCTATCTGAAAATAAAAATACCACACAATCTGATTCAAAAACAACTCCTCCAAATGTGGATTGTGTCAAGATTTGGTTTTTTTACTAACCCACTGTGGCATTGCTATGATTTGCTACTACATGCTTGAAAACTTTTCTCCAATTTGGTCTTGCAAAATGGGTGCGGACCTGCAATTTTTTGAGAATTTATTATGTTATCTTGAATAAAACTGCATACAAATTCTTATAGGAATTTGAATTCCATGATTACCCTTGTTCCTGAAACAATGTCCACTCCATTTTTTGCTTGATTAAGAGCTTGGACCATGGTTATCAAGGCTGATCGGGCATCCCCTTCTTCGTACACACTAGTGCAATAATTATGCATTTCTATAACTCCCTGCACATTAATATATGTTGGGCCTTATTTGCCTAAGCACTGATGAATAAGCAGTCTAGAAATATTTATAATAGTAATGATGATATAAGTAAGCATACCTTGTGATCAATCTCTGCAATTTCGTTCATGATTCCCTTAAACCATTCAAAGGATCCCTGTTCTCTGGTAATCCAATAGAAATATGCCCTAGAGCGAGAAGTAACAGGGGAAGTTGCATTGCTTTTCATGTTCTGTAACATGTCTTTTAGAATACTGATGAAAGGGGTGGCTCCAATGCCTAGTCCAATCAGAAGCATCACATCATATTTCTTGTAGTCTTGGGCAGATGCACCATAAGGTCCATCAATATAAAATTTTGGGAGTCTGCATTCATATCCAAAATTAAATGGAACCTTGTCAAGATGATAATTTTTTTTTTTTTTTTTTTGTATTAATAAGTCCTAAAAAAAGATTTGGAACAGTAAGTTGTGTACATTAGCTGTCCTTATGGTATCTCTATCATCAATTTGCTTTGATGTCATATTAGTGGAGAAGGATCAGCAGTCGTGTGGATTAACTTTTCAACATGTAGTCGTAACATAGAATACTGTAAGATCTCCATTTTTTAAGAAATGTAAAATGGACATTTATCTATCTACAACTAAGATTTGGAGACGTGACTCATCATGCAATTGGATGAAATAACATGTCTAGTACAAAATGTTGTAAGAATTGACTTTTTAAAGATTCAACTAGAGTTTAATGTAAAACTCTGTAATACATCTAATTTATATACCTCACTCTATTTTCTTCATTGTGCTCCACTCTCAACTGACCACTTTTATCACCCATTGGTGGTGCACACGCCTAGGAAAAACAGAGTAAATAAATCAGTAACAGAGCTGGTTCCAAATCTGTTGCTTTTACATTTGTTGTAGTCATAAGATCTGCTGTTAATTGGTTATATTAGACAGTTGAATTCATGATTTATTTGTTATTAGACAATCCAGAAGAATAAGAATAACAAACATATTAGACAGTGTTTTATAAAAGATTTTAGTATCTCTTCAAAACCTATTTTATCCTTAATATAAAGAAAACTCATCAACTGTGGCGTATAGGAAATGAAAATTACCTCAGAAAACACTCTCTTGAGCTGCTGACACCAGTCACCACGAGTGCGAATGTGAACACTCAGGTAATCATCTCCAGGAGCAGAGGTTATGGTGAAAGGATGCCTTTAAAACAAAGCTAAAATTGTCAATAACGCAAGCCTTTTAAGCATCACCTCTAGCTGGTTTTTATGATTAGAACACTTACCACTGGAATGGAGACACTGCAGGGCATTTTACAAACATGTATTGCCCACTTCTGTATTTGAAACCATGAGGTTTTGTGATATGTAGAGACATTGCATCGTTAGGATAGATTGCAACCTGAAAGGATTCGAGATCATTTCATTATTGATTGAACCATATAAAGACTACAAAGTCGGATTCATGCAATAAAGGATAGAGATTTTCACCTTAGTTATATTGACAGAGTTGTAATCTGATCTGAACGATCGAAAAATGCGCTCTGCAATGTAGAGCAACAATGGGATTGCCAAGTACATCCATGTCTGAATAACACAAATTGAAAAATTGGTCATATTGGCATATGGTCTTTAAAAAATGTTTTCTAGAATGCTAATGAATGATTTTATTAAAGAGGGTTTATATATCATGCTAATAAAGAAATTGAAAATCCTGTTTAAAAAATGTTACATTATACTTCAAAGTCAATCACTGTAAGAAAAAGGTTGAAGAAATAGTCTCTTCATACAATTTTATAGATATTTGATAATAAAGAGGGGTAAAAATTTATTCAAAATAGAAAGGGAAATACAGTAAAAGAAGGCGATCTGTCCAGTAAAGAGAACTACAAAGAGTTGTCTAGATCAATAAATTGATCCAGCATATGAGACAACTCCGGTGATAGTTGAGCCCTATTCTCAATAGACCAACCCTCCATAAAAGAGACCCATTTGGCAAGACAATCAACCACCCCATTCCATTCTTGGGTATATAAAGGAAAGTGATTGATGCAAAAGAATCACAAAACAAAAGAATCTGCCGAATAATCAATGGCAACTGCCAACTAACACCATCAAAATGCCACTGATTCAACAAATTCATCACTACCTAAGAGTGAGATTCAACAATTTTATAGATATTTGATTTTCTTTTATGTTTTGGGTTTTACGTAATAAAATTATTTTTATGAATTGACTAATTTATAAGATAATATTTTTTATAACAGTTGGTAAATAGTCTTACTTTAATTCTGTTTCATTTCTACACATTCAAAGAGCTAAAACTTGCTTGCTAAATCTAACATTTGCTATTCTGATAATATGGAATCAATCTAGGTTACTTCTTTAAACTTTTAAAATAGATCAATGTTTCTTTCGTTTACTAGTTCTTATGTTTTGACTAAGATGTGAATTATTTCAAATTGCATGTTAAGATTGTATATCTAGGGATTAACCCTAATCAATTTGCATCATCTAAAACACATTAATAAAGAATTGAGTAAACCCTCGAGCATATATACAAATCAATTATCAAAAGATAACTTGATGTTATATCAACATCCTAAGAGCATATTCTATGGTCACTTGTTGTCTTTGGTCTTTGTTTGTCATTATTGAATTAGATCATCTAGGGGCTTGACCAAAGGAGAATAAATCTTTGTCAAACAAGTTTCCAAACAATATCTATAGACACACTTTAGACATTGGTGCAATGAACTATAATAGATCATTTCCAATTATAATTTCTCTCTCAATTCACTTCTATAGATAAAAGTTCAATTTCGTGTGCTAGATTAGCTCCACAAATATGAAAATCAATTTCACATGTGTGAATATGAACTAGAGAAAAGTACAACTAGTTTGCAAATGTTAAGATGTTCATCTACAAAAGACCATATTTTTTAACACATTGATAAACCAAATTCTCCATTGTATTCTTCCACCTAAATTTCAACTAAATATTACATTTGGTTTATATAAATTGCAAAAAATTAATTCATAATTTATTATTTCAACCACAACTATAAATCATAAATTTTAATTATTTATCTTAAATAAATTTTAATGGAAACATTTATTTTCATCATAATACTAAGCAAAAATTAAATCTAAAAACTAAAAAATAATCTAAAATTTCATAATCTAAATTTGATGATCTCGTATTAAATATTATTATAGAATATAATCAATTTAATAAATTTATATCATAAAAGAAAACATTTAAAACATATTATTAAAAGTTACATTTAAAAGACTTAAAAATTATATAAAATTATTCATATATACTTGAAACATAATTTTAAATAAATAAATAAAAGAATAATGCCCTAAAATCTATAATGTTCTAGCTGATATTTTTTACAATTTGACAGGATAAATTTTTAATGCCCAACATTTCAAATCAAACTCTATAATCTATCATCAGAATTTCAAAACATGAAAAGGAATCACATATTTATTCTTCTCATACTTTCATATTGTATGGAAAAATAGAATACTAAAAATCTATACCAACAAATCCAAAAAAATATCAACTAAATTATAAAACATCTTTTATCAAATGAAATTTTGGGTTTAAAAGTTCCAAAGTTACTGTTTATTCCTTTCGTGGTTGAGTTGAAGAAGTAAAAGATGGGCTCTAACTTTCATACCCAAAAAATACATTGTCAGCATGATGAACTGGATCCAAAATCTATGGAAGTAAGATATTGTATAACAGACAAAAGTTGCTCTTAACAACATTACTCTATTTAATATTTCTTTAAATACTATTCTCTTCAACAGTCAAACAGTTGGCATCCCAAGAGAAATGAATAATATTATCTAAAACACCAAGGTAGGTGGGAAACCATTCTTACCGTTTTCTTGTACCACTTGTGGGTGAGGTAAAGGAAGATGCCATGGATGATAAAGAGCACATATATCACTGCAAATAAGTGGTGAGAATACCAGAAAGCATTGAAACCAGTAAGTCTGTGCAGTCCCCAAGGGAGTTTTACTCTGTTTCTTCTGAACCATGGCCCAGCCAAAGTATATGCAATGATCATAAGAATAACCATCACTACTCCTGTGATACCCTCTACACTGAACACAAAGTGCCAGTAATTAGGAGGCCTCTCATGCCCAAAGAAAGGCTTCATCAGTTCATATTTCTCATCACTTGTATGCAGAAGCCTTGGAAAATCACAAGTCAAGTGAGCACCTCCATGCACAATTACTCCAATGGCTATAGCTATTGCAATAACCTGCAAAATCTTTCAAATGTCAGATGGGTTCTTTTCTTGGGCCAAAAAAAAAAGTTGGTTTTTGGTGTAAAAGTTGAGATTAAAAATGCTTGCCTTGTGAAAATTTAAATTATCATCAAATGGCACAATGATTTCCAGTTTGGTGTTATTTCTCAGCCATGTAATTAGGTTTCTGCAAACTGGAAGCAGGATTAATGCAAAATTGAATTTTAGGGTTTCAGCTGCTCCTTTGGCTGAACAAACACAGTAGCCCATTACTTGATATACTGCCCTGTGTTTGTATTGTATAAACTTCCAACTGAAAAGACCACACATGATGCCTATCCACATTGCCATTATCCACATCCTCTGCCAATTCTCTTCAATGAAATACTTCCACTTTTTAGCTGTCCTTTTCATCACATTGCCTCTTCTCAGAGGAACCAGGGATTGGCTTAGGTTTTGGCTGTACAGATTCTGACTGTAGTAGTTTGGTCTCATTGAACCTGAGGTGATCATTGGCCTTGTCAGCAGGATCTCTAGCTGTGAAATCTGATTAAACAGGAAGGAAACAGGATAAGGACAGTTTGCCATCTTGTATTCTGTTAAAAAAGTAAGAGGTTGCAGTATGCTAATTTCTGGATTAGACCTTGTAAATTATTTGTTGCCAATGTTTTGGATCAAACTGTATGATCAATCATCAGGACAGATAGCAAGAAAAGAGAATAGAGATGTTCTGATAAGATCTTCTTAGAAGATTGAGATTCTATCAGCTTGAATTCAAATGTAACATTATTTGATAAACGTACCTCAATATAACCTTGATTGTCGGGGTCAAGCTCTTCCATGAGGAGTGCAGCATATTCTCCTGCTTGTTCTTTCAAATTGGAGAGTTTGTTTGCAGATGCGCTTAACATAATAACCTGTTAAAATTTTCACAAGCAAATCCATTGTTATAATAGAAGTAAGCTTAAACAACACATTCTAAGCTTTGATTTGTTTAAACTGTTCATATGAAATTGCATTAATTTCACCATAAAACCCACCCACTCACCTCTTTAACCTCGTCCTCTGTAATTCGTCCATCAGCATTCTTGTCCACACTGCACAATGACATAACAAGCAAAGAAATGCTGTTACTGCTCAAAAATCTTATAATTTCTTGAACTCCTAACTAATAAAAACAAAACAAAACATAATCTTGGAATGGGAGAAAATTGCATTTCTTTCACTCACATTTCAAAAAAGATTTGCATCCTGGAGTCAAAGCTTTGGTCAGCCAGTTCTGTCCAGAACTGTCTCAGAGTTTCTTTATTTATGCTGCCACTGCCACATTGCTCGCCTCTTCGGCGTGCTAAAGCATCAAAAACTTCCACAGCGAATTCCTTGGAATCCTGCATACCTGTGTGAAAAGAGATGGAATTATAATTAACGCCAGCAAACAATACCACTTAGAGAACTGTACATTAATTATTTAAACCTTCTGATTCTTGTAAACAATGCAATTCAACTGTCATTTATCAACTTTGGCATGTGAATGCAAGGATTAAATGGAGTTTGAAATTTTTTTCTCAATAAAATTGTGTAAGTATTTTTGTTGGACGTTTCAATACAAATTCAGTGATTCATCATCAGAAAAGAACAAAAATACATACACAGTTTTACCCAGAAAAACTTTTCATAATTTTATAGACTGTGGAAAGCTCTTATCTATTAATAGAATTGTGAAAACTATTTAACATAATGTATAATGTATATGATTGGTTTATAGTAAAATCACCTATGCATTGTCCAAAGTCCTCTCTGGACAGCATTCCATTGAAGGCAAGCTGCTCAAAACGCATCTCCACAGATGTCCACTGTTGCTCCATATCTTGGTTCCCAGTTGCAGTATTAACAAATTTCAAACCTTTGAGTGCCCTCTGAGCCTCAGATTTGTTTCTATCAAGTTTGCTGAATTCCCTGCTCCTTTGGGCCCCAGTTTGCCTAGAATTGAAAGAAAGTTTTCTCAATTCAGACCTAAGCTCTTGAGAGAAATGCTTCAACTTAGCACTGGCATTCCTCACAGAAGACCCAACACTCCCCTGATCCTCTGTTTCATACCCTAAAACAGATGAATCATTATCTTTATTATTCACACTGTGGACTACAACTGAATCTGATCTCACCTCAATTGTGACCTCCACAAGTTGGCTCTCTTCTCCTCCTCTAATCCCATCCATATCAATCTCTATACAACCTCCTTCTCCCCCTCTCTGATCACCCATCTTTTAAAATATACAAGATCACTGAATGTGATTTGATATGTTGATGAAAATAATTTTCACACAATTGAATTCAGAAATACCATTTATACAACTTTTTTCTGATTTTGAGCTAATCACCCAATGCCGGCACAAATTCTTTTGATTTTGAGCAGGGCTACAGATCCTAGCACAAATTCTTGAAACCACTTCTATAAATGCTTCAGAACTACTACCAAACTACAGATTCCAAGACCCACCATAGATATTTAAAGTTGATGACAAGTTTAATACTAACAACTCTCTTATATAACTTCATCTTCACATGGCTTGTACCAACTTGCCTGGGGACCAAACAGCACTACAAACAAGTGGACGTTCAACTATAGTTGACAATGGCGATTGTAATAATGTCATTGAATTTTTCTACTGTAACAGGCCTTATCTGATCCAAAACTTTTTTGGGTTTATTTAATAGAATAAATCTGGGGGCTGGTTTAAATGTTTTGAACATGCACTATAAATTTGAATGAATTAGGTATGAGGCATTGACTAGGGACAAATTCCAGCGCAGTATAATCCACAGAAATGAGACCAACACCTGCTCTCCCATGGTTTAGTGCCATTTTTGCTCATATTTTAACGACATTACTGGTAGTCAACTTCTTTCCAGAATCTTTTGGGTCGTCTTCCACCTTGTTAGGTTGTTGAAATCGATTATTTTTTATAGAGAAAATGCCAGCGGTTCTATCTCAATCCAGTGGGACTGTTAAAGAGCAATAAAACAACGCGTCAAAAGGAAGGATTTTCACTAAATAATTGAAATCTTACGTTGTATTCCACTATGTTTGGAATAGATTTAGATACTTACTACGTCAATTACTTGAGCTTCAAGAAAATCTCTGCTATTGCTCAACTAAATTGATTTCAAAGTAAGTTTAGAATGAATTTACATCATGTTTGTTGGTATATTGGTTTTTTCTTGGCTTCACATAAGGTGTATGTTATGGGAAAAATAGTGAGAAATGAAGTATTTAATGGTTTTTTCTTGGCTTCACATAAGGAGTACGTTATGGGAGAAATAGTGAGGAATGGAATATTTAATGTGTAGATGTAGGTTAGTTGGTAAAGTAGTTGTGTTATAAGAAGAAGTTTGTTGCATTGTAAAGAAGAGGTTATAGGATTGAAACTTGGTATTAGATTTTTGGATAGATGGTATGACAACATGTTGGTTATTTATGTGAAGTGTTGTTTTGGGACTTGACATAAATGGGTAAAAAATTGTACATTATTATGTTGACCATTTTCTTAAAGAATTATCTCAATTAAAATTAGTAGAAAATTGAATTCCTAGGAAAATTCTTCCAAACCCTTGGTTCGTCTGCTGGTGAAGTTGAAAGGTTCTTAATGAGCCCACAGGGGATCAAATCTTGTTGAGTACAAGGCTCCGACATCAAAAAGGGATGAGGTTGAGATTGTACCTCGAGCGATTTTGGTGGAATGGATACCTCCCCTAGTCCTTGGCTCTTAGCCGAAGAGGTTTAGCTTAAAAACAACAAATTTGTGACAAAACTCCATAAATTTTTTTTTAAAAAAGTATGACATTGAATTCCTAGAAAATTTCTTCCAAACCCTTGGTACTTCCACAATTAACAAGATACTTTTGGAAATTTTCAAAAAATAAATAAATGCGTGGATTTGGGAAATAAATTAACAAAGACGTTTCTAATGTGATTCTAAATCTTTCAAAACATGTTCACATATTAAGTTGATATGGATGGAAATGAGATCCTAGGCCTTTGGATGCAACTTAAGATCTCAAATCATCATTGCATATCATTAGGAACATGAATAGGCTCAACTATAGTCCTAATAGGAGAGTTGAACACTTGTATTTATGTTCCTTTGTTGCAATGGAATTGATATTATGAAGTCTATGTGAATGAACTTGTTGGATATTGCTGAGAAGTTTGTTGGAATGATGTGTTGTCATTGATGTCAACATATTCTTTTATGCATTCTAGTGTTGCAGTCAAATTGGATGAGTTAGTTTGGTTAGTGTGTTGTTGTTGAGCTGTTGTGGTTTAATGGGTTTAGAGATACTTATCTCTAGTTGATTCAACATAAGTTTCAGTGGTATATATCATGATTTGATCGTGTTGTGTGATCTGGTATTATGGTTGGTTATTTAGTTGTTCACGTGTTTTGGTATTCTGATTGTGCTCTGCATTGCTCCGAAATTGCATTATCTTGGTTTGCGGATTTGGCATAGTGTTTAGGATGTTCATATGTGTCCTAAATTTAGATGGTTCATGATTTGGAGGTCCGCAAGTGAATCTTTCAATTTGACAGTCAGTTTGGTTGGTGTTCTTGAGGTTCGGTATAATGATGATGGAGATTGTAGTAAGTGGTGTTATTGCAGTTGTTTCTGGTGCGATTCACATTGCTTATGGATGTTTCTAGATCGTGTTCTATCTAAGTTGATGGTCCACATTGATCGTTGTGCATGGTATTGATCATTTTCTTGATCCGGTGGTGTTCTTCATGTTATGCGACATTCATGATGATTGTAACATGTTGCGGATGATTGAGGCATAATTGTGATAGTTCTGATACTAAATATGATTAGTACAGATGCCAAGCTAACAATATGAGAGGGGGAGGGGGGTGAATCATTAAAACTTAATCTTCAATAAAAACAACATATTCAACCTTGGTAACCTTATCAGAAAAACAGTAATGCATGCAGACCCATAAATAGATAAGATCACAAACATATAACACCAGATTTAATGTGGAAACCCAAATAGGGAAAAACCACTGTGGGATTTTGGACCCACTAAGAAATATACTCTTCTAGAGTATGCTCGGTTAAAAGCAAATCCTGTTAAAGATTACAAACACATTGCTAGATGTGACCCGATTAAAGGATTTCCCTCAGATCTGTTAGGATCTTCACCTTGTTAGAAGTGACCTTGTTAAAGGATTTCAAACACTCAATAAGAATGTCACCTTGTTAGAGGATTTGACAAATAAGACTGTTAAGTCCACTCGGTTAAGAGATTTTCTGCTACTTCTCAAAATAACAGTAATAAAAATATGTTTGCAACTTCACATCTAAAAATGTTGAAGCAGATTCTTATTTGCTCAATACAATCAATTCATAGGACTTTGTCCCTCTGCTAGGCTCTATACTTTGTTATCAAAACAGATCTTCAAGCTTCTGTGCTCGGTAATCACTATGTAGCATCCCTGTGCATACACTTGCCCGCATACATTGTTTATCAATAGTTTCCTATTTATAAACAATCTTCCAATTGCTTAATCTCCTTGATCACATTTCCCATGATCAATCATAGCCATCAGATCTTCAATCTTGTCCAGGTTCAATGTATCCTTCGATCTGAAAATGTTTTACCCCACCTTGGAACTTGTGTTAGGGTGTTGCGGTTCAATCTGAGCTGTAGATCTTCCTGTCGATCTTTCTTTACCATAGATTCTTTAACAATCTTCATACATGGCTTACCAATCATTTAATCCGCTCCAGCTCATCAGCTTCCTTCATTAAATATCACATGTAAATATTTAATGCATTCTGTTATAACTCAGTTGTAACTCGGTAAATACTAAACTTCACTCGGTAGACATTCTGCCTTCGTTAACCGATAGCGATAACCTTAGGGTTTACCGACTAGTTTCTTTGCTCGGTAACATAGTATAGTATTAACCTTTCAAACAATAGCATATGTAGGATATCAAAACAATCTAAACATCATGATCTCATCATTGTCTAACTCGGTAATAGTTGCCCATTGAATAACTTATCCCATTATTCATCATATTCTTTCTGTGTCTTTTATCGAAATCTTTATACTCATCAAGTCATACTTCTTAAGATATGGCAACATCATACTGAATTAGAAAATCAATTTCTTGACATCAATGACAAAATAATAATATTAAGACAGTAATCATCCTTAATCAGTTATATCCATAGTCATCAACAACCTTCTCAACATCCTTATTGAAATGCCAACAATCTCTCATTGTAATTGGAATGCCAACAAATTGTTGGAGGTGTTGCATGTTTGTGGTATTGATTTAGGTCCAGACTATGTCTTAGCTGACATTATTTTGGTTTGCATGTATTGTTGTAGTGTGTGAGGTTATTGTTTTGTAATTTGTGTTGAGGGTTTAGCCAACTTTGAAATATAGGTTGATTATTTGTATAAATATATGTTGTGGATATATTTGCTTGCTATCTGCATGTGCGAATATTGATTTGATCTTTCAGTAGCAGAGGAGAAGTGTGAAAGAGTGTGGAAGAGAAGAGTTTGAGTATATGTGATTAACCAGAACTGTAATCAGGTATGGGAAGATGTTATTTCATCAGTTCATGATTCTTCAGATGTAATCCAAATCTTTCTATAAGGCATGGAGCCTTCCCCAAGGTTGCAACCCTTCTTGTTTTGTGATTTGAGCAGTGAGCTCTAGGAATTATGCCTGAATACATTGTGCATTCCCCATTCTAATATTTACACTTACTCCTAACAAGGTATTATCTCATTGTAGGTAGGTTCCCACCGTGGTTTTTCTCTTAACCGGGTTTTCCACATCAATAATATTAATGTTATGTGTGTTATTGATGTGGTGTTGATTTATGCATTCACTTTTTATTATCAGTTCTGAATTTAAAGTTGAGTTGCACGTAGAATTTTAGAGCAAACTGATTCACCCCCCTCTCAATTTGTTGCATTTTTGCTAACAATTGGTATTAGAACTATATCCTCTAGAAGAAGCTTGACCACTTGAGGAGATCTGGGATGACAAAATTTTCTTTTAACAAGGATAGTCCAAGATTTGATGGAACAAATTACACTCTAGAAGAATAAGATGGAATGCCATTTGAGATGCATCGATGAAGACTATCGGAATATTACTAAGAATGAGTATAATGCTCCTCAGAATGGTCCTACTACTCCGGATGAGATAAAGGAAGTTGAATTCAATATTAGAGATAAGGAAGCATTGTTGAGTGCTTTGTCTAATTCTGAGATGACTAGTGTGATGATTTTGCAGATTGTTCATAAGATATGGAAGAAGCTAGAGAATTTGTATGAAGGTGACAACCATGTGAAAGTTGCCATGCTGCAGAGCTTGAAAGGAAAGTATGAGATGCTGAAGATGGGTGAAGATGAGAATATTACCTCCTTTATGCAGAAAGTGAATGGGCTTGTGTTGAACATCAGTCGTGTCAGTGGAGTATTGGAAGAATCTGAGATTGTTGCTAAGGTGCCGAGATCCTTGCCTCCTGCTACAAGCATAAAGCTACTGCTATTGAAGAGATCCGAGCGGTGACAAATATGACTAGAGACATGCTGATTAGTAAGCTTGTTGCTTTTGAGTTGAGTGAAATTGGTGAAGCCCCTCCTAAATTTGAATCTGCATTTAAAGATACTGTATCCAAGAAGCAGAAATATGATCTAGGAGAAATTTCTATAAGAGTATCTAGATATAAGAAGGAGACAAGAGAGCTTGAAGAGATTGAAGTCCCGATTGCTATAAGATTGCCCAAGGGTTTTAGTAAGTATGAAGGAAAGTTTCCTC
This sequence comes from Cryptomeria japonica, assembly GCF_030272615.1. Taxonomy (NCBI): domain Eukaryota; kingdom Viridiplantae; phylum Streptophyta; class Pinopsida; order Cupressales; family Cupressaceae; genus Cryptomeria; species Cryptomeria japonica. Next base: position 189,581,083 of record NC_081406.1, on the reverse strand, counting down.
TTAAATGTTTTCATGCAATAAGATACGACATTTTGCCTCAAGGTGTCTAGAAAGAGTTTCTAAGAAGCCATTGAAGCAGTATAAGTTTAAATATCAGAAGAAGTGTTATTTTGCTACTGATGAAGGTGTGACAGATGATGAGTCTGAAAAGGGAAATTTAGGAGATGAGTGGGTGTTCATTGCTATCAAGGAAGATGATTTGGTGACAACTGATTCTACTAGCTACATTATTGAAGAGAAATCTTTAGCTGCAAAGGTTGAAGAGAAAGATGAATGGGTTATTGATAGTGGTTGCTTGGTGCAGGAGCACCCTTCTAAGGTCTTCCTCCTTTTGGTTTTTGTTGGTGTTTTGCTTCATTAAGAAGAAATTGTAAATGTAATAAGAGCCATGAGCTCATTGGTCTTATTTAGGTCCTAGTTTAGGTCCTAGGTTCTCAAGTCTGGGTTGAGGTTTCTTGTGGAGGAGAGGGTAAGTGTGCCATTGATGAGTTTGGGGTCCTTTTAGCATGGTGGTGTCCATAGGATAGCCCAATGTAGGCCTAGGAGTCAAGAAAAGCAACATTGCAAAAGTTGCTCAAAAGTTGCAAAAAGTTGCATGACAACTTTTCAAAGTTGTCAAGCAACTTTTCCACCTAATAGGTCAAAAACCTTAGTTTAGCATGGAGAACCCTAATTTTGGTACACAGATCAAGGAAAGGATACTATATATTGTTACAAACCCTAAAATGTTGGGTTGGATGCTAGTTTTTGTACGACCCAAGAAAAGAAACCTTGACTGTGACTGTAATTTTGTTGTCAGTCGGCACAAATGGAGCATCAGAGAGTGATAATGGATTGTTTTGCAGACTAAACTATGTTGAGAGATTTTTGTTGTGTTTACTCCATTTTGAGCAATTAGTTTTAGTGTGTTGTGTAGGTTTTAAGTCCTTTGTAAATATTTTGTAAAACACTCTTTCACTATCCAGTTTTGGACTGTTTTATGTCAATGGGTTGACAACTCCTATCCCCATTGTGGAATGAACATGAAACCATGAAGAATAGGAGTGCAGATCCTGTACATTACCTCAAAGAAAGCAGGGCCCTTGAAGATGTAGGGAGGCCATCCAAAGACCCACTCCTAGGCGAGACTAGATAGTGCCCGACTAGGAAGGGTTAAGGTTGCAGAGGTCCGTGAGAGCAAGGAAGGTCAGAGGAGGATGCACCCTTTAGAGGAGTTGTAGAGGGGTGTGTGGAGAACCATTAGTGAGAAGGAGGAGCTTCCACCAATCCAGACAAGGTGGTAAAAACACCAAACCATCACTGTGACCCTGACAGGCCTAAAAACCCTTAAAAACCCCAAAATTCACCTAGGGCAGTGTACAGACACTTGGAGGCCCAAATATTGGAAAATATTTGAGATTTTTCCAATTTAAAAATAGTCCTTTTGGAGAGTTTCACAAGTTGGGTCATCGTTTTCAAGAGAGAGCCCTAAAAGTCCGGAATGGAGGCCTAATTGGACTCATTCCTTGTAGCCCTATTCTGCAGGAAAGAAGCAAAATAGTGAGATCAGTAACAAACAGGAAGGTCTAAACCTCTTGGGGGTACATGAATGGATGGAAAACCATGTCTAAGACCTGTCCTATCCTTGCTAGGACCTAAGAAGGTGTAGGACAAGCCAAACCCTTATTAGCCTAAATAAGGGTTCTTTTGAATCTCATGAGTAGGTGAGACCTTAGGAGAAGTATTACAAGTTGTTGGTGGGTGGATTGGGCAAGGTTAGGGGATTCCACAAGCAAGGGAAGTCCTAGAGACTCTAGGGTGTGGTTAGAACACCTGGTGATCCACGGAAAGGATCAAAGAGCATAGACTAGGCTAGTCTATCTCATTCCCATTCCCATGAGATTGGTATCAGAGCAAGTTAAAGATTTGGTGGACCATGCATGTATCTATATTCTGGTGAATCAGTAGGGGAGAACATAATGGTCACTAATGCTGAGCTGGATAGGGAGGTAGAAGAGCAAAAGGAGAAAAATAGACTCCTTGAAGATGCTATGAGTGAAATAAGGAACAAGTTGCAAAAAGTGGTTGATCAGAGAGCACAAGAACTTCGGGGTGCAGACAATAGTGACAAAGGCAAGAAGGCAATTGATCTTGATGACATCATACCTAAACTAGACCCCTTAATCAATGAAGAACCTTTTGTAAAGGCCATCAAGGCTTTGAATACAAAAGCTTTTGAAGGATTGCCACATTTCAGTGGAGGGATGGATATTGACACCGTCATGGAATGGATTGAGGGTATGGAGAACCATTTTGAGTGTGAGGGTGTGATAGAAGCCCAAAAGGTTAAGGTTTCCAAATCTAGACTAAGGGGAGCAGCCTTGACATGGTGGAAATACTTACAAGAGGAGAGGATTAGCATGGGGAAGCTACCTATTGCTTATTGGAAGGCCATGGTGAGTAAGATCAAAGAGAACTACTTACCAGAGGACTATGAAGTCCAACTTCATAAGAAGAGACAGGGATTAAAGAAGAAGGATCTTGATGTGGCCTCCTACACAGAGGAGTTTCAAAAGCTTTGTCTTAGATCCAAAGTCCAAGAAGAAGAATCCATCAAGGTGGCTAGGTATCTAAGTGGTCTAAAGTGGAACATCCAAGAGGAGATAAGCCTATGGACTCCTACCACTGTCCAAAAGTGTCATCAGCTTGCTGCTAAGGTAGAAGAGAGGAACAAAAGGAAGGGAGACTCTAACAATAGGGGTAGAGGCAGAGGTAGAGATCAAATGAATCACCGAGGTGGTTACCAAAGTAAGACAAGTGAACAAAGGAATCACGGAGAGTCCAAGTTGATTGAGCATAATAGTGAGACCACTCTTAGAGGAGGTCATTCTTGAGGTAGAGGTGCACAAGGGGGCCCAAGTAGGGGTAACTCCTACTTTGCAACCATGAAATGCTACAACTATGGTCAATTGGGACACCAGGCCTATAGATGCCCTAACAAGCCTACATCATCAAACAATGGAAAAAGGGTTGCTTATGCCCATGAAGACACATCAAGTAGCAAGACACTTGAGGTGGACCATATTGAATCAAAGATTGGAGAAAATCTAATGTTCAATAGAGTCTTGATAAGACAGTCGGTTAAGGATGAAACTAAGCATAGGAGAGCATTGTTTAGGGTGAGATGCAAGATCCTTGGTAAAGTTTGCAAGGTGATAGTTGATTCGGGGTCAACTAATAACATCATATCAGATGAGGCAGCTAAGAAGTTGAAACTCACAAGGATACCCCACACTAGCCCTTATAAGGTGACATGGTTGAATCAAGAGCAGAGTGCGCTTGTCAATGAACGGACTTGGGTAGAGTTCTCTATTGGAGGATACAAGGATAAGATCCTTTGTGATGTGTTACCCATGGATCCCTGTCATCTGCTGCTAGGTAGACCTTGGCAATTTGATAGGAAGGTGATCTATGATGGAGAGGAGAACTCCATTTCCTTCAAGAAGGACAGTAGAACCTTTAAGATTCAATCTCTGATAGAGAATGATGAGGGAACCTCAAGAACACCTAGTGTCTTATTGAATACTGGTAAAGAGTTCTTACACTTGCTACATGAGGAGGAGACAGTGAGGTGTGCCATCTTTGTGAAGCCAAAAGAGGAGGAAGACAAGTTGTAGACAGAGGTACCCAAGGAGGTGAAGCAAATGTTGCAAGAGTATAAGGACATAGTGAGTGATGGAGCACCTGCAATACTTCCACCAAGAAGGTCTATAAGCCATCAAATAGACTTTGTTCCCGGTGCATCCCTACCCAATAAAGCTGCATATAAGCTCACACCTGATCAAAACAAGGAGGTGGCAAGGCAAGTGAAAGAGTTGTTGAATCAAGGACTGATCAAGAAGAGCATCAGCCCATGTGCAGTCCTGGTAGTGCTAGCATCAAAGAAGGGAGGCAAGTGGAGACTTTGCACTAATTCAAGAGCAATCAATAGGATCACCATAAGGTATAGATTTCCTATTCCTAGGATAGAGGATCTGATGGACTGTTTAGGTGGTGCCATGTATTTTACTAAGTTGGACCTTAAAAGTGGTTATCATCAAATTAGGATCAAGGAGGGTGATGAGTGGAAGACCGCTTTTAAGACCACAGAAGGGTTGTATGAATGGCTTGTGATACCATTCAGACTCACCAATGCCCCCAGCACCTTCATGAGGTTGATGAATGAGGTGTTAAAGGACTTCATAGGCAGGTTTGTGGTGGTGTACTTAGATGACATACTCATCTATAGCAGAACCAAAGAGGAGCACCTAAAACCTCTGAGGTTAGTCCTAGAGAGGCTGCATGAAGAGAAGTTGGCAATCAACTTAGAGAAGTGTGACTTCTTGAAGAAAGAGTTGGTCTACTTTGGATTTGTGGTGTCTAAGGGAACCTTGAAGATGGATCCAAGCAAAGTGGAGGCAATCTTGAATTGGCCTGCCCCTAAAAGAGGGACTAAAGTTAGGAGTTTCCATGGTTTAGCCCAATTCTATAGAAAGTTTGTGAGGAACTTCAGTGGCATATGTGCACCAGTACTTGACACCATAAAAGGAGGCCTAAAAACCAAATTCAAGTGGACTGAACAGGCTGATAAAGCATTCCAATTATTGAAGCAAAAAGTAGACACAAAACCCATCCTACTCTTACCTACTTTTGACAAGCTATTTACATTGGAATGTGATGCAAGTGGCATTGCAGTAGGGGGTGTATTGAGTCAAGAGGGAAGGCTTGTGGCATTTTTTAGTGAGAAGCTTAATGAGGCAAAGAAGAAGTACTCAACCTATGACCTAGAGTTGTATGCACTAGTTCAGTCTCTCAAAAAGTGGAGGCAATACCTACTCCCAAAGGAATTTGTGGTGTTCACAGATAACCAGACTTTGAGTTACATTAACACTCAAGAGAAGCTTAGCAATAGACATTTGAAATGGATGGAATACCTCCAATCCTTTACCTTTAACATCAAGCATAAAAAGGGGCAACTCAACAAGGTGGTAGATGCTTTAAGCAGGAAGTTGTTGACTGTCCAAGAATTACAATTGTAGAGCATAGGAATAGAAGGTTTCAAGGACCTCTATGAAATAGATGAAGACTTCTCATCAACCTACAAGGTCTGCAAGGATTTTGAGAATTATTTTCATGGTGAGTATGTAGAATACACTCTTCAAAGTGGTCTCTTGTTCAAAGGTAATCAGTTATGTGTGCCTAGAGGATCCATGAGAGAAAATCTCATACAAGAGAAACACAATGGTAGTCTAAGTGGACACTTTGGGATCATTAAAACCTTGGATCTAGTATAGAGGTACTACTATTGGCCTAGGTTGCCAAGGGATGTGATAAGGTATGTGGAGTAGTGTGGTGTGTGTCAAAGAGCCAAAGGAGGGTCAAGTAATGTAGGCCTCTATCAGCCATTACCAGTCCCAAATAAGCCTTGGGAGTGTGTAAGCATGGACTTTGTAGTAGGACTCCCCAAGACAAAGACAGTTATGGATAGCATCTATGTGGTAGTAGATAAGTTTTCTAAGATGAGCCATTTCATTCCATGTAAAACTACTCATGATGCTAGCTATGTTGCACATCTCTTCTTTAAGGAGATTGTAAGGATTCATGGACTCCCACTAAGTATTGTTTCAGATAGGGACAACAAGTTCATGGGCCATTTTTCACAAACCTTATGGAAAAGACTAGGGACCAATTTATCATTTAGCTCAACTTACCATCCACAAACTGATGGTCAAACTAAAGTCATTAATAGGGTGTTAGGCAACTTGTTGAGGTGTCTAAACAAGGAGTATGGGTAGACATGGGATCTAGTCATTTCACAAGCAGAGTATGCCTACAATGATGGTGTAAATAGGACCACTGGAAGGAGTCCTTTTGAGGTTGTCTATGGCAGACAACCAAGGAGAATGTGTGAACTAAGAGAACTTGGTTCCATGGAGATGAAGAGTGGGCAAGCAGAGGACTTCACTCAAACCATCAAGGAGGTCCAAGAACAGGTCAAGAAAGCCATCCTAGAGTCTACAAAAAAACTGAAAGCTAAAGTGGATGAGAAAAGGAGAGAGGTTCAATTCAAAGTGGGTGACTATGTGATGGTCCATTTGAGCAAAGCTAGAATGCAAAGCGGCAAGCCTACTAAACTACAAATGAAGAGGGTAGGACCTTGTAGAATTCTATCCAAATATGGTGAAAATGCCTACAAGGTGGATCTTCCTACAAATTTGGCTACATCACCAGTCTTCAATGTTGTTGATCTAATATTATACAAGGGTGAAATAGCAGGACAAACTGAGAATCAAGCCAAGGTACTACAAGACTTGGATGTGAATGCTTTACCTCAAGTGAAGCAACCCATAATAGACGAGATCTTGGAGTCAAGGGTGAAAAAGTCTACTAAACACCAGGTCTATATGGAACACTTGGTGAAGTGGGTAGGTCAACCTGAGTCTGAAGCCACTTGGGTTGGAGAGGGAAAGTTCAAGAAACTTGGTATTGACCCGACTCTCATTTCTCCCCTAGTTCCTTAATTTTGTGCAGAGGGGGAGTATGGTGCAGGAGCACCCTTCTAAGGTCTTCCTCCTTTTGGTTTTTGTTGGTGTTTTTGTTCTTTAAGAAGCCATTGTAAATGTAATAAGAGCCATGAGCTCATTGGTCTTATTTAGATCCTAGTTTAGGTCCTAGGTTCTCAAGTCTGGGTTGAGGTTTCTTGTGGAGGAGAGGGTAAGTGTGCCATTGATGAGTTTGGGGTCCTTTTAGCATGGTGGTTTCCATAGGATAGCCCAATGTAGGCCTAGGAGTCAAGAAAAGCAACATTGCAAAAGTTGCTCAAAAGTTGCAAAAAGTTGCATGACAACTTTTCAAAGTTGTCAAGCAACTTTTCCACCTAATAGGTCAAAACCTTAGTTTAGCATGGAGAACCCTAATTTTGGCACACAGACTGAGGAAAGGATTCTATATATTGTTACAAACCCTAAAATGTTGGGTTGGATGTTAATTTTTGTACGGCCCAAGAAAAGAGACCTTGACTGTGATTGTAATTTTGTTGCCAGTCAGCACAAATGGAGCATTAGAGAGTGATAATGGATTGTTTTGCAGACTAAACTGTGTTGAGATATTTTTGTTGTGTTTACTCTTCCATTTTGAGCAATTAGTTTTAGTGTGGTGTGCAGGTTTTGAGTCCTTTGTAAATATTTTGTAAAACACTCTTTCACTGTCCAATTTTGGACTGTTTTGTGTCAATGGGTTTGTTGGCATTATATCAGACAAGAAGAAGGTTGGCATTCCAATTACAATGAGAGATTGTTGGCATTTCTATAAGGATATTGAGAAGGTTGTTGATGACTATGGCTATAACTGATTAAGGATGATTACTGTCTTAATATTAATATTTTGTCATTGATGTCAAGAAATTGATTTTCTAATTCAGTATGATGTTGCCATATCTTAAGAAGTGTGATTTGATGAGTATAAAGATGTCAGTAAAAGACACAGAAAGAATATGATGAATAAGGGAATAAGTTATTCAATGGGAAACTATTACCGAGTTAGACAATGATGAGATCATGATGTTTAGATTGTTTTGATATCCTACATATGCTATTGTTTGAAAGGTTAATACTATACTATGTTACCGAGCAAAGAACCTAGTCGGTAAACCCTAAGGTTATCGCTATCGGTTAATGAAGGCAGAATGTCTACCGAGTGAAGTTTAGTATTTACCAAGTTACAACCGAGCTTTAACATAATGCATTAAATGTTTACATGTGATATTTAATGAAGGAAGCTAATGAGTTGGAGCGGATTAAATGATTGGTAAGCCGTTTATGAAGATTGTTAAAGCATCTATGGTAAAGAAAGATCGGCAGGAAGATATACAACTTAGATTGAACCGCAATACCCTAACACAAGTTCCAAGGTGAAATGCAAGCTCCAAGACGGGGTAAAACATTTTCAGATCGAAGGATACATTGAATCTGGACAAGATTGAAGATCTGATGGCTATGATTGATCATGGGAAATGTGATCAAGGAGATTAAGTGGTTGGAAGATTGTTTATAAATAGGAAATTGTTGATAAACAATGTATGCGCAAAAGTGTATGCACAGGGATGCTACATAGTGATTACCGAGCACAGAAGCTTGAAGACCTATTTTGATAACAGAGTATATAGCCCAGCAGAGGGACAAGAGAAGTCCTATGAATTGATTGTATTGAGCAAATAAGAATCTGCTTTAGCATTTTTAGATGTGAAGTTACAAACATATTTATATTACTCTTATTTTGAGAAGTAACAAAATATCTCTTAACCGAGTGGACTTAACAGTCTTATTTGTAAAATCCTCTAGCAAGGTGACATTCTCATTGAGTGTTTGAAATCCTTTAACAAGGTAACCTCTAACAAGGTGAAGATCCTAACAGATCTGAGGGAAATCCCTTAACTGGGTCACATCTAGCAATGTGTTTGTAATCTTTAACAAGATTTGCTTTTAACCGAGCATACTCTAGAAGAGTATATTTCTTAGTGGGTCCAAAATCCCACAGTTGTTTTTCCCTATTTGGGTTTCCACGTTAAATCTGGTGTTATGAGGCTTATATTGTTCATATACTTTTGAGTTTGCATGTTTGATAGTTTTTGGTTATATGACTGATATATATGTTACCAAGGTTGAATCTGATGTTTTAATGGATGATTAAGTTTGTATGATTCACCCCCCCCTCTCATCTTGTTGGCTATTGGATCTGTACTTATATTAAGTATCAGAACTATCAGGGTTGACAACTCCTATCCCCATTGTGGAATGACCATGAAACCATGGGAAATAGGAGTGCAGACCCTGTATATTACCTTAGAGAAAGAAGGGCCCTTGAAGATGCAGGGAGGCCATCCAAAAACCCACTCCTAAGCGAGATTGGATAGTGCCCAACTAGGAAGAGTTAAGGTTGCAAAGCTTCTGTGAGAGCAAGGAAGGTCAGAGGAGGATGCACCCTTTGGAGGATTTGTAGAGGGGTGTGTGGAGCACCATTGGTGAGAAGGAGGAGCTTCCACCAATCTAGACAAGGTGGTAAAAACACCAAACCATCACTGTGACCTTGGCAGGCCTAAAAACCCTCTTAAAAACCCTTAAAAACCCCAAAATTCACCTAGGGTAGTGTACGCACACTTGGAGGCCCAAAACCTGGAAAATATTTGAGCTTTTTCCAATTAAACAACAGTCCTTTTGGGGATTTTCACAAGTTGGCTCATCATTTGCAAGAGAGAGCCCTAAAAGTCTGGAATGGAGGCCTAATTGGGCTCATTCCTTGTAGCCCTATTCTGCAGGAAAGAAGCAAAATAGTGAGATTGGTAACAAATAGGAAGGTCTAAACCTCTTGGGGGCACTTTAATGAATGGAAAACCATGTCTAAGACTTGTCCTATCCTTGCTAGGACCTAAGAAGGTGTAGGACAAGCCAAACCCTTATTAGCCTAAATAAGGGTTCTTTTGAATCTCATGAGTAGGTGAGACCTTAGGAGAAGTATTACAAGTTGTTGGTGGGTGGATTGGGCAAGGTCAGGGGATTCCACAAGCAAGGGAAGTCCTAGAGACCCTAGGGTGTGGTTAGAACACCTGGTGATCCAAGGAAAGGATCAAAGAACATAGACTAGGCTAGTCTATCCCATTCCCATTCCCATCATTGCTCTCATCATATGATAGGTGATAAGAGTAAGTTTGTGAGTATGGAAAAATATGATGGTGGTGTAGTAACATTTGGTGATGACAAAGTTGGTATAATCCATGGTAGAGGTTCTATTTCTCTTGATGGTAAGCATAACGTTGATGATGTCTTTTATGTTGAAGGTCTAAAGCATAATCTTTAGAGTGTTGGACATATAATTGATAAGGGATATGACTTGCAATTCAAGAATGGAAATTGTAAGATCTTGAGTAGCTCCAAAATAGAGATTGCGTCAGGTATAAAGGCTAAAGGTAATATCTTTCACTTTAATGTTGGTGGTAAAAGTTGTTTGATTTCCCAGGATGATGAAAGTTGGTTATGGTATAGAAGGATGTGTCATTTGAATTTTGATTGCATGTTAAGATAAGTTCTACTCAAGTTTTAAGAAATCTTTCAAGGATTATAAAGCCTTCTAATTCGGTATGTAAGGAATGTTAGTTAGGGAAGTAGACAAGAGTTTATTTCAAAAGAAAACATGATACTTCGAATGGGATATTGGATCTTGTGCATACTGATTTGTGTGGTACCTTTAGAGTGAGGAGCTTGTAGGGTGATTGGTATTTCATGTTGTTGATTGATGAATATTCAAGGATGATGTTGGTTACTTTCTTAAGGGAGAAGTCTGAAGCATTGGATAAGTTCAAGATTTTCAAAGCTATGGTTGAGATTGAGACTGGACAAAAGCTGAAGTGTCTGAGATATGACAGAGGTAGTGAATTTGGTTCTGGTGAATTCAATTCTTTTTGTGAAGAGAATGTGGTGAAGAGACAGTTATTTTCTCCATGGACCCCTTAGTAGAATGGTGTTGTGGAGAGGAAGAATGGGACAATTCAGGAAGCTACTAGAACCATGATGATTGAAGAAAATGTTTTGCATGTCTATTGGAGAGAAGGTGTGAGTACTATAGTGTATACCCTTAACCAAGTGCATATTAAAGGTGAGACTGGTAAGACTCCTTATGAGTTATGGTTTGGTCATTTTCCTACAGTTAGATATTTCAAATGTTTTGGTAGTAAATGCTATATCAGAAGAGATGAAGATCTAGGGAAATTTGATGCTAGAAGTGATGAAGGAATATTTCTTGGTTATTCTACTAAGAGTAAGGCCTATTGGTGTTATAACAAGAGATTGAGGAAGATAGTTGAAAGTGCTAATGTGAAGGTTGATGAAGGTGTAAAGTGGAAAATTGGATCCTAGTGACTCCCCACCTAGGAGAGAGAAAGGAAGTCACTGGGATTATTTTCACTTTGGAGGAACTTTCAATTCAAAAGAGGGGTTGAATTCGTTAGATCCAAATCCGAGGGAAACAAGGATGTGAATTTTGAGTGGATTGCAAGTGGTTGAAGTATAATTTACCGTCTTTTGTAAATGAGAAAGTTGACTTGTTGATTATGTGTAAAAGAGAGAGGAAATGAGTGAAATGAGGTGCTACCAATTTGGGATCACGTTGTAACTTTGGATCTGAGCTAATTAAACTGACATGGATCTGCCCTACAAATTTGGAGAAAATTCATCAAGACCATGGCAGAAATGTACATGGCCCGCCACAAAATCCGTGAAACGAAAAGGGTTCTTCCGTCCCTGCAAGTGAAGCCCAAACCTGTAATTATAGTTGTGCACTTGCAACCTACACACAAAAAGAGAAGAAAAGGGGGTTGTGGATAGGGGTTTGCCTTAGTCAAATCCTGGTTGAGGAATCAACCTAGAAAGAAAGTATTTAAAATGCTTGAATGTAAACAATGGAGATGTATACCTTGTAGATCTACAACTTGTTGATGATGATTTCTTTGCTTCTTGAATGTAATCACAAATGTTGTATGAAATGGCATGTAACATGACAAAAACCTAACACACACACATACTTGCAAATGAATGTTGTAATGTTTCTACAATGGATGAATGAAGAAGACTTGAATTCTTGATGATGGCCTTGAAATCTTGTATCTTCTCCTTATGCTCTCTGTATGTCCTTTCATTGTTCATCTGTCCTCGAATGAGGGTATTGAATTCCCTTTTATACATGCCTCAAGGATTAACTTTAAACTGCCGAAGACTGACAAAGAGGAATAACAAACCTCGACGACAAATTATGCATAGGAGATCAGACAGACCTAACATAGGGCCACCCTAAGAGGTGGGGACAGGCACACCACACCCCTATCCTACCCTATTTTGGGGCCTAGTCAGGGTCTAAAGAAGACATAAGACATAAAGGAGGAAGAGTGAAGGGTTGTAAATGCAGAAATAGGTCCTGGTTAGGGAAGGAGATACCATCACCAAGGTGAGGACCCCAAATGTGGTTAAAATTGTAGGGGTCACAATTTTATGACACTACATTTAGCCCCCACTTTAGCGGGAGTATGGCTTATGCCACTACTATCGGTAAAGTAGAAGAAAGAGAGATAAAGATGAGAGATGCAGAGAAAAACCACAAGGAGTATAAGACACCACTAATATTGAGGAGAAAAAAGCCCCTAATCTTAGGGTCTTAACTCATGCCGACATATCAAAGAGCACACAAAACAAAGACAAAGTGCAAAAAGAAACATGACCAGAACAAGACACAAGATGACAAACTAACTAGCCAAAGAGATCTTGAGCTTAGATGTCTCAACAACGAATTAGGACACAAAGACCAATGCCAACACATAAACATAAGCAATCATGTGAAAAAGAAAATCTTACATCACCCATGAACTATCAATAGTAAAACTATGAGTTCATGAGAGGAATAAGAGAGAGAACATGAATACACACTTTGGTAATCCATGAGAAGAAAAGTGAAGAAGAAAGAAACCATGGATGTCTCACCCCTAAAAATATGTGATCCATGGACAAAAGGACATGGAATATCTTGCCCCTGGAGCTTTCCTAAGTGATCCATGTAAAGAGAGAGAGAGAGAGAGTGAAAACTCCGTGAGTTCCACTCAACCTCATGCGCGTGTGTGCAAGTGAGGTTCAAAGTGCCTCATAGAAGTCTATGCTTGAGTACGCTACAACCTATATAGAGTGTATAGTACAAGTGTGAAGAAAGGTGTGATATCTCGCTATAAGAGACCATGCTCTGGTTTCGAGAATAATCAGCCCGCATAAGAGAAAAGTGCATCATCTCGCTCTAAGAGACTATGCTCTAGTTCTGAGAATGACCCACTATACAAGAGAAAAGTGATGACATCTTGCTCTAAGAGGTTTCCCTCTCATTCCAAGAATATCTCATTGTACAAGACAAGAAGAAGTGAAGACATCTCACTCTAAGAGACCATGCTCTAGTTCTGAGAATGACCCGCTATACAAAAAGTGACGACATCTTGCTCTAAGAGGTTTTCCTTTGGTTCCAAGAATGTCCCACTATTCAATGCATGAGAGAAGTATAGTACAAAGGAGAAGTGTGGGTGGCCCCCCCTTAAGATGTCAACATAGTTTAATGTTGATATCTTAAGGAAAGAAAAACAAGGATACCTACCTTAATCACAAAGAAGATATCCACCATGCAACAATGTCATAAATCCGAACAACAAAGGGAATACTCTTCAAGAAAGGATAAGATAGTTGAAAAGAGATATCTTGTAGTAAGTGTAAAGGTGATCCTTGGAGGAGAAGATATCTTTGTTAAAAAATACATCTACCCCCAAGAGGTGTTGTCTTAGACAAATGTAACATCTTCTAGAACAAGAAAAGGAAAGAACAAGAATGCAATCCTGCCTCCTATTTCTAGGTGAAAAGGGATTCTTGATGAGGGATGACTCACATTTAGCCCCCAGAGGGATGGTTGGATTTATGATAGATGTACATTACCAAGTGTAAAAGAGGTCGTAGTCAAGGATTAACACTTCTTATATAAGAGAGAATCCTTAAGTCAATAACCAACAATTCTAGATAAGGAATGACATCAAGTAATAGAACTCGCACCATCCACTTAATAGGGCAAAGTGGATCCCTTAGAGAAAGAGAGAGGGAAGGATCCTTTCCCCCCAAGCTAATGGGACAATGAGAAGAGCTTACACAATCTACTAGAAAGAGATTAAACATAAAAAATGTGCAATGAACTTACATATCACATGCAAGAAAAGACATTAGTAAATGTAAAATAAATGTCTCAAGAAGTGGTAATCTTCGAAAGAAAGATAGAAAGAACATCATATAGTCCCCACGGTGGATTAATCATAAAAGCATACCATTGTAAGAAATGATAATCATATATGAAAAATGCAGCCCCTAAAGGAAATAATGATACAAGGGAAAGGAGTGAAAATCCTTGCCCCCCAAGTGAGGAGAACAAGGAGAAATATTACACATTTTCTGATGGCAATTAGTTTCAAGTGATATGTCATCCTAGTGGAACAAATCCTTTCAAGGAAGGGATACATACTTCTCAAGAGATCATTCCCTGCTAAGGGGCATATAATACTTACAAATAATCAAAACCATAGAAGAGGTAAGATTTCCAAGAGAATGTAGGAAAGCGAAGAAGTGCAGTACTAATTAAGGATGCCCCTCTCCAAGCAATGAGGAAAACCAAAGAACAATTATATGCTCACATGAGAATAACCTTATGCAAGAAAAGAGATCTAATAATGAATAATGCACAAAGATAGAAATAAATGTATAGAAATAAGAAGAAAAATGGACTTCATGTTGCTGCCCCAAAGTATATTAAAGTGAAACAATACCACCACTAATGATAAAGAGCTCATGTTAAATTGGCTAATTATACCATAGGTTGAAGAGCAACATGAAGGGAAAATAAGTGTTAAGGTACAATGTTTTTACCAAGAAATACAACTAGATCTCCTGTGAGACAAATGTGTGCAAGATCATATTGTAGTTGAACAAATTTCTTAAATGCATAACATTTTCCAATAGAATGTAAATATAAATCATGAAAAATGCAATATTCAATACCTTTCACTTTCTTAAGATTTTTGTTTTTATTTTGAGGAGGAAAGGAAATGTTCTTGTCATATTTCAATCTCTAATAGATTCTTGTGGCTAATCTATCAGGATGGTAAATATCGTCTTCCCATGAAGAAGAGGGTTTGTTAGAAGAAGGTGTTTCATTATCCACAATTCTAATTTTGCCACTATCTATGCCATCTTGAATATATTTTTGAAAATCAAGGAAATCATCAGCATTATGGTCATGGGTTTGATGAAATGAACAAAAAGGACGCTTTGAATAAGAAGCATTCTTGCAGGCTCTCTTGATTTGTTGTTTTTGAAGGTAATCTTTAAAGTTTTGAAGCCTAAGGAATTCGTCCATAGAAAGTGATAACTCAATGATGAGCAAATAGTACCA
The DNA here is from genome assembly GCF_030272615.1 of Cryptomeria japonica. Classification (NCBI taxonomy): domain Eukaryota; kingdom Viridiplantae; phylum Streptophyta; class Pinopsida; order Cupressales; family Cupressaceae; genus Cryptomeria; species Cryptomeria japonica. Next base: position 189,566,059 of record NC_081406.1, on the reverse strand, counting down.
AACCGGTACTGAGAGGGGGGGGTGAATCAGTACATACAAAAAATTTCTCTTAAGCCGGTTTGACAACAAACACTTCAGAAGACTAGCAGACAGTGACACCGGTTTGTAAGAGAGTGCAACTGGTAAAGCTAAGAATGTCTGATGCAAGAATTAACTAGTTACTCACTTAGCCTTTCACTCAACTTGAGACTACACTACTAGTTCACTCTTATGCATAAACAGGTAATCTATCATCAGATCATAATAGCAGCTGGTTCAACATGTTTTATTGACAGACATAAAACACAGAACCATCATATGCTTGACAAACAATAGCAAAGCATCACAAGATAAAAACATCACACATGACACAAATATTTTTTCATGTGGAAACCCAACTGGGAAAAACCACAGTGGGGATGAATACCCACAAGCTACTTTTGAACTCTTTGGAAGTCTGCTCTGTTAGGAGCCTTGTCCGGTTAAAAACATTACAATAGGTTCTGCTAGGAACCGATCCTGTTAGAGATCACCCGGTTAAGGGATGGCTACAATACCCAATTAAGGGTTAAACCCTGTTAAAGGTTACCTTGTTAGAGGATTTCACGAACTCAATAGCTAAAGGACTTCAAACTTAGTAGCTTAGAGTTACCCTATTAAAGGATTTACAGCAAGCTGGTTAGGGCTACCCTGTTAAGGGATTTTCCAACTATTGAGGTGGTTAGAGATCAATAGGTATTACTATGATCTGGTAATAGCACTCAATGCCAATGCAGATCTGCTTAAGCTCCTCTTCTCCTTTTGCACTTACACTCTACAGTATCACTTCTCTCCTTTTTGGTCTAGCAAGAAATACGTATCCTTTCTCTTGGATACTCACACACAACTTTTGCCAACAACCCTAGAAAGAGTCACAACATCGACCTTATAGAAAATAGTTAGGTCGGAAGAATAAACCCTAAACCCTAAACCTAATAGGTTAAGGAATTCAAACAGTTCAATCCTGACCATTGAGCATACTGCATTAATCTTCATCATTCATTTTCTGCCGTTTCCATGGTGGCTGATTACCCATCACACGTTATTGTCATTTTACAGTCTTCTCATATTCCCGAGGTAGATAGGCAAGATCTTCTTCATGCACGATCCTTCATGTACACAAGGCTTACATGGCAACACAATCTTGTTCATTGTTATCATGCTAACTCATCGCACAAAGTCATCAATTGGGCCACATAGGCTTGAAGCACTTCAACTAGAAACCCTAAAGTTGAGACTTTGAACCGGTAGTCATTCAATGCTTCCATGTACTGGTTCCCATAACCATATGTCGGTTCACCTTTGAACAACCACACCGCTTCACTTTGGCACAAATGTCGGTTCACACCTCTATAATATATTGACATCAATGACAACATACAATGTCATTATGTCCTCATACCGGTTCACATAATGCCAACAGAAAGATGGGTACCACTTCTTAGACCTCTTGTAGTAGTTTGTGGAGGAGGGTTTATAGGGACACAAATTCCATGCTCAAATTTCCCAATTCCTTATTAGTTAAAACCTTGTTTTGTAATTATATGAAATCCATGACTGTAAGAATGTTGCAATTGACTAGATGGAGGAACATGATCATGAATTTATTTGAAATATGATGTTTAAAGAGGTAGAAAAGGATTTTTAGATGAAGGAGGACTATCATGTGGAATGAGAATCTCTTTGCCTTTATCAAGCTTATCCTTTTTGGAAGATTGGGGAAGAACATCTTCATCATCTAAAAGCTCATTTTTAGTGATTTCTATGCAAGGAGAAAGGTCATGAATAAAATGCATGACATCATCCTCTCTACATAGACTTTGATGTTGAAGATAGTGATATACTTATAAAGCACTGAGAGGAGGGGGGGTGAATCAGTGACATCAAAAATAATACCACTTTAAACACAGACTAGTAAAGGCAGCTAATCGGTTTACTAAACACTATGCATGCAATCCAAAATGATATCAAAAAATCCACCATAACACAAGTATTTATACGTGGGAAACCCAACTAGGAAAAACCACGGTGAGATGGGACTCACAAGTTAACTATCTGTAGTAATAGGTAACTGACCGATTAGGGTCTACAAAATGCTCTACTAGGAGCAAATCCTGTTAAAGATCCTAAAATCCCTGTTAGGAGTTATACCCTATTAAAGGTAGTACCCTATTAGGAGTAACCTCAGTAGAGGATTTTAAACCCAAATTAATGGATCACCTTGTTAGAGGATTTGTACATTGAAGCTTGTTAGAACTTAACCGATTAGGGGATTTGACTATTGTAGTGATTAGAAAATAGCAGGTGGTGTGATCTAAAATTAGCACAACTTGCTTGAATAGATCCTCTTCTACTCACTCAAAACTGCATCACTGACATACTCTACAATGCCTTTAACAACATAGCACTTCTATCTTGCATCATCAAAAAATTCATCATAATGTCATTATATAGACATTATGTTTCATATCGGGTTAGGAATCATATCACAATTTCTTAGGTGTAGTGTATCTGGAAAATCTAACATAACTCATCATAAATTGCCACCAAATTTGTCAGTCAGGGATAACTCATCATTAACTAATCACACAATCAGTGAAACTGGTTGGAACACCGATACCAGTTAAGATTTAACCTCTTCCAACTCATAGACCGATTGTCCTCCAATTGCTTCTTTGATGATCTCCACTGGATCCCCATGCTAGTGTCAAGCCATTCCCGTATATATCAGTTGTCTATATATATTGGTTAGAAACCCTCAAAACCATTTGAACTTCAATAAACAAAAAATACCAGTTTTGCAATACAAAGGACTTAGGAGTAATACCAGTTTGGCTTAACTAAGATAACTAAGACAATGTGAACATATGTGTGTGTATACATGTGTCATCAATGACAATACATGAAGTCATCCATTACATTCATCATGAAGCCAACAATCTCCCCCTTTGGCATTGATGACAACACCTAGAAAATTTTACAACTTTACAACTAAGTGTGCTTACAAAAATTGTATAAACATATTTATACTCCCCCTTAACAATACATACAAAATTTTACAACACATACATATTTCTATTCCCCCTTTGACAACAATTCCAAATTGAAAAGTAAAATACATATATATTATATCAAAATTTTCATCAAAAATTACATATACAAAAATATAAGAGTGTTTATCAAGGAGTGTTCACTGCAATTTTCAAGAAAATGTCACTGAAAGTGATCTTCATTTGAGAAAAATCATTTTCCCATTTTTCCAATAAGGTATCAGTGATCTCAATGGTTGTCATAACCTGTGCAGCGAATTCTTCCATCGCATCCACTATGCTCATCTCTGGAGTTGCCAAAACTATTTCTGCATCCCTGTATGCCCGTTGCAAGATGTCCACTTTGGGTCTCAATTGGTTCTTCAATTCCTACAGGTATCAGAGTCTCTTAACTTGTTCACAATCATAGATATCTAACCAATTTTGCAAATCATCAACTGATTTTCCAAATGCTAAGACTGAGTTTTGTAAAGGTATGTAGGCAGTACATATCCTTTCCAGTTCATGTTTTGTCTCTTCTTGCCTCTTAATCAAATTAGTGTAGAAAAATAAAATGTTAGATGTATAGTTTAGTATCCTTCCTCTTGTTTCAATAGTAGTCCTCAAAAGATATTTATTCGAAGATAAATCAATCTTACCTGTATCAATATCTTTCATTATTTGCTCTCCCCTTTTCCTCTTGTAATTCTTCACAGCTAAAGTTTGAGTAGCTTCTTCAAGGGACTTCAGTTGGTCAAATGCATCAGTAACCAACTAACCAAGCTTGTTGATAGGAGTTGACAAATTTCCAATGTCAGTCTCTGGTAGAAAACTTGACAATATTTCAATGGTGGTTTGAATTGTTTCAACTTCCTTCCTTCGCTCTTTTAATCTTTTCTTCTGAGCTCTAGATTGCATAACTGTTGCAATATCCATGAGTTTAGATGCACTCATATTTTCTACATCTATAGGCCCTTCGATGCCTATTGTGTCATCCTCATCATCAATTTGTTGCTTAACAATTTCTTTTTCCTTTTCATCAACTAACTTCTCCTCTATTTTCTCTTTCTCTTCCTCCTTTTTCTGTTTAGGTTCCTTCACTTCAACTTCTTTCTTAGATTCTGATCCTCTACAAAAAGGATTAGAAAATATGTTTGATGGCAACACACACAAGAGCACAAGAAACGACGTTAGTGTTAGCAACAAAAGATTATCCTAAACAGGCATATCAAGAGAGATATTAAGCATGAAATAGAAAGCATACAAACATAGAATAGATAAACTATACTCCTCCAAATGCTAATAAAGATGCTCATAGTTGCTCCTCCCTTGTTCCTCTCCTCTTCAAGTTCCACATGAGTGTAGCTCTCATCTTTTAGCAATAGCCATGGATGTCATAGGGAGATTCAAGATGGTTGAAAATGATAAGAAAATGCTATGCAAGCGTAGATAGTGATGCTATGAAAAATCTCTATACTAATACCAGTATAGCAATAATACTCTAATGCTTCCTTCTTTGCTTGAGGAGAAGGGTTCTATTTATAGAAGAAATGGGGAAATGAAGGTTTAAGATTGAACAATCTTAACAAGGGTTAGGATTGAAAGATATTCAATCCATGTGAGACTTTCAACCCAATCCCATGTTGACAAGTGTCACCATGAGGAGGCTTGAGAGGAGATATAAGGAGCATTAAATGCTTGAGGGGACATGATGGTTACCTTAGTCAAAGAAATAAATGCTTTGAAGAGACCCATGGGTCAAAAGGATGGTTAAGTTAGAGGAAAGTCTCTAACCAAAGGTAAAAGGTCCGTAAACAGGGATGTCTTTGCGGGGTGGAGGTAGTGATGTGTCTTCCTCATCTGAAGTATTAAGATGGATGGAATCAAATTACCATTCACGTGAGTCAGTCTCTGAGTTGCTTTCCAATATTCGATTACTATACCATACTGGGATGTCCTTTGAGTTAAACATTGCAGGTGTGATCGATTTTGTAGATGAAATGATTGGTGATGCAGGAAGGATTATGGGGATCAATGAATCTGATACAGGGAGTATTGGTAGTGTTGACTATGCTGCTTTTGCTGGAACTGTTGGTGTCGTAGATACTGCTGGTGTCATAGATACAGTTGCTGCTGCTAATGGTGCTATTGATGTTATTGTTGCTGTTGATGGGATCGCTAGTTTAATTGGTGGGATACCATTAATTTATTTGATTTAATTCACTTAACCAAATTCAGACCATTAATTAAATAAATAAATCATATTTGTTTAATTAAATCTTCTCTCACATTTAAATAAATTAATATTTATTTAAATCCCCCAAAATCTCATCTCTCACATTTAAATAAATTAACATTTATTTAAATCACCTTTATCCTCCACCGACTTGCATTTTCCTACAAATGCAAGTTGCACAACTATTTTAAATAAATTATTTATTTAAAATCCTATTTATCCTCACCCACTTGAAACCTTTAATGGTTTCTCTTAAAGTCTTCAAACTTAATGGCTTCCTTCTAGAGTCTTCTCAAGCCTTTAATGGTTTCCCTTAAAGTCTTCAAACTCAATGACTTACTTCTATAGTCTCCTCAAGCCTTTAATGGTTTCCCTTAAAGTCTTCAAACTTAATGACTTCCCTTAAAGTCTTCTTAAGACTTTAATGGTTTCCCTTAAAGTCTTCAAACTTAATGGCTTCCTTCTAGAGTCTTCTTAAGCCTTTAAAGGTTTCCCATAAAGTCTTCAAGCATTTAATGCTTTATCTTCCTTTTTCTCATTTAAATAAATTAATATTTATTTAAATATCTATCCAAATGCAAATTACACCATCTAATTGAAATAAATGATTTTACTTTAATTGAAAATCCCAAAATTCCCCCCACTTGCATTCTCCTAGAAAATCCACTTGCATGCCTAAATCTCTTCTAGATTCTTCTAACTCCTTCTAATTAGCCTAAGCTGGAAACATCTTTCACAGACCCTACGTCACATCCTATGCATGATGTGTCTTTGCGGGGTGGAGGTAGTGATGTGTCTTCCTCATCTGAAGTATTAAGATGGATGGAATCAAATTCCCATTCATGTGAGTCAGTTTCTGAGTCGCTTTCCAATATCCAATTACTATACCATACTGGGATGTCCTTTGAGTTAAACACTACAGGTGTGATCGATTTTGTAGATGAAAATATTGGTGCTGTAGGAAGGGTTATGGGGATCAATGAATCCAATACGGGGAGTATTGGTAGTGTTGACTATGTTGCTTTTGCTAGAACTACTGGTGTCATAGATACTGCTGGTGTCGTAGATATAGTTGCAGCTGCTAATGGTGCTATTGATGTTATTGTTGCTGCTGATGGGTTCGATGGTTTGATTGGTGGGATGATGGGTATTGTAGATGGTTGTGCTAGGATTTTTAGCCTCAATGGGGCAATTGCTATGGTGTTTGATGCTGATTTTATAATCAAAGGTGACCTCTTTGTAATAGGTTGATATAGTGGTTTGTTGGGTTTCCCTTTGAATCTGAGCTTAGGAAGAATCTCCTTTTGAAAGCCTAGGCCAGTGTTATCTTTGGGATTTAATTCCAACTACAGCGGTTCATGTCGTCCTTGCTTGCAAGGTCCCAAAGCACTTTGACCATCATAACCCATTCTTTGCATAATGAGAAGGCCTTTGCCATACTGATATGTGGGAAGCTCAGCTTGTGGATTATTGGTGGCGATGGGATCTTTATAGATCCATTCTTCTAAGTCCTCATCTCTGGTCTCTTCTTCTTGACTCTTTCCAAGGATGAATGGTGTCAAAGTACATGTTGGCTTGTCTAGTGGCGTTTGAAGTAACCGTTGAGGTTTTCCATGTGTTCTAGGAGAAGTGGGCATTTGTCCAACAGAAAATAGTTGGCTCAGATTGTACTCCCTAGTACCTTCCTCTTCTATCTTCATCTTGAGCTTCTCTTGCTTGGGTATAGTAGTGTTTGAACTGGAAATAGAGGCTAGACTTACGTATGATGTGGAGGAGATGGCTTCTGTATTATTGGGAACGGTAATCTCTGGTTGATGACTGATATTATGACAATATGCAAAGGGGTTTGCATCGCCCAGGATTGTGATTTCTACACCATTATGCGGGAACTTGATACACTGATCGTAGGTGGATGGGACGACTTGCATGGCGTGTATCCAAGGTCTTCCTAAGAATAAATTGTATGGCAGAGGAAGGTCCAGAACTTGACAGATGATGTGTTTCACCACTGGGCCTACTTGGATTGGTAGCACAACAACTCCTTTGGATGAATGCTCTGCATCATCATAGGCTTTGACTGTGATCTTCTTGCGGGGATCCACTGATTCAATTGCATATCTTAAAGCTGTGACTAATTTTAGCATATAGATATTTAGGCCTGCTCCATTATCGATCAAGACTCGCTTGATCCTATGTTGGTTGATAAACCCTTCAATATGGAGTGAGGCGTTTTGAGGTTGCTGGAAGGATGAGTTGTCACTTTCAGAGAAAGTAAGACAAGGTGATGATCTTAGGTTTCCAACCATAGCTTGGAACTGATCTGTATTTAGGTTTGCAAGGACTGACGCCTCTTGGAGAGCTTGATCCAAGATTGTTTTATGGCATGGAGATAGGTGCAATATCTCTAAGATAGATATCAGTGTGGGTGTTTTGTCTAACTATTCCACAAGGTTATACTGCTTTGGGATAGATGGGGTGCCTTGTGGAGTTGTTTTTATGGTAATCTTGTTGCGATGTGTAACAACATTGCAAGTGGAGTTGGGATTTTTTATGGTAATAGTTACAATTTGTTCACTGGCATCATATAGGTGATTCACAGTGTAATTATACGCGGCTTGCGTATAATCAATGGTATCTGTGTTTCTCCCTGAAGTGGAAGGACCCCTTTGATCTTGGGATGGAAGTGGATTTTTAAACATGAGATGATCATTGTTTGTTGTTTTTGGATCATGTCCTTCGATTTCAATTTCACCTCGATCAATAAAATCCTGAATAATATCTTTCAATCTGTGACAATTGCTTGTCTTATGCCCTTTCCCTTCATGGAAATCACAATATTCAGTATCCCTCCACCATGAAGGTTTGACTTGAGGTTCATAATTTGATGTTTTGGGTAAGGTAACCAGATTTTGAGAAACCAACTGACGTAACACTGTTTCAATGGGTTCCCCTAAGGGAGTGTATGTTCGCTTCGGTTTAAAATTTTGTTGACATTGTCTGGGTTCTTCTTGAGATGTGTTGCAGCCTTGATTTGGAGGAGCAACCATGTTATTCTTGGGTGGGGGGTTCTGCCCTATAAATCGGACCACAGGTTGTGCACTTTTGATAGTTTGTGCATCCACAACCCCGTCATTGACGACATTTTTATTTTTGTTCCAAAAGTTAGGCTTGTCACTATTGAAGTGTGGACGAGGGCTATCCTTTGGCTCATTGTAGATTTTGATAAGTCCTTTCTTGATGAGATCTCACTCACATTTTAAGCCTTTGGTGATCATGTCATTGAAAGAATCCGTGTCTTTTACATCTAGGTGAAATTCCATTTCTTCGTTTAAGTTGGAAATAAATATTTCCACTAGTTCTTGTTCAGGCAATTGAAGAGAACGTCTGCTAGATATTTGACACCATCATTGTAGAAAGACTAAAAATAGTTCACTTGGTTTTTGTTTAGTGTTACATAGATCAGCCATGGTGATATCATGTTCAATGTTATGTGAGTAATGTGCCAGGAACTTTTGGACTAGTTCTTCCAAGGTCCTAATGCCACCTGGTAGTCAGGAAAACCATGATGTGGTTGTTCCTCCCAAACTTTGGGGAAAAATTCGCATTAGGTATGTGTCCTCATATGCCACTTCGAGGCAAGCTAAATGGAATTCTCTAACATGATCATGAGGGTCTCCTTTTCCTCTATACTTTTCAAACTTGGGTGTTTCAAACCCTCGTGGAAAAGGTGGCATATGAAGATTCCTATCAAAGGGATAGGGACAAATGTCATTGAGTGAAAATTGATTGGTTTTTACAACACTATGAAGTTGTTGGGTGAGATTCTCAACCTGTTGTCCCAACATTTCTATGTCACTCGGAGGAGGAGGAGGTGGGGGATTACCTTGATGAAGGTTGTATCTGATGTGTTCTCTACCTCTTTCATCCTCATTATGACTTTGGCATTCTGATGCTTGTCTTAGTTGTGCAACATCAAAGTCAGAGGGTAGTTTAGCCCCTTCTTGAGCAAGTCTTAAAAACTGAGCATCAGCATTGCTCCTAAGTATCTCGTCAAAAATTCTATTGAAGAGAGGGTTGTGTTGTGCCCTTTCTATTGCTGCAGGAGTAGGAGTGCTTGGATTTTCATCATTTATATTTCCTCCAAGAGCTTCTTGGAATTCATTAATATTTTCCACCTCTTCCTCTTCAATTTCCATTTGTCTAGTTCTAGATCGGGTTTGAGCCATTTTCTTTATAAGTTTTTGTTGAAGTTGGGTGAAAATGACAATGAGTATTTGATGGAATGAAAGATTTATGTTTGGTGAAATTCTTTGCATATGGATCCCTAGCACTAAAGGTAGATGTTACCAAAGTTCTTATTTGAATTGCTTGTTGTGTTTGTTTTGACAAAGTTTGATGTGATAAGGTTTAGAGAGATCTGAGATGTGTTACAGACTCAACTACCTAGTAATGAGAGGATGCACTCATAGACTAGTTTTAGTCTGCATAGAAATGCCTCTTAGGATGAGTTTATCCTAGATGTAGAGACACTCTAAAAAGTGATGTGTTTGTGTTTGATTCAAGCAATTTTGAAAATAGAACTTAGGACAAAAACCTCTTGATGCTTTGCGAGTTGGAATGGATTGATGATATTTGAATATGATAATGGATGAAAATTGAACTTCAATAAAAGCTTCATGTTACATAAGGAGAAAACTCTTCTTCTTCCCTCTCGGGGGTTGGTGGTTCTTCCCGAGCTACGTTATATGTGATACAAATGTCAGGAAAGAAATCAGGATTGATTTTGCCTCCTTTGTTTTTGTGATAACACAGAGCTCGATATTGCATAAAAGCTCTGCGGTTTAATGACTCTTGATCAAATTCGTTTGATTTCCCTTGAAGATAAAGATGCATGTGATATAAGAAGGCTCTATGAGAGACAAAGATTTGTCTATTAAGATAGAAGAATTTCCTCCTTTTGATTAAAGTCTTTGAGCTTAATGGCCTTCTCTTCAAGTTGATGTGTTGATGAAGATTCTTCTTTCTCAAGATGTGAAGAATGGTCATATAATTTGATACTTTTCTTTTGCTCTTTGTTTTTGATCTTTTGGTTTTTCAAAAATGTTTGTGTTGGATGAATACTTGTTGTAGAATTGAATTTTTGATTTTTCTTTAACAAGAAAACAAAGCAAGCACACAAACACAATAATTTTGCCTCAAAAGGCACAAATAGGTGTGGGTCTAGATCAACCCAATCCTTGGACTTTTATGACCCTTTCCTTTAAATTTATTTTAGGTGTTTTCCAAAGCCTGAAGTCGGCTCAATTTGCACTGGTCTTGACTCAAAAATGAAAACACTTCAAACACTCTTTATCCCTAAGGTCAAATGGCCAGTTTCGGTAATTTCAGCCCACATCTTGATATTTCTTCGACTTTGGTACTACATACCTTATGAATCCCACCGTGACAAGTAAGGATGTGATATACTAAGTCTTGCGTGAGCATAACAAATAGATGATCCCTATGATGGGGGAGTCACCACTTTTATTGGGCTACACGTAAGCTTTCAAAAAGCTATGTTTCTACTCAAGGAAATATGTATGGTGAGTATCTTGGGAGCAAAACCTTCTATGCTCTTGCACTGAATTTATCACAAATATCCTCAATAAATAGAATGGGTGGGATACTACTTAAAGGAGTTTTGTAATTTTTGATGTTTTTGGACATAAGTTCATTCTGCAGTGACTCACTTAAGAGCCTTGTAACTTGTGGTGGGGCCCATTTGTCCTTTCGGCAAGTTACACTGTAGGAACAACTATATCTAAGGCTACAACTTTCGCTCTCACCTGATTTCTATAGTGGCTCGAAGGATTTGCTGCACGAGGTCGTTCCCAAGAGTGATGTGTCTCTTGGCAGGCCTCTCTTAAAAATATAAAATATGAGTGTTACTAACACTTTTCTCTTGCACCTAGGACCACGAAATCCAAGGGAGAGGATAGTGTGTGTTAGAAGTAGGACCACTCGACAAACTTTGCACAAGTTTGCCAATCACGAAAAGCATTTGTTCTTTTTAACTGATTTTCATTGCAATGTGATCTAACTATTTGGAGATGTTGCTCCAACAATCATGGTGTTCTTTTTAACTTTCAAAGGCAAAATGTGTTGTAAACTAGGAACTTGGAATCCTAGTCAACTGAATTGAAAAACATGTTTTTGCTTGAAGTAAAATCGCTTTTGAAGTTTGAAGAAAAAAATAAAAATGGCTTGTTATTATTAGTTGGCCCCAAAACGAAATGTTGATTGTGAATTTCCTTAAGTTGATGCAAGAAATGAAAGTTGTGTTGTTGATTTTAAACACCAAAATAAAGATTGTTGCTAACTTGCAAATAAACTTTGAAGTTTGTGGTTCTTTTTAATTTGCAAGTGGGGTTCTTTTTACAAACCAAAACTAAAGATGTGATTCTTTTTATGATCCAAAATGAAAAATGTGAGGTTCAATTTTTAAGCCAAAAGAGACAATGAATTTGTTTTAATCCAACTTTGAAAACAAAGTGAAAGAAAGAATTCAATGCTTTCTAATCTAACTCCTCCAATTCTGCATAAACAAATAAACAGTTAGTCCAAAAAATTAAAAAAATGAGGTATTGGTGGGCTTCTACAAGCCTAGGTTTTGATTTTTGGTTACAATAAAAAAAATTACAACTCTCTGTTACAATAGTGCCACTCTATGTAAACAAAGAAGCACTATTTAACATGAAAACACTAAAGCGCAACCTGTGTGGCAATTCAAACAAAAAATTTAGTAGTTTTGTAGAGAAATCTTGTGTTGGATTCATGCCGAGTTCACCAAATGATGCTCTACAAAAAGGATTAGAAAATCTGTTTGATGGCAACACACACAAGAGCACAAGAAACAAACGTTAGTGTTAGCAACAAAAGATTATCCTAAATAGGCATATCAAGAGAGATATTAAGCATGAAATAGAAAGCATACAAACATAGAATAGATAAACTATACTCCTTCGAATGCTAATCAAGATGCTCATAGTTTCTCCTCCCTTGTTCCTCTCCTCTCCAAGTTCCACATGAGTATAGCTCTCAGCTTTTAGCACTAGCCATGGATGCCATATGGAGATTCAAGATGGTTGAAAATGATAAGCAAATGCTATGCAAGTGTAGATAGTGATGCTATGAAAAATCTCTATACTAATACCAGTATAGCAACAATACTCTAATGCTTCCTTCTTTGCTTGAGGAGAAGGGTTCTATTTATAGAAGAAATTGGGAAATGAAGGGTTAAGATTGAGCAATCTTAACAAGGGTTAGGATTAAAAGATATTCAATCCATGTGAGACTTTCAACCCAATCCCATGTTGACAAGTGTCACCATGAGGAGGCTTGAAAGGAGAGATAAGGAGCATTAAATTCTTGAGGGGACATGATGGTTACCTTAGTCAAAGAAATAAATGCTTTGAAGAGACCCATGAGTCAAAAGGATGGTTAAGTTAGAGGAAAGTCTCTAACCAAAGGTAAAAGGTGAGTTAACCATAAATGGTTATATAAGAGCCTTTAATGGTTTGGAAGACTTTAGAGGTTAACCATTTGAAGACATAAAACCTTAAATACCTTTCAAAGACTTTGAGGGCTTTGAGAAGTGAGTCCAAGTTGCTTAGGAATGTGACAATATTTAGGGGATGGATTAGGCTAATTAGAAGGAGTTAGAAGAATCTAGAAGAGATTTAGGCATGCAAGTGGATTTTCTAGGAGAATGCAAGTAGGGGTAATTTTGGGATTTTCAATTAAAATAAAATCATTTATTTCAATTAAATGGTGTTGTGTGGGAGAAAAAGTGACACTAAGCAAACATGCCCTAATCTCACTTTCAATCACACATTTGTGGAATACGAAAGATCCTAGAGGTATCACACAATTGGCTACTTCTTTTTTGTGGAAGAGAGAGCCACGGGCTACCTATTAGGATTTCTATTCCTTTGTTGTAATTGAAAAATAAAATGATGCAAGTTCAATCCCTAACCCCAAAGTGCAAGTATAAACTAATAACAAGATTGCAGAATTGAACTTAAATAATAGAAAGCTATAAACACAAGGACAAGACAAGAATGTAAATGTGTACCCGGTGTTAAAATCTGAGTGAAAATGTTCAGGACGGGGGCGCGGGCGCCACTGTCCTGATTCTGCTCCTGAAACTGCTGTTTTTGCAACCTGAAACGCTGTCAAAAATGCTGAAAATTGCTGTCTGACAGAAGGACCAAGGCACCCAGTGCCCCTGTCCTGGTAGGACCAGGGCACCCCACACCCCTGTCCTGGTCTTTTTCTCTGCAATTTGGTGTGAAGTTCTGTCTCAGTCTGCTTCTTTCGGATCTGCAACTTGCGGCGTCGTCCGAATCCCGAAACCTGCACTTATATCTAAAAAGGTATGGTGGGCGGCTATATAGGGTTTTGCCTTAGTCAAACCCCCGCTTTGGTGATTTCCACCTCCACGAATAGCCAAGTTGTATTGTAAAAGTAATGTGTGTGCAGACCTTGTGTGTGTGCAAGATCCTAAAATGCAAGTAAGCAAACTAGAGCAACCTAGAAAGTAAACCCTAATTGCTTGCAAATGATAATGTAAATGCTCCAAATCAAGATGTAAAGAGATCTAAAGCATGAATACAAGTGATATAATGAGGCTTGTGCAAAGACATGAAAACAACATGAAATCATACCCAACCCTAAGGGAGGGGTACAAGCCAATCTTCAGTCGGTAATCTCCTATTGTTCTTCAATGTCTTCCAAGCCCTAAATAGATGAATGAAATTGATGAATGCTTGATGGATGGATGTTGAATGTTGTTGAAGTCTTCAAAGATCTGCTCTTTCGCTACATAGAAGTTCCTTGAAACCAAAATTCCCCCTCTTCCTCTCAAATGAAGAAAAAGAGCTCTTATATATGAAACCCTAGGTCTTAATTTCAACTTTTGGCCGACCTAGAGATTGAATCTCCCGCCAATTTCTTGGGGTTAAGCTTTATTTTATGATTGGATCGTGCTCCTAAAATTTCGAGAAAAATGTCCGGGACCATGTGCACTCCGAGCGCCATGGTCCCGACAACTTTTCACCAAATTTTCAGGGTCGTCGGATATGATGATTTTAGAGAGAATCCCGAAGTTACAGCTGATTTCGAGATGTTTTGACCCCTGAAATCAAGCCCCCAAGTTCAAAATAGGACCTAATTAGGGTTTTTGATTAAATGATGTATTAGAAGAATAAAATGAAAGGGGCACACTTTAATGAAAAGGGCCCAACTTTATGATATGGGAGATGATAAAATAGAACCCTAGACCTAATTAATTTAATCAATTAAGTGCTAAAGGGGAAATGCAATGCAAAATGCAAACTGCGCCAAGGCGGGTGCTAAACTAGGTGTGAAATTGTACCACCCTAGCAAGTGCGTACAATTTACGACACTACATTTAGCCCCCACTTTAGCGGTCATATGAACACTACGTGCATATGCAAGCTAAAGTACAGAAAAGTAAACATTATTTGAAAAAGGATATATCCATAAGTTGTCGGACGAAGCCCCCATCGGTATCTGCAGTACACAGTTAGGAACCACACCCTACAAAACACACGTTAGATCACAAAATCACCTAATGCTTACTAAGGAAGGTGATGAAAATTCGAGGGTAGCTATATGTTCCCCCCTGTTTCGGCTTGCTAATTTTAGTGAGTTGAAATAGGGTATCATGTTTACCACTTCGAATTGTTAAAGAATATTGATGACAAATGCTCACAAGAAGATTTGATATGAGATCAAAAACTAATGGAGAATCATTTGGTAAGAAAGAGGACTAAATCTCAATTCCAACACAACAAAGAGTGTGAGGATTTGAGAGTTCTCTAACACAAGATGAAGGATGTAAATGGAAACAAAATTCAAAGAGAAGAAATGAAAGGAAAAAAGAATGAATACACACATTGGTGATCCATGAGAAGAATAGTGAGAGAGAAAACATGGACTTCTCACCCCTAGATCTTGTCTAGGTGATCCATGGAAAAAAGGACATGGAAAACTAGCCCCTAGAGTCTGTCTAGGTGATCCATGTAAGGGAGGAGAGTGAGAAAGTCTAGCCTTATGCCACTAGTTCCACTCAACCTCGTGCATGTGTGTGTAAGGGAGGTTAGAAGCACCTCATAGGAGTCTATGCCTGAGTATGCTACAACCTGTATATGTATAGTACAAAAGCGTGACATCTCGCTCTAAGAGTCTGTGCTCTGGTTCCGAGAATAATCACCTTGCATAAAAGAAAAATGGAGACATCTCGCTCTAAGAGTCTGTGCTCTGGTTCCGAGAATGACCCATTGCTCAAAAAGTGTAATGTTTATATCATAAGCAAAGTAGAACAAGGATACCTACCTTCATCACCAAAGAAGATACCCCAAAAATGCAACAATGTCATAGATCCAAGCAAGAGAGTTTTGCACTCTTTAAGCAAGGATAAGATAGTTGAAAAAGGGATATCTTGTAGTATGTGTAAAGGAGATCCTTAGAGGAGAAGAGATCTTTGTACAAAAGTCACCTATCCTCAAGAGGAATTGTGTTAGACAAATATAACATCTTCTAGAATAAGACAAAGAAGAGAATAAGAATGCAATACTTCCTTCTTTTGCGAAGTGAAAGTGATTCTTAATGAAGGATGACGCTTTTTTTAACCCAATTGGGACAATGAATTCATTATGGATGTATTTTACCAAGTGCAAAAGAGGTTGTAGTGAAGGACTTACACCTCTTGTAAGGGAGAATCCTTGAACAAACAACAACAAATGCATACAAGGAATAACATCAAGTAATAAAGTTCACACCATCCACGAAATAGGAAAAAGTGGATCCTTAGATAAAAATAAGGAAAGATCATTGTTTCCCAAGGATAAGGACAATGAGAAGGACTTACACAATCTTCTAGGGAGAGATTTAGACATAAGCAAAATGTACTACATACTCACATGAGTTCATGCAAGTAAGACATTAGTGTATGTAAAATGCTCCTCACAAGAAGTGGGTAGGATAAGAAAGAGAATACACATCTTCCCCCATATCTAGGAAAAGAGAATTCTAAAGCAAAGATGATCAGTATTTCCACACTATTACCCCATAGGAACAAGAGATAAAATAGAAAAATTAGGCTATTATGTTGCTTCAAAAATATGATTGCACTTAAATTGTACCATCATGAATGACAATGAGCCCCCAGTAAATGAGCTACCAATGTCACATAATGATGAGCAACATAATAGCCATTAATGTTATTTAAAGACATGATAGATTGAATGAGGTATTTGAATATGACATGTTGAATGCTCAACTATAAGTGAGATCAAAAACATGTATAAAGTGATAAAAATTGAAGAAGGAAAGTTACGAGAAATCTTAGAAGAAAGATGAGTGTAATTTATTAGAGCCTTATCCCTAGAGGAAAGGACTTTATGATGAATAGGAGATAAATATTCATAAGTGGATTTAGAAATTTGAGGGGAGTCATAAAGAGATTTGTTCATCGCCAAGATTTCCTTATGAGGGGAATGAGAGTTGATAGAAGTAGAAGATGATTTGGTTGAAGTGAGATCATCATCACTACTAAATATAGCATTCACATTGAGAGATGGTCTTTTAGATGCTTTGGTGGGCTTAGAAAGATTATATCCAAGTCCAAATGAATATTCATCCATGTTATGTTCTAAAGGAACTTTAATTCCTTGTTCATTTGTGCCACAACCATTTCCACTATAGCCACTCTTAGCCAGAATGTGAAAACCACGACCATAACGATTAGCCATTTCAGAAAGAAAAGGTGGTTTTTCATAAGACAAAGAATCAAATTCTTCAGAATTAGAGGTGTGAGGAGAAGAAGTTTGAGAAGCGGCCACAAAATTATTGTTCATAGGTTCAGGTAAGACTGATTGATCTCTAGTTTCTTCCTCCTTTTTAACTTTAAGCTCTCTAGGAGGAACCCTATACTCACCTACAAAGGTGGGATTAAAATCAAGAGATCCCCAATCATCTTCTGCGAGAACCTTCTCAGGATCAAAAGCCTTTTCATGTGTAGATTCAAGTTGAGAAGAATCTTCTTCAGGAACTTTAGACTCTTCCAAAGAATTTTGATTATCAGAGGGTGATGATTCATCCATAGGTATCTTGTTTAACGAGTCATCACTAGAAGAGGAAGGCTTAGAAGAACTCCCTTTGGAAGTAGATGTTTGCAAACAAGCTTGAAAATTAGTATCACCTATCAAGGTATATGTCTTATTATTATAAATAAATTTAACTTGTCTATGCAATGTAGAGGGGACAGCTTGCATACTGTGAATCCAAGGTCTCCCTAATAACAAGTTGTATGTTAGATTTCCCGACATAACATGGATAGGAGTAGGCAAAGTAACAGGTCCCACTGTGATGGGTAAGGTGATAATACCTAATGAAGACTTAGCCACATTATCAAAGCCTCGAATGGGACGAGAGTCAGGCTCAATAAGGGATGTATCCACATTCATCTTATGCAATAGATTAATGCTACACACATTAAGGCCAGAACCATTATCTACCAGTGTTCGTCTTATAGCAGTGTCATTTATGATAACCACAATCATCAAGGGATCATTTTGATGTTGAATTTCACTAGTAGGCAACTCATCTTGAGTAAACACAATTTGAGCTTTAGGATTCATCATAGAGTTAACCAAAGACACTATATTACTAGATGTATTAGGTGGAGGAACATTCAAATCTTTCAAGGCATCTTGTAACATTCCATGATGAGCGGAAGAAGTTTGAACTAAATCCCAAATAGAAATTTTAGCCGGAGTAGTTTTAAGTTGTTCAATAAGATCATAGTCCTTACTAAGAATTTGTGAAATACGAGGAGCTTGAGGAAGAATAGGTTGGGAAGGAGGAAGTGAAGTCGGGATAATTGGAGGAGGATTAGGTTGCCTATTGTTTCTTGTGTTATAGGTATGAGCAACCGCATGATAACTCTCTCTAGTTAATTGCTTAGCATACTCATAAGGGCTCTTAGTAGAATAACCTCCTTGCACAGTAATAATAGGTTTCTTAGGAGTGCAAAAAGAATCATTAGCATAACCACCTTGGACCACTAAGATAGGCTTATTTAAAGGTTGAGAATTTTGAGAAGGATAGGCACCTTGGACAGTGAAGAGAGGTTTGTTAGGTGTTTCATTCACATGTATCAAATTGATTGAGGATGGTTTAGGGGAATGAACAAAAGTGTTGGAAGAATTGTTGATAGTCTTCTCTTGCACTAAAATCTCATCATGGATTAAATCAATTTTAGGAGAGAGACAAGGGGTAGGCATTGATGTTCTAGTAGGAAGAGTAATACTAGGAAAGGTCATATCATCCTCTATCATCAAAGGATCTACATGGGGAATAAACTCTCTAGGAGAAGGATCAACATTTCTCTCTAAAGTCTCACTCTTGCCTTGAACTAGGGTTTCCTTATGAGTAGAACCAAGTTGAGGAGAGGGAGAATAATTGAGATTCAAGGAAGGTGAGAAAATATCAAGGGAGTTTTCAATCTTGATTTCATCCCCTTTGGCTAGGGTTCTCTCATGGGGTATAGAATAGTCTACACCTTCTTCTAATGGTTCATCCCAAATAGTGAGGTTGTTGAAAGGAATGTTTGAAGTATTGTCAATTTTGGGAGAGGAGATAACATTGTTTATTAATTCCTCATCCTTAGGAGGGAGAGCATCAATAGATGTGTTAAAATCGTCCTCTTTCCTCAAAATATGTTCAATATGATCTTTAGGGGAGAGAGAATTAAGGAAATTGCTTATTATTTCATCTTCTTTCTCTAAGGGATGCTTATGGGTAAGACAAACTTTAGGAGAAGGGTAAACATTTATCATTAATTCATCATCTCTAGTGGGAATTTTGTTGGAAAAGGAAATGCCATCACTAGGAAATGTAGGGATAATGTCATCTTCTTGCACAAAAGGATCCTCATGAAGGGAGTGTTTTTTAGGAGGAACATGAACATATTTCTCCAAAGATTCATGCTTAGGAAGGAGATCTTTGAAAGAAGTGTTCATAACCTCTTGCTGCACTAACATGCCCCCATTGGAAGGACCAAATTTAGGAGAAAATAAGTCAATGTCCATCAATACCTTTTCACTTAGAGAGGCATCATGTAGGGAAGATGAAGTAACATTAAGAAAGGTGTTTATGATATCATTCTCTTCCTCTAGAATAGCTAAATAGGAAGGGCACATTTTAGGAGAATTGTCAAGATCACTCTTAAAGTCTTCATCCTTAGAGAATGGGAGAGTCTCAAAGGGATTGGTAGCAAATCTTTTAGGCACTAAAATGTTGTTATAGATGGGGGGAGGTTCTTTAGGAGAAGGAAAAATTGAAACAAGGGAAGCTAACCCATTATCACATCTATGAAATGAATGCATCATGACAACAATTTTCCTCTTTCAAATGATAACACATGCAAAATAGAAGGAAATGTTCAATGCGAGCACTTAGAATGTAGATTTAGAAAATGAAATTTATGATTCAAATGAGTTCCTAAACCAGATTTGAAATTATTGATCCCAATTAAGCTATCCACAAGTTCAACTTTGAATTGAAAAATTAGGGTTTTAGCAAAAATTTCCTCTAAATTTTTGAATCTTGCAAGAAATTAGAACTTGTAAATGCAAATTTGAATTTGAAATAGCATAAACACTCAAATTTGAAAACATAAATCAGAATTAGAGAAGATTGGAATTCACGTCGGGTTCACCAAAATGTGTAGGAGAAAAAGTGACACTAAGCAAACATGCCCTAATCTCACTTTCAATCACACATTTGTGGAATACGAAAGAGTCTAGAGGTATCACACAATTGGCTACTTCTTTTTTGTGGAAGAGAGAGCCACGGGCTACCTATTAGGATTTCTATTCCTTTGTTGTAATTGAAAAATAAAATGATGCAAGTTCAATCCCTAACCCCAAAGTGCAAGTATAAACTAATAACAAGATTGCAGAATTGAACTTAAATAATAGAAAGCTGTAAACACAAGGACAAGACAAGAATGTAAATGCATACCCGGTGTTAAAATCTGAGTGAAAATGTTCAGGACGGGGGCGTGGGCGCCACTGTTCTGATTCTGCTCCTGAAACTGTTGTTTTTGCAACCTGAAAAGCTGTCAAAAATGCTGAAAATTGCTGTCTGACAGAAGGACCAGGGCGCCCAGCGCCCCTGTCCTAGGGACCAGGGCGCCTAGTGCCCCTGTCCTGGCAGGACCAGGGCGCCCCACGCCCCTGTCCTGGTCTTTTTCTCTGCAATTTGGTGTGAAGTTCTGTCTCAGTTTGCTTCTTTCGGATCTGCAACTTGCGGCATCGTCTGAATCCCGAAACCTGCACTTATATCTGAAAAGGTATGGTGGGCGGCTATATAGGGTTTTGCCTTAGTCAAACCCCCGCTTTGGTGATTTCCACCTCCATGAATAGCCAAGTTGTATTGTAAAAGTAATGTGTGTGCAGACCTTGTGTGTGTGCAAGATCCTAAAATGCAAGTAAGCAAACTAGAGCAACCTAGAAAGTAAACCCTAATTGCTTGCAAATGATAATGTAAATGCTCCAAATCAAGATGTAAAGAGATCTAAAGCATGAATACAAGTGATATAATGAGGCTTATGCAAATACATGAAAACAACATGAAATCATACCCAACCCCAAGGGAGGGGTACAAGCCAATCTTCAGTCGGTAATCTCCTATTGTTCTTCAATGTCTTCCAAGCCCTAAATAGATGAATGAAATTGATGAATGCTTGATGGATGGATGTTGAATGTTGTTGAAGTCTTCAAAGATCTGCTCTTTCACTGCATAGAAGGTCCTTGAAACCAAAATTCCCCCTCTTCCTCTCAAATGAAGAAAGAGAGCTCTTATATATGAAACCCTAGGTCTTAATTTCAACTTTTGGCCGACCTAGAGATTGAATCTCCTGCCAATTTCTTGGGGTTAAGCTTTATTTTATGATTGGATCGCGCTCCTAAAATTTTGGGAAAAATGTCCAGGACCATGTGCACTCCGAGCGCCATGGTCCCGACAACTTTTCACCAAATTTTCAGGGTCATCAGATATGATGATTTTAGAGAGAATCCTGAAGTTACAGCTGATTTCGAGATGTTTTGACCCCTGAAATCAAGCCCCCAAGTTCAAAATAGGACCTAATTAGGGTTTTTGATTAAATGATGTATTAGAAGAATAAAATGAAAGGGGCGCACTTTAATGAAAAGGGCCCAACTTTATGATATGGGAGATGATAAAATAGAACCCTAGACCTAATTAATTTAATCAATTAAGTGCTAAAGGGGAAATGCAATGCAAAATGCAAACTGCGCCAAGGCGGGTGCTAAACTAGGTGTGAAATTGTACCACCCTAGCAAGTGCGTACAATTTACGACGCTACAGGTGTAATTTGCATTTGGATAAATATTTAAATAAATATTAATTTATTTAAATGAGAAAAAGGAAGATGAAGCATTAAATGCTTGAAGACTTTAACGGAAACCTTTAAAGGCTTAAGAAGACTCTAGAAGGAAGCCATTAAGTTTGAAGACTTTAAGGGAAACCATTAAAGTCTTAAGAAGACTTTAAGGGAAGCCATTAAGTTTGAAGACTTTAAGGGAAACCATTAAAGGCTTAAGAAGACTATAGAAGGAAGCCATTGAGTTTGAAGACTTTAAGGGAAACCATTAAAGGCTTGAGAAGACTCTAGAAGGAAGCCATTAAGTTTGAAGACTTTAAGAGAAACCATTAAAGGTTTCAAGTGGGTGAGGATAAATAGGATTTTAAATAAATAATTTATTTAAAATAGTTGTGCAACTTGCATTTGTAGGAAAATGCAAGTGGGTGGTGGATAAAGGTGATTTAAATAAATGTTAATTTATTTAAATGTGAGAGATGAGATTTTGGGGGATTTAAATAAATATTAATTTATTTAAATGTGAGAGAACATTTAATTAAACAAATATGATTTATTTATTTAATTAATGGTTTGAATTTGGTTAAGTGAATTAAATCAAATAAATTGAACAATTTATTTAATTAATAGGAGAAGAGGGTTAAGATGAATTAATTAAGTATTAATTTAATTAATTATTGATTGATGGTTAAATAATCAAATAAATACTAAATATTCATTTAATTAAGTGGACAGATTTATGTGACTACAGGTTCCTCTTTCTCTTTTTCTGCCTTTGTTTGTCTCTCCTATACAACCATTGTAACCGATGGCAATTGATTTTCTACTTGGTGTTCTTTTTTTGGTGGAGGTTGAATAGCCACACTAGGTTGAGTTACCAATGCTTCAGATGCTTCCTGTGTAATAGTAATGATCAGTTGTTGTAAAGGTTGCATAACTAGTTCAGTGATATTACCTGATATATCAATTGTGTCCTGGATATCATCTACAAAGATAACTAGTAGAGAAGTAGTGTCATTCTTATGCTTAATAGGATGGAAAATATCTAGTGCAATAATTTCTTCTTCATCTAACTCCAGTTGAGATCCTGTCTTTGTTTGATTAGTTTTATGAGACTTCGTCTGCTCATACATCCTTTGAATATTTCTAGCTCTCTGATGAGTTTGCACTTCAACAAATTTCACCTTTCCATTCAATAACTTCAATCTTCTTGCTTTAGAATGAAATTGTCCTTTGAATTTATCAAGCATTGCTAATAATTCATCTCTAGACAATTCAAAAAAATATTGAATGAAAATACTATCAATCATTTCTTGATCTTGTTCAACAACCACTTTCCACTTATTTGCAAGAATAGAATACAAAGAATCAGAAATATCCTTTTTAATATCCTAAGGCAACCGATTGTATTGACATAAGTGGTTGATTACCTCGAACAATTTGTTGCTTTTGATCACCATCAAATGAAACAAAACATTCTTTCACATTATCAAACCTATTCCTCCCAAATGTTTTTACAGTTCTCTCAAATTCAGTTATAGGTTTGTAAGATAAAGAATTAATAGGAATACCCTGTTGTGAAGTGTCTCCTACTGGTTTGGCTTTCTTACCAGTTTCTTTCATCTTCTTTACTTCTTTAGTGTCGATATCCTCATATTCTACTTGAAGAATAAGTTGTTTTCCTCTCTTCTTCATTGCAGTCTGCTTCTTAGCATATACTTTGGGTGTCGGTTCCTTTTTGACTTGAACACTTCTTGTCACCTTTGTATCGGTGGTCACTGAAGGTGCTTGCTCAATTTTCTTCTTCTTCTTCTCCTTGGCAAAACTGGATTTAGTAGGTGCATTTATTTCCTCATATGTTACAAGTATTTTCTTCTTCTTATCCTTGGGAGATGCCAAAAGGTTGTTGGCATATCCAATTAATAAGTCATAATTGACTTCATAACTCATTTCATCCTCCCTAGGCTTTATTGCCTCCATAAGACAAAAATCTGTAGTCACTATGAAACATATGTCTTTTGCAAAGTGTTTCACCACATCTTTAGGTAGTCTAGACCTCATACTATTGTTCTTGATTTGAGCAGTTACCGGTATGTCCTTTAACCATTGAATGTCACCAATTCTCGATAGGAAATTCTGAAAATAAAAGAATAAACCTATCAATAGTTGACTAAATTTAAACTTTTGACTATTTTCTTTCTTAATTGATTGCGGGTTCAACATCAATTGACTCCTTATAGCCTCACATAAGTCATAATCTGTATTCTCAACAATCATTTTGTAAGCTGCATGCACAACAACAAATGACACACTGTTCATTCTACTGGAATAAAATATCATGTACCCAATGACCATAGTTTCAAGTCTAATTTTTAGGTCCTTAACGTTGTTAACTGAAAACACATGACCATCAGAGGTAGCTTGAGTTAGTGTTACCACAATTTCTTTAAAATTTTCTTCGGCTTTGGAACTTCATCGGTTTTCCAAAAACCAGTCACTGGATGGATAGGTTCCTTTGTGATTGTATGTGAGATTTCAAGATACATATTTTCACCATGCACATGACTAATAATTATCCTAATACTCTCTTCTTAAAAAAAATTAAGAAAATACGCCACATTGTGAAAACCCTTTCATAAACCCTAATGTACTCGACTTTGATTTTGCCACTTTTATCACACAAGGATTTCAGTTGAGAATAAATTGATAAAGATCCTAAATCTTCAATTTTACAATCAATGTAACTGGATATATCACTTTTTATCATAACACTATCAAGAACTCGAGACAAAGCATTATATGACACTTATTTGTCTGTTTCCATAGACTCCATAGGTTCAACAATGATCATAAAACTCTCTACTTGCTTAGACGATGATGCCATTCTGGATAAACTCAATTTGAGAGAGATTAACAAAAGAATACCTTAATTCCTTTGCACTGGCAAGGTTTTCGGTTGATCTCTCAAATGTACACCCATTTCACCTTCACTAATCTTTGAATCCAATTCAATCTTTCAATCCACAACACAAATTTGTCTACAATCAGCTAGCAATTATTTTTTTCTCTTTGTAGGTGCTCAAGAACTCTTTTTTGAATGCAATTAGGGTAAAAAAAACATAGCAAAACCCACTTTTACAAACTTTACCCACTACATTAATTGGTCGACTGATAGGGTAACAAACCCTAATATGCCTCTTAAGAAAGTTTCCCAATACTGACGGGTATATAACCGGTTGACAATCTTTTGAAAAACCAATAGATTATGATATCAAGAATTCTCACAAAACAACTCAAAAATGCGAACTCTCTTACCACACATTCTTCAAGGGGTCCGGAAGTAGATTTACTGCTATGGTCCCCTTAGACCTATTGAAAGGCTTAGTTCTCTAGTGCAACATTCTCCACACTGGGTGAAGGGTTAGATTCTTCTACAGGCTTGTCCTCACTCTTCTTTTTCTAGATTAAGTTCATCTCCTCTTTCGTTTCCTTAATATTGACCTTCTGCTTACCTTTCTGATCATTAGAGTGGTTGACCGGTTTGTTCTTCCTAGTTCAACAAACCTTTGCCATGTGTCCTAGTTTGTGACAATGATAGCAAGCCATTCTAGATGATCCCAAGGTCCTGTGTTACCTCTTCCAATTCTCTTTCTGCAGTTCATAGCCACATGACCATAATTGTTACAAGTGGTGAAAATAACATTAGTTACCTTTTCCATTTCAAACGGACTAAACCAGTTGACATAGGGTTTCTGCCAGTTCATGTTTCCTCGATTGTCATATTTTCTCCTCCAGTCACCATTAGGTCTTGGATTCAAGTGAGGTGCCAGATTGTTTTCTCCATATTTGCATTCAGCTGATCTATGTCCATACATGTTGCATGTAAAACAGTGACCTTCAAATCTCCTAGATAAATACCTAGGATTTGCATTATAGCATGTATTCTCATTAGGTTTTCTTCTACACATATTTGCAGTATGTCCAGGTTTATGATAGACAAAGCAAACAGGTTTAAAAGTTTTCTTACCGGTAGGCTTGTTACCTTTAGGATCCGTTTTACCTTTGTGAATATTTCTCTTTGTACCAAAAGATTCTCCTTTCTTAGATGTATTGAAACCTAGTCTAGATGTGTTACCTTTCATCCTCTGAGATTAGATCTACTCATCCAGCATAGAAGAACCCTTATTGAACTTTTCCAGCTTTTCATTAGCCTCAGTGAGCTCTCTAGTAAGATCTTCATTGTGTTTTGTTAGAGACTCTCTTAGAGATGTTGCCATTTCAAGATATAGCTAAAAATCCTCCTTCTCTTCCTCCTCTTCATGCCAATGCTCATGCAAAGTTGCATTATCTTGTTTAATCTTAGCAATCTCATGATCTCTTTCTTTGATTAGTTGTTCAACTACCCTTCTTGCTTCAAGCTCTTGGCTCATGTGGATGGTTAGGGCTTCTAACTCTCTTCTCAGATTTAGCTTTTCACCATTCAGTTTTTCAACTTCTTCAGCTAATGCATCAATGCTAGCCTCATTTGAAGAACTATCATCAGATATCTCCAATAGTTGTTCAATCGGCTCTCTCCTTTTGACTTGTGAAGCTTTAAATATGACCCTTAGGGTTTCCAGCTCTTCCTTGGTTGCTTCAAGCACTCTATCCATTTCTAAATCATATCCTCCATGGCGTATTTAGGGTTTCCTTCCAAGTGATTAAGCCTTAAGGAAGTTTGGCTTTGATACCAATTGATATACTTATAAAGCACTGAGAGGTGGGGAGGTGAATCAGTGACAGCAAAAAAAATACCACTTTAAACATAAACTGATAAATATAGTTAATCAGTTTACTGAACACTATTCATGCAATCCAAAATGATATTAAAGCATCCACAACAAGTAAAACATTCACCATAACACAAGTGTTTATACGTGGAAAACCCAACTAGGAAAAAACACGGTGAGCTGGGACTCACAAGTTAACTATCTGCAATAATAGGTAACTGACCGGTCAGGGTCTACAAAATGCTCTGCTAAGAGAGAATCCTGTTAAAGATCCCAAAAGCCCTAGTAGTACCCTATTAGGAGTAACCTTGGTAGAGGATTTTAAACCCAAATTAATGAATCACCTTTTTAGAGGATTTGTACAATGAATCTTGTTAGAGCTTACCCGGTTAGAGGATTTGACTGTTGTAGTGATTAAAAAATAATAGGTGGTGTGATCTAGAAGTAGCACAACTTTCTTGAATATATCCTCTTCTTCTCACTCAAAACTGCATCACCGACATACTCTGCAACACCTTCAACAACTTATCACTTCTATCTCGCATCATAAAAAAGTTCATCATAATGTCATTATATAGATATTATATTTCATATCGGCTCAGGAATCATATCACAATTTCCTAGGTGCAGTGTATCTGGACAATCTAACATAACTCATCACATATTGCCGCCAAATCTGTCGGTTAGGGATAAATCATCATGATCGTTGATAAGTCATCACATAATCAGTGAAACCGGTTGGAACATCGATATCAGTTAAGAGTTAACCTCTTCCAACTCATAGACCGATTGCCCTCCAATTACTTCTTTGATGATCTCTGCTGGATCTCCACGCTGGTGTCAAATCATTCCTGTATATATCAGTTGTCTACATGTATTGGTTAGACACCCTCAAAACCATTTGAACTTCACTATACATAAAATATCGATTTGTCTTAACTAAGATGACTAAGACAATGTGAACATATGTGTGTGTATACATGTGCCATCAATGAAAACACATGAAGTCATTCGTTACAATCATCATCAAGACAACATATAGGTCATAAGATAATACGGAGGATCTAAAGATGTAAGATGTTGATTCTTTCATATTGCCCACTTGCTCAAGGGTACATGTAGAAGAAGAAGTTGGATCCATATTACTTTCCAATGCTTTCTCTCTTTTAGAAAGATCATTGGGTAAAGCATTAGATCTCATTTTATCCGCATAAGATACCCTAGGAGAGGTACAAAGATTAGGATCTCTAGGTTTAGGATCTACAAAAGCTTTAAGGTGATTAACATAGGAAATTCATTTTCTTAACAACATCACCATAATGCAACATAAATGATACATGAAAGCGTTGAGATCTAATTGAAAAGAAAATAATTTGGAAATCCTAACAACACAATATGACCAAGTGCTATGAAGAAAAAAGAAGCAACAGGAAATGGAAGAAACTCTTATCCGACGTATGATAAATATATGCAATAATTAATGTGATCACATGTGAAAGAGCAAGTAAATCCAATTTATTAATTTCCATTAAAAGTCTCTTAAGTGAAATCTGAATTTCTTGAAAAAGAAGATCTAAAATTAGGACCTTCTATGAAATTTAATTTTAAGATTTGAATTTGATAAAATTTGAATTTGTGTTCGACCTTAGAGAGTGTTAAAATTGATAAAGTATGCTGATTTTCTAGATTTGAGCAGAAAAATACAGTCAATTCTGTCTCCCAAAATCTCTAGAAAAAAGATGAGGACCATGGTGGGAACGCACATGGTCCAACCAACTTTTTTTGAAATTTTCAGGGATGAAAGAGATTATGATTTTAATGCAGAATCCACAAAAATAGCCAATTTAGAGACGTCTAGATTGATCAAAATTGAAGTCAAAGGTCAAAAATGAAAAGATCTAAAAAAATAGGGTTTTATGCTTTAACCACTGAATTTTTAGAATAAAGATAGATTTGAATTACAAATTTGAAATAGAAATCAGATCTGAAATAAGCATTTACAATTTTGTACTTAACAAGCTTAATTTGCTCAAATAAAAAAATTAGGGTTTTTATGCAATTAACCTCTAAAATTTGCAAATAGATCAAAGTTGAAAATGAAAATTTGAAATTCAAATTGCAATTAATCAAATCTAAGAATGAGAAATCAGAATTAATGTGTAAGATGTCAGGTTCACCAAAATGTAAAGTGGAAAATTGGATCCTAGTGACTGCCCACCTAAGAGACAGAAAGGAAGCCACTAGGATGGTTTTCACTTGGGAGGAACTTTACATTCAAAAGAGGGGTTGAATCCACTAGATCCAAATCTGAGGGAAACAAGGATGTGAATTATGAGTGGATTGCAAGTGGTTGAAGTATAATTTACCCTCTTTTGTAAATGAGAAAGTTGACTTGTTGACTATGTGGAAAAGAGAGAGGAAATGAGTGAAATGAGGTGCTACCAGTTTGGGATCGCGTTGTAAATTTGGATATGAGATAATTAAACTAATGTGCATCTTCCTTGCAAATTTGGAGAAAAGTCATCAGGACCGTGGTGGGAATGTACATGGTCTACCACAAAATCTGCGAAACGAAAAGGGTTATTCTATCTTTGCAAATGAAGCCCAAACCTGCAATTACAACAGTGCACTTGCAACCTACACATAGAAAGAGAAGAAAAGGGGGTTGTGGATAGGGGTTTTCCTTAGTCAAACCCCAATTGAGGAATCAACCTAGAAAGAAAGTAATTGCAAATGCTTGAATATAAATAATGGAGATGTATACGTTGTAGATCTGCAACGTGTTGATGATGATTGCTTTGCTTCTTGAATGTAATAAAAAATGTTGTATGAAATGGCATGTAACATGACAAAAACATAACACACACAGATACTTGCAAATGAATGTTGTAATGTTGCTCCAATGGATGAATGAAGAAGACTTGAATGCTTGAATGATTGATGATGGCCTTGAAACCTTGTATGTTCTCCTTAAGCTCTCTATATGTCCTTTCATTGTTCATTAATCCTCAAATGAGGGTATTGAATTCCCTTTTATACATGCCTCAAGGATTAAATTTCATCCACCGAAGGCCGACAAAGAGGAATAACAAACCTTGAAGACAAATTGTGCATAGGAGATTGGGCAGACTTGACATAGGGCCACCCTAAGAGGTGGGGACAGGGGCACCACACCCGTGTTCTACCCTATTTTGGTGCTCGGACATGGTCTAAAGCAAACACAAGATATAAAGGAGGAAGAGAGAAGGGTTGGAAATGTAGAAACAAGTCTCAATTAGGGAAGGAGATGTCATCGCCAAGGTGAGGACCCCAAATGTGGTTAAAATTGTAGGGGTCGCAATATTATGATACTATAGAAGGAAATGAGAGACAGACCAGATCTTGTAGATATGATTCAGATGATTAGGATGTCAATGCAGATAAAGGAAAGCATGTGCATATTTCTCTTGAAAATACTGAGAATGAAGGAGAAGCTAGTGTAGAAGAAAGAGGTCAAGAGTCTGAAAATCATGAAAATCATAAGACTCTTGGGTATGTAAGGTTAAATAATTTAGAGAATCAAATCATAGGTGATAAGAATAGAGGTGTGTTGACTAGGAGAATAATTGTTGAAGAGCATTGCTTTATTTCTAAGATTGAGCCTAAAGATGTTGATGAAGCTTGTAGAGATAAAAAGTGGGTTAAAGCAATGGAAGAAGAGTTGAATTGGATATATATATATATATGGATTCTTGTTCCTATACCTAAAGATAAGAGTGTAATTGGAACTAAATGGGTATTTTGGAATAAATTGAATGAGAAAGGTGAAGTTGTTAGGAATAAAGAAAGACTTATTTGTAAGGGTTATTCTCAAATGGAAGGTATTGATTTTGAGGAGACTTTTGCTATGGTAGCTAGAATTGAAGCTATTATATTATTTCTTAATTATGCTTCTTAAAAAGATTTCAAAGTGTATTAGATGGATGTCAAGTCAACCTTTCTTAATGGTGAGCTGGAAGAAGAAGTCTACATTGAGCAACCAGATGGTTTTCAGTTGATAGTTCAAAAAGATATAGTTTGTAGGTTGAAGAAAACACTGTATGGATTAGAGCAAGCCCCAAGACCTTGGTATGCCAGATTAGATAAGTATTTAATAAAGCTTGAATTCAATAAAGGTACTGCTGATAGTATTCTATACTTCAAGATTTATAATGATTGCATCTTGATTGTTGAAGTTTTTATTCATGACATTATTTTTGGTGGAAATGATGGTTTGTGCAAGAAGTTTGCTGATGATATGCAAAATGAGTTTGAGATGTCTATGAGTGGTGAGATGAAATTCTTTTTGGGATTACAAATTAATTAGTTGGATAAAGGTATTTTTATATCTCAATCTAAATATAAGAAGGAATTGTTGAAGAATTTTGGTTTGGATGATGCAAAGCATGTTGGTACACCTATGGTGACCGGATGTAAGTTGACAAAGGATGATGATTCTCTGAAAGAAAATCAGATTATATACAGATCTATGATTGATGGTTTGTTGTATTTGACTCAAACTAAACTAGATATGTGAATGTTGTATGTATTATTTCTATATTTCAAGTTGATCCTAAGGCATCTCATGTTGTTGTTAAGATAATTTTCAGATATTTGAAAGGGATAGTTGATTTTGGCTTGTGGCCTCCTAGAGATGATGATTTTAATTTAAGTGTTTTTACTAATGGTGATTGGATAAGTGATGTTGATGACAAAAAGAGTACTAGTGGTGGTGCATTTTTCTTGGGTAAGAGATTGGTTTCATGGATGAGTAAGAAGTAGAATGCTATATCTTTGTCTACTGTAGAAGCTGAATACATTGTTGATGCTAGCGATTGTACTCAAGTGATTTGGATGAAGTAGATGTTGAAGGATATAAGACATATTTTTTATGAGCCTACTGCTATATACTATGACAATTCAAGTTCTATTAACATTTCTAAGAATCTGGTGATGCATTCAAATACTAAGCATATGCCAATCAAGTTTCATTTCTTGAGAGAGAAGGTGAATGAAAAAGAAGTCAAATTGGAGTATGTATCTACAAAGGAAAAAATTTCATATATCTTCATGAAGCCTTTACCTAAAGATACTTTTGAGTATCTCAGAGAGAAGCTAGGGGTGATTACCCCTCCTAATGAGAACTAAGAAGCATGTACTTGCATCGGTCTGGTGGACTTCACAGAGATATCTTGTGATTAAAATTGATGAGTGAGGTTGCTACTTAGGGGGAGTAGTCAGTATGTGTTTCAGTTGTTCAAATTTGTGTGTTTATCTAAGGGAGAGAGATTATTTGGTTAAGGGGGAGAGAATCAAGATTTGTGTTGTATGCCTTTTGCATTGATGTCAAAGGGGGAGAGAATCATGTGAAAAACTGCTATATCTTGAGCTGATCTCAGGGGGAGATTGTTGGTTGTTAATTTCTTTCTTTATATTGATTATTTTTTACATTCATTTAATTTCCATCAATGCCAAAGGGTAATATTATTGGATATTGCTGAGAAGTTTGTTGGAATGATGTGTTGTCATTGATGTCAACATATTCTTCTATGTATTCTAGTGTTGCAGTCAGACTGGATGAGTTAGATTGGTTAGTGTGTTGCTATTGAGATGTTGCAATTTAATGGGTTTAGAAATACTTATCTCTAGTTGATTCAACAAAAGTTTCAATAGTTTGCATGATGATTTGATCATGTTGTGTGATCCGGTATTATGGTTGGTTATTAGATTGCTCGTGTTATTCGGTATTCTGGATTGTGCTCCACATTGCTTCAAAATTGCATGATCTTGGTTTGCAGATTTGGCAGTCTTTGGGATGAACTCATATGTGTCCTTAATTTAGATGGTGCATGATTTGGAGGTCCACAAGTGAATCTTTCAATTTGACAGTCAGTTTGGTTGGTATTCTTGAGGTTCGGTATAATGATGATGGAGATTCTAGTAAGTGGTGTTGTTGCAGTTGTTTCTGGTACATTTCATATTTCTTGGGGATGTTTCTAGATTATGTTCTATCCATTTTGATGGTCTGCATTGATTGTTGTGCGTGTTATTGATCATTTTCTTGATCTAATCGTGTTCTTTGTGTTATGCGATATTCATGATGATTGTAGCATGTTACAGATGATCGAGGCATAATTGTTGGAGGTGTCACGTGTTTGTGATATTGATTTAGGTCCAGACAATGTCTTATCCAACATTATTTTGGTCTGCACGTATTGATGTAGCATGTGAGGTTATTGTTTTGTAATTTTTTTTGAGGGTTTAACCGACCTTCAAATATAGGTTGATGATTTGTATAAATATATGTTGCAGATGCATCTTCTCGCTATCTATGTGTGCAAATATTTATTTGATCTTTCAGTAGCACAGGAGAAGTGCAAAAGAGTATGAAGAAGTGTGGAAGAGAATATTTTGAGTATATGTGTTTAACCGAAACTCTAATCAGGCATGGGAAGATGCTATTTCATTAGTTCATGATTCTCTAAATGTAATCTGAATCTTTTTGTAAGGTAGTGATTCTTCCCTAAGGTTATAGCCCTTCTTGATTTGTGATTTGAGTAGTGAGCTCTAGGTAGTGTGCCTGAATGCATGTGCATTCCCCATTGTAATATTTTCACTTACTCCTAATAGGGTATTATCTTATTGTGGGTAGGTTCCCACCATGGTTTTTTCCTTACCTAGGTTTTCCACATCAAAAATCTTGGTGTTATGTGTATTATTGATGTGGTGTTGATTTATGCATTCACTTTTTATTATCATATCTAAATTTAAGTTTGAGTTGTGTAGAATTTGAGAGAAAACTTATTCATCCCCCCCTCTCAGTTGGTTGCATTGTTGCCAACATAACCAAGTTAATTGATGGAAAAATGATGACTTTCAACAATAATAGTAAATTAAAAAACAAAAAACCAACATAGTAGGCCATATAAAGAAATAAGACATAGAAAAACTTAAATTTACAATCTAGAGCTGATTGTGTTGGACAAGGTTGGAGGACACCCTAATCCAGGGGGAGTCCAAACTGACAAAAAGGAGGAGAAATGCTATCAAGGGTCCTATAGATCCATCTCTCAAAAATCCAATCAAAAAGTGTTAGATATGGGTGTTAGGCACTATATTCCTAGTGTCTCTACTTGTTTGAAATCCGAGAATGTCTTTTTTAGTTTTTTTGGCAATCTTATAACCCTCTCTATTGTCAAATTTAAACCTACACACATGAAAGCAAGAAGAAATGGTTGTGTTGTATAGTTTATCTTTCCTATTTCAAACCTCGTGTTGGTATTCTCATCTGCATGCAACAACTTTGATTGATGAAAAACAAACGTATACTCAGTAGGATAGAGACTAAACGATAATGGAAATATTGAAAATATTGAATTGAAATGATTATACCTTAGAAATGGAAAATGTGGTGATGTAATGCTCTTTAGACAACTCATTCAAGTGTTAGTGCAATAACATGATAACAAAACAAGACAAACATGAAATCATACTTGAAAGTAGAGTGTTGTAGTCTACTACTCAATATGTTGAAAAATTAGAATTATGAATGCTTGAATTCTCTTAGAATCCAATTTTCTTGTTAAACCTTTTGAATGATAGAAGAAGTGTTTTATATAGGGTTCACAAGGTATTTTTGATAATAAAAGTTAACATAAAATGATCAAATGCAAAAATTGAGACCAAAATTCAAGTTGTGAAGGTTTGACACTAACACTAGTTATAGTTTTGAGGAATTTTGGCAAGATAGGGTTGTTGGGTGCCTTGGTCCCACCAAAATAGGTCCTCCAAAAGGGAAATGTGAGTGTTAGGATTTATGATGTTAGATATGTCGTAATTTAAGTATTTGATAATAGTTAATTATAGGGATTAAGAATTAATATTTAAAGTATTATAAGTCCCAAATAGCATTAAAATGAGTTAGGAAAAAAGCATAGTAAAATGGAGACCCAAATAGAATGTGAAACTATAAACGGTTAAAATTTATGACACTACACAAGTATGAAAATAATAGGATGCGTCTATTCTGGCTCCAAAACCTTCAATTCATACAACGTGTTATTGACAACTTAAAAAACAATGGTTGGTCTTTTCAAAATCAACTGTGTATAATGATCAATAACCTACGTGTTATTGACTCCGTACTGCGGTTTTCAAGCCAGAATAGTTGCAGCCAAAATAATATAGTCAAAATGTACTACCTATCAATTCACAAGACCTATGAATACATCTATGCTTTCCAATGGTCTAATTTTTAGAAAAATTGAACTTAAACTTATTAATAATATTTAAAGAGAAAGGAAGTATATTTAATAATATAACATATTGGATCAAAATTTTAAAGGACAATAAGAACCAAATCTGAAAATTATAAAATAATGACTTTCAATTTTAACATTATATTCCCTCGTCAAGAAAGTATCATAAAACATAAATGAATGTACCTCCCAACCATCAAACTTTAGAAATACCTTTAAAAATTAAAACCCTTCAAATAATTTAATAATAAAAACCTCACTTTTCAAGTTTCCTTTAAAACTTCACAAATTATTACATAGACTTCTATAAATGAAGTTTCAAGATTTTTGTTTTTTACAAGTACAATGCAAAGATATGAAACACTTATTTTGTACACATAACAATGTATTTAATAATCTATCATTATTAAAGGTACAAACAAGAATAATAGAATAAAATGAATACATTGATTTTTATCAAACTACAATCTCATTGTTTGTTGAATCTTTAATCTTAATAACACATACTAAGCCATTATGAAAAATCAAGTCTATCTTTCAAGCACATTCTTCTTTCAAAATATTTAAGAATATTTTTTAGGTTTTGTAAATAGCTTATTTGTACCTTTTCACCTCAAAATTTGCATAAGTTTCTTATACATGAAATTATTTTTCAATAAATAATTAATCCCTACTTTCAAAATTTTCTTCTTTTCACACATACCAAGCAAAAAAATCATATCTATTTTCATAAATAAAATCTTCTATCACATTTGATTTTCTTAACAAGTAACAAAAACACCCTTTTACTAAGAGACACACAAATCCAAAAGATATTTCTATAATTATAACATATTTTGGTTCAAAAATTGAAAACATAGCAAACCACTTTGAAGGGTGACCTCCAATTATTAGATGATAACATATAAATTCAATAATAGAGGATATGATGCTTTGGAAGAAACATTTCCACCTTTTCTTAATAATCTTAACTATATAAGAACATACCCCATCATCCTCATAAAGAGTATTTAAGGTACTAACTATAATTAATGTTAATGTTAAACATGTCACACATGTTCAACATATTATACTTAAGAATATATGATATTAGGGCCATATCATTAGCTATAATAATAGGGACCTAACACAACTCCCCTATCTCTTATTGCTTGTAATGAATATTGTGTTGTTACATCCATTTATTCTAATGATTTAGTACAATAGGATATTTATCATCTTTCAAATATAATTACTTTGGATGAGTAGTTGACATATATTATAAGTTTATTTTGTGAGTCCCTTTTTGTAGAGTTAGAAAACAATATTGAGTACATTAATCTCCTCTTTGACATTAGCTCATGTAGACTCCTAAAAAATGACGAACATATTCCTATCTAACCATCTCATTATATCTCATCATATTCTTCTATTGACATTAATTAAATAATTTTAATTATTTAATTAAACTATCTTTACCCCATTTTCCATCTATAATAATTAAATAATTAAAAGCATTTAATTATTTCATATTCCTTCCACATTATTAAATAATTTTAAATTATTTAATCTATTTATTCATAAATTCTTCTAGTCTACTAGCTAATATTTCCTCCACAATCAAATAAATTATTTTAATTTGTTTATTTCTCTCTCTAAATTTATCTCCTCTAAAAATAAATAATATTAATATTTTATCTATTTTATATCATGTACATGAATTATTTAAATTTATTTGTTTAATTATATTAATATTCTTCCATGCACATCTATCTTATCAATTTAATCCACTTAACTCCTTTATGTAGTGTATTTCAGTCATCCACATAGTCACATAACTTATTCATGCAACTATATTTTTTTGCTAAATTTAGCTTTCATCTCCTCTCACTTATTCTCATCCATTGATTTTACTAATCAATCTTAATTGTTGATCAATATTGGGTAACATCTATAAATCCACCATCCTCTCTCACATCAAGCCCTCAACAAGATTTGAGCATTCATATTATAGTGAATTTGTATGATCATTTTTGAGCTATCAAGGTTATGTTATTGTGAGAGCAACCCACATATCTTCCATTTTGAATGCATACATTGGAGTGATATGGAGTCATGTGTAAAGGTATAATGGTTTGATAATTTCATTTGATTACATTGATTTCATGCTTTATCGAGTGATTTTGAATAAGAATTAGGTTCTTGCATTGTATTGTTTCATGTTTTTAGAATTCACATTTTCATGATCCACATTCTAGCACACTCTATGGGACCCACATTCCTAAATTTAACAATCTATTTTTTATTTTTTATGTTTTAAGAGGCCATAGGTTCAGAACAATGTAATCAATTTGACCCATGACGCTTTTGATCCAACTTGCGATTCTTTTGCAATGACCTTTGGGGCTTCTGAATCATTTTTATTTTCTTATCAATCAACATGTGATGCTTTTGACATGATCAATGATATATTTGATTCAACTAGAAGTGCTTTTGACTCAATCTTTGGCACATTTGGTAATTATTTTAATGCATTTGATTATTCTTGTTATAAATTTATAGATTGGAATTTATTTGATTTATTTTAGTTGATTTTTTACTTATAGGGTCTTTGATTTTTTGACATATCTACTAGATTTGAGTGCCTCTAACCTAGAACTAACCCTTGATCTAACCAATTATCACCTTTTATAGGGTTTTGATCTCTATTTTTTGGTATTTCGTAACACACTATTTCAAATTATTTCTTTTCATAGATGGTTCAACACTTTTAATAGATAGTTCAATGCGTTTGATAGGTAACTCAACATAATTTTTAGGTATAATGACACATTTGGTTTTTTTTCTATACATCTTGTTTTATTTTATCACTTTTGATCCTTGATTTTGTAGGAAGGTTATTATTTATGGATAATTTGTTCCATGAATCTTTCAACTAATCTAATCTATGTAGCTTGGTGATTTCTAGGAAAAGAACAAGGTTTTTGAGACTACTAATGTTATTTGGTGTAGCTTATTTTTTAAATTCTATATTTTATCACTGGTTAGTTACATATTTTGATTTCTCAAGGGTGAATTAATATTATTTTCAATGTTTGTGTAAGATTTTAGGAGTGTAATTTCTCCCCTTATGCTTAGTGCAAGCTTCAAGATCAAAATAATATTCTTAATTATTTATTTAAGGTGTGTTATCTTGTGTATTCTTTCCCCTTACACTTCATGTGAGCCCTGTTATCACAAACACTAGTATCAAGGTTTCCCTTTTAGGAGGCCTACTTGGGGATTTCGTCACCCCAAGG
The DNA here is from genome assembly GCF_030272615.1 of Cryptomeria japonica. NCBI lineage: Eukaryota > Viridiplantae > Streptophyta > Pinopsida > Cupressales > Cupressaceae > Cryptomeria > Cryptomeria japonica. The sequence continues at coordinate 189,527,982 of NC_081406.1, read as the reverse complement.
TCAACCTCAACTATGTTTTCTAGTGAGAAATAAAAAGGGGGAAGAGTGAAAGTTGTATCTTAATCTATTTCCATGATCATGTATTGCCAGGACACCTAGATCCTCATAGATATACTATGAACCTTTATTTTAAAAGCCTTAATGACATATAGTCATCTTCATAGTTTAGTTCAAGGTATAACATCATGCTTGAAGTTACTCAATATATACCATATTGAGAAGAGATAGAAATTATTTGGGCTAAAGTGTAAATGCCTTTAAATAACAATGAAAGGTGATCCCTTGAGCCATTGTACTCTTACCTATCACCTTATGAGGACACTTTATGTCTGCACATACACTAGAAAAGGCACACCTGCTCAAATAATATCAAGGTTGTCAATGTGCTTAGCACGTATTTTTGTTACATACCAATATAAGATAGTTTAGGCTTCACACCTTGAAGAGTCAATTTCCATCTTATTTGTTGTATAATCTCTTTCCAACTCCAAACTAGCCAAAACAAGTTCATTACTGAAAAAACACACAAAGTTTTGCTATTGATTTGAAACTTGCCTACTTTTGATAAAATTGTTGTGCTATTAAGATATCATAAATTGCTTTTGATAAGTATAACCTTTCTATTGATTTGAATAATTACTCTTGAGTCATAGATTGCAACTTTTAACATATTTTGGTTCACTTCTAAGTTGTTATTTTATGCTTCTACTTCTCATAGATTGGTGCTTTTAATGTATCCTAGTTTTATTTTGAGTTGACTTGGTATGCTTCTACATCACAAATTGGCACTTTTGATATATCTTGTTGCATATTTGATTTGAATAAATACACTTTTGACCTATCCTATACCTAAGTCATTGGCTTATGGTTCTGATATATTATCCATACTAAATCATTTCCTTACTTTTGTTGGAAAAGTGCCTCGAATTCACTTGACATTGTGCTAGTTTTTCTTCGGGCTGATCGAAGTAACCTACCCCAATGGAACAACTGGAAAACATGTAGGTTCTTTCTATCAGTATGACTCTTTCTGATGTATCCTTCTTCATCAAGTTTTAGAGAAGCAATGTTCATGTTAAGCTGATGGGCCGATGGAACCTCCTTCTTGTTGATCGACTATCGGGTGAGCTTGGCTAGTGTTACACCGATGACCCGATTAAGTCACCCTCGATGATCAGGATGTCATCGACTATCAGAGGAGTTTTCTGAATGCTATGCCGATCACCCGATGGATCTGCTTTGGTCAACTTTGGTGTTATCGAGGATTGGGATAGCCAGTTGGGGTGTGTTTCCGATGACCCGATGAAACCGACTAAGTGTTATCGGTGATCAGGATGACATTGTTGGGTTATGTCGGTGGCCTGATGGAGGCTATGGTATCATCAGATATTGAGGTGACATGGTTGGTTGCTACACTGATACTCAATGAGTCCACCTTCATTGGTATTGGGGATTGGGATAGCCAGTTTGGTTGTCTTGCTAATGGACCGATGGAGTTGTTGTGGTATCATCAGAGATCGGGGTGACATGGTTGGTTGCTACACTGATACCTGATGGGTCCGGCTTTGTTGGTATTGGGGAACAGGGTAGCCAGTTTGGTTGTCTTGTCGATGACCCTAATGGAGTCGCCTTTGGTGATCGGGGTATCATCAGAGATCAGGAGAACCTGTTGAGTACTACATCGATGGACCGATAGATCCATCTTCTTGGTCATCAGAGATCAGGGTAACTTGGAAGTAGGTCTCACCAATGGTTGATTATTTGCTGATGAAGTTGCCTTTTAGTGTCATCCGAGATCAGAGTAGCTTTTGTCGATGGAGCCGCCTTGTTCTGTCGATGGGTGTTCACACGAGTTAAAGGTCAAAAGGGATTCTTGTGGATAGTTAGGATATTCATGTTTGAGTATATGAATACTAATTGATGCATCCTTAGAACAAATGTGGGATAATGGACAAGTCATAAATACAGGATGGTCGATGGTTAGACTTCTTGGTGGTTGCAGCGACTAACTATTGTGTGAACTGTATTCAATAGATGTAATACATGTAGCCAGAGGAAACCAAAATACAATGTTGGTTAGGTGGATAGCTATTACATGGTGTTGGGTTTCTGAATGACAGATCGTTGGACTCTATAACAGTTATGCTTAATCGATACATTGTAATTGATGGTTGATATATATGTTGCCAAGGATGTAACCTAGAGACGAGGAGGTGAGAGGATATTGTGGAGTCCTGTATGTTGGAAGCCTGAGTGTTCTGCATTGGTGGTGACTATGATTCGAACATAGATTCTAAGAGAAAATGCCTATGAAGAGGATCTATAACTTTATTGTAACCTTTTGTTAACTGTGAATAAAGTGATCTCTCTTTGGTGGTGGGTTTTTACCTGTAAGGGTTTTCCCACGTAAATCTGGTGTTAACTTTCTGTTGTGTTTTCTGTGTGTTTAGTTTTCCATTAGTCTATGTTTATCTTAATGTTCTGCAAAAGAATTTAAACACATACTTTCTTGATTCCCCTTATAATTGGCATTAGGAGAGCATCTTGTGTACTGTGCTTTCCTTTCAACTTTTTTGAGACATTGGCTTAGGTTTCTACAATGTTAACCACACTAAGTCATTGCTAAATTATTGACCTAATCTTTTGATATAACATACAAGATATTGACTTAGGATTTTTGATCCATCATCTTGTTATATAGTTGAGCCACAAAACTATGCTACTAAGTTATCCATTTTTTTTTATCTCAATGGAATAATTACACTTCTCAAATATTGGCCTATATTTTTTATCTATTTTATGGTACTTTTGGGTTATTCTATGACACTTGTCTTACCTTGTGGTGCATCTAATTGACAAATTGTTTCTTCTAAGTCATTTTCCAATGTATTTGATTTATTGACCTAGGTTAGTAATCTATTGGTCTACACATCAAAATGACAAAATTGTATTTTTGAATTGTTTCCCCACAATTTTGATTCAATTTGTGACACTTTTTACTAGTACTATGATGCATATGATCTATGTTAGTATCATTGTAACTTGAGAATCCAAAACATTGTAAAAATCAAACATTTTGTCTGAGAGGGCTTGCTACAAACCTCAAACACCTCAAATGAATACATCAACTTCATCCATCACAAAAATATTGGGTCAAACTCCATCCACTATCCATAAAAAATTTCATCAATCTATTTGACTTTAAAATTAATATCCTTAATTAAAATTAGAAAATATCAATCCATAACCAGTGTATGATTATCATCTGGTAGCGTCTAAAGAATCCAGAATCTAATAGAGTATAATCTATATCTCTTATCTTTTATCTTCTGCATACCCTTTTTCTTGGAGAGTAGATCATTTCAGGAAATTATTTAAGTCAGTCCCATCTTTAATGGATACAATAGCTCAAGAGTTTTTGGCTACTCTTGAGTTGGTAGGATCCATTTTGTATCCATTTTCTTGGGCTCATAAGGGAAATTCATGTACAAAAATACCAATCCCAATCCTTCTCATTTAGGTTTCTTGATGCACTCGTTGAAAATACCACAAGATTGAGAGGGGGCGTGAATCAGTCTTAAGTGATTCTTTGAACTTTTTCAATCACAAATGCTTATCAAATATGATTAACAAACCAAGAACCAATGAAAGATGAAACAATAAACATCAAACACATGAACACCATATTTTTACATGGAAAACCCAATATGGGAAAAATCATAGTCAAAATTACATTCAATATATGAATAACTGAATACAAAGTTTTAGGAACAATGCCAAGGAAGCTCACTGCTCTTGATTTGGACTTGTAGGATAAGTTGGAAAACCATAGGGAAAGATACAATGGACTTACAAAATTAGATGCACGATCCTAAGGCAAGATACAAATTCACAAAAGCTTCCAAAAGAAATCACTATCTTCTGGAAAGCACAAAGGAATGATGAATTGTTGAATAAGATCTCTTGATTATGATGTTAGGATTCCCAAAGATACTAAGAGGGGAGGGGGGGTGAATCAATATCTAACCAGTTTGATAATTTTCTTAGCTTAAAACATGTAAAGCATATTAGTATTGTATACCGGTAAACAACAAGTAATGCAATAAATAGAGATAACATCAACCATATGAAAAGCACACCATAACACAGTAGTTTAATGAGGAAACCCGGTGTGGGAAAAACCTTGGTGGGATTTGTGACCCACAATATTCACTTATTGGCCAATAAGAGAATATTACTGCTACAATAGGGGCCTACACATGCAAGAAGGCCAAGTGCCTAGAGCTCACTGCTCAATTACAAAATGGGAAGTCTCACTGACTTACAAAATGGATTATGCAAATCCAAAGTCTTGTACTGCTTCAAAATAGCATCTACTATGCCAGATCCAGTATTGGTTTTAGTTCTTCTTCATACATAAACCCTTAACCTATAATTCACATAATAGGTCTTCCTTATTTCGCCTATCTTCTTTCTTCCTTCAAAATGTTCTATAATGATCTCATACATATATGAGTCATTTTACAACTTGCCAAGTCGGCTTATAATGATTTTATAATTAATTACAAATTATATAATAAATAAAATTCCTGTCGGCCTGGGTGCCAGTATACTTCCTTTCACTGTCAGTGTTCTATGTGTTGGTGTAAAGTCTGTCGTTGCTGGTGCTGGTAAATTGTCTTGCCGATGTCATAGGATTGCAAGGTTGCCATCAATGACAAAACCTTCAATCACCTACAATATCTCATTGGAGTGTGCATTTTCCAACAATCTCCCCCTTTGGCATTGATGGCAACACTCATGAGAAAAATCCCAAAATTGTCATCCAAAAAGAATCTACCAGAATTATCTTACCAAAAATTGTGTACCAAAAAAATATGTGCTCCCCTTGAGCTGATGATCCATTTGCTGATTATTTTTCTCATTTCCACTACTCCCCCTTTGGCATCAATGACAAAGGTTGTCAAAGTGTCATTTCAGTGTGGTTTCCAACTTCATCCTTGTAATCAGTTGGTTACAATCTGAAAAAGGTCTACCAATACTAGTTTCAGGCTCTCAGTGAACCATTTGCTATCTTTTAATGCGGCCTCTATCCTCTAAATTGTACCGGTGAGGTGTTGCATTTGCTGTGCTGGTATTTTCCATCCTTGAATTAAAGCCTCAGATATTTCTTTTCTTAAGGAGGCGAGGTAGTCCAATTTTGGACTAAGTCTCCATTTTAGATCTTTTGCCTTTCCTTTTATTCTTTCCTTTTCTCTTTCCAACTTCAGAAGTTCCTCCTCAAAACCTATTATTTTCTGCTCAAAAAATGATAATGGTTCAGATGAATTAATGAAATTATCAGCTAGTTGATTTATTTCTTCCTGTACCTTGTTGATCTTCTTGTCTATATCTACTGTCAAGAAGTTTTTTTTGCATGTATCTCTGTACAAAGTTTTAAATTCTTTTAGTATATTACATAGTGCTGGTAAAAGAGTGTCAAATTGTCTCATGCACTTCTTTATTTCCTCTTCAAATAATTTGTGTTTTTCCTTCTCTAGTCTCTCTTGGAATACTTCCTTATTTATTTGTTCAACTGTCACAATGTTGTCAGTAATATACTTAGACAATGTGTCAAGTTGATTCAAAGAATCTTTATTATCCACATTACATTTGGGTGCTATCATTTTCAAAATTGGGATTGTATCATCAATAGATTTGCATGCTTGTGAACTACACTCTGTTATTTTCTTGATAGAATCCAAAAGAAATTTTGTCACATTTGTTTGTCTAATTTCTGCAATGGAAGAACCAACAATCTGTATTCTGTTGGTGGGAGCAATTTCTTTGCTTGTGGTGACCTCTGGTAGGTCAGTTTGTGTTTGCATTTCTTTAAGAAAAGGTTTGGATTGCTCAACTGTTGCCGGTGGCACTGTCTTTGCATGAACCTGTTGCTATGAGGGAGCCTATTGCTATGCCTATTTCTCAGTGTTGTCACCTGTCGGTTTACCTTTTGTGCTATTTGTTGCCGGTGGCTCATTTGCCACATCTATTTTCCCTGTTGAATCCTTATCTACCATAATATTGACTTTCTGAGTGTCAATGTTCATTGTATATAACACCTCAGAATCAGGATTTGTATCCTCAAGTGGTATGTCCATACTCTCACTAGCCGGTTGATTGGTAGTGGTAACTACCGGTGGAGTATCTAGAGGCGGTGGGGATAAGTTATCTGTTATTTTTATGTTGGGTGGTCCACCAACCTTATCTTTTCCCTTATCCTTTTGATATACCTTGATGGGTTTAGGAATTTGATATTCTTCCCGCTTTTCCTTCTCTAAAAGGAATATGTCCCATGCATTAGTTGTTTCTTTTGTTACCTCATTCACTCTCCCTGCCATTAGTGCTACATGCCGGTGAGCAGTTGAAAATACTGACCAGTTAGCTTCTGAGATTAATTTATCTATCTCATCAGGTGACTTGATAGGATGTACAAGAAGTAATTTTTCAATTTTTATTTTCTTATCAAGTTCAATAATACCTACTCTCCTAGCTTCAAGTCTATTGTAGAGATCTGTCAGTATTTCATCAACAACCTGCATAAAAAATTTCTTAAAAATATCTAAGTGCAATATTACACTATTCTCTACTTTATCTTTGTCATCATTTGATAATGTGTTATACATTTTGCTGATATTTTTCAATTTACCATCCTCAGTAATTTCATCTAGTAATTTATCAATAGGAGCTACAAACTTCTTCTTAGGAGTCACCTTTTTCTTCTTCAGAGTTAATTTCTTTGTTGGGGGCCTTACTGCCTATTGTTTCTATCTTGTTCTTCTAGGAGAAGGTGAAGATACCGGTGAAGATTTCCTTTTTCTCACAACTCTTTTGAATGCAGCTGGTATGTCACTTTCTGAAGAAGTTCCAACCAGTGAAAGGTGAATTTCCAATTGAAGTTCTTCTAACTCATCTTTAGTAATACCGGTCTATTTAAGTACATCTTCCTTAATAGCTTTTGCTTCCCTGGATCCTTTTATAATTGTTGCTTCAACATTTTTAACATTTTGCTTTGATTGAATTTGTTTTTCAATAGTCTCAGTACTACCGAATACCTCTTCTTTGGGTTCCTTAGGTGCTTCTAGGAGGGATTTTGCATATGTTTCTATTATGTGGTCATCAGTTTCATACCCCATTTCAGTAACCCAGATGGTTCTTGGGATAACTACCTCCATCCAAATTTCATCCTTCTTTATAACAAAACAGATTTCATCCTTATACTTGTTCACAATTGCTTGTGACAATCTGACTCTGGTCTTCATTCGGGCCTTCAGTGCCTAAAAATGCTCATTTATGTTCTTTTCTCTATTCTCTCCCATGTTGTTTAGTAAATCTGACAACTGTTTGCCTACCGGTATATCAAAACCAATATTTCTATTACCGATACCGGGTACTTGTTTGGTTGTGTGTAGCATTAGATAGATAAGTAGGTTTCCAAATCTGAATGTCCCCTTTTTGTCTTTCTTTATCTTTCCCAAATTGTCAATTAGTTCATCTTTAAGCCATTCTTACACATCTATTTTTTCATTATCATTAACCATGTCATAGGCACTCTTTATGCATAGGCTAGAGACTGAGTTTAACCTATTTTCATGTGTGGTTTTGTAGCCTAAGATCATACTAATGAATCTGACATTGATATCCATTACATCATTTACCCTTTAGGATCTCTTATTAGATGTTGCACCAGTTAGGTTAATCACTAGGTCATTTGAGACCTTCTTTATTTTATCAGGTCTGTTATCGGTGGAAGGTAACCCTATCATAGCCTTTACTACTTCTTTTGTGATTTTGTGAACTGAGTCCAACCAGAAGAATGCACCATGTACCCTACTTAGTACTATCCTTATAACATCCTTGGGAAAATCCAGGATACTGAGAATTTCAGTGAATCCTAGGGTTTCAACGATCTTGTGTTCAGGTTTGATATTTTTGGATTCATCACAAATTACAGATTTATACATATTCTTAATTTCCTCATCACCTAATTCCTCTATATGACAATGTATATACATTCTAGGGTCTTCAACAAAAACTACTCCCTTAGGAATTTGGGAAAATGCACCAATGTTATCATCTTTCTTGGCAATTTCAAGAACTAATTGGAATACGGGTCTAGGGTGTTTAATAACTTTGACAATAGTAGGGTTTGCAATGAATTATGGAACAGATGAAGAAGCCATGGTTATAAATGCCTTTATCTCCCTTAAGGAATGATTGCTTGATGAATTGTTTCACTTCTTTGCTTGGAATGCCTTCGCTCGGGAATTTTTGCGCTCTTAAAGATTTGAATGCTCGGTGAAATGAAAATGGAACCAAAAAACTTGTTTTATAATGTTAATTTCACCAACCACCACATTTAATGCTTGTCGGTTAAGTAGCAACTTAACTTATCTGTCGGTATAGAAGTAATTTCAACTTCTCACCATTAACCGAGGGAATAATAGCATGTTTCACATTTGGTTGCTAAACCCTCAAAGGAATTTTCTTCAGTTAGATGAAGAGTCTCCTACTGATGGAGTGTTACTCTGTTTTGTTGGTGGAGTGTTACTCTGTTCTATCGATGGAGGAGTGTTCATATTATTATTTAGATCTGACTTTCTGATCCATTGTTTTGAGAATTCTTTCTTTACCTCTTCAACTTTTTCTTTACCTTTCAAGCTAGCACCATTATTACTTGCCAGTGATGCCTTACTTCTACAAAATTTTGCAACATGTCCAATCTTGTTACAAGTGTAACAAGTCACATTATTTTTCTGAATAGCTTTCCCATATCCTATGCCGGTTTGTGTTCTACATTGATTAGATAAGTGTCCAAATCTTCCACAAACATAACATCTTACATTCATTCTACAATTTTCTGAGCTATGACCATTGACCGGTGGGTGTATTAGTGTTATGATAATTTCTAGATCTACACTGTTTTTCTCTATGACCATATTTCTTACAGTTAAAGCATTTTCCATTAAATTTATAAGCAGTATGTTGTCTTACCAGTATGCTATGATCATGTGTGTTTTTAGTACCAGAGCTTTCACCAACTTCAAAGCCAAGGCCATTAGTGTCACCATTAGGTTTCTGATTCTTCAACAAGTAACCAAGTTCTTCTGAGCTTTTCTTGAATTTTTCTTTGTGCTGATTTGCAGTATCCAGTTTTCTTTCCAAGATACCTTTATGTCTCATGAGTTCATTTGAGTTATTTTGTACATGCATCAGATCTTTCTTCAACATATCATTTTCATAACTAAGTCTTGTGTTTTCATTTGCAGCATCATTCAGCCTTCTAGTCAAGTCTTCTTCATTCTTCTTTCTATCTTCAATTTCTGCACAAAATCTCATAGTCATATCCTACATCTCATTATTTTTTGTCATGTTTTCTTGTTTCATCTTATTCATTAGATTACTAAGAGTTTCCTTTTCATCATTCTCATTTTGCATCTTTTCATAAAGTTCTCTTCTCTTGTTTCTTGCAATGGTAAGATTTTCTTGAAGTGCTTGAATAATGTCCTGTGTAGCTTTTAGATCATCTTCAAGTTTGATATTTTTTAACTTTTATGTATCATAGTTTGAGAGAGCTGCTTATAATTGCTTCATCAAGTTTTCCATCTCTACCAATGTCAAGATCTTCCTCAAGTTGTTAGGCTTCTGAAAATAGAGGACCAAGCTCTGATACCAATTGTTAGGATTCTCAAAGATACTGAGAGAAGGGGGGGTGAATCAGTATCTAACCGGTTTGATAATTTTCTTAACTTAAAACATGTAAAGCATATCAATACTATATACTAGTAAACAAAAAGTAATGCAATAAATAGAGATAACATCAACCACATGAAAAGCACACCATAACACAGTAGTTTAACGAGGAAACCCAGTGTGGGAAAAACCTCGGTGGGATTTGTGACCCACAATATTCACTTACTGGCCAATAAGAGAATATTACTGCTACAATAGGGGCCTGCACATGTAGGAAGGCCAAGTGGCTAGAGCTCACTGCTCAATTACAAAATGGAAAGTCTCACTAACTTACAAAATGGATTATGCAAATCCAAAGTCTTGTACTGCTTCAAAATAGCATCTACTATGCCAGATCCAGTATCGGTTTTAGCTCTGCTTCATACATAAACCCTTAACCTATAATTCACATAATAGGTCTGCCTTATTTCACCTATCTTCTTTCTTCCTTCAAAATGTTCTATAATGATCTCATACATATATGAGTCATTTTACAACTTCCCAAGTCGGCTTATAATGATTTTAAAATTTAATTACAAATTATATAATAAACAAAATTCTTGTCGGCCTGGGTGCTGGTATACTTCCTTTCACTGCCAGTGTTCTATGTGCCAGTGTAGAGTCTATCATTGCTGGTGCCAGTAAATTGTCTTGCCGATGTCATAGGATTGCAAGGTTGCCATCAATGACAAAACCTTCAATCACCTACAATATCTCATTGGAGTGTGCATTTGCCAACATATGAAAATGTCCTTGAACCTCTGATTTAAGAAACTAATATTATGGAAAACACATCACCACATCCACTACCTTAAAATGATATCAAATTGTAGATATGATCATCAAAGCTCATCAAAAACTATTATTTAGACTCCTTCCCACCTATGCTTCCACATCATATTCAATCAATCCACACCTAAATTGACACATCTGCACATCTATTTAAATTAACTTTTTCCCCAAAACTCTCAACTAGGTTAGCCATAAACAAAATAAATATAATTTACACAAAGTCAGCCATTGTGACCCAATACATCACAACATGCCATCCTGATTTGATTCCAATGAATTGCACACAACAACACACCCTCCAAAGTCGACATCAAACAAAACATGTAGATAAATAGTGAAACACATTAACCAATCAGCCCAAATTTTTATCCAATGCAAATAAATCAATGCATATCTTCACACGCAATGGTTAGACCCATAAAAACACCTTAACTCAACCTCCAAAGTATTTCTAGAATAAAAGAGCATGATCTGAATAAGATTAACCAGCTAAATTGGCCAGTGACCAACACAAATGATAGCACTGAACAAAAGAAAAACATAAATTCACTTGCGAAGTAAAAAAGCAATTGAATTCTAAACTGGAACATTGCACAAGCAATATGAACATTCCTCCAAGATGCAACACTTGGATCAATATAGTGGAGCAATGTAGAGAATTCTCCAGACCAATCCACATGGAAAACTTCACTATTAGCAAACTACGACAACTAACTTCAACTCCTAAACTGTTGAGAACTTGAAAATATAATAGTGCAATATCCATAGAACATAAACATTAAATGCAAAACCTCAAGCCATCAACTAAAAATATGGAGGAAAGTGGATCATTCATTTCCTAACCTTTATATATCACATAATAATCCACACATATCATGTATACAACACTTATAACTCACATTGATAACAATCTCCCCCTAACAACTTCCTTTTACATTTCACCTTTGTCATCAGTACACACAATTGTGACATCAATGACAACACAATGCAAACTTCCAACAATCTCCCACTTTGTAATTGTATATGGTGAAAATGGATAACAACAATGTTGAAAGACTAAATGAATTCAACCACAAAACCCTAGCCTAACAACAACAAAGATCCACCATAACAGATGAATATTACCTAAGACAATGCAAATCAAATGAAATCACAAAGATTATACCATCACATGTCCAATAGGGTTTGGATCTCCATTCTTCCTATCTTCATTGATCTTGTTTGATATATTTGCTCTTAGATTTTATGTGCACAAGAGCTCAACAAAGAACAGAAATGTGGTTGCAAGTAGGATCGCATATGAAAGTGCAAAGCGTAGTGTAGTCAAGTAGTCAACGGGGGGTTGATAATGAAGGAAGCATCTCCTTATATAGAAGACACTATATGAAATGGAGGGATAAGATTGAGAGGTGTAAAAGAGGTCGGCTATGATTAGAGGGTAGGTAAAGAAAATAATAAAATAATGAAAGGGGTAGGTAGTGTAGGAATTAAGAGATGATTGACATGTGTCATGGGTAGAAAAGGTTAATGAATTAAATAAAGATTTATTTAATTAATAGAAGAAGTGGGATCAAATAAATAAATAAGATATTTATCTAATTCAGGAAAAAGGATAATTTAAATAAATAAATGTATTTATTTAAATGAGAAATAAGGCTAGAAGAGGATAAATGAATTAATTAAATAAATAAATATTTATTTAATTAATAGAAGAATTAGGCAAAAGTAATTAAATAAATAAAATATTTATTTAATTAGACATGACAATTTTAGGTGTCTACATTTTGCCCCTCTTTGAGATAATGCAGCTTGTTGCGTTGTTTCAAAGAAGATAATATGAACTGATACAAAGTTTCCTCAAGATGTGACTGATATGCCCCCTCAAGAGATTGGATGAAAATGTCTAAAAAGATCGCAGACAATCTCTCGATAAGAAGGAAAGGCTAGAATGGACTAACCGGATAGAGTGACAGAGTCACGAGATAAAGAAGATTGACTCTGGAGACGAGGGCTAGGGCTAGGGCTAGGGCAGTCTATAAATAGACCACGAGGGGAAAACATCCTCATTGTCATCCACACATCCACAAGATCAGAGTGCAGAGCGAGATAGAGTAGCAGCAGTCATCAGCGATGGCATTGGTTCACAGATTCGATCGCATTCGCCGATATCAGAGGCCAGCAGATGCAGGAGAGCCGGTGAGTACCACAAAACCTCCTTGTACTTTGTTGCAATAAATGTTGTCATTAATGATCTTAGGTAGTGCAATAAATGCACTTTTAGGAAAATGTCAAAAATGTCAAAAATATGTAGGCACATCTGTACTAGTGCCAGGTGCGTCTATGCTAGCTAGGCACATTTGTGTTTGTGCCAGACGCGTCTGTGCCGGAAAAGGCATCTGTGTAGGATGTGATCGTGTCTACGTTGTGCAGGCACATTTGTGCTAGGTAGGCACATTTGTGTCTTTTAGGCGTGTCTATGCAGAGCATAGGCATGTCTGTGTGTTTCAGGCGCGTCTGTGTAGAACAGGCATGTTTATGTAGTCTCTAAGCGTGTTTATGTCATGAAAGCGCGTTTGTGTCAAAAAATGTGAATTTGTGTCTTCTAGGGAAAATCGACAGTTCTATGATGAACATACGCTGTCGATTGGATAAGCTGCTGAGAGGATACACTCAAGTAGGTCCTCTAGGGAAGACTAGGATAGCAAATAGGGATAAGATTGACAATTCTGTGATAGAACATACGTTGCCAATTAGGAAACTACTCAAGAGGATTCACTCAAGCAGAGGCCCTAGAATAGGATAGATCAAGGCACTTTGTGATGAACAGTGAGTACCAAGACATAGTACTTTGTGATGAACAGGGAGTACTAAAATATGAGCAGCACTTTGTGATGAACAGTGAGTGCCAGTGTGAACAACACTTTGTGATGAACAGTGAGTGCCAGACATGTAGTACTTTGTGATGAACAGGGAGTACCACTAGGATAGAAGCAACACTTTGTGATGAACAGTGAGTGTCACTAGGATAGAAGCAACACTTTTTGATGAACAGTGAGTGTCACTAGGATAGAGCACCATATGCACTTAGATAAAAAGTAGCATTTTGTGATGAACAGTGAATGCCACTATGACTGACATGATTGATTTGCTTGACTGCAGGAGTATTTGCCTATGCTGGAGTCACGAGAGAGATTCCCGTCGATTCAGAGGTTGCGACCAGAGTTGACATTCGAGGATAGGTCTGCCATTGAGGGCATGGGTCTGAGATATATTATGTATGTGCCTGAGTTTCCGGTGAACATGGGTTTGCTGACTGCATTAGCTGAGAGATGGCACTTAGAGACATGCACTTTTCATTTGCCGATGGGTGAGATGATAGTCACCTTGGAGGATGTGTATAGGACTCTATGGATACCGATCGATGGGGAGTTGATTCCTTACGACCGAGACAGAGATGGGGATGCCCTGAGACGAGTGTTCCGGGACCCAAGACTGGAGATGAGGGCAGGACATGTGGCTTGGGACACCATGATAGCTATAGGATTAGCACTGCCAGTAATGCTAGGAGGAGTGATCAGTGGGTTCCTATGTCCCGATAGGGTGACACGAGGTTTGGCTATGGGCTGGGGGAGCACCTTGGAGACGCTAGTTACACAGCACACCAGATATACTTGGGGATCATGTGTGCTAGCACACTTGTATTATGAGCTGCATCAGTTTGTATATCATGGATCTGTAGCATTGGGCTGCGGGGTTACATTGCTACAGGTGTGGGCATATGAGCATCTGCTAGTGACATGACCTATACACTTCAGGGGTAGGGGGCATGGATGCAACTTTGTGCATTTGTACGACATGATTACATCGTAGCCACAGATTGGTAGGTTGGAGCATTGGCGTCGAGTCCTAGATGAGATTGACAATGTGATATGGAGGTCATACCTTGGGTGTGAGCAATGGGAGGAGGATGTAGTGGATCTCCGGTACACCTTTCAGAGCAGATATTTGATTGGGCGGATGCCCTATGTTTTAGAGAGATAGCTGATTGATAGAGTATGCAGGCAGTTTGGCTGGATTCAGCGGATGCCATGGGGTTCCAGGATGTATGCTCGGACAGTCCAGGATCAGGTACACTTTGGGCCACTATTGTCATATGATCAGGCCATGACACAGCTAGCAGAGATGGTGTTGATGCCATGGGACATGTGGTCAGATATTGAGGATGCAGGCATGGATGCAGAGTACATTGCATATTGGGTTGAGCATCCATTTCCACGACTGACAGACCCAGGGGAGCTTGTAGAGGGAGATGGTGGTGGGGATGAGGATGATGATGGAGATGGTGGGGGGAGAGGTTGACGGAGGAGGCGGGGTTCCATTGGAGAGAGGAGGGTGATTCCACAGAGAGAGGGTGGGGAGGAGAGATAGACTTAGGTGGTGAGGGGTTGGGGTGGATTGCCACTACAGGTGCCAATAGTATAGGGTCCTAGATAGGTGCAGGGATAGGGACAGAGGTAGGTACAAGTACAGGAACATGCACCAGTACAGGGGGAGCCACAGGGGGCCAAGGAGGAGGAGGATGAGCTGGTTGAGCTGAGGGAGATCTGCCAGGGACAAGCAGATGAGATCTAGGACCTGGAGAGGGAGACCGCTAGGCTCAGGAGGCACCTGAGGGAGATAGAGCATGAGCGGGATCAAGCTATCCAGCACTATACTGAGGCTGAGACAACACTGAGGGCTGGGAGGCAGGCGGTAGAGGATACAAGGGATGGATATGCCTATGTTCTACGGGTAGGGGAGGAGATAGGTTACTGGCATGACCTATACTGCGGGGTAGTGCCACCAGAGCAGCAGGCGAGGAGCTTCCGCAGACCATCGCAAATAGCGACGACTACGGGAGGGAGCCAGAGGTGACAAGCGTCCAGCAGTGGGGTTATGGGTCCTCCACCACCACCAGATAGAGGTGATAGGAGGGATGATCTTGGGGTGGGTCCTTCTAGGGCTCAGATTTCGTCGAGGCCAAGCGACTCCGAGGGAGGGAGTTCATCATAGCCGTAGAGGGCTCCCTATGTATCAGTACTGTACCATTTTTGTATGATGATGTAGACACCTTCAGGTGATTGTAGCCATATGATTTTGACATCATTGTATCATGACACTTTATATATATATATGAGATGATTCATCTTTGCGGCAACTATATGCATGTGTACCTATGTGATGAGATGTTTAATGATGTATGTTTTATGTGATGCTTATGATATGGATGCAAATATGTACATGATGCAATGCAATATTTTTGTTCTTTTATGTTTTTAATATGTTATGCAAATGTGAATGTGAATGTATGAAATGAAGATGAATATGATAATGCAAATGATTATTTACATGATGAGAATGTAAAATGTGCTAACATGTGTTGTGTGCAGGATGCGATACAATTGTGATATCTATATGTATGTACGAAATGATTAATATGTGGTAATGCAGGTGCAACTACATGAAATGCAAATATTTTTGGCGTGTCATTATACTCATTCATGTGATAGCGGGCTACGCGGACTTGAGAAGGAAAATGGAGGTCAATCAAGAACGAGGGATGGAAGATAGAAGATATGAAAGTGAAAGAGCTTCTTGTGCGTTATCATCATTGAGCTTTATTATGGCAAGTAGGTTATGACAATCGAGGCATATGTTCGACCCAGAAAGTCATTGTACCCGTTTGCATGGAGATAAGACAGTCACAAACAAGGAATGCCCCAGTTCATACTAGACTCATAGTGTCCTCATATCCTTGGACAAGTCATAGCATTACTAAGAGACAATCCATAGACAACAAATACAAATAGGTGACGATACCCCATCCTCGCCTTTCTAGTCAAAGACATCCTAGAGAAAGAATCTCTAGTTAGAGACATCCTGGAAAAGCTAAAAGACATGTCACCAAAAGATAAAAATCAAAAGAAAACCAAGAATTGACACATTCACTGTAGTCCTCAAGTTTAGTGTCTCTTGTCACTTGTATAAGTTATATTTGATTGTGGTCACAATGTTTACTTTCACAAAAGGATAGATAGCACTGAACCATATGTTGTCTGAGTCTGTTGAAAGATTTGATTTGTTGAAGCCCATTGTTGCTACTATGTCTCATCTGAAACTGACTGAATCCATGAAATTGATACTTTATTGTGGAGAAGGAAAAACTTTATTGTAGATTGTGATGCAAATGCTCCTTTATTTTGCTACTTTATTGCGGATTGTGTGCGAATAGACCGAAGGAAGCTGGAAGAAACTCTACTCCTCAGAATGTGTGATGTTCTTAGTTCCACACCCATTACTAGACGTAGGATTTGCCTTAGCCACAAATAGGAGCTGATTTATTATGGATAGAAAGGGTGAAAAAGGGAGGTTTATTATGAATGAATAGGCTGTGAGTGTGTGCAAAGTGAAAGGATGAAAGTGAATCCTGAAGGAGGGAGGAGCATTGTCTCTACGCATGGCACTAGTGACCCAATTTTCACCATGGTACTTGCCCAGGGTGCCACCGAAGTGGTTTTCACCATTGGACGAAATGTTTTCTCTTTACTTTTTCTGAATTTTTTGAATTTTTTTGAATTTTTTTGATTTTTTTGAATTTTTTTGAATTTTTTTTTTTTTTTTTTTTTTTGAATTCTTTTTTTTTTTTGAATTTTTTGAATTTTTTTGTATTTTTGAATTAGGATACTCTGAAGAGCTATGTGTAAAACCTGCGAAGGTGCATGTTGTTGATAGGATCCTCCAAAGGTTCACCCTCTATGTTTGAGAGCTCATATGCCCCAGATCCATATGCTGCTGTAACGATGTAAGGACCAAGCCAATTTGGTTTGAACTTGCCCTTCTTCTCTCTGTCTTGCTAATTTTTTGGGTTTTCTCTGAGAACCAAATCACCTACCTCACATGTACGAGGCTTAAATTTGTGATTGTAGCTACGACTCATTCATTTTTGATAAGCCTTGAGATGATTAAAAGCAGTTTGTCTTCATTCATCCAATAGTTCAAGTTCTTGTAAGCGAGAGACCCTATAGTTTTCATCACTGATAATGTTTTGCAAAGAGACTTGTAAAGAGGGTAGCTCGACCTCAATAGGCAAGATGGCTTCAGTGCCATAGACAAGTGAATAGGGTGTAGCTCCTGTAGGTGTGCAGACACTTGTGCGGTAGGCCCAAAGTGCAGGATTAAGTTGGATATGCCAATTACGGCTAGCGTCGTCGAGTGTCTTTTTTAAGATTTTAAGGATTGTTTTATTAGATGCCTCAGCTTGACCGTTACCTTGGGGGTAATATGGTGTGGAGAAACGATGAGAAATATGGAAGCGATTGCAGAGTTCATGGACATCTTGATTTTTGAAGGGACGCCCATTATTGGTGATAATGGAAATAGGAATACCATATCAACAAATGATATAGTTGAGAATGAATGTAGCAATTTGTTTTCCAGTGACTTGTGTAAGAGGCACGACTTCAATCCATTTTGTGAAATACTCTGTGGCAGTGATAATGAATTTATGACCGTTGGAGGATGGAGGGTGAATCTTACCTATGAGATCGAGTCCCCACTGACAAAAGGGCCAAGGAGTCGCAATTGGTTGAAGTTCTTGTGCTGGCGCATGAATGAGGTCTCCATGAAGTTGACATTGCTTACATTTCTTGACAAACTGATATGAGTTTTTTTCCATATTGGGCCATTAATATCCAGTCCTGATGAGTTTCTTGGCTAAGGTAGGACCACTTGAATGTGGACCACATATCCCTTCATGTACTTCACGTAACACAATCTGAGCTTCGTCACTTTCTAAACATCTAAGAAGAGTGCCATCTAGACCTTGACGGTATAGGATATCGATTAAAATGACGCATCGAGAAGATTGGTGAATGAAAGTGCGACATTGGTTATTGGATAGATCATGAGGTAGGGTATTGTCATGAAGGTATGTGAAAATGGAAGCATATAACTAGGACTTAGGACTGACGACACATATTATCTCAGTAGGAGTGATTTTATATGAAGGAACCAAAAGGTTATCCACCAAGAACTCATAGCGGGTCTCATTCGGAGGTAGATCAATTAGCGAAGCAATTGTAGCCATGGCATCTGCGACTCAATTCTACTCTCTTGGCATCTGCTCAAAGTCTATCTTTGTGAAATGTTGTTTCAGGTCATCCACCATTCTTTTGTAAGGCATTAATTTTTCATCCTTTGTCTGGTAATCATCAGTTGCTTGATGAATTAAAGGTTGAGAGTCCCCAAAAATACGAAGTTCCTGGATCTTCCACTGAACTGCAATCTGTAATCCAGTTGTTAATGCCTCATATTCCGCTATGTTATTAGTGCAGGGAAATGATAATCAATATCATTTTGGTATAGAATCCCCTTGAGGAGTTATGAAGAGCATGCCAGCTCTTGCCCCATGCTGTGTGTATGAGCCGTCAGAGTATAGATGCCATGGCTTTGCATGTGACACTATTAAAATGGATTCATCTGGAAATTCTGAAATTAGAGGAACATCATCTATCATGGGAGCATCTACTAATTGATCTACGATAGCTTGTCCTTTTATTGCTTTTCTGTCCACATACTCTATGTTGAATTCACTCAGGATCATTACCCATTTGGCTAGTCGCCCAGTAAGTGTTGCTTTATTGAGAAGATATTTCAATGGATCGATCCTCGCAACCAACTTAGTCTTATGAGTTAGCATGTAATGTCATAATTTCTGTGAAGCAAAGACCACGGCGAGACATGCATTCTCAATTGGTGTGTAGTTTAGCTCATATCCCACCAATGTGCAACTGATATAGTATACTGCCTTTTCTTTGCCCCCAGCAACTTGGTATGCTAAGAGTGCCCCCAGTGCTGTTGACGTAGCTGATATGTATAATAATAAAGGCTGATCTGGAACTGGTGGCATCAAAACTGGTAGATTCAAAAGATAATCTTTGAGTATCTGGAAAGCTTGTTGACAGCTATCATCCCATTTGAATTTGATGTTTTTATGTAGCAAGTGCTGAAAGGGATTACATTTATCTACAAGTTGTGCTATGAATCTTCGTATGGACTGAAGTCTCCCTTGTAAAGACTGAAGTTGACTAATATTTCTTGGTGGTTGCATGTCTAGGATGGCTTTGACTTTTGCTGGATCGGCTTCGATTCCTCTTTTTGATACAATGAATCCTAGGAGCTTCCCGGAGGTTACTCCAAAGACACATTTCTTGGGGTTTAATCTTACTTTGTATTTTTCCAACTGATCAAAGATGACTAAAAGTATGTCCAAATGTGTAATTCTATCTATTGATTTACCCAAGAGGTCATCAACATAGTCTTCCACAGTAACGTGCATGAGATCATGAAAGATAGTAGTCATGGCTCTTTGATATGTAGCACCTGCATTTTTTAGCCCAAAGGGCATGACATTCCAACAGAAAGTTCCCCAAGGACAAGTGATTGATGTTTTGTTTTGGTCCTTAGACGCGATCTTTATTTGATTATAACCAGAGAATCCATCCATCAACGATAACATTTCATGACTTGCTGTGAGATCTACAATCAAATCTATGTTTGGTAATGGGAAGTCATCCTTAGGACAAGCTTTGTTGATGTCTCTGAAATCTGTAAATATTCTGATGCTGTGATCTGGTTTACTGATAGGCACTAAGTTGGAGATCCATTCAGGATAATCAATTGGGCATATGAATCCGACATCTAATAATTTTTCAAGCTCTGCTTTGACCAATAATGCGACTTGTGGATGCATCTTTCTTAGTTTCTATTTCACTGGTTTTGCCCCCGGTTTAACTGTCAAATGGTGCATTACCAAATCCAGATCCAATCCAGGCATATCAGCGTATGACCATGCAAAGTTGATTTGTCGTTCTTTTAAGAAACTTATGAATTTTGACCTTTCTGACTTCGTCAAAGATTGAGCCAAGAATATGTTGTGTGGAACCTCTTCTGTGCCAATGTTTGTTTTGATAGTCTCCTCTACCAACATGGATGACTTTTCCTCATATGATGCTGGGAGAATGTCGAGCCTTCCATCTTCGGGTGCCTCAGAGAGGTTTTCGCCCTCAGATACATCCTTTCTTTTTACTTTTTTGGGATCAGACAGCGCCATAGTGTGGTTTTCACATAAGACCCTTGGTTTGTTTTTATTTTCATATTTTTGCAACTAGAAGGCCCTACACCCTCACCAAAATATGCCACGCTATTGAGTTCTATAATGTATCCCACTTTATGGTCCCCAAGGGGAAGATCATCTCGTATGCCAAGATAGTCAATAAAAGCTTCATCATTTTGGAATGTGTCAAACTGTGCAGGTCCTTCATGATCCCAGTCAATAAGTTGGTGGTGGACAAGGGGAAGGCCTTTAATGTCTTCGAAGTTAGCGGGGCTAAGAGTGAAGATGCAGTTATATTCAGGTATGTCAAGGTAGTTATCAAGGTCATCGATGGTACTCTCCTCATCAGTCTTGATCATGAACGAATCCAAATTATCATCACTAGTAGCACATTTTGGGACAGGTGTTCTCATTCTATGTGATTTCAACCTAGGAACTAGAGACAAGGACTGTGTGAAATCCTCAGGGGTTGTTTCTTGACCAACTTTGAATTTTTCATAAAATTCCTCTTCTTCTGTAGGTTCATTTGGCTCTCTGAATATCTTGGTGAGCTCGTAGTCACTGGAGGATTTGTATATGGTGAAAATGTATATGGTGAAAATGGATAACAACAATGTTGAAAGACTAAATGAAGTCAACCACAAAACCCTAGCCTAACAACAACAAAGATCCACCATAACATATGAAGATTACCTAAGACAATGCAAATCAAATGAAATCACAAAGATTATACCATCACATGTCCAATAGGGTCTGGATCTCCACTCTTCCTATCTCCATTGATCTTTCTTGATATATTTGCTCTTAGATTTTATGTGCACAAGAGCTCAACAAAGAACAGAAATGTGGTTGCAAGTAGGATCGCATATGAAAGTGCAAAGCGTAGTGTAGTCAAGTAGTCAACGGGGGGTTGATAATGAAGGAAGCATCTCCTTATATAGAAGACACTATATGAAATGGAGGGATAAGATTGAGAGGTGTAAAAGAGGCTGGCTATGATTAGAGGGTAGGCAAAGAAAATAATAAAATAATGAAAGGGGTGGGTAGTGTAGGAATTAAGAGATGATTGACATGTGTCATGGGTAGAAAAGGTTAATGAATTAATTAAATAGATAAAGATTTATTTAATTAATAGAAGAAGTGGGATCAATTAAATAAATAAGATATTTATTTAATTCAGGAAAAAGGATAATTTAAATAATTAAATGTATTTATTTAAATGAGAAATAAGGCTAGAAGAGGATAAATGAATTAATTAAATAAATAAAATATTTATTTAATTATACATGACAATATTAGGTGTCTACAGTAATTAATGAAAACACTTGTACCACCAATCAAAAAATAACTCTATAACTATAACACTCTCCCTCTTTAGCATTGGTGACAAAGGGCACAATAGTTCTACTCTTCCAAGTATATCTTTGATATTTGCTTCAATCTCCCTGTTAGGGATATCTCTCTTCAACAACATTTTTCTATGATTAGGAAACCACAAACTTCACTACTCCCCCTGAGAGAAAATACAAATCAACTCAGAAGACTAAAGATAGACTTTGAATCTCCCATTGGAAAGATGCACTACTTAATTGCATCTAGTTTGAAGTGGGAGGGGCCAAAACCCCTAACTTTTGATGGAGATACTCAAAATTATCCTTTGACATTGCCTTTGTGAAAATATCTACAATATGATCCTTTGTAGGAACATATTTTAATCTAAATTCCTTCTCTGCAAACTTCTCTCTTAAGAAATAATACTTGATACTTGATAGAATTCTGTTTAGTCCTTAAATTCATCAACAGATTCTTGGAAATGTTTATTGCACTTGTATTGTCACTCATAATAGGAATCACTTCATCATACATCACCTTAATATATTTGAGGGTTTTCTTAATCCAATTTAATTGAGTGCAACAAGATGTTAATGAAATATATTTTTACTTCTATTGTTTATAATGACATTGAATCTTGCTTCTTTCCCAATCGAGAAACCAGTCTATCTCCCAAGAAAAAAGCATGACCATTTGTACTTCTATCATCAGCACATTTGACCCAATTAGCATTTGTGTAAGTTTACAAAGAAAAATCATCATCTTTATTATACCACAAACTTAAATCTTGAGTCCCCTTCAAGTATTTTACTATTCTTTTCACTAATTGCTCATGATAATGCATAGGATTAGCTTGATATCTGGAAATCAAACAAACTCCGTGCATAATATTTGATCTTGAAGAAACCAAATACAAGATAATCCACCAATCATAAATCTATAATTTTTTGATCCACTTTTGGAGATTCATCATCTTTTTATCAATTGACAACTAGTAACCATGGGGGTTCCAACTAGCTTACAGTTCTTTCATTTTCTTGATATACTTGGCCTAAGAAATGATAATGCCTGCTTCTAATTTTGTTACTTGAAGACCAAGAAAGATAACAACTCACCAATAATTGACATCTCAAATTCCTTCTTCATTTTATCTGTAAACCTCTTACAAACATCATCATCTCTACAAAAAATGATATCATCAACATATACAAGTACTATCAATAGTTTGCCACCTTCAACCTTGAAGTAGAGATTGTTATTTGCAATACCTTTCTTGAAATTTTGATTTAACAAATATCTATCCAACCTTACATACAATTCTCTAAGAGCTTTTTTGAGTCTATAGAGTGCTTTTTGAGTTTATAGACTATAGCCAAATCATTTGACAACTAAAACCCATTTGGTTGTTCAATGTAAACTCTTCTTCGAGTTATTCATTCAAGGATGTTAACTTAACATTTATATGATATACCTTAGAGTTTTGTATGCAACAAATGAAAGAAACATACTTAAAGTTTCCATCCCAGCTATTGGAGCAATATTTTCCTCAAAAGCTATAACTTCGAATTGTGAATATCCTTTACACAGTAGTCTTGTCTTGTTTCTTATGACATCTCCATCTTCATTCAGCTTATTCTGAAACACCCACTTTGTTGCTATCACATTCTTGTTTACTGGTATAGGTAATAATTCCCATGTCTAATTATTTTCTATTTGATCCAGTTCTTCTTCCATTGCCTTCATTCATCCATCATCTCTACAAACCTTTGCAAAGTTCTTGGGTTCCACCTTAGATTAGAAACAAAAATTTGCTTGTTCACTAGCATTGGCCAATATTCTTCTTTCCTGAACTCCTTTATCTTTATCTCCAATGATCTAATATTTTGAATGATTCCTCTGCACATACATCACAAGTGGTTTAGGTGCTTACTTGGGTTCCTTCTTTTCTATACCCGATTCCTCTTTTCTTCTAGAACATCTTTCTCTTTATAGTGTCCTAAATTGTAATCCCTTATAATTTTGTCTACATCTGAGCCCTCACCTTGGCATTTGCACTTTGAGGCCTGAATAGGACTTGGTTATGCTCTTGCTATGGAAATTTATCATCATTTTCACTTTGCACATCATCCTACCCCCTAATTTTGGTGCTTGATTGGGTAGAACCTGGGTGTGGCACTCTGTTCCCCTCAGGACCAGAGCACCCAATACCCTGGTCCGACCAATTAGGACTAGGGTGTGGCACCCTGGTCCCCTCAAGACTAGAGTGCCTAGTACCTTGGTCCTCCCAATTAGGACCCAAATTTGGGCCCCTTAATGGTCATGAAATGTGAGTGGGAACTCCTTATTTGTGTCAACTCATATAAAATTAATTAGTTTTTTTAGGGGCAAGTATAAAAGGAGGGTTTATCTTCACATCTTGTACATTCTCCCTAAGTTATTGTAATGGTGAAAATTAGGGTTTCCACTATTAGATGTAATAAAACCTCTAATTTTGCTTAATTACCATTACACTAGGAAAATATAGGAATTAGATAGATCTAAGCCTAATAGATCTAGATTCTGATTAGATTTCATGGGTCTTAAATGTGCCTCTTCTTTCCCTTGAGTTGAATTATTGAAGATGCTGAAAATAGAGAATGTGTTGGAATAAAAATAAAAATGCATGAACAATGAGTTACACTCGTCGGATCGAGCCATGAACCTGGATCTGAGCAATGTGAGGGTGTTTAGCTCTGTTCCTAGAAGGAGCTCTTGATTTGTCGAGATCGGGATGGTGGTTTCTCTGGTCCTCCACACTTTTCACACTCCAAAGGGAAACATGTTCATCTTTATAAATAAAGATAATTTTGAAGATCACAACTTTGTACCTACTTCAGCTCACATTAGAGAATGGAAATAGTTTGGGAATAGGGGTTTGCCTAAGTCAAACCCTGATTTAGGAATTAACCTTAAATGAAATATTGCAAATACCAAAACAAATGATGGAAAGATATACCTCAGATCTATAATGACTGATAATGATTATTTTCTTCTTGAATGTAATCACATATGTTGTCTGAAAGGGAATGAACATGACAAAACCCTAATCACACACACATTCTTGCATATGAATGATGTATTTTTTCTCCACAATAGTTGAATGAAGAATATCCAGCCTTGAAAACCTCTGAAAAATTCTTGATGATGAATGCTTCAATGACTGAATGCTTGACTATTAAATGGAATGATAGTTATGAAATTAGGTAGATTGAATGTCTTTAGATATGAGATTCTCAGACAATTTACTGATTAGGCTAACCTTCAATGGTAATATAGAGCCACCAATTTAATTTCCTGCTGGAGAGATAGCTCCCATCCTCCACTTGAAAAATGGGACCTATTGAGGGGGACTGGGGCACTAGACACTTTGGTCCTAGGATCAGGGCGCTAGTGCCCTGAACATCCTCAATCAAGGACCAAAATTAAATCCCAGAGAGGAGGGCACCCCTCTAGAGAGTCATCTGATAGGTGCATATGGAATAAAAAATGGAGTTAAGTGTTGGCATTTGATTGAAGATTGCATTGATGAACTATTGTGTTATCATTGATGTCAATTGTAAATGGTAATGATAATGATGTTGTTATGTTGTTATTTTGTAACCGGTA
This sequence comes from Cryptomeria japonica, assembly GCF_030272615.1. Taxonomy (NCBI): domain Eukaryota; kingdom Viridiplantae; phylum Streptophyta; class Pinopsida; order Cupressales; family Cupressaceae; genus Cryptomeria; species Cryptomeria japonica. The sequence continues at coordinate 189,502,289 of NC_081406.1, read as the reverse complement.
GTTGAGAAACTGAAGGAAACCGATATTACTCTAGAAGCAATGAGATCAACCGACAACCCTACCTATTGATATGCCAAACTCTAATCGATGGAGCTTAGCGAATCGATTGTATTGATTTAAGATCAAATGGTGATCAGTAATTTTTATGCCATGTATGCATATTGTATGTGATGAGCTTCAAGTGATTTTTGGCCCGTTGAGATAATGGTTTTATCTTGGGAATGAGCAAGTACATTGCTTGAAGAGAAAACCGTGTGATGAGTTACATGAATTGATGAGCAGTGATCAAGGAGCGATCGAGGTTGTCTTGAACAATGTGTTGATGATTTCTATGTAATCTAACAGTCATACTTGAACTGATTTGTTTGTAATCTCTATGAGATCTTAGGTTTGTGATGTGCTACCGACCTATTGTTTTTCTTATAAGGTCGATGAGTTGTTTTGTTGTAGTGTTGGCAATTTTGGTTAAGTGTCAGTGTGATTGATTGCCAAACCATAAGGAGTATATGTAGTATGTGTGAAGGAAAATAGGAGAATGAAAATGATCTGATCAAGGCAAGTAGTGCTATTTACTAGATCAACAAACCCGTGTTGTTCTCTAACAATTACAATAGTTAAATCCCTTAACTGGGTAAGCTTTAAAAGGCTTAGTGCTAGCTAAATCCTCTAACCAGGTTATCCATTAGCTTGGATTTCAAATCCTCTATCGAGGTTACTTATAATAGGGCATTATAGTCAATCCCTTAATCAGGTTGTCCCTAATAGGACATTTTGTAAAGATTTAACAGGCTTGGCTCCTAACAGGGCAAACTTTAGAAGAGTTGAGAATACTTGTGGGTATTCATCCCCATCGTGGTTTTTCCCATTTGGGTTTCCATGTCAAAAATCATTGTGTCAAGTGGTGAATGGTTTTGTGGTTATGTTTTGATATGGTTAATTAGCTTAACTGTTAAATCCACTTAGATATGTTAAGTTGACCATTCGTAATCTGAAATATGTTTTTACTATTGTTAGTAAAGTATTTTGATGTTTTGGTTAAATGGTTTGAGAGTTTCAGAGTTGTTATGTTGTTATTTTGTTATGCTAGTAAACTGATTAACTTGAAAGTGCTATTGCAGTTTGTAGTTCAGTGTTTGAACCAATTAGTCCTGAGATTGTTTTTGAGTTTGAAGAAAGATAAGTCATTTTTCTATCTACTGATTTACCCCCCTCGGTAGTTGTTTGGATCCTTATTGATTCATCATATCATCAATTCGTATTAGAGCATTTCAAGTCGTCTAGTGTCTAAGCCTAACAGCTTGAGGTAAAGATCTAGAGGAACATGATGAAGAAAGAAGGTCCAAAGTTTAATAGGGAAAACTATAGAATATGAAGTGATAGGATGAAAATCTATATCAAGATTCTAGGAAGTCAATACTGGGAATATGTTGTTACAAAATATATTGTACCTAGTGGGATTCTGTCTGATGATCAAAAGAAAGAGAAACTCGAGAATAATTAATAATTGGAGGCCATTATCAGTTTCTTGTCTGATTCAGAGTATGTTGATGTCCATGGTCTGGAGACTACTTATGATGTGTGAAAGAAACTTGAGGATATCTATAGTGGCGATGAGCATGTAAAGATTTCCAAAGAAGATATTCTGAGAGGTAAGTTTGATGACATGTGGATGGATGAAGGTGAGAATATTCAATAGTAAGGTCAAAGGATCAAGGAGGTAGTCATTGAGATCAAGAGTGTTGGTGGTAAAGTGAAGGATGCCACAGTAGTTAGCAAGGTGTTAATAACCCTTCTACCAATCTACACTATCTAAGTTGCAGTCATTCAGGAGCTAAAGTCTATTGATAAAATAAAGGTAACTCTTAACTCCATCATTGGTAAACTTACTGCATTTGAGTTAAATGGTTGTGATGGTAGTACTCAGAAATATGAATCTGCATTTAGAGCTTCAGTCTCTAACCCACTTGTGAGGAAAAGCATAGAAGCCAGTCATAGTTATAAGTCTAGATCTAGTAGAGAAGTTGATGATGAAGACAATTTTATTGATCTTGAATCATTGTTGGCCAAGCAGTTACCTAGCAGTACTGGTAAGTACAAAGGTAAATTACCTTTGAAGTGTTTTGCATGTAACCGGATTGGACATATTGCTGCTAACTATCCTAATGGTGAAAATAAGCATAAGTGTGAGAAGTATAAGAAGTACAAAGGAAAAGGAAAAAGAGATTGTCTCATAGCAGTTGATGGTGGAATCACTGATGAGGAATATGAGGGAGATGCAAATGAAGACATTGTCTTTGTTGCCATTAAAGAGGAGACATCTGATCATAAGGCATTAGTTTCTCGCATGGATATTTTTGACGATTGGATCATAGATAGTGGTTGTTCACATGACACGATTAGTGATTGGAGTAAATTTCTTACTTTGAAGGAATTTGACGGAGGAGTTGTGAGATTTGGAAATGACTCACCTTGCATGGTAAAAGGAAAGGGAACCATTTCTCTTAATGGAAAGAGCGGTGTCAATAATGTCTACTGGTTTGAAGGATTAAAGCACAATTTGTTGAGTGTAGCTCAACTCAATGACATAGGTTATTCATTGGAATGTGCAAAATATATGGTAGCAAAGGTGAGCTGATTGTAATTGGAAAGCAAACAAAAGGTAACCTATTTCACCTAAATCCTAAAGTCAACAACTATTTAATTGCTAAAGTAGATGATAGTTGGTTTTGGCATCAAAGATTTTGTCATATAAATTTTGATAACATTGTCAAAGGTTGTAAATCCAAGTTAGTAAGAGGTTTGCCTCAATTGGGAAAATTGGTGAATGCTCTGTGTAAGGAATTTTAGTTAGGGAAGATGAAATCCTCAACTTTTTTAGAGAAAATCTTTCTCAACAAGATATTTGTTAGATTTGATTCATACAGACCTCTGTGGACCAATAATGACTAAAAGTATTCAAGGTGATACATATTTTATGATCTTCACTAATGATTTCTCAAGAATGATGTGGGTCACATTCTTGAAGGACAAAACAAAATCCTTTTGTAAGTTTAAGGCATTAATGGCCTTAGCTAAAACGGAAAGTGGTAAGAAGATAAAGTGTCTGATAACTGATCAAGGAGGTGAATTTACTTCAGAGGAATTCACCAGATACTGTGAAGACAAAGGAATTAAGAGGCAACTTTCTACACCTTGAACACCACAACAGAATGGTATTGCAGAGAGGAACAACGGGTCAGTTTCTGAAGCTAACATAATGATGCTAATACAAGGAGGTGTAGCGAAAACTTTCTGGAGAGAAGTTGTCAACACAACTGTCTACACTATGAACTAAATATTAGTAAAGAGAGGTGAGGATAAAACTCCTTATGAATACTGGTATGGTAGATCACCTAATGTTAGTTATTTTAAGATTTTTGGCAGTAAATGTTTTATCAAGAGAGGTGACTATGTGGGTAAGTTTGATCCTAAGAGTGATGAAGGCATATTTCTTGGTTACTTCACCAAGAGAAAAGCCTACAAATGTTACAACAACTAGACAAAGAGAATCATTGATAGTGAGGAAGAAGAACCTGAAGATAATGATCATGTCATTCCAAGGTATGTGAGACTCAATCATAATCATAATAGATTATTGGAGATAAAGATGTTGGTGTGTTAACTAGAAGAAGAATTAGAGAGAATTATTTCATGGTCTCCACTATTGAGCGTAGAACCGTTAAGGAAGCCTTTGGAGATGATCACTAGATCAAGGCTATGGAAGAGGATCTTGACTAGATTGAGAAGAACAACACATGGACCCTAGTACGCAAACTGGTGAATAAAAATGTGATAGGTACTAAATGGGTATTCAAGAATAAACTAAATGAGGATGGAATAGTAGTTAGAAACAAAGCAAGATTGGTATGCAAAGGTTATGCACAGGAAGAAGGAGAAGACTATGGCGAGACATTTGCACCAGTCGCTAAATTGGAAGGTGTTAAGACTCTACTTGAATTTGAAGCATATAGGGGATTCAAAGTATATCAGATGAATGTGAAGTCAACATTTCTAAATCGATACTAGAAGAGGAAGTATATATTGAACAACCAAATGGTTATGCTTTGACTGATGCAAAGGATATGGTGTGCAAACTACACAAGGAACTATATGGTTTGAAGCAAGCACCAAGAGAATGGTATGAAAGACTAAATTCACACCTGATGAAGATAGGTTTCCAGATAACCAGTGACGACAACAATGTATATCTCAAGACTAAAGGAGATAAGATATTAGTTAGTGAAGTGTTTGTGGATGATATCATTTTTGGAGGAAATGATGACATGAGTTATGACTTTTCAAATGAGATGAAAAGTAATTTTGAGATGTCTCTTGCAGGAGAGATAAAATTCTTCATAGGTTTGCAAATTCAATAGATGAAGAGTGGTATCTTTATCACACAGTCCAAATATGTGAAAGAGGTATTGAAGACATTTGGAATGGGAGACTGTAAACTAGTTGGGACACCAATGGTTACAGGTTGTAAACTGACTATGGAGGATGATGTTGCACCCATTGATGAGAAGGAGTATAGGTCAATGATAGGGAAACTACATTATGTTGTTCACAATAGACCAGATATTGCTCATGCAGTTGGATTAGTTACCAAATTTCAGAAGAACTCAAAGGAGACACACATGATTGCAACTAAAAGGATACTCAGATATTTGAAAGGTACTATTGATTATGGATTCTGGTATCCATATGCTGGTAACTTTGATTTGAAGGTTTATACAGATGCAGACTGGGTAGGGAATGTTGATGACAGAAAGAGCACAACCGGTGGTGCATTCTTTCTTGTTGGAAGACTTGTATCTTGGAGAAGCAAGAAGCAGAGTTATATATCACAATCCACTACTGAAGCTAAATATGTTACAGCATATATGAATTGTACCCAGGCAATCTGGATGAAACACATTCTGGAAGGATTAAGTTAAAGATCATAGAACTGATAAAGATTTTATGTGATAACACCAGTGCAATAAATATTTCAAAGAACCCGATGTTGCATGCTAGAACCAAGCATACTAAGCTGAAATATCATTTCTTGAGGGAGAAAGTGAAGAGTAAAGATGTGTTATTGGAGCATGTATCTACTAAGGAGTAGCTAGCGGATATCTTTACTAAACCTCTGCATAAGACTACTTTTGAGTATCTTAGAAGTCAGCTAGGGTTCATGCCCCTACATGAGGTTAATTGAGCAGATGTGTATGACATCAATCCCAGAGAAAATTGAAGAATCTTGAAGCAGGATTGATGTAGAGTGGAGCTACTCCACGGGGGGAGCAACACACTCCAGATCGTTGTTGGAGAATAGTGAAGTATGACACTACATGTTTTACTTTCACTTTGGTATTGTTCTCAAAAGGGGGAGAAGAATTTTATGATTATGGGGGAGAAGTTTTGTATGATTGATAGAGAGAAGAACTGTAGATAGTTACCAGCTAAAGACATGGTGACTTAGTTGGAGGAGAGTACATGGTAAAATGTAAACCAGGATTCCTATACCTATGTATGTGCATTACTCTCAATCATCACAATCAAGGGTATTGATATTTGTATTGCCATCAATGCCAAAGGGGGAGATTGTTGGCATTTGATTGAAGATTGCATTGATGTCAATTGTAACCGGTAATGATAATGATGTTGTTATGTTGTTGTTTTGCAACTGGTAGTTGAACAAGTGAAGGAAACCAATACTACTCTAGAAGCAATGAGATTAATCGGTAAACCTACCTGTTGATATACCAAAGCCTAACTGATGGACCTTAGTGAATTGGTTGTATTGATCTATGATCAAATGATGATTGATAATGTTTATGCCACATATGCATGTTGTATGTAATGAGCTTCAAGTGGTTTTTGGTGCATTCAGATAATAGTTTTATCTTGGGAATGAGTGATTACATTGCATGAAGAGGAAACCCTGTGATGAGTTACATGAATTGATGAGCGGTGATCAAGGAGTGATCGAGGTTGTCTTGAATAATGTGTTGATGATTTTTATGTAATCTAATGGTCATACTTGAACCAATTTGTTTGTAATATCTATGAGATCTTAGGTTTGTGATGTGTTATCAACCTATTGTTTTTCTTATAAGGTCAATGAGTTGTTTTGTTGTAGTGTTGGCAATTTTGGTTAAGTGTCATTGTGATAGATTGTCAAACCAGAAGGAGTATGTGTAGTATGTGTGAAGGCAGATAGGTGCAGTATGTGTGAAGGTAGATAGGAGCATGAAAAGGATCTGATCAAGCAGAGTAGTGCTATTTACGAGATCAACAAACCCCTATTGTTCTCTAACAATTACAACAGTTAAATCCCTTAACCAGGTAAGCTTTAACAGGCTTAGTGCTATCTATATCCTCTAACCAGGTGATCCATTAGCTTGGATTTCAAATCCTCTATCAATGTTACTTGTAACAGGGCATTATAGTCAATCCCTTAACCGAGTGGTCACTAACAGGATTTGTTCCTAACATGACATTTTGTAAAGCTTTAATAGGCTTGGCTCCTAACAGGGTGAACTTTAGAAGAATTGAGAATACTTGTGGGTATTCATCCCCACCATGGTTTTTCCCATTTGGGTTTCCACATCAAAAATCGTTGTGTCAAGTGCTGAATGGTTTTTTTGGTTATGTTTTGATATGGTTAATTTGCTTAACTGTTAAATCCACTTAGATATATTAAGATGACTGACTGTAATCTGAAATGTGTTTTTTACTATTATTAATAAAGTATTTTGATGTTTTGGTTAAATGGTTTGAGAGTTTCAGAGCAGTTACATTGTTATGCCAGTAAACTGGTTAAATTGACAGTGCTATTGCAGTTTGTAGTTCAGTGTTTGAACCAGTTAGTCCTGAGATTGTTTTTGAGTTTGAAGAAAGATAAGTCAATTTTCTTTCTACTGATTCACCCCCCTCTTAGTAGTTGTCTGGATCCTTATTGATTAATCATATCATCATTAAGACACTGAACGAAATTGGATAGGAGATGAGAGGGAGATGCGCTAAAGTGGGAGCACAAACATGAAGTGTAAATTAACTCGCTGAAATTTTGCGATGCTACAGTTACAGTTAAGAGGGTGTTGGTTGTTGGCAACAATGATGAAGGAAAACTGAGAGAGGGGGTGAATCAGTTTTCACCAGATCTACGATGATATACTGATTATTGAGGTCTTTGTTGATGACATCATTTTTGGAGGTGAAGATAAGTTGTGCATGGAATTTTCTAAAAATATGGAGAATGAATTTGAAATGTCTATGATATGGGAAATGGAAATTTTCTTAGGTTTGTAGATTGCTCAAACTGATAAAGGTATTTTCATCTATCAAACTAAGTATGCTAGGGAGTTGTTGAAGAAATTTGGTCTTGAAAATTCTAAACCGGTTAGTATTCCTATGGTTGCAAGTGATAAATTGTCAAAGAAAGATGAAACAACACTGGTAAATCCTACAAGATACAAGTCTATGATTGGAGGTCTACTATATTTGAGTCAGACTAGATCAGATATAATGAATACAGTTTGCACTTAATCAAGATATCAAAGTGATCCTAGAGAAAATCATGAGAGTGCGGTGAAAAGGATTTTTAGATACTTACAAGGAACATCTGAATATGGTATGTGGTATCCTAAAGATGATGAATTTACTTTATGTGCATATACAAATGCAGATTGGGTAGGTGATGTTGATGACCGGAAGAGTACTTCTGGTGGAGCTTTCTTTCTTGGAAAGAAACTTGTTTCATGAATCAACAAGAAACAATCATGTACTTCCGTATCTACTGCTGAAGTTGAGTATGTTGTTGCTGCTACTAACTGTACACAAGTTCTATGGATGAAGCAAATGTTGGAGGACATAAGAGTGCATTGCAATGGACTGATAGTTATTCATTATGATAACTCTGTTGATATAGACATATCAAAGAATCTAGTATTTCACTCTAAGACAAAGCACATATCTATCAAGTATAACTTTTTTGAAGGAGAAGGCGGAAGAAAGTGAAAGATTGTTTAATGTGAATACTAAAGAGAAGATTGAAGACATCTTCACTAAACCTTTTCCTAAAGAATCATTTGAGTACCTTAGAGACAAATTAGGGGTTTTTGCCCCTCCAGTAGAAAATTGATTGATGCTATTTGGCATCAATCTTGTATGCATTATCAAAGCTATTATTCATTCTGGATTTATGTGGTGATGCTACTACTCAAGGGGAGTAGTTAGCCTTGTCATTTAGTGGTTTATGATTTTGCTTTGATATTTATATCAGATTCTTGACATTGATGTCAAAGGGGGAGAGATATTCATTTGAAAAACTTAAGGATTATATACATTAGGGGGAGAAATTTGCAGAAATTAATTGAGATATCATCTATAGGGAGAGTATGGATTAGAACTTCATTGCTATATTCTTGTGTGGGAGATTTGTTTGGCATTTATTGGTACTTGGATGTTTTTCACATCTAGTGTTTCAATCAATGCCAAAGGGGGAGCTTTGTTAAAGATATTTTGATGCTGTGCATAAGTGGTGTTGGTGCAACTTCTAGTTGAGTTCAGGATGCTGATGGTTATCATGTTCATGTTCTAGTTGATCGATGGTGTTGCATTTAGCACCAGACCGATTTTGTACTATCTAGGTTATGGACTGGCTTAATGTAACGTGTTGATTGGTCTTCTCGATATGTTTCCGGGATGACTTATAGGTTGGATGATATTTTTTTGGTCTCAAGCCGACATGTTTTATAATTATGTAATAGGTTTATTGTCTAGTTGGCTGATCTTATTCTTTAAGGTCTAGGGTTTGTATATATGTGTATGATCTCATTGTAGATCAATAGATGTGTATGCAAGAAAATAATGTAATAATCATTCATGTAGAGGATTTGGTCGACCATAGGTGATTGAGTTGGGTTTATGTAAGAGGTTTAAGACCTACGATATTGAGCTTAACTGAAATTGTACTCAATCATAGGAGATGTTATTATTGCAATTCATTCTTCCTTTCAGATTGTATAGTCTGGATTTCTTATGTAGTCAGTGAGACTCCTTTTGTAATGAGAAATGTGCTCTAGGCTGTTGGCCTTCCTACAAGTGCAGGACCCTCAATTTGTAATCACATACATACTGCAAAAGTATTATCTAACTATGGGTAGTCTTCCCACTGTGGTTTTTCCCTTTACCGGGTTTTCCATGTACAAATCTTGGTGTCATGTGGATGGTATCTTTTCTCTAATTATTGCTTGTGCTTAATTGGTATATCTGTTATTTCAATAATTGGTTTATGTATTTTGATAATTGGTATATGTATTCTGGTATTAATATTATGTGTTCTGGTATTAAAGTTTTAACTGCTTAAGGTTCTAGTAATCTGGTGACAACTGATTCACCCCCCCTCCTTCAGTTGTCCTCCAGTTATTTGAACTATCTAGCACTCATAAATCTTGTGGTGTTTTGGATCTTATTCATTCTGATGTGTTTGGTCTTGTAGATGTTCCTTTGATTAGAAAATCCACATATTTATGTTTCATTTATTGATGACTTTAGTATAAGGAGATGGGTATACTTTTAAACAGTAAATATGAAGTTTTTAGTCATTTTAAAGAATTTAAAGAAATGGTTGATTTGCAAACTGGAAAGAAAACTAAATATTTGAGGACTGATAATCAAAGTGAATTTTGCTCTAATGATTTTGGTAGATTCTATAAAGATTATGGCATTAACAAACAGAAGAAAACTTTGTATTCTTCATAGCAGAATGGAGTTGCAAAAAGAATGAACATGACACTTGTGCTATGCTCAAATTCACCATTGCTAAATAGGAAATAAGGACAATCACGAAATCCTTAACTATCTAAGCAATTCAAACATAAAACCAATGAAATAGATGCAAAATGGAATTATATTAAGCAATATTAAACTCCCTATTATACATCATAGCTTCCATTGTTCTTCTTCTCTCTGTGGTATGATGGCTCTCAGATATTGCACTAGCAACCTGCAATTGACACAAAGATTTGAAGTTCGTGATCTAGAGGAAATGTGAGGATTGAATGCTCAATTTATAGATTTTTGGATGAGATTGATTGAAAAGGTGGAACAGATTGATCAAGAGGTGGAACTCGGGTGAGCTCACATGAAAATTGATAGTTGAACTATTGACTTTGAGGTGAAACAGAATAGATTGAATAGATTAATTGAATTAACTGATTGAGAAAAGCTAACTGAAAGAAGAAAAAGAATGATTGGAAGAAATAAAGAAGATGACCAAGAGAACTAGTAGATAAAAATAGAGACTGGAGAAATAAATGATTTAATTAATTGATTGGTTCAATTAATTAATTTAGCATGTGCTTGCACTTTAACTTAGATTTTCATTTTAATATTTGCATGAAATTTATTCAAATAATTGAATTTATTTAAATTTAATTTAGCATTTGAATATATTTAGAACTTGACTTTGATTTTCAATTTGGTTTTTGAAATCAACACATGTATTTGAATTTGGAAGAAATAGAAGAATTAATTAGTTAATTAAATAATTCAAAGAAACTATTTAATTATTTTAAAAAATGAATTTAATTAAATAATAAAGATTATTTAATTTAAAGGATTAAATCATAATTAATTAAATAATTAATATTTAATTAATATTTAGAAAAGGGTTAAATGATTAGATGATTAGAGATATAAATTGAATAATTAGTAATTTATTTAAATAATAAAGATTATTTAAATTAGGAATTAATCAGAATTAATTAAATAATAAATATTTAATTAACATTAGAAAATGATTAAAATGATTAAATGATGATTGAATATGAAATAGAATAATTAGTAAAATGATGAGGAAATATGAAATTAAAAGAAATAGTTAATTAACTTAATTAAATAATTAAAGAATTATTTAATCAAGTAGATGAATAATTAGTACATGATCAATGAGATATTTTTAGGTGTCTACATTTGCCCCTCTTTGAGACAATGTCAGAACGATATTGTTTCAAAGAAAATAAAAAATTCTGCCCCAGTATGCCCTGGTGATACTTAGGGTGTAATGCCCCCTCGAGAGATTGTTTGTGCATTAAAGATATGAATGATCTCTCGAAAAAAGAAGAATATGAAATGAAAGATAGAAGAATGGTTAGTTGATTGGAGATAGAGATAGGTGATGTGAAGATGACATTGAGATAGAATATGAGATAATGAACGTTAGAATGAAATAGAATAATGAATTAGAAGCAATTGAATATGATTGATATGAGATGATAGATTGAAAATGATTTAGAAAGAGATGATGAGAAATGAATCAGCAAGCTAGCAATAAGCAAATGAGATGAAATGAGAATGATTGATTCATGAACCTGTGTCATTATTTATTGTGCAATATATATTCATCACTAGGCCTTATTATTGAACAATGAAGCTTAGCACATTAGGGTATAAGGAGCCAAGATGTAAAGATATCTCATTGCAGAAACAAACATGTAGTAGACAAGGAGCAAACAAATAAAAAGATAATTCCCATCATGGCTCCTCTAGTCACTTGTGGACATCCTTGAGTAGCATAGGAACATAATCGGTCACCAAATGATAAAAGACAAAGACTAACCCGGACAAAATTCAGCAGCTATACTGACCTTGTGCCTTCCTTCTCAGTTGCTTGATGTGATGGTTAATAATGTCCGATCTTAGAAAGTTGCGAACCCCGTTTAAGATTGACCTGTCTAATTTTGAGTGTATCCTCTTCTGTTTAAGACAAGATAATGATCACTTTGATATGGATATGATACGATTGATAAGAAGTTTGATCAATTGATTGCAGATGTTTGAATAGATAGTTGTATCCTTTGTTGACTTCGTGCGAAGCATTTGCTGGATATCTGCTAGGGTATTTGTTTCTCACAAGACATTTTATTGCAAGTTTTTTGATTGATTGATTTTTTTGATTTTTATTTCTTTTCCAAGAGCTTTTTCAATGTTTTTGGTTGATTTTTCCAGGATCGTATTAGAATGTTTTTGGTATTTTTTTCAGGACATTATATGAATGTTTTTGGTATTTTTTCAGGACATTATATGAATGTTTTTGGTATTTTTTTAGGACATTATATGAATGTTTTTGGTATTTTTAAGTTTTCATTGTTTTTGGATTTTGAGTTTTTCATTGTTTTTGGTATTTTTGAAGGACCTTATATGATTTTCGAATTTTTTCAGGACTTTATACGATTTTTTAGGATTTTTTCAAGACTTTATACGATTTTTAGGATTTTTTCAAGATTTTTTAGGATTTTTTTAGTTATGCCCCTACTGTGTGGACCTCTATGACATGATGATTTGTAGAATGCATGTGGAGACAATGAATTTTCGACCTGAGCTATGTTAATGCAATATGCATGATGAAGATGCATTTCCTATTCGAACAAGGTTAACTGTGTTTGTTTGGCATTTTGTAATACACTAATTGAAATGGAGGTACAAAAAATTTCATAGATAAGTGGTCAATCGATCCCTAAGGTCCCTTGGAACATCCAAATTAACATACTCAGTGACTAGGATTTACAAATGGAGATGCGGAAAACTTCCCCATTGATTCTTGAAACTTTGATCTTCTTTTGCCCATGTGTGTGTAGATGATTTAATTCCTTCTCTTGTATTCACTAAAGATCCTTAGCATCATACATGACTAGCTGCATGGATTATCCTAACTTCAAAAGCATCCCAAATAGAGCCTCCCTGCCAGCAAGATTTTAGACCTCCAACAAGGTTATAGACTGTAATTTCTCAAATATTGTTCCATTGACAGTAGGCTTTCATAGCCCTGATGGAATTACTTGCATGTTCCCATAGTCAAGTTTTTTTATCGCACGTGCATGCATGATATTTCAGTTATATATCATTGCTCTTTTGCCTTAAGATGAATTTGGTATAGCTCTTTTTCTTTTTATTTTCTTGCCTTGACTTGTAAGTAATGAAACCTACTTGGGTGTGACAATTGCAGTGGCACTGAAGTAGAATTTTAGATTCTTCACTAGTCATATGATTAACTAGGTGTCTAGAATGAATTAGAGATCTTCTTAATATGTTTGAGATATAGCAATTGATAGATTTTGGGTTAACAAGTCTCAAATAGTGAAATCATTACCCAACCATAAGTAAAGCGTCGTCAAAGGGCAGTGTTGAAAATCAATGACCTTAGGCTCTCAAAGACTTCATGTCCTAATATCTAAGAAAGGAAATGACCCTTGCTTCTCTTAAACACAAACAAATGATAAACTTGGACAGTTGCCTTGTTTTATTGGTGCTGCTACATGAAAATACGGAAACTTTGCAAATGTGATGCATTTGAAAAAAGAAACTATATGTGATGCAGTGTTTTGAATACTATGATATGCAATGCATAAAGTAAAACCTAAACTAACCCAACCCTTAGGTATAATATCATTTAAGGTGCATGTTGTTCATAGGGTCAAGGAGTCTTATGTAGGTAGTTCATTGGTCTCTGTTTGAAGAGTCGGATAAAGATGTATTTTTCAATAGGCTATAAGGACTCAGCTAAGTGTACATGTTCAGTATCTCCAATGTTATTTTCTTTAGTTTTTGGATTTTGTGGATCATCAGATGGAAATCCATCTTTGGAACCCATGAATTCAGCTATAGCGTTATCATTTTCAAAGCAATCCAACTGTGGTAGATTCTCTTGCCCCCACTCTATCAACTGCGGTTGTATGAGATAGATTGATTTTCATTTTGAAGTTATGACATGAGCGGGTATTATGTTTGTTTTTATTGATGCACTTGAAGAGGATAATGAAGTCAACCAGGTGTCGATCTCATTAGTTGGTGTTATGCTTGTTTCTATCATAACATTAGCATTTGATGATGGCACACATACAATTGTTGACAAGTTTCTCTATGTAGTATGATCTGGATTGGTGATTTAATTAATAAGGGGTTCATGAACAACTTGTGTATTGGGATTGGGATCATGAGGACGACTAGGATAAATGGTAAGTTCATTTGAGAGGGAATATTGTGAAGAACATGGAGGATTATGACATGGAGATGAAGGGATGGATGGACCTTGATCAGGATTTGGAGAGATAATGGGATCTTGTTTAGGACATGAAGGTAAAGGTATGCTTTCATCTTGTCTTTGAAAGGAATTATTATGAAGGATAGAAGGGATTTATCGATCTTGTTTAGGAGGTGGATGCTGGATGAGACTTGAAATGACACTTTTTTCTTGAGATGGAAGGGTTTGATTAGGAATGGAATATAAAAAAGCGTGGGGATCATCATAAGATTCTTGGTTAGTGGGATCTTGATCAAAAATTGGGTAGGATGGAAAGGTTATTTCTTGATCTTAATTTGTTTCAAGAATCTTTTCTTCTAATTTTGGATCATCCTCTTGACACAAGCAAGGAGTTTGGAAAATGGGAGATTGTTGGAATGTTTCAACATTTTGGCCTAACGAAGAAGGATTTTGAATGATATCCTCTTAATCATGACTTGAATTAGATTGGATTTTTACGATGGATAGCCATTAGGAGGTTGTGTTATTAGATAGAGATGACATGGATTGGTCTTGTGTGACTTCAGGGGGTGATGAAATGGTGGATAGATGTGGTTGATTTGGGATTTGGTTGAAAGGGACTTGATTTTGGTTGAAAGGAGGATGATTTTGGGTGAAAGATATTTGATTTTGGTTGAATGAATTTTTATTTGGACTTTGGTTGAAAGGGGTTTCATTTTGGTTGAAAGAGGTTTGTGTTAGCATTTGATAAACTAGTATGTTGGCATATGATGATATGATGATAATATATGTTGTCATTGATTTCAATATGTGTTCAAGCAGGTACACCGGTATGAAGCTTGGAAGCAATACAAGTCAACCGGTATGAAGATTGGAAGAAGTTGTTACTAATGTTCAAGTTGGAGAACCGGTATGAAGAGATGTAGTGAATCGGTGTCGGGGTTTCACTAAGTGTGACTACCGGTTCGTAGTCTCAGCTTTAGGGTTTTCGGTTTGGCAATCTAGCTTATGCGATGCAACCGATGATATTCTTTGATGAGTTAGCTAAGAAATCAGGATGAGATCAAGATGCCACATCAGCTTTGTGCACGTGAAGGTTTTCCTTGAGGATCTTGCATGTGAAGATCGATTGCATTAAATATCTACCCCGAGAATGAACATTCTTCTTAGCGGTATGAGAAGAAAGCGTGACGGGTCAATGATTTCTATGTGCGGTGAAGATTGGACAATGCAAAATGATTTGTGATGTGTTTGAGATTGTTTCATTCTATGAAAAATGTTTGGACGGTCAGGATTAGACCGCTTGTATTTGTAAACCTAAGATGCTTAAGATTTAGGGTTTGTGTTACCGACCTAATTCCTGTCTATAAGGTCGATGAGTTTTGATATTGTTTGTTGTTGGAAAAAGTTATGTATGTATCTGAGTGATGAGATACTTGCTAGACCGGTGAGTGAAAACTACACAGAGTGATTGTAGACTAGAGGAACTAAAAAGGATATGCCTTAGCATATAGTGTTGTTATCAGATCAGAGTTTTACCTGTTGTCTTCTAACCATTTCAACAGAAGGAAAATCCCTTTGTTGGGTGGCTTTAACAGGCTTATTGTAAATCCTCTAACCAGGTGACTCAAGTTCATTGAGTTCTTTAAATCCTCTAGCGAGGTAACCTTTAATAGGGTTTCAACCTTTAGCAGGGTATATAGCCATCCCTTAACCAGGTAATCTTTAACAGGATCAGTTCCTAATTGAACCTTATTGTAAAGTCTCTAACCGGACTAGGATCCTAAAAGAGAGAGCTTCAAAAGAGTTCAAAACAAGCTTGTGGGTATTAATCCCCACCGTGGTTTTTCCCATTTGGGTTTCCACATGAAAAATCTATGTGTTATGAGTTGTGAATTTTTCATGTGATGATTAAGTGTTATTTACTTAAGTGATTATGCATGCAGAGCTAATGGGTATGGTATTGTGGATATACAGCATGCATATGTTTATGGGTGAAGTAGTTATCAAGTATTGAATGTATTTGAAGTGTTCAGTTTTACCGATTTATGTTGTCTAAAGTCTTACTATGTTTAACTGGTATTGTCATGGTTAAGTTCAGTAATGAAGACAATCGGTTAGCATTATTTTAACTTAATAAGTTGTCGAGAAGTTTTTGTATGTACTGATTCACCCTCCCCCCCTATCAGTACCAGTTAGGGTATTTGTTGTTCATCATTATTTATCAATTGGTATCAGAGCAACTCCAAGTCCTCGCTGATATAAGCTTAACCGCTTGAGGTAAAATATCATGCCTCAATGATGAAGAGGGAAGGTCCTAAGTTCAATAGAGATAACTTCAAAATATGGAAGGACAGAATGAAGATCTATATCAAGAGTTTGGGTGCTCAACACTGGAGCTATATTGAGAATGTCTATGTAATCCCCACTGGCACTTTAACTGATGATCAAAAAAGAGAAATTCGAGAAAATGGGCAAGTCAGGGAAGCCCTTATTAGCAGTTTGTCTAATATTGAGTTCATTGATGTACAAGATAAGGACACTCCTAAGGATGTATGGGACACATTGGAAACTATTTATGGTAGTGATGAGCATGTCAAGAAAGCTAAGGAAGAGAGCCTTAGAGGAAAATTTGAAGACATGAGGATGGTTGAAGGTGAAACCATTCAGCAATATGGCATAAGGATCAAGATTGTGGTTGGAGATATCAAGAGCACTGGTAGAACAATTGAAGATGACATCATTGTCAGTAAAGTTTTGAGATAATTGTTACTGGTCCATGCAATCAGAGTTGTTGCTATTCAGGAGCTAAGGTCTATTGAAAAAACCAAGGTATCCTTAGACTCTATCATTGCAAAATTGATTGCATATGAGTTGAATAGCTATGATGGCAGTGTTTAGAGGACTAAGTCATCCTTTAGAGAATTTGTTGTACCAACCAAAAAAGAAAAAGAAGTAAGTAGAAGTTATGAATCTAGGCAATGCAAAGATATGGATGATGAAGAGATTGTGATGGATTTCGAAGCTCTTCTTGCCAAGAGACTTCCAAAAGGCACTAGAAAATACAGAGGTAAGCTTCCTTTAAAATGTTTTTCCTGCAATAAGATAGGACATATAGCTATTAATTGTCCTAACAATGACAATAAGGATAAACCAGAGAGGTTTAGAAAGTATAAAGGAGGAAATAAAAGAAATTGTCTTGTTGCAGTGGATGAAGGTGTTACTGATGAAGAATCTGAGGATGAAGAGAATGAGGACATAGTGTTTGTAGCTATAAAGGAAGAAGTGTCTGACAAGAAAGCACTTGTCTCTCACATTGACAACTCTAATGAGTGGATAATTGATAGTGGTTGTTCTCACAACATGACTGGTGATTGGGGAAAGTTTCTGTCTCTAGAAGAATATGATGGAGGTGTTGTCAGATTTTGCAAGGATGCACCTTGTTTGGTAAAAGGAAAAGGATCCATCTCATTGAATGGAAAGAGCAATGTGGATGACGTCTACTAGGTAGAAGGTCTTAAGCATAACCTATCGAGTGTTGCTTAGGTAAATGATAAAGGACTCATTTTGGAGTTCAAAGGTGGAGTTTGTAGTATAATTGGAAAGAATGGTGAACTTATTGCCACCGGTAAGCAGACCAGAGGTAACTTGTTTCAGCTGAATGCCAAGATAAGTCAGTGTCTGATGGCGAAGTTTGATGACAGTTGGATATGGCATAGGAGACTTTGTCATATGAATTTTGATAATATTGTAAAGGCTAGTAAGATCAAGGCAGTAAGAGGATTGCCTTTGCTGAACAAACCGAAGAATGCTTTATGTAGAGAATTTCAACTTGGGAAGATTTATTCCTCAACTTTCAAAGGTAAGTCTTTCTTAGCATAGAACTTACTTGATCTTGTGCATACTGATTTGTGTGGTCCTATGAAAACTAGAAGTATTCAGGGAGATAGGTATTTCATGATTCTTACTGATGATTGCTCAAGAATGATGTGGGTAACATTCTTGAAAGACAAGTCTAAGGCGTTTGGAAAGTTCAAAGCCTTTAGAGCCTTAGTAGAGAAGCAAAGTGGTCAAAAGATAAAATGCCTAAGAATTGCTCAAGGAGGTAAATTCACTTCTGATGAATTCAACAAGTACTATGAAGATAGTGGTATCAAGAGGTAGTTGTCTACCCCAAGGACACCACAATAGAATGGCATAGCAAAAAGGAATAACAAGACTATAGTTGAAGCGGCCAAAACAATGTTGATCCAAGGAAAGGTAGCTCACACTTTTTGGAGAGAAGCGGTGAGCACTGCAGTCTATAATATGAACTGGGTACTCATCAAGGTAGGTAAAAATAAAATCCCTTATGAGTATTGGACCGGGAAGACTCCCACTGTGAGTTATTTTAAAGTATTTGGCAGTAAGTATTACATCAAGAGAGGTGAGCATCTGAGCAAGTTTGATGCTAAATGTGATGAAGGAATATTTTTGTGATATTCCACTAAGAGCAAAGCTCTCAAATACTACAATAATAGGACTCAAAAAATTGTTGAGAGTATCAATGTCAGGGTTGATGCATCCCCTGAGGAGCCTGAGGAAACCTGCAATGAGAAAGTGGAAGATGAACCGGGAATAGCCTTCTGGGAAGCGGTTAAGAAAGAAACAAGTAAAGACCTTAGTGTTCCTGTACTAGTAGAAGCTACAGAACAAGAAGTAAGTGAAGAAGAAGAGGAGAAGCAAGCAGAACCAGCTAGAGTCATTCCTAGATATGTGAAACTACATCATGATCTGAAGCAAATCATAGGAGATAAAGATGCAGAGATACTCAAAGAAGAAAGGTGAAAGAAAACTCTAGCATGATTTCTGAATTGGAGCCCAAGACTTCTAGAGAAGCACTTACATATGAAGACTGGATTAAGGCAATGGAAGAGGAGCTAGACTAGATAGAAAAGAATGCAACATGGTCCTTGGTACCCAGAGCAGAACACAAGAATGTCATAGGTACCAAATGGGTCTTCAGGAATAAGCTAAATGAAGGAGGCACAGTCGTGAGGAATAAGGCAAGACTTGTATGCAAGGGATATGCTCGGGAAGAGGGAGAAGACTATGGATAAACCTTTGCTCCTGTGGCTAGACTAGAAGGTGTCCAAATGCTACTTGCATTTGTAGCATTCAAGGTATTTAAGGTATACCAGATGGATGTGAAGTCTGCGTTCTTGAATGGAATCCTAGAAGAGGAAGTGTATTTTGAGAAACCGGATGGGTTTGCCTTATTAGAAGATAGTAACATGGTGTGTAGATTACACAAGGCCTTGTATGGATTGAAATAAGAACCAAGGGCATAGTATGAATGGCTACACTCTCATATTGTGAAAATAGGATTTCTGAGAACAAGTGAGGACAATAACATATACCTGAAATCTGAAGGTGATCAAATTCTGATCTGTGAAGTATTTGTAGATGACATAATCTTTGGAGGAGATGATGGAATGAGTCATGCTTTTGCAGATGAAATTAAGAAATAATTTGGGATGTATCTGATTGGAGAGATCAAGTTTTTCATTGGTTTACAAATTCAACAAATGAAAGAGGTTATCTTTATTACCCAATTCAAGTATGTCAAAGAGGTATTGAAGACCTTTAGTATGGAGGAGAGAAAACCGGTTGGTACACCGATGTTGACCAGCTATAAAATGACTAAGGAAGATGATTCAATGTTAGTGAATGTAGAGTATCAGTCAATGATCAGTAAGCTGCACTATGTCATGCACATCAAACTAGATATTGCTCATGCAGTGGGCATAGTAGCTCATTTTCAGAAGAGTCCAAGAGAATCCCACTTGGTAGTGGTAAAGAGGATTCTTAGATACCTGAAAGGGACTGTTGACTATGGATTGTGGTATCCATACAATGATGATTTTAATCTCAAAGTGTTTACCGATGCAGATTGGGTAGGTAATGTTTATAACTGAAAGAGCACAACCGGTGGAGCATTCTTTCTTGGTGGAAGACTAGTCTCCTAGACAAGTAAAAAGAAGAGCTGTGTTTCTCAGTCTATAGCTGAAGTAGAATATGTGGCAGCATTTATGAACTGCACTCAAGCAATCTAGATGAATCATATACTGAATGGCTTCAAAGTTCCCATATCTGAACCGGTGAGTATATTTTGTGATAATTCTAGTGCAATCAATATTTCCAAGAATCTGGTATTGCATGCTAGAACTAAGCACATTGAGCTCAAGTATCATTTCTTGAGAGAGAAGGTTCAAAACAGAGAGGTCGTATTACAACATGTTTCCAGTAAGGAGCAGCTAGCAGACATATTCACTAAGCCCTTACCAAAGACTACATTTACCTATTTGAGAGGTGAATTAGGGGTTTTGCCCCTTCATGAAGTAGACTAAAGATGTGTGCTCCACATCAGTTAGGTATTACAGTGAAAAATCTTTTAGATTTGATGTGTTGAAGGATGATACTCCATAGGGGGAGTAGCATAGTGGAGTATGGAAACTTGTGCCTCCACTTTGGCATTGTTGTCAAAGGGGGAGAAGATATATGATAGGGGAGAAGATATCTGTTGAAGATATTTTATGCACTGGTCTATGATGTTTATAATTGCAATGCTACATTAAGTATTGCCATCAATGCCAAAGGGGGAGATTGTTGGAATTTGATGAACCGGTATGTTGGCATATGATGATATGATGATAATGTATGTTGTCATTGATGTCAATATGCGTTCAGGAAGGTACACTAGTATGCACCAGTATGAAGCTTGGAAGTGGTACAAGTCAACCAGTATGAAGATTGAAAGAAGTTGTTACTAATGTTCAAGTTGGAGAACCGATATGAAGAGATGTAGTGAACCGGTGTTGGGGTTTCACCTAGTGTGACTATTGGTTGGTAGTCTCGGTTTTAGGGTTTCTAGTTTGGCAATCTAGCTTATGCGATGCAACCGATGATATTCTGTGATGAGTTAGCTAAGAAATCAGGATGAGATCGATATGCCAAGTCAGTTTTGTGCACGTGAAGGATTTCCTTGAGGATCTTGCATGTGAAGATCGATTGCATTAAATATCTACCTCAAGAATGAACATTCTTCTTAGCGGTATGAGAAGAAAGCATGATGGGTTACTAATTTCTATGTGTGGTGAAGAATGGATGATGTAGAATGACTTGTGATCTGCTTGAGATTGTTTCATTCTATGAAAACTATTTGGACGGTCAGGATTAGACCACTTGTAATTGTAAACCTAAGATGCTTAAGGTTTAGGGTTTGTGTTACTAACCTAATTCCTGTCTATAAGGTCAATGAGTTTTGATATTGTTTGTTGTTGGCAAAATTTGTATATGTATCTGAGTGATGAGATACTTGCCAGACTAGTGAGTGAAAACTACAGAGAGTGATTATAGAGTAGAGGAACTGAAAAGGATTTGCCTTAGAATATAGTGTTGCTATCAGATCAAAGTTTTACCTGTTGTCTTCTAACCATTTCAACAGAAGGAAAATCCCTTTGTCGGGTAGCTTTAACAGGCTTAGTGTAAATCCTCTAATCAGGTGACTCAAGTTCATTGAGTTCTTTAAATCCTCTATCGAGGTAACCTTTAACAGGGTTTCAACCTTTAACAAGGTATATAACCATCCCTTAACCAGGTGATCTTTAATAGGATTGGTTCCTAGGATAACCTTATTGTAAAGTCTTTAACTAAACTAGGCTCCTAACAGAGTGAGCTTCAAAAGAGTTCAAAACAAGCTTGTGGGTATTCATCCCCACCGTGGTTTTTCCCATTTGGGTTTCCACGTGAAAAATTTGTGCTATGAGTTGTGCATTTTTAATGTGATGATTAAGTGTTCTGTATTTAAGTGATTATGCATGTAGAGCTAATGATTATGCATGTAGTTTTACCAGTTTATGTTGTCTGAAGTCTTATTGTGTTTAACTGGTATTGCCATGGTTAAGTTTAGTAATGAAGACAACCAGTTAGCATTGTTTTAACTTGATAAGTTGCTGAGAAGTTTTGGTATGTACTAATTCACCCCCCCCCTCTTAGTACCAGTTAGGGTTTGAATGTTGGCTTGATATGATTGGTATGATTGATATAGTGGGTTGAAAGAAAAAGAAGGTTTACATGACTCTAATGTTGGTTGAACTGAGGTAGGAACAATTTTGTTGAAGAGTGAAGCTTGGCATGTTTGAATGGTTTCATAAGAAAAAGAAGGTTGGCCTGCTACTAATTCCCTCATGGCCATCACTTCTCTCATCATGTTTTCTAACCAGCCCTTATGGTTGTGAGGACTAGTCATGTCAGTCACTTGTTGTTGCAAAGTTTTGATTTGTTGAGATAAGGTTTCTATGGATGGTGATGGAATAGGAATGGAAGTGATGAATCCTCCACCTTCCCTACAAAATGTATAATATTAATCCATGATGTTTTCTTTATTGGTTTGGACCTAAGATCACAACATGTAAGATGTTTTCTCCATTTCTTTGAATGTGACAATGTTTAATTGAACTTGACCAACTTGTTTGAGTTGAGGTTGAGTTTGATCGATCCTCTGATTGTGTTTTGGACATTTGGGGTATGACTTTCTAGGATGATTATGCAACTAATGATGAACTAAAACAAACGTATATAAGGTCTAGACAAAGACTAAGGATGATAGTAAGAACATAAATGAGGACTATGCAAGGAGTAAGGACATAAATGAGGACTATGTAAGGACTTAGGATGATAATAAGGATGTAAATGAGGACTATGCAAGGACTAAGGACGATAATAAGGATGTAAATGAGGACTATGCAAGGACTAGGGATGATAAGAAGGACATAAATGAGGACTATGCAAGGACTAAGGACAATAATAAGGGCATAAATGAGGAATATGAAAGGACTAAGGATGATAATAAGGACATAAATGAGGACTAAGGATGATAATAAGGATGTAAATGAGGACTATGCAAGGACTACCTATGGTCACAAGTGTGCAAAATTTTGAGTTTTGACATTTCAAAAAAGGACTTTGTTTTCAGTAATTTTGTGTGTAGGACAAGTTTTGTGTTTTTTCAAGTCTGAGAACAATTGTTTGGAGGTAGATATAGCTGATTGAACTAGTTTTTCAAACAATCATAGAGAATTCAGAGATACGTAGGATAGGTCCTGAAATGTCCCAAAGCACTAACTCAATACTGGTCTGAAACAATGATACATAAAAAAGAACATAATACAATCTTAGGCTGGAAAATGGACACCATTCAATGAGGCCCTTATGAAATACCGAGACAAAATGAATAGATAGAGAGTCTGACAGTACTGGCTCCACTCTACGGTACACACTTCTTGTGCATGTCAGTCTCTCTTACCCCGAAGATCCAAAGATCTTATAGCCAAGGGATTCATGTATCATAGTGTAAGGTACATGAAGGGTATCTATGGGGTATGATCCGCACTCTCAAAATCACTGAATGTAGGGTTTTGGGCTACTAATTTGGTTCTTATTGTAGGGTTTTGAGGGGTCCCGATCCAATGATGGATTCTCAGAGTAAGCCACTTAAGACTTTAGTTGAACTTATCAGTGCAGGGAAGGCCCCCACATATGTTGAATTCACTCAACACTCTAGCTTCCTGACCAATATATTTATATAGTGGCTCGAAAAACCCGCTCGAGAGTACGTTGGGAGAGATGATATCCCCAACGCATCCCAATTCGAAGTACCTTTGTGGGGTGATGAAATCCCCAGTCAAAGATACCCCTCACTACGTGGAATAAAATAAAATTGGATGTCATTGTCACCTCCTTCCTTCCTCCCAAGACCCCGAAGGCGAGTGGAAAGTTAGTTAATGCAACAGTAGGTCCACCCCAAACACGATAAAAATTCTTTACCTTAAGAAAACCAAATGTGATTTAATCTAATGCAACCTAATTCACTTTCATTTTATAGCCCAAATTGAGGTGTTGAATACGCATGTGCATGTCCATTTTAAACACCAAATTGAAATATGAAGGCATGCATGTCAATTTTAACCGTTGTTGATTTTAAGCACCAAATCGAAGTGTTATACATACATGTCAATTTTAACCAATGTTAATTTTAAGCACCAAAAGCTAAAGTGTGAGATTGTGCATGTATGTCCATTTTAACCATTGTTGATTTTAAGCACCAAAAGCTAAAGTGTGAGATTGTGCATGCATGTCCACTTTAACCATTGTTAATTTTAAGCATCAAAAGATGAAGTGTGAGATTATAAGTATAATTGATCTAATACTAATCCGATCCTTTCTATAAATTTGCCACAGGCTACAAATAGATTATTAGCAGTAAAATCAAATCCACAGAAATCAGAGAATCAAAAATTGACAGAAACAAATGCGTGACAATACCTACGCGATTGCGTGACCCTGACAAAGCCAATGCATGAAAATAACAGAATGAATGCGTAATCCTAATAGATCATATGTGTGACAATAACAGATTGATTGCGTAATCCAAACAGGACGATTGCATGACAGATAGGCAGATAACACAAAAAATTAAAAAAAGAAACTAAACCCAATCAGAAACCTGCAAAATCAATTGTGAGGCCCTAGCTAAATCTCTCATCATCCATTCAATGTTAATTAGATCATATTTAACTTGATATGAGAGAACTAAGTTGTTATATCTATCAAAGGCTGGTTGATCTTCCCAATCTTGTATCTGCTTTTCTGCTTGGAGAACCCTTTCATAGTGTTTGGCCTATCTTCTTTGTTCCTTTGTCCTTCTGGCACCTAAAATCCTGAATTGTACCTTACGTGCCATAAACTGTTAAAACCAAAACATGCAATAAAAATAATTTGTTTCCAGATTTACTCAATTTCATGCAAAATCAAACAGATCAGAAAACAGAAAAGGAATGAAGATAAAATTATCAGAACAGAACAATCCAAAAAGAATGTGTAACAATATCAGATCGGTTGTGTGATCATGTAATGTCGATTGCGTGATGGGTTCCACATGAATGTGTAACCCTGTCTGATCAATTGCGTAGATATGTCTATGTGATTGCATGATGATGCAACCATGAATGTGTGACGAAGAGGTATGTCTTGAAATCTATGCAAACCTACACAAAAGGAAAAAATCCATATGATTTGCAAAAACAACACAGAAAACAGAGAAGGTTAATTAGTTGTTGTTCACATCAGGTTCACCAAAATGTAGCATGCTCAAATTCACCATTGCTAAATAGGAAATAAGGACAATCATGAAATCCTTAACTATCTAAGCAATTCAAACATAAAACCAATGAAATAGATGCAAAATGGAATTAAATTGAGCAATATGAAACTCCCTATTATGCATCATAGCTTCCATTTTCCTTCTTCTCTCTATGGTATGATGGCTCCCAGATATTGCACTAGCAACCTGCAATTGACACAAAGATTCAAAGTTCATGATCTAGAATAAATTATCCAAGATTGAGGAGGATTGAAAATGGAGATTGAATGCTCAATTTATAGATTTTTGGAGAAGATTGATTGAAACATGGAACAAATTGATCAAGAGGTGGAACTCAGGTGAGCTCACGTGAAAATTGATAGTTGAACTGCTGACTTGGAGGTGAAATAGAATAGATTGAATAGATTAATTGAGTTAACAGATTGAGAAAAAGCTAATTGAAAGAAGAAAAAGAATGATTGGAAGAAATAAAGAAGATGACCGAGAGAACTAGAAGATAAAAATAGAGACTGGAGAGATAAATGATTTAACTAATTAACTTATTGAATTAATTAATTTAGCATGTGCTTGCACTTTAACTTAGATTTTCAATTTAATCTTTGCATGAAATTTATTCAAATAATTGAATTTATTTAAATTTAATTTAGCATTTGAATATATTTAGAACTTGACTTTGATTTTCAATTTGGTTTTTGAAATCATGCACATGTATTAGAATTTGGAAGAAATAGAATAATTAATTAATTAAATAAATAATTCAAAGAAACTATTTAATTATTTTTAAAAAGGAATTTAATTAAATAATAAAGATTATTTAATTTAAAGGATTAAATCATAATTAATTAAATAATAAATATTCAATTAATATTTAGAAAAGGGTTAAATGATTAGATGATTAGAGATAGAAATTGAATAATTAGTAATTTATTTAAATAATAAAGATTATTTGAATTGAGAAATTAATCAGAATTAATTAAATAATAAATATTTAATTAACATTAGAAAATGATTAAATGATGATAGAATAGGAAATAGAATAATTAGTAAAATGACGAGGAAATATGAAATTAGAAGAAATAGTTAATTAACTTAATTAAAGAATTAAAGAATTATTTAATCAAGTAGATGAATAATTAGTACATGATCAATGAGATATTTTTAGGTGTCTACAACACTGATGGAGAAGGCTAGGAGTATGTTGAGTTGTGTTGGTCTAGAACAAAAAAAATTGGCTAAAGTTGTTGCCATTGCTTTCTACCTCATTAATAGGTCTCCTACATTAGCTCTTGTTGATAAAACACCTATGGAGACATGGTCAAGTCACAAGCCTTCATTGAGACATCTTAGATATTTTGGTTGTAAGGCATATGCACATGTGCCTAAGGAGAAGTGACCAAAGTTGGATAACAAAGCTATGAAATGTAGCTTTATCAGTTACAGTTATGGTGTGAAAGGATATAAGCTTTGGGACCCTGTTGCACAAAAAATAATTCATAGTAGAAGTGTTATTTTTAGAGAAATTAAGTCCCCTTCTGTTACATTCCAGCCAGAACAAACTAAACAGGAAGATGTGATTCAATTCCCTTCTATGCCTGAAACAGTTGAATCGATACCACTTGATTGACAAGAAGTTGAGAAGAGCTCATCTATCTCTAAATCATCAGAAGAGGAGGAAGAACCTCCAACTCAGCTTGTTGGAAGGTCTATAAGAAATAGACAACCACTTGAAAGGTATTCACCTGATGATTGGAGATGTATTTTTCCTTTGAATGCTAATGTGGATGAACCTAAATCTGTAGAAGAGGCATTACGTATGAAAGATGTTGAATCCTGGCAGATTGCTACGGAAGAAGAAATGGTAGCTTTGAAAGAATGATACATGGGATCTTGTACCATTTCCTAAAGGACAAAAGCATATTGGTTGCAAATGGGCATTCAAGAAATAGATTGGTTTAGATGAAATCATTGAGAAGTATAAAGCAAGGTTGGTTGCTAAAAGCTACTCTCAGGTTGAGGGTGTTACTTATGGTGAGATATTTTTTCCTGTTGCAAAAATTACACCCATTAGATTCTTTCTTTCTATTGTTGTTTCTTATGATTTAGAGGTTGAGAAAATGGATGTGAAAATTGCTTTCCTTCATGGTGATTTGTAGGAGGATATCTATATGATATAGCCTGAGCACTATGTGGTGAAAGGTAAAAATAATTTGTTCTGTAAATTGAAAAAATCTTTGTATGGCCTCAAACAGAGTCTTAGGATGTGGTACCAGAAATTTGATACATATGTGTTGAGTCTGGGATTTGAGTATTCTAAATCAGATCAGTGTGTTTATTATAAATATGATGGTGGTCATTTCCTGTACATTGCATTATATGTTGATGATATGTTATTCATTGGTAAAGGGAAAGGTATAATTTTAGAACTAAAGTCTCAGCTTACTACTAAATTTGAAATGAAATATCTTGGTGTTGTGAAACACATTATTGGGATAGAAATTAGAAGAGATAGAGTGAATGGAAAGCTATGGCTAAGCCATAGTAAGTATGTAAATTCAGTATTACAGAGGTTCAACATGCAGGATTGTAGACCATTGTGTGTTCCCTTCACAATTGGAATGCAATTATCTATTTAAGATTGTCCTACATCTTTATCAGAGATGGAAGATATGAGAAGAGTGCCTTACCAGATTGTAGTCAGGAGTTTGATGTATTCTATTGTCTGTACTAGACCAGACATTTCCCAAACAGTGGGATTTCTTTTTAGATATATGTCTAATCCTGGTAGAGCTCATTGGGATGCAGTCAAAAAAGTCTTCAGATAATTGAAGAGTACCTCAGAGTATTCTTTGTGTCATCATGATAATTTGGTTGGGGACATGACTTCCCTTGATATTCATGATTAAGTTCTAATTGATTAAAAAGCGGGTTTTAAGGACCCGAAACCATTACATCATATAAAGGAAGAGAGCAGCAAAAGGATTAAAAGTCTGCATAAAAAAGACTGGCCAAAAGACCAGCGAACAGAAAGAATAGCGAAACAACAAAACACAGCAAAGAGACCAAGGAGACACTACATAGCAATTTTCTTTAGCAGATCCTCTGCCTTTATCACCAACTCATCATAGGTCGCCCTGACTGCTTTCAGCTCCTCCAGATCCTTATTCACTTTCTTTTCCTTCCTCTTGCCTCTAGTGCAGGTTCTGGGACCTTGAGCTTCCCCTGTTCCTTCAGCGTCCAGGTCAATTTCCTAGATTTCCTTGTCGTCATCAAGCTTGCTGATGAGGGTATGAGTATTATTGGCCGAGATTTTCAGAATGCTAAGGCTCTGCTCTGCAATATTCTTAAGGCACTCCTCAATTTTTTCCACTTTGATGACTGTATCCGAGAGTGTTTTTTCACTAGTTTCCACAAGGGTTTTTCTGTCCAGCATCTCCTTTTCAATCTTCTCAAACATGGGGTTAAAAGCATCTCTGATGTCTTCTACTTTAGCAATAGTGTTTTTCAGATCCTCGATATAGTCAGCCATTGTATTCCCCTCTCCAATATTAATGGTCTCCAGAATCAGGACTCTGTTGCAAAGTTTTTTATACTCATCCGCAGCTTTCTTATACCCATCAATAAGCCATTCAATAGTTTTCATAAAACCATTCAAGGCCTCAGGAGGAGGGCCAGAAGAGGGAGTCACTTTTCCAGGGGTTACCTGTTCATTTTTAGGAATATGGAGGGCATAAATAGTGTCAGTGGCCCTGAGAGTCTCCTCCATTGTCTCCTTGTTCAGGCTGTGCTCGGCTTCCAGGGTCCTAGCTTGCTTGTCACCTTCCGGTTCCTTGCCAGTCTCCTCTACTTTCTTATGCTTTTTCTGGGTCTCGGCTTGGTTTTTACTTTTCTTCTTCAGCAACCCCTTAGGGTTCTTCTTCTCCTCAGAAAAATCTAAGTCCTCTTCTTCCGAAGAGATACTGATCAAGGGTTTGCTTTGAATTTTTTTGCTCTTAGAAGAAGAGGGTCTTGATTTCCTCTTCTTACTATTCTCATACTCTGAATCATCAGAGATATCCTCCTTATCAGTCGAGGAATCATTATCTGATTCCTCCTCCTCCAAAAAAGCAGAATCAGACATATCTTCCTCAGAGTCCACAAAGAGCTACATCCGGTTAATTTGACTGGCCTTTAAATGGTCATAAATGAGGACCATAAGACCTTGGTGCATTGTGGTATCTCCTAGAGGATTCTCTTTATAGGCTTTTAGGGAGGCATTCATTGAGCAGAGCAAGAAGTAAGGAAAATTCACCTTATCATTATGCCTAAAATGGTTTAACAAAACAAAATGATACCCATAGACTTTCGTAAACCTACCATCTAGAGTTATATACCGCATTGAAACAAAGAGAATTTCCCGCCAGGGTTTTGCAAAAGCCCTAGGCGGGTAATAAGTTTTGCTCAACTTTACCAGTCTTTTTTTCTCTTTCTCTGTAACTGGGTACCTTTCAATGGCTTCCCTGCTGACCTTCCTGTCTCTGTAGAAGTTGCAGCCCTCCCTGTTGAGACCCATAGCTTTAGCTATTAAACCTTCATCAATTTCCACCATTTGGTCACCCATTTTTAGCATGCCCTTCTTCCAATTTTTGCAGAAGAGGCTAGTTACCATTCCATCACCGCCGTGGAGTCTCTCTATGAAGCTCGAAAGACCACCCTTCTGCAAAATTCCCTACACCTCTTCTTTCTGTTTCCACTCCTTGCAACTACTTGGCTCATATTGTCTCCTATTTTCGCCCATGGTTTCGCTTCTCACAGCCAAATTTTGAAACTTACAGAACTGGTAAAACAAAGAGCTTTTCGGAGCTAAAAAAAAATACCCAGAAAGCGTGTGTGTCCTTAATGATCTGATTGATTATAAAACAAGTTTTGTTGGCATTGATGTTATAATGAGTGATTTTCTCTCTATAGAAGTAACTTGAACTGCTTACATCAGTAATTTTCATTATTACCCTATCAATCAAGAGTCTTTGGGGTACTTGATATCTTTCATCAATTATGATTTTTCTGACATCTTCGGGGAGTCCGCTCTCACCCATCCACGTGGTAATAGTCTCATTCTTAACCACCACATTTGCAGCCCAATCAGCAGAACAGTTGGCCTCCCGATAGATATGGGATATATGGCATTTTTTAAAGGTTCTAATGATGTCAATAGCAGAAATAATTATATTGTGAATCGACCATGAGGGCTTTGAAGTCCCATTGAGGCACTTTATTATATTATTAGAGTCCCCTTCTATCCAAAGATAGGGGCAGTTCCATTTTTTGGCTAGGATAATGCCTTGAAGGGCTGCCATAGCTTCCGCTTTATGATTGGTTTGAGTACCAATAAGGATAGCAATCATACCTTTGCAAATGCCTCTATGATCTCTGAGAATAGCTCCACAGCATAAAGGACCTGGGTTTCCTTTGGCTGCACCATCGAAATTGATTTTGAGCCAGCCTTGGGGTAGGGTTTATCATTTAGCTTCAAGCCTTTTATTGTAGCTGAGATTAGGACCATCAGTGATCTTCATACTCCACGCTCTTAAGATATTTGACTCCAGGGAGTTATTTGAGTAACAAGAAACCTCCATGATTCCCATATTTTCCTGGATAGCCCTTTGAATTTTCTAAAAAATAGTGTCTTGATTTAGGGACATATCCCTGAAAATTCAGTTGTTTCTTTCTTTCCAAAGACCCCACAAAATGTGAGGAAGAGAGAGCTGCCACATACATCTCAAAAAAGGGTTAGTCCATTGAATTTTCCAGGAGGAGAGCAAATCTCTGATGTTACTAGTAAACACCCAAGCTATACTAAAGGTCTTGAGGAAGCTTTCCCAAACAGAGGCCGAGAAGGAACAGTGGAGGGTAAGATGGTCCATAGACTCTTCCCCTTCAAAACACAACACACACTTATTTGGAAGGGCAAAACCTCTACCTTTTAGGTTGTCAACAGTGAGGATCTTATTTTGGAGGATAGTCCAGAAGAAAAAATTGATTTTAGGAGTGAGACCTTTTAACCAAGCTTTAGACCAGAAAGGATTTATAGGAGGAGGCGGGGAAAGGACATAATACATCGAAGACACAGTTAAAATACCTTTGGGATCATGTTTCCAAATCAAGGATTCCTCTTCATTATTCAACCAAATAGCAGACAAATGGGTCTTGAGCTTAGAAAGGCTAGGGTGGATACTATCAATGTTCTGCCAATTGTTCCCATCCCAGTAATCTGCCACTAAGGAGCCAAAAGAGCCAATACAGGAAGGGGCATGGGAGGCCCATTCATGGGAGTCCATAAGGGGTTTATCAAAAAGCCAGGGATCCTCCCAAAATCTAACTTTTCTGCCATTTCCATGTTTCCATATCACTCCTTTAGCAATCACATCTTTACATTTAGAAACATGGTTCCAAATATGGGATCCATTAATGCTAAAATCCGAATTAAGAAAAGAAGAGAGAGAAGAAGACAGAAGGGAATACTTACTTCTCCAAATTTTGCACCATTCAGAATCAGAATGAAACCATCTCCAAGCTTGTTTGGACAAGAGAGCTTCATTTAAAGTATGAATCCTCTTGAGACCCAGACCACCTTTGCTTTTGAGTCTACAGACCTGATCCCATGCCACCAAGGACATTCTTTGCTTTTCCTCAACCCCAGACCAAAGGAATCTTTTTTGAATTTTTTCAATAGCTTTAGCATACTTGACTGGAATTCTAAATAGACTAAGAGCATAAATAGAAATACTTTGAAGAGTATCTTTAAGGAGAAGGAGCTTACCAGCTTGACTTAAAAGGGCCCCTTTCCAACCTGCAAGTTTTTTGTGAAATTTGTCAACTAGAGAACTCCAAAAGGAATCAGGAGGGACAATCCCCATGGGGAGTCCAAGGTAGGTAGCAGGAAGGTCAGCAATATTAAACTCCAAAATTCTATTGATCCTCTATTGTCTTCTCTCAGGAGTATTAATGAAAAAGACATCACTTTTGGCCCAGTTAATAAGCTGCCCTATAGTAGAGACAAATTTGCTCAGAGTGCTCTTCAGTACTTTAGCTTCTGAGATACTTGATTCCCCCATAATAATTGTATCATCAACAAACTGCTGGTGTGAACAAATAAGGTCAGCAGAAGAAGGTTGGAGGCCCTTAAAGGACCCTTGCTGCACCAAATTATCCATGGTCCGACCAAAGCATTCTGCCAGAATAATGAAAAGGATTGGGGAGATAGGGTCTCCTTGCCTAAGACCTCTCGAGGCTTGGAAAAAAGTTGAAGGAGAACCATTGACAAGAATAGCAAAGGACGCAAATGAAGTAAGTTGGGAGAAAAGATCCACAACTCTAGGGGCAAACCCAAAAGAACTGAGAACTTTCTGAAGAAGAGACCAGTCAACCCTGTCATAGGCTTTGGAGAGGTCAAGCTTAAGGATGAGGCCCTACTTCTTAGCTCTAACAAGAGAGTGAATGTTCTCATGAACTGTGATAATGGAATCAAGAATTTTTCTTCCAGGAACAAACCCATTTTGCTGGTGTTTAATTAAGGCAGGAAGGACAGACAAAAGTCTAGAAGTAAGGACCTTAGAAATGATCTTGTAAAAGGAGTTGCAGAGGCTAATAGGTATGAATTTATCCAAAGAGTCAGCACCTTGAATCTTGGGGATAAGAGCAATAAAAGCACCATTGATTTCCTTCAAGAGTTTTCTAGCCCCAAAGAATTCCTTAACCCCATTGGTCACATCAGTCCCAATGATATCCCAAAAATCTTGGAAAAAGAACATTGGGAAACCATCAGGTCTAGGTGCTTTGTTGCCATCAAAGGAAAAAACAACATTTTTAATTTCTGAGATAGAGGGAATGGAAGAGAGGAAGGCATTATTTTGGGCATCAATGAGACAAGGAATGTTCTGAAGAAAAGAGGATTGAGCTTCAGCATCCAGACTGTGATCCCTCTTTAGGAGGTCCAAAAAATACCTCTTAGCTTTGTTCCTTATTTCATCTTCCTTGACCAGCTCCCCACTTTCCACAACTAGCTTGTTCATTCTGTTGACTTCTTTGTGCTTGATAGTCGACATATGGAAGAATCTTGTATTCTTGTCCCCTTCCTTGAGCCAAATGCATCTTGATCTCTGCTTCCAGAACAATTCCTCTTTGGCAATAATGTCATGGTATTTCTTAAGGATCTCGTTTTCATCAGCAATAGACACAGTACTGAAACCATCCTTCTAGATCTAGTCCTATATTTCTTTAAGGTTTTCCTAGATTTTACTCAGCCTCAAATATATTCCCAAAACTGTTCTTGTTCCAGAGTCGAATGTTGTCCTTCACACTTTTGAGCTTCTTAACAACTTTGAACATAGTCGTGCCCT
This sequence comes from Cryptomeria japonica, assembly GCF_030272615.1. Classification (NCBI taxonomy): domain Eukaryota; kingdom Viridiplantae; phylum Streptophyta; class Pinopsida; order Cupressales; family Cupressaceae; genus Cryptomeria; species Cryptomeria japonica. The sequence goes on along the minus strand of NC_081406.1, from coordinate 189,468,643 downwards.
CAACTTGGATACTCCACCATTTCTGAATATTTCTTTTAATATCGGGGTGAAGAGTCCACATTTTTTCAAATCTAAAGGGATAGTTTCTCCTTCTATTGATCAAGTCAGCATTGAAGGTTATTGGGAAATGATTGGATCCAACCCAGATATGGGCAGACAACGAATAGAAGTACTGACTATACCAGTCATCAGAAATAAGAGTTCGATCAAGACACACTTGGATAAGGTCATTACCATTTCGCCTATTAGTCCAAGTGAAATTGCAACCCTGTATCTCTAAGTCATTAAGAGCTTGGGAATTAATAAAATCCATAAGGGCCATCCTACTTTCCAACTAAGGAGGACTGCCTCCAAATTTGTCCTCCTCTTTCAAAGGTGTATTAAAGTCTCCCATAACCATCCAACTGAGATTTTTGAAGCTGTCCCTGGCCTATCTGATCTTTTTCCAAAAAGAGTTTCTAGCCTTTAAGGTATTAGGAGCATAAATATTTGTGAGAACCCATGAAGAACCATCTTTAAGATGCTCAAATTTGATACAGGAAAAGTTACTTTCCCGAACAATGACCTGACCTTTAATAGTGTTAAGATTCCAGATGGTAGCAATGCCTCCAAAAGCACCCTCAGAACTACCCCCACTAACATTACCATTTTTCAAGAACTTCAAAGATTCAACTTTTTCTCTACTCATTTTGGTTTTTTGAATAAGAAAAATATCAGGATTACTATCTCTTATCATATTCCTAATAATATCATGTTTATGGGGATTGTTTAGTCCCCTTATGTTCCAAGAGATTATCTTCATAGCTACTTACCAATTCCCAGCTCCTTGAGAGTTTTTTGAGTTCCATCTGCTATGTTCTTGTTGGCCTCCTTGTCTCTTACTTTGTGGTTAGAGGGCCGTCCTGGGGAAGAGGATATGTATCCCACATCAACTTGAGCTATTCTATTGGATTTCCTTATTAGAGATGTCGAGGGAGTTGCTGCTTTCTTGTTCCTGTATTTAGGTTGCTTCCATTCCATTTCTGTCACAGGAGCCACTTCCGGGTTGATGAGGATTTTGGAAATTTCTTCTTCATTACCCCATTTAGGAGTTTTGGAGTCAGATGAAACATTGTTTACTGTTCTTGAATTCTGATTTGAATCCGAAAGATTCACACCCAAAATAGCACATTTTTGGCCTTCTTGAATTTCATAACTAGGTATGGCTAGAGACGAGTCAATCCTTTCAACTTGGCGATCAGGGATCTCTCCTTCCTCAGGTTGGTAATCTCTTGCTTCCACTGCCTTGCTTTCATACGTGTCATCAACCACTTCAGCTATCTCATTTGGAGGATCATTCTGATCTTTCATTTCCTTTTTTTGAGTTGTTCTTATGGGACTGGCTTTGGTTGTTTCATTTCTCTCTGCTTCCTATATTGTGGGACTGAAGATAGAGTTTGAGGCTTCCTTTTGTTCCCCCAAAGGAAAAAAGTGATTGGAAATTTCTTCCTTATTTTCTGTATTTTTAACTTGCCACACCCGTTTCTCTAACATTTTCTGACTTTCAATCTGAGGTTTAAGCTGCTTGGGCTCCGCCTTTTTCTTGTTTGGGCAAGATTTTGCCTAATGACCTACTTTTTTACAGTGGAAGCAAAAGAAAGGAATAGTTTCATATTTGATATTTTGTTTCCAGGTTCCCAGTTTTGAAACTAGGTCAATTTGTTCTGGCATATCTGCCTCAGGGGCTACTCCAACACAGAACCTTGCATGGGTTAATCTTCTTTTTGAAGCTATGACTGGGTCTATAGAGAGCATCTTGCCAAAATAACTTGCTATTCCAGAGAAGATACTTTCTGCCCAATATTCAAGAGGCAGTCCTAGAAGCTTTATCCAAACTAGAACATGGGCTAGAAGAGAATCATTCATGTTTATTTCCAGGTGCCATTTTCTAAGAACCAGAGCTATCTTTCCTACCATCTAGGGGCTCCCACACAAGATCTTAATCTTATCTTCTTCACATGAAAAGGAATAAGACAGAAGACCTTTGGGTAGTGCCGAAACTTCAACATTTCCTTAAAGGGCCCATTTTCGTTTGACAAAGGCCCTGACAACTTCAATGTTAGGGCCCGAACCCATAAATTTCCCTACCAAGGAGTTCGACATACTATTGATATTATGGTCCAGAACCTGGTCAGGGATGGAGATAGAAAACTTACCACCAGAAGGGTTAGAAATGTTCTTAATAGGAGGAAGGGAGGATTTACCTGTTGGTCTAGTTCCAAAAAGGGAAGACCATGTTTTTCCCTCTCTCTCGCTATTCACGGGGTCATCTCGTGGAATGGGCTCCCCATTGGACCCTTCCCCCAGATGCCCAGATGAACCCGCTATCACCACAAATAGAGTACCATCAGACTGTGAGTCAACAACAACGACTGGAAAGTCCGGGGGCTTGTCCTTATCACCAATAGGACCTATGCCATTGATTTGGCCGATCTCACCATTGGAACCAGGGTTCCCGCCTTGCTGAGAATTTGAAATTTTGGCTCCCGCTCCCTTTCTCACTCCTGCTTCCACATTTGTTGATTCAGAATGGGCAGGTGATATTGATAGCAGAAGATCCACCAGTGCTTATGTGCTTACTTTATTTGGTGGTGCAATTAGTTGGATGAGTAAGCAACAAGTTGTGGTTGCTTTGTCCACTACGGAAGTAGAGAATATGGAAGCTACTCATTCTTGTAAAGAAGTCATTTAGCTTAAGTGACTATGTTCAAGTATTCAAATAAAATGAGTAGTGACAGTTTATTGTGATAGTCAGAGTGTGAACTGCCTAGCTAAGAACCCAACATTTCATGCCCAAATCAAGCACATTGATGTTCAGTATCATTTTGTTAGAAATATGGTTGAAGATGGTAGGGTGAAGATGATTAAGGTGGAGACTTTGATGAATGTTGTAGATTCTTTAACTAAAGTTGTGATCACAGATAATTTCAGATGGTGTTCAAATTCTATGGGCCTCATGGCCCCTGGCAATTAATTTTTTGTGTTGATACTCCCTTTTCTTTTGCAAGGTGCTCGACAAGTGGGAGAATATTGGGAAAATGGTGTCTCAACCTTGTATTTATATGAGGTTACTATTTATAGTAATTTTTTTGTTTGAGCACAAAATGGTGTGAAATTCTCCTCGAAGCTTCTGGTTGGCTAGATAAGCATGCCAGTAAATTTTTGTCACAAGATCGTAGCTAGTTTTGAAGATATAAAGGTTCCTATTTTTGGAGGGTATGATGAAAGGTTTAAAATTAATTTTGATGAATTTAGAGGCTCTTAAATGCCTTTAAAAGTGGGCATAAATGGCATATAATTTTACCAGGTGATAGAGCACTTCACAATCTTTCCAGCACTTCAAACGGTTTGTCAATCAGACACACAATTCACAAGTTATGGCCTTCGAGAATTGTGTTACACAGATCTGATACCGAGAGTAAACTAAGAGGGGGGTTGAATCAGGTTACTATCAGAAATAAAAACTATTGCATATTAAAACCTTTAAATCAGAGAAAAAAGAAACCAATATAATAAAAGATAAAACATGAAATCACAGTGTACACAACACCAATATTTTTGACATGGAAAACCTGGTAAAGGGAAAAACCATGGTGGGAAACCCTACCCACAATCAAATAATACTTCTGCAACAATATGTGAAATAATTACCATGGGGATTTCACTTGTAATCAGGCCAACCACTTAGAGATCGTTGCTCATCACAAAAGCGAATTCTCACTGACGTACAAAACATCGAACTACAATCCGGACAGAATCAACTATGAAAGTAGCATCTCCCAATGCTTGATACAGTTCTGGTTAAGCATAGATGTCTTCCTTGCAATACCAAAGACCTTCTGACGAATGATATATCACTTATTCGCATATAAACCTTTTTCTGACAATGCAGACATAACCAGTGATCCCATAGCTTCACATATTACATGAATAAGTCACCTATAAATACAAATCATCAACCTTATGATAAGGTCGGCTAAACCCTAAACCCAAAAACCCATAATAACAAAAATTACATTACATGGTACCACAAGACCAATATTATGGTTTTATTTACATAACATGGAGCTAATTCAAATATCCAAACAATTATATACACCAGAAATTTCATTAAGACCAAAATCCAGCCCGTTTCACCAACTAATAGAAACCCTCAGTGCAATAACATAGAAAGTCTAACTAGATCCAAATAGGACCACCATAACAACATGCCATCCAATGAAAAGTCACCAAACACAGAAAATAATCAAGAAGCGCCTTTAACATGATAGAAATTGATTGCATAAGCTGGACCAAAATCATCTGACCAAAACATTAAATAACGCTTACCAGTAAAGCTAACCAGTATGAGGAAATACCAACCGGGAACATAAGCAATAGTTACCAAAGCACCAAACCATGAACCAGAAGAATATGGCAAGCATATAACCATCCAGAATAAGCATCCAAAACCGCATCCAAGGATCTAATTACACCAGATCAAAATTGAAGCCAAAACCAAGACAAACCGAGATAGGTTCAACCGAGATAGTAGAGCCATATCCAACCGGAATGCATTGTTGACATCAATGACAACACTTAAACAAATCTAGAAAATGCCAACAATCACCCCCTTTAGCATTGATGGCAACACTGAATGTGAAAAACATCCAAGTGCCAAGGAATGTCAACAATCTCCCAAAAAACAAAACCTGAAATATCTCTAAGCCCCCATACAACATCTCTCCAAAAGATTTGATTGTTTTTCACATAAATACCATCTCTCCCCCTTTGACATCAATGAAAGAGGACAAATACCAAATCAAAAATACTAAACCAAACAGCTGACTACTCCCCCTAAGTAGTAGCATCATCTCATCAACCCAGATCAAAGAAAATATCTGACAAGCTTACCGGATTGATGCATTCTTGCATCTCTATGTCTCTTATGGAGGGTTGGTAACCCCCAAATGATCTCCAAGATATTCTAAAGTATCTTTAGGCAATAGTTTTGTAAGAATATATACAATCTTCTCCATAGTAGGCACATAAACCAATCCAACTTCCTTTGCTTCAACCTTTTCTTTCAAGAAATTATACCTTATAGAAATATGTTTTGATTTGGAATGAAATATTGGATTCTTTGACATATCAATAGTAGCAATATTATCATAGTGAATAGCAATAGGCTCATTATAACTTACCCTTAGATCTTTTAACATCTATTTCATCCATAAAATCTGAGTACAGTTGGTAGCAGCAACTACATACTTCCCTTCAGCAGTAGATAATGAAGTACATGATTGTTTCTTACTAAGCCATGAAACTAACTTCTTTCCAAGAAAGAATGCACTACCACTAGTGCTCTCCATTTCATCCACATCTCCTACCCAATCAAAATCTATATAGGCACATAGTCTGAAGTCATCATTCTTTGGATACCATAACCCAAGGTCTATTGTACTTGCCAAATATTTGAATATCCTCTTGACAACAATATCATGATTTCCTCTAGGATGTGACTGAAATCTAGAAGCAATACAAACATCATTCATTATATCAGGTCTAGTCTGAGTTAAGTACAACAATCCACCAATCATTGATTTGTATCTACTTGGATTGACTTTAGGAGATTCATCATCCTTTGACAATTTGCAACCGGTTATCATAGGAGTACCGACAGGTTTTGAATTCTCAAGTCCAAATTTCTTAAGCAATTACTTCACATACTTAATTTGACAAATGAAAATACCTTAATCAGTCTGTGTAATCTACAAACCTAAGAAAAATTTCATCTCGCCAATCATAGACATTTCAAATTCATTCTTCATATCATCAACAAATTTCATGCATAGGCTTTCTTCTCCTCTAAAAATGATATCATCCACAAAGACTTCAATAATCAGTATGTCATCATGCTCAATTTTGTAATATGGATTACTATCAGCATTACCTTTGCTAAAACTGAGCTTAGAATTATATCTATCCAATCTAGCATACCATAATCTAGGGGCTTGTTTTAATCCATATAAAGATTTATTCAATCTATAGACCATGTCCTTGTCTTTTGATAAAGAAAATCCATCAGATTTCTCAATGTAGACTTCATCCTCAAGATATCCATTCAAAAATGCACATTTGACATCCATCTTATATACTTTGTAGTTCTTGTGTGCAGCATAGACAAAAAATAGTCTTACCACTTCAATTATTGCAACCAAAGCATAAGTCTCACCATAATCAACTCATTCTTCCTGTGAGTAACCTTTGCAAACCAATCTAGCCTTGTTTCTTACGGCTAAAAGTACAAAGTTGTGTCACACCTTTATAAAGGAAATGGTCAAAGCTGATTCAAATTTTTTAAGTAAATCAATAGAAATTGAAATATATGTTTTGAATTTTGAAATGATGTAAACTAATAAAATTTATATTCTTTTGTCTATTTTATGTTTGTAATTTTAACAAAATTTTAAAAAATTATTTGAATGTTGTTTTTTATAAAGTAAACACTATAATTTAGTTGCTGATAAAATACTAAAATTGAAGTTACACAAGCCACCACACTTTATTTAGTAAATTTTACATTTTTTCATCGATTTTTTTGTGTATATTGATAATTTGAAACTTTAGTGCATGGAAATATTTTTAACTATTTTTTATAAATATATATTTTTCAATAAATTTGAAAAGTTGTGTGTGCTGAAATATAACTCTTTCCAATTCCCACCAACTTTTTTCTTAATTATTTATCCACATTAGAAAAGAATTATATCACCTTGACATAGATTCCTTTCTCTACTACATCATATTTTTTCAAAAATTTTAAATAAATTTTAGTATTTTTCCTTGAGAAGATAATCAACCTTGTATTTTCATGTTGATGACCTACTTTCAATAAAAATAAAATATAAAATATAAAAACTAAAAAAAATATTAAAAGATATATATATTTTGGAAAATTCACTTATAGATCTATAAAAGGGTATTTTTACATTTCAAAAAAAATATTATTTATAAGAGTAGGAGTTGTTGAAACATCGAGTTTTTTTATTTTTTATTTTTTGGGGGTATAAAACTTAGTAGACACTTCCAATTGGAAAAGTTGTGGTCCATATATAACGTAGCTATAATGAATCTATATAGACCATATGTTTGACTAAAACTAACTTTTAGTTAGAATTACTTAAATTCACTTATGCTAATAAGTTAGCCTGAAACGTGACACAGTTTTGTGCTTTTACCCTTACAACTTGACCTTCCTCATTCAATTTGTTCTTGAAAAACCCATTTAATTCCAATAATATTCTTATCTTTAGGTCTAGGAACTAATTCCCATGTCTTATTCTTGTCTATCTGATCTAATTCTTCTTCCATTGCTTTCATCTAATTTTTATCTTTCCTTGCTTCAATAAATGATTTCGGTTCAATTTAAGAAATAAAACATACCTCTTTAACAGCTAGCCTTCTTCTAGTCATCACAACTTTGCTTTTATCTCCAATGATTTGATCTTCAAAATGAATGAGTTTCACATACCTGGGAGTCTTTGAATTTTCTTGATTCACTAACTCTTTGTGTTGTTCAACAGTCACAATTGAATTTACTGATGTTGCCAGAGTCACTGGTTCACTATTCTAAACTAATTCTTGCATTACCGGTTTAGGTCTGATAAATTCATCTTTCGGTCCACAGTCATATGATCTGATCTGATTGTTGCCCTATTCATCCACCTTAACATTTATGCTCTCCATTATCCTATTCAATATTTTATTATAACATCTATATGATTTACTGTTAATAGAATAACCCAAAAATATTCCTTCAGCACTTCTAGGATCAAATTTTCCCAATGTATCATCTCTTCTAATGTAGCATTTACTTCCAAAAATTCAAAAATATCTAATAGTAGGAGTATGACCAAACCATAATTAATAAGGAGTCTTACCGATATCACCTTTTATGTGTACTCTATTGAAAGTGTATAACAGTATTGGAAACTTCCCTCCAATAGATATCAAACAATTTAGCTTCAATTATCGTTATCCTTTCCACATCAAATATGGTTCTATTTTTCCTTTCCACCAATCCATTATGTTGTGGAGTTTTGGGTGCAGAAAGTTGTTGAATTCACCAAATGTAAACTCACCACCTTGATTTCATCTTAAGAATTTTATCTTCAGTCATGTCTTAGTCTCAACCATAGCTTTGAAGATTCTAAATTTCTCAAGAGCTTCTGATTTTTCTTTTAAAAATGCTACCCACATCATTCTAGAGGAGTCATCAATAAGTAACACAAAATATCTATCACCTTCAAAAAATTTAGTCCTTATCAGTCCATATAGATCAACATGAATAAGGTCAAGAATTTATTTAGATTTATCATGTATTCTTTTAAACTAAGTTCTAACTTGTTTACCCATTTAACATTCTCTACATACCGAATTATGAGGTTTGACAATCTTGGACAAATCTTTGGCAGCCTATGTTGAACTGATCTTTAGTATGCTGATGAGCCTATATATTGACCATATTATTTCATTTTTTTATGATACTTTACCTCATGCTTATAATGTCCTTCCAAGCCATTTCCAAACATTATCTTGGTCTTGTGAAGCATTAACTAGGATTAATGGTGTTTGATATGCATATGTATGTCTACCTAGTTAATGCTAAATAAAGGTAAAATGTTATAATAAATGGTTATTATTGAATGTAAAGTATTTTGAAATGATTAAAATATTATTTGTAAGTGATTTGAGTCATTCATACAGCTAGAAGGAAGGAGGAGCAAGTTGGTAATTGACAAATGTAGCAGTTGACTGAAAGAGCAGAAAAAGTCAAAAGACCAGTTTCAGTAAAATGGTCATATCTCCATCGTTTCCTAATGAAATTAATATTTTCAAAATGATCTCGAAAGATGAAAAGGAGGTCCAAAATGGGTTTAAACCGTTTGAGTTGATTCATAATAGTTAATGAGAAGAATTCATCAGAACTTGACTAAGACAAACTAGCAAATTTCCAGACAACAGTTAAATATTGAGTTCTAGTTCAACTTGGACTCTTCTACCTCTTGATGAGTTCGTGTATTTGAAGCTATTGAAGTCAAGAAACATTGGAGAATATTATGGAAATAATATTTAATGATTCGTAAAATAATTATAACATGTTTTGTACACATGTTCAACCATGACTGTACTTTATAATTGTATAGTTCGAAGAGGATTAGAACTCTCTCAACTCTTGTTAGTTTAATTTTTATTATCAATCATGAGTAAAATAGGTCATCTCCTTTTTGTCATAGGGGAAATTAAATTTGTAATAAGTTGTTGAGTTTGTAATTACTTCAATTCTCAAGCCTCAAGCATAAATCTAAGATTTTGTTGAGTTGTGAGTAAGTAGTGTTAAAAGTAGTATTGAGAATAGTGTAGAGAGTATCCAGTTAGTGTTGAGTCTTGTTAATGGTGTCCAATTTCAATAAGAAAGTGTGATACATGTCCATGTAATATTTGATTTATAATAAGAAGATTATTTGAGCATTGAAGCTTGTCTATTGAAGATGGAATGCTAATGACAAATTGAAGCAACTCAAGCAAGGGCCACTTGAGGAACTGTGATTTCATCATAGTTTAGATTTTTATTCATTATGCTTACTTTAATTAGTAAGTTGGTTATGATAGGTTTTGTTTTTAGCATATTTTTTTTCTCTAATTTTAGAACAGTTGTCTTGTAGTCACTGTTATTGCAAATAACTAGTCATCCTGCAGCCACTACTATTGCAAATAACTAGTCATCCCACAGCCACTACTATTGCAAATAACCAGTCATCCTACAGCCACTGTTGTTGCAAATAACTAGTCATCCTCCAACCATTGCTGTGTAGTTAGTTTTATTTCCAGCATAGTCATGTTTTCAATTCAGTTTATTATTCTGAATTTTTTTGTTATACACAACTAAAATAATAACTTAGAAGGCTTCCATAGTGAATATACAGTGTTGTCTCATTTCAAGTTCACATCCCTGGGCTGATAATTAAATGTAACTTCTAATTCATGAAGGGTTTCTTAGTATGAATAAAAATCCCTGATCTATGAATTAGTATTTCAACCTCAATTGCAATTAAAAAGCTCAACATTTTTGGCATCGTTCTTGGGGATGAGTCAAGCTGTGAGAGTCACTAAGTTGTTTTAGAAGTCAATGAAGCACAATAACCAAGATCCAATATCATTTGAAGCAAGTTTGAAATCAATGAAAACATGTTCTCAAACATCATAGAGGAATTTTGTTCATGTATTGATGACAAGGTGTTGATTTGTGAGAAGGTAAAGGAAGATAACCTTATTTTGCAAAATGAAGAAGTTACCAATGTTGGCTTGATGATAATTGTAATGGATGACTTCATATGTTGTCATTGATAGCACATTTATACACACACATATGTTCACATTGTCATCTTAGTTTAGACAAACCGGTATTACTTCTAAGTCTTTGTATTGCAAAACCGGTATTATATGTGTAGACAAACGGTATATGCAGGAGTGGCTTGACACCAGCTTGGAGATTCAATGGAGATCTTCAAAGAAGCAAATAGAGGACAATAATTCTATGAGTTGGATGAGGTTAACTCTTAACCGGTACCGGTGTTCCAACTGATTTCACTAATTGTGTGATGATTTATCTCTAAATCGATAGATTTGGTGGCAATTTGTGATGAGTTATGTTAGATTGTCCAGATACACTGCACCTAGGAAATTATTATATGATTCCTGAGCCAACATAAAATCTAATGTCTATATAATGACATTATGATGAACTATTTTTATCATGTGAAATAGAAGTGTTAAGTTGTTGCGATTTACTGAAGGCATAGTAGAGTATGTCGGTGATGTAGTTTTAAGTGAGCAGAAGAGGATCTATTCAAGTAAGTTGTGCTACTTTTAGATCACACCACTTGTTGTTTACTAATCACTACAATAGTCAAATCCCTTAACTAGGTAAGCTATAACAAGCTTCATTGTACAAATATTCTAACAAGGTGATCCATTAGTTTTGGTTTGAAATCCTATACCGAGGTTACTCCTAACAAGATACTACCTTTAACAGGACATAGCTCTTAACAGAGCTTTGGGATATTTAATAGGATTCGCTCCTAGCATAGCACTTTTGTAGACCTTAACCGGTCAGTTACCTATTACTGCAGATAGTTAACTTGTGAGTCCCATCTCACCGTGGTTTTTCCTAGTTGGTTTTTCCATGTATAATCACTTGTGTTATGGTGGATATTTTACTTGTTGTGGATGCTTTAATATCATTTTGGATTGCATGCATAGTACTATATAAACTGGTTAAGTATCGTTACTATTCTAGGTTTCTAGTGGTATTGTTTTGTTGTCAATGATTCACACCCCCCCCCCCCCTCTCAGTGCTTTATAATTCTATTAACCATACATAAGGTTGCTAAACATGATGTCAAATCAGAAGTCTTACTTCAAGAAGAGAGCTGCCATAAAGATAAATTCTGTCCTCTAATGCTGAAAAGTAAAGAAGATATTGATGAAGACATGTTTTGGGATGACTTAGAGAATTTTTTCTTAAATTTGGATGCAAAACAAGTATCTTTTATACAATAAAATCATGAGCAGCAAGAGAAAAGTGCAGAAATTTTTATGTTTCAGTCAAATAAGTCACACAAAATGGAGTTTACAAATCAAGAAGAGGACAAAGAGGTAGCCCATCAACACAAAAGCACCAAGGAGGGTTCTAAATTTGTCCTTTCACAAGGATGTCCCATTAGACATCTAGCTAAGAAGGAGGCAAGAAAATCATCACAACTTATTACATCCAAGCATGAAGTTGTAGTTGTAGATGAAGCTAAATTTCTAGTTGCAGCTGAAGAAGAATGGTATCAGCTCTCTTATCCACTTCAAAACAACAGTATGATCAATGTGAAGTTGTAAGTGAGTTTGTTAATGTCTTTGAAAATTCATTACAACTGTTTGTTAAGTTTCTATGGATATTGAAACTTTTTATGGTTACACATAAGTGTGTGAAGCATTGTAAGTTGCTGAGAAAGGGCAAATATTTCACAAAACTAGTGAATGGTTTTATTTGATTGAGTCTTATTTGCTGGTTAGTGTAGGTTAGGATAGGTTAGAATAGGTTTTTCATCCAATAAGTTCTCTTGCACAATGTCATACATGTTTTTTTCTTCAATTGTTCATGCATAGTTAGCTAGGTGTTGTCTAGTGCAGTTGTTTCCCCAAATTCTTCTTGTTTAAATGACTCTTTCAGAGGTGTTAACAACTGGTTTGTTGTTCATATTTCAAGGTCACTTATTTTTCAAGGTTGTGAGTTGGTCATGTCTTCAATTTTGAAAGAGAGTCTTTGCATATGTCAAAAAAGTTTCCATTAGGTAGTTGGGTCTTCATGGAATAAAAAATGTCTATCCAAATGGTGTAGTCCAATTGATCTAGTCATGTTCTAAGTTACTTGTAGCAGTTGTAGTGTGACTAAATAGTAAACCTACACAATCTTTCAAAATTCTACAACAACTCTTAATGTCAAATATGAAACACTCTTCAAGGGACCTATACAATCAATTCTTTAGGGACCTATACTTTCATCTCTTCACCAAATTTCCAACTTTTCAAATCATTAAAGGTACTTACATTTATGATTTCTATTTATTTGTAATATTTATCATTTTTGGTTAATTAACTATCTATGCATTACAATGTGTTTTTCAATTATCATTTTTTTGGTTTCATGCTTCATAACTTATTTATTTTTCCACCCTCATCCATTCATTGTCATTTAAGGACAAATGACCTTTCAACTGGGGGAAATATTCATGTCTTGTATTGTTGTCCTACACCATAAAAAGATGATCTTTCCATAGTTTCATATATTCGTACTTACCTTCTAGATTCATGAATATAATTTCTTCATTTGACATGCTTTTCAAATTCTTTCCCTTTTCCATTATTTTTTCAAAGTGACAAAAGAGAAGAGTATTTAAGGGCAACTATACCAAACAAGAATGACACTCTTGAGACAATGACAAGGAGTAACAAAGTACAAATTATAGCAGGGATGTAGATTAAAAAATCTTTTAGTGCAACAATAAAAAATGAAAGAACAATGAAAAATATTATCATATGAAGAATTCAAAATATAAGAAAGCATGATACAAAGATGAAGGAAGTTGACAAGAAGACAATGATGAGAATGAAGCATATTAGTACAGCAACAAAGAAGTTTCTACAAATTGATCATACACAGCAAAAGAGATGATGGAACAAGATCAAGGAATGATTATAAATAGAAAAGCATGCAAAGAATATTTTTAAATCCCTTTTAGCATCAAATACAATGAGAAGAAAAAACAAGAGCCAAGGAAGAGGATATGACAGTCACAGAATTTCATGCATAAACAATGCCTACTCCTTGCTTGAGGACAAGCAAGATTTCAGTTGGGAGGAATGATGAGCCTATAAATTGACCATATTATTTCATGTTTTATGATACTTTACCTCATGTTTATAATGTCCTTCCAAGCCATTTTCAAACATTACCTTGGTCTTGTGAAGCATTAACTAGGATTAATGGTGTTTGATATGCATATGTATGTCTAGCTAGTTAATGCTAAATAAAGGTAAAATATTCTAATAAATAGTTATTATTGAATGTAAAGTATTTTAAAATTATTAACATATTTTTTGTAAGTTATTTGAGTCGTTCATACAGTTAGAAGGAAGGAGGAGCAAGTTGGCAATTGACAGATGTAGTGGTTGACTGAAAGTGTCAAAAAAATCAAAAGACCAGTTTCAGTTTCAGTAAAATGGTTAGATGAAAAGGAGATCTAAAATGGGTTTAAACCATATGAGTTGATTCTTAACATTTATTGAGCAACATTCACCATAAGTTGACTAAGACAAACTAGCATATTTTTAGGGAGCAATTAAAGATTGAGTTCTAGTTCAACTTGGACTCTTCTACATCTTGATGAGTTTGTGTATTTGATGTTATTGAAGTCAAGAAACATTGGAGAAGATTGTGGAAGCAATATTTTATGATTCATAAATAATTATAACATGTTTTGTACACATGTTCAAGCATGACTGTACTTTGTAGTTGTAGAGTTCGAAGAGGATTAGAACTTTCTCAAATCTTGTTAGTTTAATCTTTATTATCAGTCATGAGTAGAATAAGTCATCTCCTTTTTGTCATAAGAGAAATGACATTTGTAATAAGTTTTTGAGTTTGTAATTACTTCAACTCTCATGTTGAGTTGTGAGTAAGTAGTGTTAAAAGTAGTGTTGAGAATAGTGTAGAGAGTATCCAGTTAGTGTTGAGTCTTGTTAATGGTGTCCAATTTCAATTAGCAAGTCTGATACATGTCCATGTACTATTTGATTTGCAATAAGAAGATTATTTGAGCATTGAAGCTTGTCTATTGAAGATGGAATTCTAATGCAAGATTGAAGAAACTCAAGAAAGGGCCACTTGAGGAACTGTGAATAAAAATCTAAACTATGATGAAATCACAGTTCCTCAAGTGGCCCTTGCTTGAGTTGCTTCAATCTGTCATTAGCATTCCATCTTCAATAGACAAGCTTCAATGCTTAAATAATATTCTTATTGAAAATCAAATATTACATGGACATGTATCAAACTTGCTGATTGAAATTGGACACCATTAACAAGACTCAACACTAACTGGATACTCTTTACACTATTCTAAACACTACTTACTCGCAACTCAAGAAAATCTCATATTTATGCTTGAGGCTTGAGAGTTGAAGTAATTAAAAACTCAGCTTATTACAAATTTCATTTCTCCTATGATAGCAAGGAGATGACTTATTCTACTCATGATTGATAATAAAGATTAAAATAACAAGAGTTGAGAGAGTTCTAATCCCCTTCGAACTCTACAACTATAAAGTACAGTCATGGTTGAACATGTGTACAAAATATGTTATAATTATTTATGAATTATAAAATATTGTTTCCAAAATCTTCTCCGATGTTTCTTGACTTCAATAATTTCAAATACATGAACTCATCAAGAGGTAGAATAGTCCAAGTTGAACTAGAACTCAATCTTTAACTACTGCCTAGAAATCTGCTAGTTTGTCTCAATCAACTTCTGGTGAATTCTTCTCATTAACTATTGTGAATCAGCTCAAATAGTTTAAACCCATTTTATATCTCCTTTTCATATTTCCAAATCATTTTAAAAACCTTAGTTTTGTTAAGAAACGAGTGAGGTATGACCATTTTATTGAAACTGGTCTTTTGACTTTTTCTGCACTTTCAGTCAACTCCTACATCTATCAATTGCCAACTTGCTCCTCCTTCCTTCTAGTTGTATGAATGAATAAAATCACTTAAAAACAATATGTTAGACATTTCAAAATACGTTACATTCAATAATAACTATTTATTATAATATTTTACCTTTATTTAGCATTAACTAGCTAGACATACATATGCATATCAAACACCATTAACCCTAGTTAATGCTTCACAAGACCAAGGTAATGTTTGGAAATGGCTTGGAAGGAAATTATAAACATGAGGTTAAGTAACATAAAACATAAAATAATATGGTCAATTTATAGGCTCATCATTCCTCCCAGTTGAAATCTTTCTTGTCCTCAAGCAAGGAGTAGGCATTGTTTATGCATGAAATTCTTTGACTATCATATCCTCTACCTTGGCTCTTGTCTTTTCTTCTCATTGTATTTGATGCTACAAGGGATTTGAAAATATTCTTTCCATTCTTTTCTATTTATAATTGTAGCGTCGTAAATTGTACGCACTTGCTAGGGTGGTACAATTTCACACCTAGTTTAGCACCCACCTTAGTGCATTTTACATTCTGCATTGCATTTCTCCTTAAGCACTTAATTAATCAAATTAATTAGGTCTAAGGTCCTATTTAATCATTCTCTACATCATAAAATTGGGCCCTTTTCACTAAAGCGCGGCCTTCGCATTTTATTCCTCCAATACACCACTTAATCAAAAACCCTAATTAAGTCCAATTTCAAACTTGGGGGCTTGGTTTCAGGGTCAAAACATCTCGAAATCACCTGTAACTTCGGGATTCTCTCTAAAATCATCATATCCGATGGCCCTGAAAATTTGGTGAAAAGTTGTCGGGACCGTGGCGCCCGGAGTGCAACATGGTCCCGGACATTTTTCCCAAAATTTTAGGAGCGCGATCCAATCATAAAATAAAGCTTAACTCCAAGAAATTGGTGGGATATTCAATCTCTAGGTCGGCCAAAATATGAATTTACGACCTAGGGTTTCATACATAAAAGCTCTCTTTCCTCATTTGAAGGGATCCGATTTTTGTTTCCAGGAACTTCATATGCAGCGAAAGAGAAGATCTTTGAAGACTTCAACATCTTACAACATCCTTCTATCAAGCATCTATCAAATTCATTCATCCACTTAGGGCTTGGAAGACATTGAAGAACAATAGGAGATTACCGACTGAAGATTGGCTTGTACTCCTCCCTTGAGGGTTGGGTATGATTTCATGTTGTTTTCATGTCCTTACATAAGCTTTAATACATCATTTATTCATGCTTTAGATCACATTGCATCTTGATTTAGAGCATTTACACTATCATTTACAAGCAATTACGGTTTACTTTCTAGGTTGCTCTAGTTTGCTTTCTTGCATTTTAGGACCTTGCACACACACTAGGTCTACACACACAATACATTTTACAAAACAACTTGGCTATTCATGGAGGTGGAAATCACCGAAGTGGGGGTTTGACTAAGGCAAAACCCTATATAGCCGCCCATACACCCCTTTTCAGATATCATTGCAAGTTTCGGGATTCGGACGACGCCGCGAGATACAGATCCGGAGAAAGAAGGTCGAGACAGCACTCTGTATCAAATTGCAGAGCAGAAGACTAGGACAGGAGCGCTGGGCGCCCTGGTCCTGCCAGGACAGGGGCGTTTGGCGCCCTGGTCCCTAGGACAGAGGCGCTGGGCGCCATGGTCCTCCAGACAGACAGCTTTCAGATAGTTTTCCCGACAGTGTTTTAGAGTGCAGAACAGCAGTTTCCGGTGCAGTTTTCAGGACAGTGGTGCCCGCACCCCCGTCCCGAACATTTTCAGTCTGATTTTGACTCCAGGTACACATCTGCATTCTTATTTCATCCTTGTATTTACAGTTGTTCATTGTTTAATCTCAATTCTGCAATCTTGTTATTAGTTCATACTTGCATTTTGGGATTAGGGTTTGAACTCGCATTACTTGATCTTACAATTTCAACAAGGGAATAGAAATCCTAATAGATATCCCATGACTCTCTCTTTCACCAAAAGAAGTAGCCAATTGTGCGATATCTCTAGGCTCTTTCGTATTTCGTAATGTGTGTCAAAAGGTAGGATTAGGGCATGATTAACCTAGTCTCGCTTTTTCCCCCACACATTTTGGTGAACCCGACGTGAATCTATCATTGCTTCCTCTTGCATTACATTTGTTAGATCTAGATCTAGATTTAGTGTGTTTTTATTTCATTTTCAAAAAAAAAAAAAAAAAAGTGTGTTTCTTTGCATTGTGTGTTTAAATTTTATGCAATCTTTTCAAAATGTCAGATTTTTATTTGCAAAATGTTCATGCTTTTGATGATTATTATGAGTATAGCCAAGATGAATTAGATGAAGCTTTAGATGAGTTTTTAAACCCTAAAGATGCCAAACCTTCATTTTACCAAAAACTCATAAACCTTGTTACTATGCCATTTAGGTGTGATGAGAAAGATAAGTCGAATGATTCCTCTCAAGGATACATTCCTATCAACTCTTCCCCTGAACCTAGTAACATGGTTGTTTTCAATAATCCCCTCTATGAGGAGATGTCTCCTTTTGAATCAAAAGACAAACCTTTTAACCGATATGATCATGCTTTGTTGGATGATGCTCTTGATGACTTTGTGACTTTATCGAAATCTTTAGACAAGAACAAGGCCTCTAAATTGGTTAACATGATAAACTTGAATGAACATAATAAGCCTCTCTTTGAAGTCCAAGGTGCTTATCCTTCTCCCACCTTTCAAGTTCTTAAATCACCTCTCCTTACTGTCCAAGGAAGGTATGATCATGATTCCTTTCGTACCCCGAATAAACCAATCATCACCGTGCAAGGAAGAAAACCTGTAAGTCCTTACAGTTATGCTAAACAAATAACTAGAGAGAGTTATCATGCAATTGCCCATACTTATCATACTAGAAATAATAGGCAACCTAATCCTCCTCCTGTTATTCCAGTTTCCCGTCCTAATCCTCAACCAATTCTTCCTCAAGCTCCCCGTATTTTGCAAGTTATGGGTAAGGAATATGATCTCATAGAACAACTTAAAGCTACCCCTGCTAAGATATCCCTTTGGGATTTGATTCAAACTTCTTCCGCTTATCATGGAATGTTACAAGATGCCTTGAAAGATTTGAATGTTCCTCCACCGAATACATCTAGTAATATAGCATCTTTTGTTAACTCTGTGATGAATCCTAAAGCTCAAATTGTGTTTACCCAAGATGAGTTGCCTACTAGTGAAATTCAACAACAATATGATCCCTTGATGATTGTGGTTATCATGAAAGACACTGCTATAAGACGAACACTAGTAGATAATGGCTCTGGCCTTAATGTGTGTAGCATTAATTTATTGCATAAGATGAATGTGGATACGTCTCTTATGGAGCCTGACTCTCGTCCCATTCGTGGCTTTGACAATGTGGCTAAGACTTCATTAGGTATCATCACCTTACCTCTCACAATAGGACCTGTTACTTTGCCTACTCCTATCCATGTTATGCCAGGAAATTTAACATATAACTTGTTATTAGGGAGGCCTTGGATTCACAGCATGCAAGTTGTCCCCTCTACATTGCATAGACAAGTTAAATTCGTTTATAACAATAAGACATACACTTTGATGGGTGATACTAATTTTCAAGCTTGTCTGCAAACATCTACTTCCAAAGGGAGTTCTTCTAAGCCATCCTCGTCTAGTGATGACTCTTTAAACAAGAAACCTATCGATGAATCCTCGCTCTCTGATGATCAGAATTCTTTGGAAGAGTCTAGAGCTCCTGAAGAGGATCCTTCTCGACTTGAAACTACACATAAAAAGGATTTTGATCCTGAGAAGGTTCTCGCAGAGGATGATTGGGGATCTCTTGAATTTAACCCTACCTTTGTAGGTGAATATAAGGTTCCTTCTAGAGAAATTAAAATTGAAAAGAAGGAAGAAGCTGAAAATCATAAAGTTGAAAAGAAAGAAGAAGCTAAAAATCAATCAACCTTACCTGAATCTATGAGTAATAATTTTGTGGCTGCTTCTCAAACTTCTTCTCCTCACATCTATAATTATGAAGAGTTTGATTCTTTGTCTTATGAAAAACCACCTTCTCTTCCTGAAATGGCTGATCGTTATGGTCATGGTTTTCGCATTTTTGCTAAGCATGGGTATCATGGAAAAGGTTGTGGTGCTCATGAACAAGGGATAAGAGTTCCTCTAGAGACTAATTTTCACAATTATGCCTTTGGACTTGGCTATAATCCCTGCAGACGTACTAAAGCTTCTAAAAGACTATGCATTAGTGTTAATGCTATTTCTACATCTCTATCAATGCAGCACCCTGAGTATATTGATGGGGATCCTTCGGGTGACTGTGCTTTGGATATCTTCCCTACCGATGATGCTTTAGCTGAGTTCTTGGGAGCCTATGACACTCTTCCTCGTTATCATCACAATAGGGGACTCCCTTATTGTTTGAACACTGAAGCCTATTTTGGAAAAGAGATTGATAATGATGAGATTGTGAAAGAATTCCCTCAGTTAAAGGACACTCCTCAACAAAGTAATCTTCTCATAAGTGATACCACTGATGTTAAGATAGACCTTTGCAATAAAGAGAAAGTTATTAAAATTGGAAAATGTTTGGATGAAGAGGAACAGAAACAATATGAAGAACTATTGCATGAATTCCCTGAGATCTTTGCTTGGACATATTCTGACATGCCTGGTATAGATCCTAAGATTGTTACTCATAATATTGTCTTAGTTCCTGATGCTAAGCCCGTGAAACAAAAAATTCAAAAAATGAATCCTAAGGTGGCTCTGCTTGTTAAGGCTGAGATTGAAAAATTATTGGAGGCTGGATTTATCCGCCCTATTGACTATTCCCCATGGATTTCAAATATTGTCACTGTGGCTAAACCAGATAACAAAATAAGAATGTGTACTAACTTTCGAGATTTGAATAAAGCTTCCTTGAAAGATGATTTCCCTCTTCCAAACATTGACATGATAGCTGATTCTACGGCAGGACATGCCTTGTTATCCTTCATGGATTGTTTTTCAGGTTACAATCAAATTTTTATTAACCCTTAAGATCAATTCAAAACTGCTTTCACCACTCCTTGGGGTACGTTTTGTTGGATAATGATGCCTTTTGGACTTAAAAACGTCGGTGCGACTTATCAACGAGCGATGACCCTTATCTTTCATGATTATATGCATAAGATTTTAGAGGATTATGTTGATGATATTTTGGCCAAATCCTTTCTTCGCATGGATCATGTTAAAGTCCTTCGTCAAATCTTTGAAAGAATTCATAAATATCACATGTGCTTGAATCCTCGAAAATGCATTTTTGGTGTGGATAGTGGAAAACTATTAGGGTTCATAGTTTCGCATCATGGGATTGAGGTGGATACTAAGAAAATAGATGCTATTGTCAACATGCCACCTCCTAGAAATGTGTCTCAACTTAAAAGCTTACAAGGAAAGATTCAAGCTATTCGTAGGTTCGTGTCTCAGCTTGCGGATCGTACCTTTCCTTTTACTCAACTTCTTAAAAAGGATATCACTTTTCAATGGAATGAGGATTGTCAGCAAGCATTTGAAGGTTTAAAAGTGTATTTGGCTAGTCCTCCTATTCTTCAACCTGTCGAACCTTCTAAACCCTTCCTTCTGTATACAGCTGCTTCCTCTCATGCTCTCGCAGCATTGTTGGCACAACATGATAAAGATGGTAAGGAATGTCCGGTTTATTACATAAGTCGTACCTTACTCGATTATGAGGCCTGATATTCTGCGATAGAAAGACAATGCTTGGCCTTGGTGTTTGTGACTCAGAAATTGAGACATTATCTTTTAAATTCAGAAGTCCACGTCATGGTAAAGTTTGATCCTTTGAAGCATCTTTTCTCTAAAACTGATTTATCAGGACGTCTAGCTAAGTGGGTTATGATGTTAACTGAATTTGACCTTAAATTTGTTTCACAAAGAGCAATTAAAGGGCAAGCGTTGACCGATCACTTAGTTGAGGCCCCTTCACCTTTCTCCTTCCCTAACCCTAAGTCTTTTCCTGATGACTTCATTTTTTCTATAGAGAAAGATGAAACTTGGGAGTTATACTTTGATGGCTCTAAGTGTCGTACGGGATCGGGGGCAGGGGTTGTTCTGATTTCTCCTACAAAGAAGTCCATTCCTTTATCATATCGTCTAAATTTCCTGTGTACCAATAACATTGCTGAGTATGAGGCTCTTATAGCGGGAATAAAAGTAGCTTTAGCTCTGAATATAAAACACATACATATCTATGGAGATTCGCAATTGATTATAAGACAAGTAACAGGAATATATCAAGCAAAACAAGACAAATTATCACAATATAAAGACCTTGTTGTCTCTTTATTACAAAATTTTGATTCTTATACTATGGAACCCATTCCTCGAAAAGATAATCGACATGCGGATGCAATGGCATGTGTGGCTTCTCTGGTATCTTTAGAGGACCCTGTGGTCGATCTTAATTTTGTTATTCACAATCTTATTTCTCCAGCTATTGTAGATGATTCTAGCCTGGTAACATGTTGTGACTTTGTAGACTCAGACGAATGGTACTCGCATATCGTAAGATATTTGACTGATGGTACCTTTCCTGATTCCGCTAATAGGAACACTAGGGCTAGAATCCGCAAGCTGTCTGCTAGGTATATCATTCTTTCTAATGTCCTATACCGAAGGGGTTATGATGGTCTTCTCCTTCGTTGTCTTAACAAGTCGGAAATCCTTGTTGCTCTTGAAGAGGCACATTCAGGTGCCTGTGGGGGGCATTTTGGGGGCAAATCCTTGGTTCATAGATTGCTTCGTATGGGATACTATTGGCAAACTATGCAGAAGGATTCCTTTTCATTTGTTAAAAAATGTCATCAATGTCAACAACACAATAATCTGATTCATGCTCCTGCCCAAGAACTTCGTTCTCAAGTAGCTTCTTGGCCTTTCTCTCCATGGGGTTTGGATCTTATTGGAAAAATCTCTCCTCCTTCATCTCAAGGACACACCTTCATTATAACCACAACAGATTACTTTACAAAGTGGGTAGAAGCTATTCCCCTTCGCTCTACTACTGCTGAAGTGATTTGTCAATTTCTTCTAGAAAACATTATTTCTCGATTCGGGATACCTTCCACTATAATCTTAGATAATGGGACATCATTTAAGAACAAGGACGTGAAGAAATTCCTTGAGAAGTATCATATCAAACATCGATTTTCTACACCTTACTATCCTCAGTCAAATGGTCAAGCCGAATCATCCAATAAGATAATTGAACAAATTCTTCGCAAAACCGTGAATAAGCATGGTAAGGATTGGAGTAACCAGCTGATCTATGCTCTTTGGTCTTACCGAACGAGTGTACGAATTGCTACGGGAACTACTCCTTATAATCTTGTTTATGGTGCTGATGCTATTATGCCCTTAGAATTAGAGATTCCATCACTTAGGGTTTCTCTCAAAGGTATAGTAGATAATGACTCTTATAGAGAACAACGACTTCAACAGCTTGAGATGCTTGATGAACAGCGCATAAATGCTCTTGAGCATATTCAAGCGTATCACAAAACTCTACAACGAAGCTATAATGATAAGGTCATTCAACGTTCCTTCTTAGTAGGCGACTTAGTCCTTTATGAGAATCAGTGCAATGTGAATGCCTTACCTGCAGAAAAGGGAAAATTTAGTCCTAATTGGCTTGGACCATATATCGTTATTGAGGATTATGGATCAGGTGCTTACAAAATAGCGGATGTAGACGGTACACCTCTTAAAGAACCTATTAATGCTATGCACTTGCGTAGATATTATGCTTAATTCTTCATTCTTCATCTATCTTCTTTTTTCAATTCTTCAACATTGGTTAATATGTTAGTATCTCTTAAATAAAGCAAAATAGAATTAAATGTTATGTTGTTTAATCTATATTGCTTCGTCCCTGACAAGCGTGTCTTCTTACTTTATGGTTTGTCTTGAATTCATTTATGTAAATTGTGAAAGATTTACATTCCTATTTTGCTAGCATATTATACAGTGTCTTTATGTGTTAAGTAGAATCGTATCATGTTGTGTTTAAATTCAGAATTAAATCACATTAGTTATATGATTCTTAGACTTAATGCATATGTCTTCCTTATCATCAATGTAGTACTTGATTAAATATTTAATTAAGTCAGACATGTATCAATTTAATCATGGAGCATTGAGAAATCAATCACATGGAAATTAAATTCTGAACATACATGTACATTTACCAGATGTATTAGATTTAATCAAAACAAAATATACATTGTTTTAAGCATTAAAGATAACACATTTGAGACAAAGAGAAGGATGTATATATACATATATATATGTGGATCGTATACAAAAACAGGTCACTGTATATCCAAAATGTGACCTCTCTTTTACATCATAAAATCATCTCCTATCCCTAGGGCTAGTGGCTGGAGAGTGTCGACTGGATGCTCCCTCCTGATCTGGCCGTGAAGGTGGACCCATGGGTGTGTAGCGTGATACAGACCGTGAGTGACTCCGAGAGGAACTCCTACGATCCCTATCCATAAGGATCGCGCGATAGGTGGTAGCCTCGGCCTGAGCTGCTACTAGATCTCGCCGCGCCTGCTGGAGGTCCTCTGATAGGACTCTCTCTCTCTGCTGCGCCCGCTGGACGTCCTCTGATAGGACTCTCTCTCTCTCCCTCCATATATCTACCTATACTCGGAATGGGGAAAACAAGTCCTCATGTCGGCCTGCATTCCCCTAAGGCCTATAGGCAATCTGTGAGGAACTGGGGATCTGTGTTATCGTGGAAATGTCTGTCATTGCCTGCTGAATCAGGGAGCACCACTCCTGCACATTAGCTGTGGCAGTAGAACAAATTTTTTGTTAGTACCATTCTATATCATCAAAACATTAATCAAACAATATAAAACTACTATACCTGGATCTCCCTCACGCCAGTAGGGATCATGATATGGTACTATCTGTGCCTGGGCACCGCTAGGCTCCCCTCGCTCGAATAATCTGTGCACGATGGGTGTAGGCTGGATGGTACTAGGAACAGGTCTCTGTATCGCCTCATGTTCCCCCTGTTGGGGAATAAGAGGTGGATCCAGAGCTATGGTATCGTCTCCTGAATGGTGGGGAGCTGCATCTGATTCCTCCTCATCATCTCTATCCTCCTCCTCGTCATCCTCATCCTCATCCGCATCATCACCTGCGTCTCCCTCATCCTCCTCTCTATTTGTATCCTCCTCCTCCTCCTCCTCGGCACTGGACTGATCGCCTGTAGGTGGATCAGGATCTTCTGCCTCCTCATGATCCTCTCCCTCCTCTGGCTCCTCTGATCTGGATCCCTGGTCCTTATCTTGGTCTCCATGTCTCCATGGGCCTAGATAGCCTGTCGGATGATCTGGTGAAAAGATAGGACCTGGATATGATCTCATAAACCATGAGACGTACCTGCGCTGTGCTCTAGGCTCTGTAGAGTAGTCAGTGACTACATCCTGATCGGATCCCTCTAAGTCTGTAGTCTCAATGTCATCTACCGTCGGTCTCGCTACTGCTCTAGGTCTGGGAAGGACCCGCGAGTGTCGAATATAGATAGGCACATCGGCTGGAACACACTGCTCTAGCCCGAACTACCTCTGTACTCGGTTGAAGTAGAAAGGGACTATGATGTGTGCATATTGTCCTCGCAGTAGGCGGTTCCTCTGTAGGCATGCTAACTGTCTCTCCATACCATCCCATCTGTGCATCTGTAGGTAAGGTCTCCACACTATCACCTCGGCTGTCAGTTTGTCAAAAATCACTCTCCAATATAACAAATCTCCAAATCTCCACTCACTGGTAAGTGGATAAGCGAACACCCTAGGTCGCTCGCTCGCTGTACTCAGCGGAAAGCTGACGGGCCTGGTGCATGTGAAGTGCTCTAAAATCCACACCTGCAGAAGTGTGCATGTCATCAAACTGAACCCCTGTCCGAATACATACTCCTCAAGGTCGTGATAGAGATGCGCAAGCATACTCCGACCCCAAGCATACACTCTCCTGTGTCTCTCCATCGCTCTGATACACCATGTGAGACCCCCATGCATGTGTGTCCCTCGCCCATTAGGGCAGACGGCTAGTGCTATGATGGCTATCATAAGGCGTCTCAGAAGGGGTACCTCCCCTGTAGGATGTAAGAGCCAGCTGACCATGATGCGACCTCTCATCTCGCTCAGCATGACTCTCCCTATGCAATACACCTGCTCTCTCTGATGATCCTCCACTGATCGATCGGTTGCGTATGTAACTATCGCTCCTCTGATAGGAAGACGAAGTATATGGTATACATCCTCGAGTGTGACCGTCAGCTCTCCTACTGGAAGGTGAAAAGTGCATGTGTCAGGATCCCATCGCTCCATCAAGGCCATCAGCATCGCAGGATGAAATCGAATGGCCGGCAGGAGAATCACAGACCACAATCAAACAATCGATAGTGTGTCTCTCTCTGACTGAGTCAGCCGCAGAATCTGATCTCGTAAAGTGCAAAGAATATGTCTCGCTGTATGCTCTCTCATGTACGGGAGACCCTGCAACATCAAAACATGACTGTAATCAGTACTCAATCATCAAAAATGCTAATGCAAACTATCGTACATTGTATGCTAGCCTTGTAACCCCTCGCCAGGCCCTGATTAGGGACCATGGCGCCCTATCAGGGCCCATGGTGCCCTGAGGGGACCATGGCACCCTGTTAGGGACCATGGCGCCCTGAAGGGACCATGGCGCCCCTGTCAGGGACCATGGTGCCCTGGGGGGACCAGGGCGCCTTGGGTGGGCCCCGGTCAGCCTTCAAGGCCCGCATACGATCACAAAAAAGTCAAAATGCGAAAGAATCAAAAGTCAAACGTTCAGTCAACTCACCTCGTCTAGTGGCTCGTCGTCGACCACGGCCTGGCACAGGATCTCGATCCTCGTGGGACGCTCTGGTCGTCGTGAAGGCATGATGATGGTTATGTGGGCTCCACTGCACTGAATAGTATTTTGAAATCAACAAAGTGACGAATACAAGTGT
Organism: Cryptomeria japonica; assembly: GCF_030272615.1. NCBI lineage: Eukaryota > Viridiplantae > Streptophyta > Pinopsida > Cupressales > Cupressaceae > Cryptomeria > Cryptomeria japonica. Next base: position 189,442,176 of record NC_081406.1, on the reverse strand, counting down.
CACTTTCGAGGTATATACTCTCGTTTGCTTATTCTTACTTTTGGAAACCCTAATTCTCCTCTGTCATTCATTTTATCATAACTTGAGTTTGGGGAGATGCGATTTTCGAACCGTTTGTTGCGTTGGAATCGTATTTTCCTTCCCCTACTCTTGGGATGTTCCAAAAAGTGCTATGATGAAGCCTATTTACTGAACACCCCTCATCAATACTCTCTTACACAATTTGTCGCAAGTAAACATGCTACCCTATTTCACCTCCCTAATAAGCAAGTCGAAACAGGGGGGGCATATAGCTGCTCACAGATTTCATCACTTTCCCTAGTAAGCATTAGGTGATTTTGTGATCTAACGTGTGTTTTGTAGGGTGCGGTTCCTAACTGTGTACTGCAGATACCGCTGGGGGCTTCGTCCGACAACTTATGGATATATCCTTTTTCAAATAATGTTTACTTTTCTGTACTTTATCTTGCATATGAACGTAGTACTCATATGATCGCTAAAGTGGGGGCTAAATGTAGCGTCGTAAATTGTACGCACTTGCTAGGGTGGTAAAATTTCACACCTAGTTTATCACCCACCTTAGTGCATTTTACATTCTGCATTGCATTTCTCCTTAAGCACTTAATTAATCAAATTAATTAGGTCTAAGGTCCTATTTCATCATTCTCTACATCATAAAATTGGGCCCTTTTCACTAAAGCGCGGCCTTCGCATTTTATTCCTCCAATACACCACTTAATCAAAAACCCTAATTAAGTCCTATTTCGAACTTGGGGGCTTGGTTTCGGGGTCAAAACATCTCGAAATCACCTGTAACTTCGGGATTCTCTCTAAAATCATCATATCCGACGGCCCTGAAAATTTGGTGAAAAGTTGTCGGGACCGTGGCGCCCGGAGTGCAACATGGTCCCGGACATTTTTCCCAAAATTTTAGGAGCGCGATCCAATCATAAAATAAAGCTTAACCCCAAGAAATTGGTGGGATATTCAATCTCTAAGTCGGCCAAAATATGAATTTACGACCTAGGGTTTCATACATAAAAGCTCTCTTTCCTCATTTGAAGGGCTCCGATTTTTGTTTCCAGGAACTTCATATGCAGCGAAAGAGAAGATCTTTGAAGACTTCAACATCTTACAACATCCTTCTATCAAGCATCTATCAAATTCATTCATCCACTTAGGGCTTGGAAGACATTGAAGAACAATAGGAGATTACCGACTGAAGATTGGCTTTTACTCCTCCCTTGAGGGTTGGGTATGATTTCATGTTGTTTTCATGTCCTTACATAAGCTTTAATACATCATTTATTCATGCTTTAGATCACATTGCATCTTGATTTAGAGCATTTACACTATCATTTACAAGCAATTAGGGTTTACTTTCTAGGTTGCTCTAGTTTGCTTTCTTGCATTTTAGGACCTTGCACACACACTAGGTCTGCACACACAATATATTTTACAAAACAACTTGGCTATTCGTGGTGGTGGAAATCACCGAAGCGGGGGTTTGACTAAGGCAAAACCCTATATAGCCGCCCATACACCCCTTTTCAGATATCATTGCAGGTTTCAGGACTCGGACGACGCCGCGAGATACAGATCCGGAGAAAGAAGGTCGAGACAGCACTCTGTATCAAATTGCAGAGCAGAAGACTGGGACAGGAGCGCTAGGTGCCCTGGTCCTACCAGGACAGGGGCGCTGGGCGCCCTGGACCCTGGGACAGAGGCGCTGGGCACCCTGGTCCTCCGGACAGATAGCTTTCAGACAGTTTTCCCGACAGTGTTTCAGAGTGCAGAACAGCAGTTTCCGGTGCAGTTTTCAGGACAGTGGCGCCCGCACCCCCATCCCGAACATTTTCAGTCTGATTTTGACTCCAGGTACACATCTGCATTCTTATTTCATCCTTGTATTTACAGCTGTTCATTGTTTAATCTCAATTCTGCAATCTTGTTATTAGTTCATACTTGCATTTTGGGATTAGGGTTTGAACTCGCATTACTTGATCTTACAATTTCAACAAGGGAATAGATATCCCGTGACTCTCTCTTTCACCAAAAGAAGTAGCCAATTGTGCGATATCTCTAGGCTCTTTCGTATTCCGTAATGTGTGTCAAAAGGTAGGATTAGGGCATGATTAACCTAGTCTCGCTTTTTCCCCCACACAATAATCATTCCTTGATCTTGTTCTATCATCTCTTTTGTTGTGTATGATCAATTTGTAGAAACTTCTTTGTTGTTGTACTAATATGTTTCATTCTCATCAATGTCTTCTTGTCAACTTCCTTCCTCTTTATATCATGATTTCTTATCTTTTTGACTTATTCATATGACAATATTTTTCATTGTTCTTTCATTTTTTATTGTTGCACTAAAATATTTTATAATCTACATCCCTGCTGCAATTTGTACTTTGTTACTCATTTTTGTTGTCTCAAGAGTGACATTCTTGTTTGGTATAGCTGCTCTTAAATACTCTTCTCTTTTGTCACTTTGAAGCAGTAATGGAAAAGGGAAAGCATTCTAAATTAGAAAGAGTCATTTTCCCATATGCTAAATGGACTTGTATCTATTTCTAGCACTTTCAAATCTGGTTGGGATACTTATCTTGAGCTTTTGGGGAAGGCATATCCAGATATTTTCAAATATATTAAGCTCCAATAAGATTTTTTTGGGATATTCATTGTATAGTATCTTTCATTCCTTGTCCCAGTTTTAGATCTTTGGCATTCTTTTTGGAAATGTTGATGGCATTGATGTCAAATGGGAAGTGATATAGATGTGAAAAAGAAAAGAGGGAGTTGTATACATTAGGGGGAGTATGTAGTATTTTGTATTGATGAATATTCAGCTCAGGGGGAGCAGGCAGGATGAAACCTGTAGATGAACCATGATTATTTTTCACATGAGTGTTGTCATCAATGCCAAAGGGGGAGATTTTTGGAAATTGACACTCAATTGGTTGGTTTCACTATGTTGTCATTGACAGAAATATGGCAGCTATATCGACAATGCAGGCCGACATGGTTTAGGTATTGGAGGTCGACATCTTTTGGATCTAGCATTGGCAATTATTTTTTATATTAACGTATTTGTCTTATCTAGCCAACATGTATATTGATATTGTAATTATCTTTGTAAGCCGACATAAGGCATGATAAATTGTAAGGGGTATATAGCTCAGTTGGTTAGATCATTTTGAAAGAAGATATGAAATAATGGATAGGAGAATATGATAATGTGATATAATGTGAAATATATCAAAGAGATCATGTATGTGAGGATATTTGTAATGGGGTATTCCAGTAAAAGGGTTTACGGTTTCAGACTGGAACAGATAGAGCTTAACCGAAACTGTATTAAGGCATAGAAGATGATATCTTTGCAGTTCACTCATTTCTCCGGATTGTAATCTGGATTTATATGTAGTCAATGAGGCTCCTTTTGTGGTTAAGCAGCGTTCTCTAGGCTGTAAGCCTTCCTGCAAGTGCAAGCCCCTTATATTTGTAATATCTCTTTATATGGCCTATGAATTGATATTGTGGGTCACAAATCCCACCGTGGTTTTTTCTCTTTGAGGTTTTCCACGTATAATTTTGTGTGTTATGGTATTTATTTATGTGATTGGCGTATTGGTTTCTTTACTTCGTTCAATTATATAAGTATAGGTATACCGGTTGGTGTATGCATGTTTTAATAAGGTTAAAATTGATCATACTAGTAGAACACCGATTCACCCCACCCCCCCCCTCTCTTAGTGTTCTTGGATTCCAACATGTTTAAATTTTCTTATTAATGTAAGTGCTCTATCTAGAAGAGGTTTAAGATGCTAACTAACTATATTCCCTATTCTTATAGCATTAATTACAATCAGTGAGTCCCCTTCAATAGCCAGCTTCTTAATACCCTATTCTGAGCTAAATATCAAACCTTCTATAAGGGCTTCGAGTTCTGCAATATTGTTAGATATCTTGCCAATTGATTTAGCTATTCTGGCGCATGTTCCTCCACTCCAATGATGAATAATGCATCTAATCCTAGCAACATATGGGTTTCCCCTAGATGCTCCATCAAAATTCAATTTAAACCATCCATAATTAGGGTTTTTCCATTTACATTGAGCCCCAAGTTCCTTTGCATTGTTACCCCCAATTCCGAATTGGACTGGGATAATTAAGCCAAACCAATTCTTCCTCATATTGTTGTCTCATATAGGGAATTTTCTCCCCTTAAGATTATTCTTCCATAGCTATTGTTTGTGACTTTCACTATACATGCTTATATCTTATTGTTTAAATGTTGTGGGTTCATCCTCTTATTTTTTAAAATTTTTCTTTTGCATTCCTCCCACAATTCCTAGGCCAAGATTGAAGGGGAGATATTTCACAAATCTCTAAACAAATTTGTCCTATACATAGTAGGCCATCCCTTAATAAAAGAGAAAAAGTTATCAAGTATGATCATAGTCCATTGCAACTTACCTATTAATTCCTTCCAACATTTAGCCACATATGGACAACTAAGTAGTAAATGATCCACCATTTCCTCATTAGCTTCGCATAAGGAGCATCTAGATGGACCGCTAAACCCTATCTTCTAAAACCATTCTGCTGTCAGAATCTTTTTCTATAAAGCTACCCATAAAAACATCCCGACTTTGGGCAAGCATGCTTTGCCCCAGCATAGATGAATAGGAATTTGTGTTTTTTGTCAATTGAGTGATTCTATAATAGTAGCATAACCATCCTTAACAAGTTGTATGATCCTGAGTTGGAGCCTACCCAAATTAGCCTATCCTCTCCTTCTCTAATCGTGATTTTCCTATTAGAGAGTACTTTAGCAAACTCATTTTGTTCATCTACAGATGAAGGGGAATCAGATGTACTTCTCTAGTCCCATCCCCAAGCAGGCCCCTCACTAGAAATCTTGATATAATCTTTAACTTGAGTTCCCCATAGATTTATCAATACTTCCTTAATTCTGGGACTTAAATTTAACTTTTCTAAGGCTACATAATCTCCCCAAGAATCACCCCAAAATATCACCTTGTTTCCATTGGCAACATCCCAAGTTAATCTATCACAAATAAGTTGTCTGCACTTTGTCATGAAGTTCCAAATCCTGGACCCCTGAGGCGTGCATGGGGTCCTTAAGATACAACTTGAATCCTCATTCGAGAGATACTTATGTTGCAAAATCCTATCCCATTTCTTCTCCAAGTTTTGATACAAGCTCCATACAAGATTTGCTCCTAAATCCTTTCCTTGCCAGTCCATATTTTTTATTCCTCCACCCATTTCTCTAGGTTTGCATATTTTGTCCCAACTTATTGTTACTAGCTTCTTCTGATCATTTGGACCTTGCCAATAAAATTTCTTTAAGCGATTTAATATTTTATCTTTTTCTCCTTTAGCCAATGGTAAACATGATAGTTGGTAAATTGGAATACTAGTCAGTACCGCCTTGATCATAGTTTCTCTACCCACATTTGAGAGCCATTTGCCTTTCCATGAGCTCACCCTACGTTCAATTTTCTCCTTGATCGGTTCCCATAGCCTATTTACTCTTACTCCTCTATCCACCAACAAACCTAAATATTTGCAGGGGAATAATCCTTTCTGAAATCTTGATAATCTACATATCTTTTCTGCTTACACCTCACATGTTTTGATGAAGTATATCTCTAATTTGTGCACATTGACTTCTTGTCTCAATGCCCTAGTATAATTTATCATAATCTCCTTGAATTGTTTTGTAGATTCTAATTAATTAATTTCAATGGCCCCAACTTATGATAATGTACTGTCCACCCTTGACTTGACTTGTTTTGACTAGAGTTGACTTTTATTTCATGCATGATAGATATTATTGGGCATAGGCTATTTCGGATGATTTATATGACGTTGATACTATCATTATTGATCGTATGATTTATTAGTCACTATATACTTATTATGTGACTGATTATCGAAAGATTATATTGATCATGTGATTTGATGAGTATAAGTGTTGATGAATTTTGCATGCCTTACTATAATCATGAATTATACTAATCATGTACTTGATGATGTTTTTATGTACTAACCATTTTTAATGATTATCTATGATAAGTTGATCGTATGGTGTGTTTGATTGTTGCCTGACTGTCTTCAGGATAGAGACAATGCCACATCACTCAATTACAACAGGATGTGTCATTGTGATTCTCTAACCCTTGTCTATTATAATATATATGCATATGTCGTCTCGTTGCTTTGTGGATGCAGGATTTGCAGGTACCAGACACCGACTCCACCTGGCTCCATAGGTCTGAGCGTGTCTTTAAATCCCAATGGCATGTGGTTCATAGTTGGCACAAGTTCCCCTCACGTACTCTAGGTCTAAGATGTTCACCTTGTCAGGTTATCTTGATGTTAGCTGATTTGTTGATGTCTTATGTTATTTTGATTTTCCTTTCTGTTGGTCAAGTAATTGTTTTGGTGTATTGGTTAAGTCTCTTCGCCATGAGTTGGAGGTTTGGAGATCAAATCCCTCTAGCTTCTTTTGTGTGAGTTTTGAGGTATGGATTTCTCACTGTGTAATTGGATTTCTCCTTATAAGGAATTTATTTAAGTGAATAATGTATTTAATCTAATTGGCTTGATCTTTTATTTATTTATTTATTTAATAAAGATTTATTGATCTATTTAATTTAATTTTGAGTATTTGATATTTAATTTATTAGCTTTTATTTATTTAATTTTATTTATTGATTTCCTATTATTATTAATATTTATTTATAAATGTCTATGGTGGGAAATTATTTATTTAATGTTAAAGTGAATTTTATTTATTGAGTAATATTATTTTACCCATTAAGTAACTAAAGGGGGTAATTTGTATTCTTTTATTTAAAAGTCATTTTAACCCTAGGTCAATTGTAAAATTTATTTTACCTACCCTTGGATTTGATTGGTTGGAAGTTTATGATAGGTAGAAAATATATTTTATTTTCTTGAACTTTGGGAAGGTAGGTATGGAATATAATATTTTTAGAATATTTTGATTGGAGGATGGTTTTGCTTGGTTTTGTTTTGTTTTTTATTATTTTTCATAAATAGGCCTTCCTTGCATTCACGGGGGTTGGCATCTTTGGTGAATGAATTTCTGAGATTGATTTCGAGATTGTTGGTGGTTGGATTCGAATAAGGCTTGGATTATTTTTTTCGATTCTACGTCAGATTTTCTTCCAATTTATGCATTTTCCAGGTTGGTGGTATAGACACATAAAAATGGTCAACGCTTGCAAAGTCATACTTTAACATTTACGCATTGCCTCATTTTAGGTTGTGCGTCGCATTAACATTTCTCCTATGATTCGTACTTGGTTTTTATCATTTGTGAGCATCGAGTCATTCTTCTACATTCTTCATTTATCTCGCTCTCGAATTTGGTCTTGTCGACAATACTATCCAATCATGATTTTGATCAATTTTATCCTGTCGCATCAATGTGTGTACTCATTTGTCATCATTTTGGACATCGTCAATCCTAATTTAGGGTTTTGTCCTCCCGTCAATCTTGCGATCGATTTGTCATCGATCATTGTCCTCTTATCAATCTTGTCGATTTATCATCAATCCTTCAATCTTGTCGTTTTAACGATCGATTTGTCATCGATCGTTGTCATATTCGATCTTGTCATTTTGCGATCAATTCGTCATTGATCATGGTCATTTTCAATATTGTCATTTTGCAATCTATTTTTGTCATCGATTCTTGTCCTCTTGTTCGATCTTGTCATTTTGCGATTGATTTGTCATCGATCGTTGTTCGTCCTTCTCAATTATGTCAATTTGGATCAATTTGTCATTGTTCCTCGTCAATTGGCGCATTTTCTCAATCAAATCATTTATCACATTGGTCATTTATCAATCCAAAATCAAATCATGATCGATATCAATTATCCTTTGTCAAGACCTAATTGTCATTCTCACATTGCTAATTCATCTCCTAAGGTTTTATGATTTAATCATTTAACCTTGTTTGTCATTTCTCCCTTTAGGATTAATAAATTATTTATTTATCCTAAGTCTTCTCATTGCAATTAAATGTTCATTTAATTGGCTAATTATTCCTCTTTGTGAATTAATTAATAAATGACAAATTATTAATTAATTTACCTAATTTCTAATTTCCATCAATTTCTAATTCCTCATTTTCTAATTTCTTAATTTTCTAATTCCTAATTTCAATTTCCTTCTATTTCTCTCCTAAATTCATGGAAATGACATGTCAATTTGTCATAAATTTGTCATAAATTTGTCATAAATTTGTCATAATTGACAATCAATCAATTTTGACATAGAAGTTGTCATAATTTGTCATAAATAATCAATCAACAAATTTTGCATAGAAAGTGCATAATTTGTCATACACATGTCATAATTTTGCTATTCTTGATTTGAATTTCCATTCGAATCACTATCATGCTAATTTGATCTTTTTCTCCAATTTCTCTATAAATTGGATGAATTTCTTCAATCAAGATCCCCAATTGATCGCATTTTTGAATCCCCTAATTAGACTATTGAATTTCTAATCACTTTGTCAAATCATGCTTCTAGTATTCTTGTGTCAATGTCAATCTTGCTTTCTCAATTAGGTGTATGCACTTGAAGGTGAGATCTACAACAAAACCATTTGGAGAAGAAAGAAGGACAATGGAGCCGCATGAAGGAGCATTCAAATCATACCTATGGTTTGCTTAATTTCTAGTTTTGAATGCTTTTATTTCATGTCTCTATTGAGTGTTGTTTAGGATAGATCATTGCAATTATGCTTTCATGATTGAGCTAATGATTAGTATGTTTATCTTGTTTGTGATGATTTCCTATTTCCTAACGTACAGGTGGTTTTACCGGCACTTCACATTATTTTTTTTAAAAGATTGTCTGCAAGGTGTCTAAAAGATTGTTTGGGGATTTAGAAAAGAATTTTAAATTCATTCTTATTTTCAGAAATCAAATAGGGATTATTTTATTCTTCTTGTTTTTTGAGAAATCAAGTTAGAATGTGAGAAATGGTTTCCTGTTTTTTTTTTTTTTCCTGTAGGTCAATTTGCTAGTTTCATGATTGTGTGGTACTTTCTAGATTGATTCTTGTACCAGGGGCATTGTTGAGGGTGTTGGTGATTTTTCTAGTTTTATATTTGATTTTATTTGATGTATTTTGTCAGTTTCAAGCAAATTTACCTTCCTATGTTATTGGAGAAAGAATTGTGTGCTTTCATCCATATTGATGTGCTATGGTTGGTGAGTTGGAAGTGTTGTTTTTTTGGGGCAGCAAGTGAGTTGGCCTCGCTGTGGTTTTACTTTCATTAATGATAGAAAATTTTATGGCTTGATATGCCTATGTTTATTGTTGGCCAAGAGGCTCATTTTTTTATGTTGTTGTATTTTGATAGTGTGTCAAGTTTCCTTGTCATAAGGCTTTCTGAATATGAGTTTGGTTGTTGTTTTGTTTTCAGTTTTGTCTCAGATTTAACTCATATTTGAATTAAAAGGATTTTATGATATTTATGATGCTTTTCATTGATGGTTAATTATATCTTTTGATGTGGTATTGCCAAGAGGTTCATTGTGTTTTTGGCTACTTCAATATCCTTGTTTTGGGGAGTAAACCATTGGATGCATATGAGTGTTATGTTGCATATTTGTATTTTGTTTTAGAGCCTCTTGAGATTTATTGTTGGTCTATGTTAGGAGGAGTGGGCTTCCTTGTGATGACCGGGGTCACGAAAGATAGGTTGGCATGAGGTTCCTTGTAAGGATGCATGAAGTCTAGACCACTAGGGCACATTGGAGTTTTCCATGATTTGTAAACAAGTGATAACATTGATAATTAATTAATTGGGATGGGTAAATATAACTCATTTAAACAAGATAATGAATAGTTTTGAGCCTCGTGGCTTAGTCCTAGGGAGGATGTTTTAGGATAAGCATGAGAAGGTCGTGAAGACAGTAAGCTAATATCCCTTGGTCTCTCATAGGTTGAGATGGCTCCACATGTCCATCAAGCTAGTGCCTTGTGTTATTATCTTATTATTTTATGAGGATGGCATGTGATGATGCTCTATTCCTACATGTGTTCTCCCTTTATGATTTATGATTATGCTTATTGGATGCATTTATGTCCTGATGAGTTTTACGCATCTGGGAGTTCATTCTTGTTTGTTTCATGTGAGTTATTTCTTAAGAGTCCTTATGTGGTTTGTCTCCTTGGTTATAGGTGCTAGCTTAGGTCTAGAGTGTGTGTCGGGACCTTGTGTCATCTTCTATCATGGGGGTGGTTCCTTTAGTTCCACATGGTTGGCTGGTTGGTGCTTTTAAACCATTGGGATGTTACTATCTTTGGATTCTTCTTGCATGGATGAGGATGCTTCTTCAAATAGTTCATGGATAATAATTGCAGCAAGAATGTAAATGATGGTGTGATTTATGTAGTGAAATTCTTATGTAATGGTTGTAAAAGAAATCATGCGTATGAGAAATGATTATGTTGTTCTAGTTATAGTGATAGCTTTTGGTTATGGTATATGATTGTAATGATGAACCCTTGAGTTGCATTGTAATGCACTTATATTAAATGAAATGGATGCATGAGATGTGGATAGGTATTGTGGTTTGGAATTAAATGATGCATTTTGTATTCTTGATGATCCATGTTAAAAGGAAATGGTGTGACTGTTATGATAATGGAAATATCCTAGAAATGATGTCTTTAACTAATTCTTTAAGTAGAAGAAATGTTAAGCCTTGATAGGATGTAAGAGTATGAGTAATATTGGAAGATATCTTAGGACATGTTTATATTTGGTTATTAAAGAATTGGAAATTATAGTATCATACTTCGTAGTTAGTGATCTAATGGTAGGATTGAAAATCTTATAATGCTTGGGATGTAGTTGAATGTTCCTTATGAAAATATTGTATGGATGTTCTTAATGAATGAATTACTAATCTTATTAATGAAAATTACTAGTAAGTGTATGGATAGACAGTAACATGAGTTCTTGTCTTTTAGGAAAGGATTAGAATGTATCATGTGTTATAGTTTAAGAATTATATCTCCATTTGGTGGTTGCTATTAGTTGTTATGGAATTGGGATATTGTACCTTAATTTGTGTTGAGATGAATTCGTATAGTTACTTCATTTGTAATAAGATGATTGTTGGTTAATTGATATACTGTAAGAGAATTTAGGAGTATTAAATGAGCTATGGGTTAAATGTTTAGGAAGAATATGTGATTATTGCTTTATGTACCTTAGGAATCATGGTGAAATAATAAGCATGCTAGGAGCGTAGAATCATAAATGATTATGTGGAAGATAATCGTAAATGGAAATGGTACTAATGCAATGTAGGGGTTAATCTTGGTATGTCAATGGTGATGTTAATAGTTGAAGGTTGGTTAATGGTAATGGGAACATTTGGACTTGGTGTATAAAATGAACCTAAGAGAAAAAGGGAAATAGCTATGCATTGAAAGATAGAATCTCATATTAAATGGAAGATTAAGTAGGTTGCATATTATGAGTGTTAGGTATTGTTGTGATGCACCTATGTGTGTATAATGATTAAGATTATGAGGTATTGATCTAGAAGAAAGTAAATGTTTATTTCTTATGTAGGTAGAATAAGTAATGGCATTAAGATACCCTAGGGAGTTAGTAGTAATGATTTACTGTATTTCATTTTTTGTAATCGTTTGAGTAGCTTGAGTGAGTTATTCTATGTTCATAACACTTAAATGTTGTTGTGTGCTCGCTGCATTGCTTAAGTCATGTTATGTGTTGTATTATTTTAAAAATAAAAAAAAATAGTGTGTTTTTAGCTATATTTCTCTAGGGTATTTTGGTGGGTATTACATTTGGTATCAGAGCCCATGTTGCAATGCTGGGATCTCTGGTTAAGGATGTTTCTATTAGTCTTATGAATAAGAGAAGTGTGTAAATGTTCTTACTTGCTCTGTAAATTTCTAGTGCTTACTTGGATGATTAGGGTTGTTTTCCTCATACATAATTAATTTTGTGGTAGATTGAGAAAAGAATGTGTGTATCCTCTTATCTAATGCTATGTTCATAAAATTAGACTGTTTTGTTGATCTTCCTATGAATAAAAGGATGAAATGTTTGTATTATGCATTTAGGAATAATTTAGTATAGATCATGATGTGAAAATCGAAGAAATTGTATGTGGTGCTTAATAAAAGTAACTTAATAATACCCTTTTTCCTTATTCTAATCTCCTATGTGAAATGTAAGGAAGTTAGTTGGTAATGTAATGATTACCCCATAGAACTATTGGTTATTTTGGTGTGTGTGTGACTTAGTATGTAATAAAAGATTGATTGAGGAAATCATAGCTATCAAAGGATTTGGGATTGCTAGTTGCATGTATATTGGTAGGAGATCTTATGGAAGTTGAAATTGCATACCTTTAAAAGTGGTAGCTATATTTGGCCTGACTAGGAAATTCAAACTGAGTTTGCATAAATTTGTGTGTATTGATTTGTGTGGCAATATCCATTTCTTCCTATTCTCTCTTTGGGGTAAAAGATTCAAATACTTGGGGGTTATTGATATTAATCAGAAGGATTGGATAATGATTGATGAATATGACTCGTATACGATAAAGGGAAGATTAGATGAAATTAATTTGCATTGGTGACTGAAATTTAGATATTGCATTCATGATCCTTGTTCTTTAAGGGAAGAATTGATTAAATATAATATTCCATCATTCAAATAGGAAATGTATCTAGAAACTAAAGGGAGATATATATGTTTATTGAAGCAAGGATTGGTGCATTGCATATGTAGAAATCAAAATGATACCATTGTGTCTTTATTTGGTTTGGCAAGATAAAAGTTTTAGCTTTGTGTAGGAATTGTGTGGTATTGAATAAATATTTCTCTTAACTAGATGGATAAATTAAGAAAGTTTACTATATCATTGCTTTATTGAATTTTAAGAAGTGCTTCCTTAGAGAATTCTAAGAAGATAAAATGATAATTCACCATATGAAAATTGTGTTGGGATTCTAAATGTCGATTTGTCTTAAAATATCAAAAAATACATAGTCTATGAATGATAGTAATCAAGTAATAATAGAAAGTGAGTTTCAATAGAATGATGTGTGTATTCTTGGAATTTAAGTGGCATTAGATGAAAAGAAAACTAAGTTTTGGAAGTAGGACTGAGATATTCTTAACTTAGATAACTAGAAGTATGTCATAATATTATTATTGGTAAGAGTAAAAATTGATATTAAACTTTGGCTTTTGTAATGAGACCTATTTGCTTGTTTAAAAATACGATTGACTAAATTGCTTAAATGCCTTATGAAGGACTTTCTAATCTTATATAGGTTATTAGCTGTGCATTAATGGAAATGATGCAAGTTATAGTCTACTATCAAGTGATTAATCGAAGCTCTAACCTTTGTTTTTGTTATAACTTGGTGAATATGATCATGGTATAGATAAGATATCTTGAACATTAGTCATGGTATGAGTATATTTCTTGTGCATGTGTGAGTGCGTAGTTGCTTTATCTCTTCCTACCTATGTCAACTTTCATAAAGGATAATTGCCTAGATTTTCAAAAATATTGAATTGCATAAAAAATAATGAAAAGAATACAGACATACGGATTAAAATAAAAGTCTTAAAATATGACATGCACTCTCTAACACATTCAAGGTATTTCACCCTTGGATGTTGTGTAGCGGTTACTCCCTTTGGTGTGACTAATGTTGGTCACCTCATGATATGGGTTGGATGAATCATTTATTTTGCCTTGAGTTAATTTATGATTTATGTGATGTGTTGTTAGGATTAATGTGTATTTTTTAGATTTCTTTACTTTTGGATGACCACTGAGTTCTTCTTTCTTTTATTTTTCCCTTTGTGGTGGCACTTGTCACACTTAAATTTCTTAATTGATTTTGTTGGCAAATTTTCTTCTCTTTTAATTTAATGAATTGATTTGAGGATATTTCCTTTGACCTCCTCTTTTGTTGTCTATGGTGGTCATTTTGAGTGCCGATGTATTGTGGGCCCAAATCTTGAGCCAGTGTTGTCTCTATCATGTTCATTTTGAACCTCTGATAGTGTGTGAGAGGGAGGACATCGCAAAAAAGTGTACTAGACTAAGAAAACAATTAGATAATGTTGTTATTAGCTAAGTAAATGAAAAGTGTTAATAAGATGAAGTTTATTGGTAACTTTCTAAAGTTTATAGTAGACAGAAGTGTCTTGGAATTGTGAAGTCTGAAACTTATGGAATAGTTAAATAAAAGAAATTGCTGATTTCTTGCCTTCAAAATCTTTGTGTACACATAATGGATTAAGAATGCCCTTTGAATGATTCGATTGGATAAGGATTGCAGATAATATTTGTATAAAGTATAGCGCAAAGTAAGCATGGTGGAAATTAGGATATTTGAATGCCATGAAATTTGTTCTTTAAAATAAATAGGTTATATATGCTTGATTATCATGTGATGTCTAGAACATATTTAACTTGAGGAAGCTTATTTTGAGAAATTTTCCCTCATTTAGGCTTATGATATGATTTGTTTAATAATATAATAGGTGCAGAAGTGTAAGATATTGTGTAAATAAATATATCTCTCTCTCTATTTGCATGCAACTAGATGTTGAAGGAGTATTACTATGAATATTGGTGTGAAATATAGTGATTTCTTCTTATTGATACTTAACTCAGTGACTAAAGTTACAGTTTTGTATTGCAAGTGTGGTAAAAATGAAGTTCCCTTGTAAATATTTTAACAATTTAGTGTACATATCATAATTAATAGCAATTGGTGCTTCATTTACCTCTTGTGTAATGTGTTTATTTCAAAAAATTGAAGCATAAGGAGGAAATTTAGTTGTCATTATCTTTCCTGGAGTTATAAAATATTATAATATGTTTATGTTAAAAGAAATTTTTTGATTTATGTGTACTAGTTGTCACCCTAACTCTTACAACTTCCAGGAGTAAGTCGAGTCTAAGGCGGGGAGGATGTAGTGTCCACCCTTGGCCTGACTTATTTTGACTAGAGTTGACTTTTAATTCATGCGTGATAGACATTATTGGGCATAGGCTATTTCAGATGATTTATATGGCGTTGATACTATCATTATTAGTCGTGTGATTTATTAGTCACTATATACTTATTATGTGATTGATTATCGAAAGATTATATTGATCATGTGATTTGATGAGCATAAGTGTTGATGAATTGTACATGCCTTACTATAATCATGATTGTTGCCTAACTGTCTTCGAGATAGAGACAATGCCACATCACTCATTGTGAGCGGGATGTGTTGTTGTGATTCTCTAACCCTTGTTTGTTATAATATATATGCATATGTCATCTCATTGCTTTGTGGATGTAGGATTTGCAGGTACCAGACACTGACTCCACCTGGCTCCATAGGTTTGAGCATGTCTTTAAATCCCAATGGCATATGGTTTGGAGTTGGCACAAGTTCCCCTCATGTACTCTAGGTCTAAAATGTTCACCTTGTCAAGTTATCTTGATGTTAGCTGATTTGTTGATGTCTTATGTTATTCTGATTTTCCTTTTTGTTGGTCAAGTAAGTGTTGTGGTGCATTGGTTAAGTCTCTTTGTCATGAGTTGAAGGTCTAGAGATCAAATCCCTCTAGCTTCTTTTGTGTGAGTTTTGAGGTATGGATTTCTCATTGTGTAATTGGATTTCTCCTTATAAGGAATTTATTTAAGTGAATAATGTATTTAATCTAATTCATTTGATCTTTTATTTATTTATTTAATAAAGATTTATTTATTATTTGATCTATTTAATTTAATGTTGAGTATTTGATATTTAATTTATTATCTTTTATTTATTGGATTCAATTGATTTATTATTTATTGGAGTTTTATTTATGTAATTTTATTTATTGATTTCCTATTATTATTAATATTTAATTATAAATGTCTATGGTGGGAAATTATTTATTTAATGTTGAAGTGAATTTTATTTATTGAGTAATATTATTTTGCCCATTAAGTAATTAAAAGGGGGTAATTTGTATTCTTTTATTTAAAAGTCATTTTCACCTGAGGTCAATGGTTTAATTTATTTTACCTACCCTTGGATTTCATTGGCTGGAAGTTTATGGTAGGTAGAAAATATATTTTATTTTCTTGAACTTCGGGAAGGTAGGTATGGAATATAATAGTTTTAGAATATTTTGATTGGAGGATGGTTTTGCTTTGTTTTGTTTTATTTTTTTTATTTTTGATAAATAGGCCTTCATGTGCATTCATGGGGGTTGGCATCTTTGGTGAATGTATTTCTGAGATTGATTTGGAGATTTTCTGGTGGTTGGATTTGAATTGGTTTAAAGGTTTGGATTGTTTTTTTTCTACATCAGATTTTCTTCCAATTTCTACATTTTCCAGGTTGGTGGTTTTACCGGCACTTCGCATTGTTTTTTTTTAAAGATTGTCTGCAAGGTGTTTGAAAGATTGTTTGGGGATTTAGAAAAAAAAATTACATTGATTCTTATTTTCAGAAATCAAACTTGGAAGGGATTATTTTATTCTTCTTATTTATTGAGAAATCAAGTTAGAATATGAGAAATGGTTTCCTATGTTTTTTTTTTCCTGTAGTTTTTCCTGTAGGTTAATTTGCTAGTCGCATGCTTGTGTGGTACTTTCTGGATTAATTATTGTACCAGAGGCATTGTTGAGGGTGCTGGTGAGTTTTCTAGTTTTATATATGATTTTATTTGATGTATTTTGTTGGTTTCAAGCATATTTACCTTCCTATGTTATTGGGGAAAGAATTGTGCTTTCATCCATATTGATGTGCTATGGTTAGTGAGGTGGAAGCGTTGTTGTTTTGGGGCAGCAAGTGAGTTGGCCTTCTTGTGGTTTTACTTTCAATAATGACATCAAATTTTATGGCTTGATATGCCTATGTTTATTGTTGGACCAAGAGTCTCATTTTTTTTATGTTGTTGTAGTTTTGACTGTGTGTCAAGTTTCCTTGTCATAAGGCTTTATGAATATGAGTTTGGTTGTTGTTTTGTTTTCAGCTTTGTCTCAAATTTAAATTAGATTTGAATTAAAAGGATTTTATCATATTTATGATGGTTTTCATTGATGGTTAATTATAGCTTTTGATGTGGTATTGCTAAGAGGTTCATTGTGTTTTTGGCTACTTGAATATCCTTGTTTTGGGGAGTAAGCCATTCGATGCATATGACAATTATGTTGCAGATTTGTATTTTATTTTAGAGCCTCTTGTGATTTATTTTTGGGCCATATTAGGAGGAGTGGGCTTCCTTGTGATGATCGGAGTCACGAGAGATAGGCTGGCATGAGGTTCCTTGTAGGATGCATGAAGTCTAGACCAATAGGGCATATTGGAGTTTTCCATGATTCGTAAACAAGTGATAACATTGATAATGAATTAATTGGGATGGGTAAATATAAATCATTTAAATAAGATAATGAATAATTTTGAGCCTCATGACTTAGTCCTAGGGAGGATGTTTTAGGATAAGTATGAGAAGGTTGTGAAGACAATAAGCTAATATCCCTTGGTCTCTCATAGGTTGAGATGGTTGCACATGTTCATCAGGCTAGTGCCTTGTGTTATTATGTTGTTATGTTCTGAGGATCGCATGTGATGACACTCCACTCCTACATGTGTTCCCCCTTTATGATTTATGATTATTCTTATTGGATGCATTTATGTCCTGATGAGTTTTACGCCTCTAGGAGTTTATTCTTGTTTGTTTTGTGTGAGTTCTTGCTTGAGAGTCCTTGTGTGGTTTGTCTCCTTGGTTATACATGCTAGCTTAGGTGTAGAGTGTGTGTTGGGAGCTTGTGTCATCTCCTAGCATGGGGGTTGCTTCCTTTGGTTCCAATGGTCAGGTGGTTGGTGCTTTTAAACCATTGGGATGTTCCTATCTTTGGATTCTTCTTGTGTGGATGAGGATGCTTCTTCAAATAGTTCATGGATAATAATTGCAGCAAGAATGTAAATGATGGTGTGATTTATGTAATGAAATTCTTATGTAATGGTTGTAAAAGAAATCATGCGTATGAGAAATGATTATGTTGTTCTAGTTATAGTGATAGCTTTTGGTTAAGGTATATGATTGTAATGATGAACCCTTGAGTTGCATTGTAATGCACTTATATTAAATGAAATGGATGCATGAGATGTGGATAGGTATTGTGGTTTGGAATTAAATGATGCATTTTGTATTCTTGATGATCCATGTTAAAAGGAAATGGTGTGATTGTTATGATAAAGGAAATATCCTAGAAATGATGTCTTTAACTAATTCTTTAAGTAGAAGAAATGTTAAGCCTTGATAGGATTTAAAAGTATGCGTAATATTGGAAGATATCTTAGGACATGTTTATGTTTGGTTATTAAAGAATTGGAAATTATAGTATCATACTTCGTAGTTAGTGATCTAATGGTAGGATTGAAAATCTTATAATGCTTGGGATGTAGTTGAATGTTCCTTATGAAAATATTGTATGGATGTTCTTAATGAATGAATTACTAATCTTATTAATAGAAATTACTAGTAAGTGTATGGATAGATGATAAGATGAGTGCTGGTCTTTTAGGAAAGGATTAGAATTTGTCATGTGTTATAGTTTAAGAATTATATCTCCGTTTGGTGGATGCTACTAGTTGTTATGGAATTAGGATATTGTACCTTAATTTGTGTTGAGGTAAATTCGTGTAGTTACTTAATTTGTAATAAGATGATTGTTGGTTAATTGATATAGTGTAAGAGATTTTAGGTGTATTAAATGAGCTATGGGTTAAATGTTTAGGAAGACTCTATGATTATTGCTTTATGTACCTTAGGAATCATGATGAAGTAATAAGCATGCTAGGAGCATAGAATCATAAATGATTATGTGGAAGATAATCATAAATGGAAATGATACTAATGCAATGTAAGGGTTAATCTTGGTATGTGAATGGTGATGTTAATAGTCGAAGGTTGGTTAATGGTAATAGGAAAATTTGGACTTGGTGTATAAAATGAACCTAAGAGAAAAAGGGAAATAGCTATGCATTGAAAGATAGAATCTCATATTAAATGGAAGATTAAGTAGGTTGCATATCATGAGTGTTAGGTATTGCTATGATGCACCTATGTGTGTATAATGATTAAGATTATGTGGGAGATAATCATAAATGGAAATGGTGCTAATGCAATGTAAGGGTTAATCTTGGTATCTAAATGGTGATGTTAATAGTCAGAGGTTGGTTAATGGTAATAGGAACATTTGGAATTGGTGTATAAAATGAACCTAAAAGAAAAGGGGAAATAGCTATGCAATGAAAGATAGAATTTAAATGGAAGATTAAGTAGGCTGCATATCATGAGTGTTAGGTATTGCTATGATGCACCTATGTGTGTATAATGATTAAGATTATGAGGTATTGATCTAGAAGAAAGTAAATATTTATTTCTTATGTAGGTAGAATGAGTAATGGCGGTAAGATACCCTAGCGAGTTAGTAGTAATGATTTATTGTATTTCGCTTGTGTAATTGTTTGAGTAGCTTGAGTTAATTATTCTATGTTCATAACACTTAATTATTGTTGTGTGCTCATTACATTGCTTAAGTGATGTTATGTGTTGTATTGTTTAAAAAAAATTTAAATTAGTGTGTTTTTAGCTATATTTCTCTAGGGTATTTTGGTGGGCATTACAGATACCTTGACCCTCACTTAATTTATAATATAAAGTGTATATTATAACTCAATAATATAAGCTCAAAACCATTAATATTTATTTAAATTAAATAAACATTAATATCTCTATTATTACTCATCCTTTTTAAACGTCGTCTGAACTGGGAGCTGACATGATGAAGTTGCATATGACCATACCCCTTTACTAAAAATAGCAAGGGTCCATCTCTAACATCTTTGACTTACTATAAATAGTAAGTAATGCATACAGAGTCCAAATGAAGCCGAACGAAAACCAAACCTACAAAACTCTAACCACTAGAGAAGTTGCATCCCTCAAAGAACCCTCTATTCAATCTTATTAGCCTATGAGGTTCAGTAATAGGATAATCCCATTGAATATCTGATGTCAACAAAAAGGGGACATCACAATATGCCTTTCTAATATCTAACTTAACCAATATACTAGGTACTTTGTTTTTTTGGGATGAGTGGACTACCTCCTGTGCTATCATGACACCATACAGTATAGATCACCAAGAACAAACCTTGTTTGTTCCTTGGCAATGATATTAGGCAAGATTATTTTAATTTTGTTGGCCAAAGCTTTGGACAAAATTTTATATAGGGTATTACACAGAGATATTGGTCTAAACTCATCCAACTCTTATGCATTTTCTTTTTTAGGAATCAAAGCTATAAAGGTATTGTTAATCTCATTCAAAATTTTACCAGAATTCCGCATACTTTCTATCGCCTCCCAAATTTATTCACCCATGAAGGGCCAGCATAATTGGAAAAAACCAGTTGGAAATCCATCAGGACCTGGAGCCTTTTTTGGATGTAGCTGAAAAGTTGTTTTTTTATTTCTTCTATGGTAAACCTGGTTTTAAGCATCTTATTATCCATCTCTATTACCAAATGGGGAATATGTCTCAACACTCTAAGTTGATTTTCTAAATATGAATACCCCCAATTATTTAGAATATTACTAAAATAATCCATAATTCGCTCTTTTATACCTGATGGGTCTTCAATAAAGTTCTCATTACCTAATTTGATTTTATAGATTATGTTAATGTTCCTTCTTATTTTAGTGTTATTATGAATTTTTTTGTATTATTAGCTCCATCACTTCGCCATTGTTCTCTAGATTTTTGCTTCCAAAATATCTCCTCTTCTATCAAGATGTCTGCATATTTATTTCTCAACTCTTTTTCCTTGAGATATGTCAAATTGTCCATTCCTCTATTAATAATTACCTCTTGAACTTTCCCTAATTCTTCTTCTAATAATATTTTTTTCTTGAAAATGTTCTTTATTCCAATTTAATATCCTTTGTTTGATCTTTTTAGCTTTGTTATTAAAAAATAAGCTTTGGACCCACTAACATGTTCCTTCTTGGGTGAACTCACAAAGCTGGTTCCCACTTTTTGGTACATCCTGATTTTTGCTGAAATCATACATTTTTTGGAAAATATAATTATTTAAGCTTTAAGAGGTCCCATTTGAAGTAATTAATTGAAGAGAGTTAGATCAAAGGCTCTTAGATCAAAATTTCTTGGATAGAACCTCTCTACTTCTAAATCATACTTGCAATGGAGTCTCCTTTGCATCTATCAAATGCTGATAAAAAACCAATTTTACATTAGCTTTTGAGGGGTCAAACGAATTCATTTAGAAGTTTTGTTTTCTTAAGGATTTAGTCCTTATTATAAGCTTTCCAAATAGTATAATTTTTTAATATATTTAAGTTTATTAATATATTTTTATTTTATTTTTTATGAATGTAGGTTTTTCACCGAACATGAACTTCTTTGTTCAATGCATTGGGAAAAATAGCAAACTAATTCAAAAAAATTCTGAAAAATATCTATGCCCTAGGTATTGATGTCTTCTTTCTAACAAAAAAAAAAACTTAATTTTGATATATATAGAGCAAATTATGTGTTCAAACGTAAACCTATATCTAAATTGTAATTAGTCGGACTTCAAAACTTAATAAAATAAAAAATATTCAACATATCACTATCAAACCAATTGCATGCCTTGGGTATTGATGTTAGAAACCAAAATATAAAAGAGATAAGTTTTTATCATTTATAAAAAAAAATTTATACGTTTCGGGATGCACATCACTCTTAAAAAATGTTGTTTCCTATTAAAAACTACTTTTGAGGGAGATGGAAAAATCAATAAAATTTTATTCAAAAAATATTGAAAAAAAATATTTAGAATCTACAAAAAGGATGTTACAAATCACTAATTTACATCATCTTCAAATTCTTAACGATTTAAAAGTTATAGGTGTCGGAAAGTGAAGGTTTTTTGCAAAATGTTCATCTAAGTGTCAAAGTTGGTCAAAAAGTGGGAACCAGTATTGTGAGTTCACCCTCTTCCACCACTCTTCTAAAAGACCTAGAAAATTGGGATCCTGTAACCACATTCTTTCAAACTTGAATGGACATCATTTAGGTTTCTCCTCTTCTTGAATATGTAATGTAATGAGATAGTAGTCTGATCTAGTTGTATATATTATAGTTGAGTTAAAAGTAAACTTAAAACTTGTCAAATCTCCTTTATAGAGGAATCTATCCAATCTCTCTACTATATTGTTACTTCCCATCCTCATATTACTCCAAGTGTAGTTTCCATTCATTATGTTAACCTTGATCAATATGCAGTTAAATATCCATGAATTGAACTCTCTTTGAGCTACAGACTCTATCTAAACCCCTCCCCTCTTTTCTGAGGCAGCCCTAACTAAGTTGAAGTCTCCTCCAAGGAAAATAGAATCCTCCTCATACAATTCCTCAATTTCCTTCCAAGTTTCTCTTTTACCTGTAGTGTTTATCGGGCCATAGATATTAATCAGAATGAAACTAATTGAGCTATGTGGCCCCTTGACTCACCCCACTTGTCATCTATCCTTTTTTAATATTTCCTCATACCTAACCTTCCTAGGATCCCATAAAATTGATAAGCCCCCAATAGCTCCCAGGACATATACAGGAGCAACGTAGCTTCCAAACACCCAATCTCTTTTTAAGACTTTCCCAGTCATCTTCCTTCAATTTAGTTTCTTGTAGCATAATAATTCTAGACTCCATACTTACAAGATTGCATTTAAGCAATCTTGCTTGTCAGGGGCATTCAGACCCCTGACATTCCATGATGAGATCTTCATTTCTCCATGGGAAGGCACTTCCCCTTCCCATCATTTATCATATCAGTGATCTTTGTTTTATTTACTACATCCCCATCTTGAGCTCTCAGCTCCTTTAAGGACTTCCTACCTCTGCCCTTGCCCGCTTTCTTACACTTTGGGGATCCTATATTGAGGCAATCCTATTCCAGCCCCAACCAATCCTTAGTCTCCTCCACAATCATGGAAGGAAACTCTGCATCCTCTCACCTCACTGGTGCCTCATGATCATCCATTTGCATAATGATCTTGATAAGATTCTTTTTCTCCTCCCTAACCTCCTCATTCTCGTCTTCCTCAGAGTCAGTTTCCTTATCGAAACCGATTAGGAACTGTTCATCCTCCTTTTCATGAGGGGATTGAATTCCCATATTTCTCATTACCTCACCTTCCTCCATCTCCTTAACTCTGAGTACTTTAGAGGAAGAAAAAACAAGGGAACCGCTATATTCTCATTGATTATCCTCGTTCAAGGTGTTATGAGGTAGATTGTTATATTCTAATTAGAAACCCCCTTGATTTTGATTGAATGAAAAATTCAGATTCCTATCATCCTATGGAGGGAAGTCAGATTTGATTCTTCCCCTATATGTGTCAATACCTTCTAAGGCACATGTCCCTCCAAAAATTTGGCTTCAATGTTGTAGGCTTGTAGAGCTATGATTATTTCTAATGGCTCTGGTTTTATTAAGCTAGGATCCATATCTATTAACATCTTAACATTGCTCGAATGTAGAAAGTTTTCCTCTACACCAATAAAATCACCCATAACATTGTCAATTTCTGAAATGATTTCAAAGTTTAGGAGCTCTACTGGAAAATAGGGAATATTAATCCATCTAGGGTTTCCTTTTTGTTTGAAAGAATAAGGATTGAGATTCAATTGCCAATCTAAAAATTCAAAGTTATATGTACCCTTTAAAAGTAACCGCATGTCAACACAATAATTCTTTTTTCAAATGTTCATCATTGCAACAAATAAATAGGATGCTATTAGGAAGAAGTGAGATACTTACCTGTCCTAAATAACTATCTTTAAACCAGGATACAATATAAGATATTACTTGATTGTGCCCTAACCATTTTGCAAAAAGTCCAAACCTTTGGCATCTGTTGATTTGGTCCTCCTTATGTTTCTTGTTAATGACAAAAGTCGTAGCATTACGGTTTCTTCTAGCCTGACATTCCACCGAGCTCTGTTCGTCACCATTCCTCTTGCTATCCATTTTGTCTGAATTTTGGTGGACCTTCAATTCTGATGTTGCCCTGTGATTATTAGTAAATTGTTTATTCCTTAGTACAAGCACCTGACGTATGGGCTGATGGAAGTGATAATTTTCTCCTCCCTACCATCTTGTGACATATCTAGGGTTGAATCGAGGTTTAACATTGTGAGCATTATGTCATGGCTCCTAAAACTTGTTCATTCGCCATTTATGCCTTTTTGAAAAAATGTACGGCCACCCATCCAGATTTGAGGTTTGGGTCGAATTTAAGATGGTTACCTTTGTTGGATATCATTGGCATATGATGAACCGACATGTTGATATGATGATAATGTATGTTGTCATTGATGTCAAATAAGTGTAAGTGAACCGATGTGCAGATTGGAAGAAGTTGGTGAACCGGTATGAAGAGGCATGAGGAGATTCAGTGAATCGGTGTCAGGGCTTCACTAAGTGTGATTACCAATTGGTAGTCTCAGCCCTATGGTTAGCGGTTTGGTGATCCAGCTTGTGCAATGAACCAATGATACTCTATGATGAGTTAGCTAAGAAATGTGATCGAGGTGCCATGTCATCTTTGTGCACGTGAAGGATTGAGGCATAAGAAGATCGACCATGTTTGAAGTCTACCTCGGGAATGATCACTCATCTTAGTGGTATGAGAAGAGAGTGTGATGGGTTACTAATTCCCATGTGTAGTGATGAATGAACGATGCAAATTGTCTTGTGATTTGTTTGAAATTGTAATGCTCTATGCAATATGTTTGGACGGTCAGGATTGGACTGCCTATGTTGTAAACCTAAGATGCTTAGGGTTTAGGATTTATGTTACCGACCTATCTATTGTCTATAAGGTTGATGATGTTTGTTATTGAAAAGTTGTTGGAAAATGTTGTGTGTATGTATCTGAGTTAAGAGATACTTGATACTTGTTAGACCAGTAAGAGGGAAACTACAGAGTGTGATTGCAGAGTAGAGGATATGAAAAATGATCTACCTTGGCATGTAGTGTTGTTATCAATTCGTAGTTTTTCCTATTTGTCTTCTAATCATTTCAATAGATGGAAAATTCCTTTACTGGGTAGCTTTAACGGGCTTATTATAAAACCTGTAACCAGGTGACTCAAGATCATTGAGTTCTTTAAATCCTCTAGCGAGGTAACCTTTAACAGGGTTTCAACCTTTAACAGGGTATATAGCCATCCCTTAACTGGGTGATCTCTAACAGGATCGGTTCCTAGTAGAACCTTTTTGTAAAGTCTTTAACCGGACTAGGCTCCTAACAAGGCGAGCTTCAAAAGAGTTCAAAACAAGCTTGTGGGTACTCATCCCCACTGTGGTTTTTCCCATTTGGGTTTCCACATGAAAAATCTATGTTATGTGTTATGCATTTTTCATGTGATGTTTATGAAGTATTTGGTTGAAAGTTTATGCATGCGGGGTTAATAGGTTATGGTATTTTTAGTATACCACATGCATATGTTTATGGGTGAAGTTGATGTTGCATAATTGATCATATTTGAAGTTTTCAAACCTATCAATTTATGGTGTCTGGTGTCTTATTGTGCTTAACTGATATCGCCATGGTGAAGTTCAATAATGGTGATAACTAGTTGGTTTTGCTTTAGCTAGATAAGTTGTTAAGAGAGTTTTTACCTATACTGATTCACCCCCCCTCTCAGTAGCAGTTGGGGTATCTGATGTTCATCATTATTCATCAATTGGTATCAGAGCGCCTCCAAGTCCTCAATAACATAAGCTTAACTGCTTGAGGTAAAAGATCCTACTGTAATGATGAAGAGGGAAGGTCCTAAGTTCAATAAAGATAACTTTAAGATATGGAAGGACAAAATGAAGATTTGCATCAAGAGTATGGGTGCTCAACACTGGAGCTATGTTGAGAATGCATTTGTGACTCCCACTGACACTTTGACTAATGATCAAAAGAGAGAAATCAAGGAAAATGGGCAAGTCATGGAAGCCCTTATCAGCATATTGTCAGACATTGAGTTTATTGATGTTCAAGACAAGGACACACCTAACGATGTATGCGATACACTGGAAAACATCTATGGTGGCGATGACCATGTAAAGCAAGCTAAGGAAGAAAGCCTTAGAGGTAAATTTGAGGATATGAGGATGGTTGAAGGTGAAACCATTCAACAGTATGGCATTAGGATTAAGACTGTGGTTGGTGATATCAAAAGCACTGGTGGAACTATTGATGATACCACTGTTGTTAGTAAAGTCCTTAGATCATTATTACCAATCTATGCAATCAGAGTTGTTGGTATCCAGGAACTGAGATCGATTGATAAGACCAAGGTATTCTTAGATTCTATTATTGCAAAATTAACTACATGTGAGTTGAATAGCTATGATGGTAGTGTTCAAAAGACTGAGACAGCCTTTAAAGCATCTACTGTACCATCCAGAAAAGGAAAAGAAACTAGTACTAGTTATGAATCTAGACAATGCAGAGATATGGATGATGAAGAGATTCTGATGGAGTTCGAAGCTCTTCTTGCTAAAAGACTTCTGAAGGGAACTGGAAAATATAGAGGTAAACTTCCTTTAAAATGTTTTTCCTACAATAAGATATGACATATAGCTGTAAATTGCCCTAACAATGACAATAAGGATAAACCGGAGAGGTTCAGAAAGTATAAAGGAGGAAACAGAAGAAATTGCCTAGTTGTTGTGGATGAAGGTGTCACTGATGAAGACATAGTGTTTGTAGCAGTAAAGGAAGAAGTGTCCAACAAGAAAGCTCTTGTCTCTCGCATTGAAAACTCCAATGAGTGGATAGTTGATAGTGGTTTTTCTCACCATATGATTGGCGACCGAAGAAAGTTTCTATCTCTGGAGGAATATGATGGAGGTGTTATCAGATTTGGCAACTATGCACCATGCTTGGTAAAAGGTAAAGGATCCATCTCACTGAATGGAAAGAGCAGTGCAAATGATGTCTATTGGGTAGAAGGTCTAAAGCATAACCTGTTGAGTATTGCTCAGCTGAATGACAAAGGATTAGTTCTGGAATTCAAAGGTGGAATTTGTAGTATAATTGGGAAGAGTGGTGAAGTTATTGCAACTGGTAAGCAAACCAAAGGTAACCTATTTCAGTTGAATGCCAAGATAAGTCGGTGTCTAATGGCTAATTTTGATGATAGTTGGATATGGCATAAGAGACTCTGTCATATGAACTTTGACAATATTGTTAAAGCCAGAAAGATCAAGGCAGTAAGAGGATTACCTTTGCTGAACAAACCTGAGAATTATTTTTGCAGAGAATGTCAACTTGGGAAGATGTCTTCCTCAACTTTTAAAGGTAAGTCTTTCTCAGCAAAAAATTTACTTGATCTTGTGCATGTTGATTTGTGTGGTCCTATGAAAACTAGAAGTATTCAGGGAGAGGTATTTTATGATTCTTACTGATTAGTACTCAAGAATGATGTGGGTCACATTCTTGAAAGACAAGTCTGAAGCATTTGGAAAGTTCAAAGCTTTCAAAGCATTAGTAGAGAAAGAAAGTGGTAAAAAGATAAAGTGCCTGAGAACTGATCAGGGAGGAGAATTAACTTTTGATGAATTCAATATGTACTGTGAAGATAACGGTATCAAGAGACAATTGTCTGCCCCAAGGAAACCTCAATAGAATGGAATAGTAGAAAGAATTAATAGGACTATAGTTGAAGCGGCTAGAGAAATGCTGATCCAAGGAAAGGTTGCTCACGCTTTTTGGAGGGAAGCGATGAGCACTGCAGTCTATACTATGAACCGGGCACTCATCAAGAAAGGTAAAGATAAAACCCTTTATGAGTATTGGACCGAGAAAACTCCCACTGTGAGTTACTTTAAAGTGTTTGGTAGTAAGTGCTATATCAAGAGAGGTGAGAATTTGAGCAAATTTGATGCAAAATGTGATGAAGGAATATTTTTGGGATATTCCACTAAGAGAAAAGCTCTCAAGTGTTACAACAATAGAACTCAAAAAATTGTTGAAAGTATCAATGTCAGGGTTGATGAATCCCCTGAGGAACTTGAGGTAACATGCAGTGAAGAAGTAGAAGATGAACCGGGTATAGCCTTCTGGGAACCGGTTAAGAAAGAAACTTGTAAAGATTTTAGTGTTCCCGTACCGGTAGAAGCCACAGTAAGAAAAGAAGAAGAGGTTAGTGAAGAAGAAGAAGAAGAAAAGCTAGCAGATCAGGCTAGAGTCATTCCCATATATGTGAAGCTACACCATGATCCAAAGCAAATCATAGGAGATAAAGATGCAGGGATACTCACAAGAAGAAAAGTGAAGGAGTGCTCCTGCATGATTTCTGAATTTGAACCCAAGACTTCCAGAGAAGCTCTTACAGATGAAGAATGGATTAAAGCAATGGAAGAGGAGCTAGGTCAGATAGAAAAGAATGCAACATGGTCTTTGGTGCCCAGACCCGAACATAAAAATGTCATAGGTGCCAAATGGGTCTTCACGAACAAGTTGAATGAAGAAGGCACAATTGTCAGAAACAAGTCTAGGCTTGTATGTAAGGGATACACTTAGGAGGAGGGAGAAGATTATGGAGAAACCTTTGCTCCTGTGTCTAGACTAGGAGGTGTTTGAATGCTACTTGCATTTGCAGCATTTAAGGGATTTAAGGTCTATCAGATGGATGTGAATTCTGCTTTTCTGAAAGGAATCCTAGAAGAAGAAGTGTATATAGAGCAACCAGAAGGGTTTGCCTTATCAAAAGATAGTGACATAGTGTGTAGATTACACAAAGCCCTATATGGACTGAAACAGGCACCTAGGGCATGGTATGAAAGACTACACTCTCATCTTGTGAAGATTGGATTTCAGAGAACAAGTGAAGATAGCAACATCTACTTGAAATCAGAAGGTGATCAGATTTTGATTTGTGAAGTGTTTGTGGATGACATAATCTTTGGAGGAGATGATAAAATGAGTCATGCGTTTGCAGATGAAATGAAGAAAGAATTTGAGATGTCTTTAATAGGAGAGATAATTTTCTTCATTGGTTTACAGATTCAACAAATGAAAGAGGGTATCTTTATTACCCAGTCTAAGTATGTCAAAGAGGTATTGAAGACTTTTGGCATGGAGGAAAACAAATCGGTTGGTACACCGATGGTGACTGGCTGTAAACTGACCAAGGAAGATGATTCAACACTGGTGAGTGAAAAAGAGTATCGGTCAATGATTGGTAAACTGCACTATGTGGTGCACAACAAACCAGATATTGCTCATGCAGTGGGCATAGTAGCTCATTTTCATAAATGTCTGAAAGAATCCCACTTGGTAGCTGTGAAGAGGATTCTTAGATATTTCAAAGGAATAGTTGATTATGGATTGTGGTATCCATATAATGATGACTATAATCTCAAGGTATATACGGATGTCGATTGGGCAGGTAATGTGGACAACTAGAAGAGCACAACCGGTGGAGTGTTCTTTCTCAGTGAAAGATTAGTATCGTGGACAAGCAAGAAGCGGAGTTGTACTTCTCAATCTACAGCTGAAGCAGAATATGTGACAGCATTTATGAACTGCAGTCAAGAAATTTGGATGAAGCATGTATTGGAAGGTTTCAAGGTACCTATATCTGAACCGATGAACATATTTTGTGATAACACAAGTGCAATAAACATTTCCAAGAATCTGGTATTGCATGCTAGAACTAAGCACATTGAGCTTAAATATCATTTCTTGAGAGAGAAAGTTCAGAATAAGGAGGTTGTATTACAACATGTTTCTAGTAAGGAGCAACTAGCAGATATATTCACTAAGCCCTTATCGAAGACTACATTTACCTATTTGAGAGGTGGATTAGGGGTTCTGCCCCTTCATGAAATCAATTAAAGGTTGTGTGCTCTACATGAGTCAAGTACTATAGCATCAAATCTTTCAGGATTGATGTGTTTATGGAAGCTACTCCTTAGGGGGGGGAGCATAGTGGATTTTGGAAGCTTATGCCTCCACTTTGGCATTGTTGTCAAAGGGAGAGAAGATATATGATAGATGTATGGGGAGAAGATATTTGATGTATGGAGGAGAAGATATCTGATAATGCAGGTACACTGGTCTATGAGGTTTTCAGTTGCAATTCTACACTGAGTATTGCCATCAATGCCAAAGGGGGAGATTGTTGGATATCATTGGCATATGATGAACCGACATGTTGATATGATGATAATGTATGTTGTCATTGATGTCAAATAAGTGTAAGTGAACCGATGTGCAGATTGGAAGAAGTTGGTGAACCGGTATGAAGAGGCATGAGGAGATTCAGTGAACCAGTGTCGGGGTTTCACTAAGTGTGATTACCGATTGGTAGTCTCAGCCCTATGGTTAGTGGTTTGGTGATCCAACTTGTGCGATGAACCAATGATACTTTGTGATGAGTTAGCTAAGAAATGTGATCGAGGTGCCATGTCATCTTTGTGTGCATGAAGGATTGAGGCATAAGAAGATCGACCACATTTGAAGTCTACCTCGGGAATGATCACTCATCTTAGTGGTATGAGAAGAGAGTGTGATGGGTTATTGATTCCCATGTGCGGTGATGAATGAACGATGCAAATTGTCTTGTGATCTGTTTGAAATTTTAATACTCTATGCAATATGTTTGGACGGTCAGGATTGGACTGCCTGTGTTGTAAACCTAAGATGCTTAGGGTTTAGGGTTTATGTTACCGACCTATCTATTGTCTATAAGGTCGATGATGTTTGTTATTGAAAACTTGTTGGCAAATGTTGTGTGTATGTATCCGATTGAAGAGATACTTGATACTTGCCAGACCAGTAAGAGGGAAACTGCAGAGTGTGATTGCAGAGTAGAGGATATGAAAAGGATCTGCCTTGGCATGTAGTGTTGTTATCAGATCATAGTTTTTCTTGTTGTCTTCTAATCATTTCAATAGATGGAAAATCCCTTTACTGGGTAGCTTTAACAGGCTTATTATAAAACCTATAACCAGGTGACTCAAGATCATTGAGTTTTTTCAATCCTCTAGCAAGGTAACCTTTAACAGGGTTTCAACCTTTAACAGGGTATATAGCCATCCCTTAACTGGGTGATCTCTAATAGGATCAGTTCCTAGCATAACCTTTTCATAAAGTCTTTAACCGGACTAGGCTCCTAATAGGGCGAGCTTCAAAAGAGTTCAAAACAAGCTTGTGGGTATTCATCCCCACCGTGGTTTTTCCCATTTGGGTTTCCACGTGAAAAATATGTGTGTTATGTGTTATGCATTTTTCATGTGATGTTTATGAAGTATTTGGATGAAAGATTATGCATGCAAGGTTAATAGGTTATGGTATTTTTAGTATACCACATGCATATGTTTATGGGTGAAGTTGATGTTGCATAATTGATCGTATTTGAAGTATTCAGACCTATCAGTTTATGGTGTCTGGTGTCTTACTGTGTTTAACTGATATCACCATGGTTAAGTTCAGTAATGGTGATAACCAGTTGGTTTTGCTTTCGCTAGATAAGTTGTTAAGAGAGTTTTTACCTGTACTGATTCACCCCCCCTCCCCCCCCTCTCAGTATCAGTTGGGGTATCTATTGTTCATCATTATTCATCAGCCTTATCTACCCATTTACCATTCTGAAAGACCCATTGTGGAATATGAGCATTGTTGATGCCCGTTAATTGGGGATTTTGATTTGTGATTGGAATACAGTCTGCCCTTGTTGTGGGATAGGGGAGATACAGTTTTATAGAACCCCCTTCCGGGAGAAGAAGAAAAGTTTTTTACCTTTTGCATTTTCGCATTTACAGAGCAGATATTAAAGAAAATTGATTATATTCAAGTTTTCATGATATTGTTTATTGTTTGTTGTTTATTATTTATTATTTATTGTTTATTGTTTGTTGTTTATTGTTTATTGTTTGTTGTTTGTTGTTTGTTGTTTGTTGTTTGTTGTTTGTTGTTTGTTGTTTGTTGTTTGTTGTTTGTTGTTTGTTGTTTATTGTTTATTGTTTATTATTATTGTGTAATTGGAAATTTTATTATTTATTCGTTTTGCTTTGTGGAACTAATTGTTCGATCTAGGGGGAAACTAGTTGTCTTATTTTGTGGATAATTATATTTTAGTTATTTATTTACAAGTATTTATTATTTTTCCAATTAGTGAGGAATCAACTTTTTATATAAGATTTATTATTTGTTGATATTATATAATTTTTTTATGAGAATTATTATTATTGTGGAATCTATTTAATATTATTTAATATTTATCTATTATTTGTTTAATATTATTAATGATTATTATTGTTTATTTATTTAGGTTTAGGGTTTTTGTGTTTTCTTTGTACGCTTTATTTAAGAAATTGTCTTTAATTAATTTAGTTTTTATGAGAATTTATGGGAGATTATTATTATTATTATTTTTGAAGTTTTGGGAGAAAATTAGGGGACAATAATTTGCAAATTCACATGTTCTTTGAAGCATGGTTGAGATTTCTTGACCTTGAATGTTTTGAAGACTTGGTTGCTGATTTGAGAAGATTTGTGTTCAGAATTCATCATCGACATTCTCTTCTCTCTCTTTTTCTTTCACAAGTTTCCAAGTAGGTATTTCTTTTACTCTATTGTTTTTAGTTGCTTTACGTAATTTGATTTCAAATGGTTTATTAGGGGGAATTGGGGGTTTGATTGTATGATATTTATCATTTGAGATTTATTTCTTATTCATTATATGCATGATTTGGGGTTGCATAAAAGTCCTTATTTAGTTTTGTAAACTGAGCCTGATTTTGTATCTGTGATGATTTATTTATTTTTGGATTGAATATTTTTCTTTGACCTTAGGTGATAGGAAAGCTAGGTACACTTAGGGGGAGTGGCTCACTATGGGGGTCAGGGCTCGGAAGTGGCTACCAGGGTAACCCATAGGTGAGTTTAGTAATAAGTGATAACATTAATGAACTTTGGCTTCGGTCACACACTAACAAGATAATTATGTGCCCCACTCATGCCTCGTGTGCTCATATAGGCAGAGGGTGAGAATGGGAAGGCCTGGCCATCTATTGAGATGTTGAGTTGGCTAGATTGTATATTACCTTGTCTTCATGAAAGAAATGTACAATTTCACATGAGTTGTTGAGAGTGTGTGTTGCCTATGGTGTCAATCTTACGTAAAACCCCCTAGGAGTTTCTCTAGATGCACTTTGATGGTCTTGTATGTCATATATATTTTATTTTCTTGTGTTATGGTATCTTCTGTCTTTTGGAAGTATGCATGTTCAGTTATCTTCCCTAGCTTGGTTGTTTGTTGTCTGAGGTCTTGTGTCTATCTCCTAGCATGAGGGTTGTCCTACAAGTTCCACATGGTTGGGTGGTGATGCTTTTTCCACCCATTAGGAATACAATGGAGGACTTTCATGTGATCGGCTAAGTGGACCTATTCCATGTGTTTTTAGTGTCTTCGTATCTCGATTATGAGATGATCTACCTTTATGATGTAATTTGTAATGTATTTCCCACAATGATTGAAGGATATTTAATTTGCATATTTGTATTTCTAATCAAGAGTTGTCGATATTATCTCAAGAGGAAAAGATTGTGAAAATATATGTGTATTGAATTGGATATTTTGCATGTTTATGAGTTTATATGTTTTGAATGCAATCTTACTATCAATATATCCTTATCATAAGAATTTTTCTTTGGTTTTTTAAAATGAACATAGAAGATATATTTGTGCATTAAGTTAGAAATTTAAATTAAAAAAAATTATTTTCTATGAAATTGAGTTATTTGTTGTTTACTTTTTGGGTCCCCTAGTGAGGCGTTACACATGAATATGACCAAAAGCATCAAAATATAAATCATGTTCAACAACCCATAAGATTTGTGAGAATCAGAGTAAATCTAAACACGATTTTATTTACCATAAATACAATGTTTGTAGAAATCAAACTCAATATTACAATATCATCAAGCCTCTCAATGAGAAATTTATTTTTGAGGGTTTTGAGACCCTTCTCACCAAAGTGACTAAGTCTTTGGTGCCATAGAAGTGTCTTCTTTGCTAAGAATTTCATCTCCAAAGCATTGGCACCCTTAGGTACCTAGAAAGAATGACCATTAGATGTCGAAGTAATAGTCCTTTTCACATCTTAATCTGATAGTAAGGATGAAGAATCTAGAGCCCTCTTCTTGGGCTCCATAGAAGCACTATAGTATTGCATTGTGCATGCATCCATCTTATACAAGGTGCCAATCCAAACAACCTTAGAAAGCACCATAAAACCTCTAGTCATCTTGCATCCTCATTGTAAGAAAACAACCTGCACACCCAAATCACTTAGTTTATGTACAAAGAGTAGATTTCATACCAAAACCAGGATGTGCATAACACCATCAATCCCCTTCACTCTCCCAAATCAAGGTATATTATCTTGACTCTTCCACAACCAGCAACCTTGATATGAGAGTCATCACTAAGACACACCTTCCTACCATCATATTCTTCATACTTTGAAAACCAACCTTGATGTGAGGTCATGTGAAAAAATGCACCCAAATATATTAACCACGCCTTTTGATGCATGCATTGCCAAGGATATGACAAAGGCTTCACCATCATTTTGAGAGGATTAATTTGAACATGAATTGGAGGGTATCTTCTTCTTCCTTTCCTCCTCACATTCATTTTAGAAGTGAATTGTTTTGCCATTTCTTGGTGTTGGAAATTAGGGCTTTACCACCTAGAAGATTGATAAGACCACGAAGATCCACACTAAAATTAAGGAGAAACGATGGATCTAATTGATCCCACTCTCTAAGAGGTTGAATGCAAATTAAAATGGTACTCCTATTCCTCTTAGAGTTGACTTGAAATTGGATTTAAATTTGTACAAGTGCTAGGGTAAAAAAATAAATATTGAATCAAAATAGTAATAACAGAATATTCCAAACTTCACATAGAGCCACAAACAGAGATCTAAGAAGATAAAGTAGATCATGACTTTTAGCTGAAAAATCGGGTTGAATCATCTGGACCAGGAGGGTAGGGCGACCTGGTCTTGTAACTTCCAAGTAGACAAGTAGGATGTTTTTTGAATCAGGAAGACACACATGATTCACTGTCAGAAGATTATGCTAAATTATTGGGACCAGGGCAATGGAAGCTACCTAGTCCTCTACTTTTCATTCTTACAAAAGTTGAACCTATTTATCATCGTATATTGTATCAAAATCCTCAATCATAGCACATAAATCAATTTTCTGCACACAGAATGAGAGGAAAGGGTTGTGGCTAGGGTTTTTCCTTGGGTCAAAATTTAATTTAGGAATTAACCTTAGATTGAATTGAAATGGGAAATGTAAATACTGAAGTAAATGCTAGAAGATATACATCAGATTTGCAACGGTTGATAGAAGATTGATGATGCAATGTTCTTTAGATCTGATTACAAATGTTGAATGCAATAACATGACAAACACATGAATGACCTAATTAAACATACATGTGTGCATGATTATTTATGGGACTTTGCTCCATGATGCTTGAAGGATATGGTAGAATGAAATGTTTCCTTGAATGTCTAAGATTACTTGATGTTGCTTGATGTGGATGTGTGAATGCTACGGTATATTATGGGTGATAAAATAAATTGATAGGATGTCCTTATATAAGTTTCCTTAGCTAAATTATCGATTCAGAGGACCTCCAACAATCAAGTGGAGCCATGGGGAAC
Source organism: Cryptomeria japonica (assembly GCF_030272615.1). Taxonomy (NCBI): domain Eukaryota; kingdom Viridiplantae; phylum Streptophyta; class Pinopsida; order Cupressales; family Cupressaceae; genus Cryptomeria; species Cryptomeria japonica. Next base: position 189,406,255 of record NC_081406.1, on the reverse strand, counting down.
AAAATTCATCAAGGAGGGGAAATGCCTGTCTATATTTGAAACAAGTCGTGTTCAAGGAGGACTAGGATGGTGGGGGCACCCTAGTCTAGACAAGGGTACCCCAATGCCCCTGTCCTCCAAAAATAGGACAAAAATACCAACAAATAAGGAGGAATAACCTCATAATGGGGTCCACTTAGCTATGCAATCAGGTGACATCATTTTTTGAGTAAAAAGAGAGTAAAATAGGCCTAGGGGGAATAAATATAGGACACGGTAAAGTAGAAGTAGAAATATGAGGTGTGAATTGTACAAGATTACAAATTATGATGTTATATTTAGCCCCCACTTTAACAGGAGTATGAGGCTATAAAAATACTCATGATAAAGTAGAAAGATGAGGAAGAGAGAGGGGAGTAACTAGGAGTGAGATTGAAAGAAATGAGATATCACTAATTTTGAGGAACCAATCCCCTAATATTAGGATCCTATTTCATGCAATCACATGCAAGGACACAAAAACAAGACAAAGAAAAAAAAAGACAAAGGTAAACAAAGAGAAAATACACAACCTTTGGCCTATTTGTCATTGATGTCATGGTTAGTATTTGTATTCAGCATGTGTGAATGTGATTCAATTCAGAAAATTTTTCTTTATCATGTTTTGCACAGTTTTGAGGTTTGGTATTTTTTTGTTACCGAAAGTTTCTTATGAGTCTGTTCCTATTCAAATATGATTATTGCACATGTTTCAAAGATCCAATCTCATATGGATATGATGTGATGCACACTTCTCAATATTGTACCTGAAGGCCAACACCGCATGTAGCCACCTCGATTGGTAGTGTGTCGTTAAGTCTAGTCTCATCCACTTTGACTGAGCTAACTTGACAATCAAATGGTGTGGATATATATCAACATAGACATCATTTTCTTAAAGTGTGGTTGTTGAAAGACAACTATTTTTTATGTACTATATGTGAAATAATTATGCTTACATTTTACAAGTGGATTTGTGCACTTTAGATGAACAGTATTTATGCATATGTTAGATGCACTTATAACAGTTCAATTTTTGAATACTCTGTAAATATTGGCTATAATCCATCTTTGTATCTTGGATAGCAAGTCCAAACCAACAGTGAGTCACCCCTTTGTATTGTGTAACCAATTGCATACTACACTATTCTTGAGAGTATCATCTCTCTATGGTTTTTCCCATATTAGGTTTTCCATGTACAAATCTGGTGTTATGTGTTATGCCTCTATTTTTTACTGCACTTTGAATTATGTTATGGTATTAGTTAATAAGAAGTTTAAATAAGTTCAAGGGAATATTGATTCACCCCTCCCCTCTCAGTATTTTGGTTATTCAACAATTGGTATCAAAGCCAAGTCCTTTAGAAGAGTCTAACCATTCAAAGAAGATCCGAAAAGTTGAACTTATGGATTTAAACAACGACTCTAGAAATTCTCTTGAAGAACTTGAAGCAATGGAAGCTGAAAACAAAGACCTGAAGGAGAATGTTCGATTAGAAAATGAATGGATCAAAAAGATAAGAGAGCAGATCCGAAAGTTTAAGATTAGACGCAAAGTAGTCAATGACGAGATCAAGAAAGCGAATAACACTATCTCGTTATTGAGGATCAAAGATGAAGACAATGAAAATACTAAAGAATATCTAAACCAAATGGTGAAGTGCAACTTTGAAGAATGTGAGAAGCTAAAACAAGAAGTAACACTCCACAAAGAAGATCTTGAGAAAACCAAGGATCAACAATACAATACTAAATTTGGCATGCCCAACACTAACACTAATACTAAGGATGATCTGGAAGCTAAGAAGGAAGTGAAGACCAGTGCAAAAGAACCCTCCCTGATAAAAGTGACAATCCCCAAGGAGGAAAAAGGTAAGTCTCCAATCAAGCAGTAGGTAAGTATGAAAAATACCGCTTTCCATGGTTCTTGCTACAAATGTAATAAAATAGGACACAAGGCAGTAGAATGCAAGAAAAGTTTGAATCAATCTTTTAATTCATTCCCCGGTAGATGTTACACATGCAACAACTATGAGTGTAAAGATAATCAATGTAGGAATTCAGTTGTAAATCAAAATAGATATAACTATTTTAGAGGTAGATTTTATGCATGCAATATCATTGGACTCAACGCTAACTAGTGCAAGTCAAGACAAAATCCGATAAATACCAAATGTCATAGTTACAACAAACCCGGTCACATAGAAAGGAAGTGCAGAAGCAATAAAGTTTAAGATCAAATTAGATAGCTAAAGAAAGTCAATGTGGAGGATGTCAAAGTTGAAATGAAGAAAATATGGAGGAAGAAGGAAACCGTAGAAATGCCAGCATCCCACTACGGTGAAGGAGCTTCATCTGGAAATTGAGTATCGTGTGGCTTTGGCCAAGAGGGGGCAATTAAAAGATCATAATTATATCCCAAGCCAAAGTGGTTTGAGGCTATGAAGTGATCTAGTAGTCATTATCATAACTTATCGCAGGATCCAACATGTTGTTGATAAATTCTATAATATGGAAGACAACTCATGCACATTTAATGTGAAACCCTTGATGAAAAGAATATAAGGACAATGGCACAACATTTCATCGTGAATTAAAAGAACTCAAGATTTGTAAAGGTGATTAAGGCGATCAAGTGATCTCAGGGCTTCTCTGACAAGATTCAAGAAAACAATCTACATAATTAGTAATCATGGTTGCCCCCATAGTTGTTGATGTTGTTGTCAAGCTTTGGCTAGTATTCACAAAGGTATCCTATGTGGCAATTCAAATAGATCCCAGCGGAGCATTTTTTAAAATTCCAATTGGAGTTGTTTTGGTAGAAGATGTCAGGGGTTACATTTGTGTTAGGCATGAAGAATTCATTCATTGCGGAAAAATTCTAGATATCTGGGCCAAACAGATAATTGATCAGCAAGGTAGGGTCAAATCAAAATTTGCCCACCTTGTCCAAAAGAACTTGAACACATGGAATAACTTTCCAAATTTCTGTCACAATGAGAAATGGGTCAAATTGGAAATGAGAAGGTTTCATGATAGGTTTCTCTGGTTGGATCAAACCCATATGATAACCAAGGAACTAATGAAGGCTATCATGGGTCTGAGTGACTCTGGTGAGGTTCTTAGACCAAAGTCGGCCAAAAATAAGGTTGTCATAGAATTAACTGGTGCCACATTTGACAAGTGTTCGCTAGAAATTGACAATGTCATAAATCTGATAGTTAAGTATCTTTCTCTAATGGTTGAAAATAAAATTTATTTTACAAATAGAGAAAAATCCATTTTTGCTACCACTATGCATATGGCCTATGGGGTGGCAGAATTAAACAAAGATTTTGACCTCTATAAAATCCCACAACATCAGTTTTTGGAAAATCTTGTTCAGTGTAGGGAAAATAAGCACTCATTCAAATTCAGTACACTATCCATATGCATCTTGATCTATTTCATGGAAGCATTACCCGGTCGCAGTAGGGTTTTGTGGTCTCAAGACAGATCAATAGCTCATTAGATTACAGATAGGCTCAAAGGATTTATTAATGATAAGGATAAAGAAGAATATTTTGCGGCATTCTTTGTCCTTTTTCAAATGGACATGCAAAATCAAGATAGATTGTTGGTATTTTGGTATGGTTTTGTCATTGATTTCAACACCTGCTAAATACACCTACTTTGGAGATCCAGCAACATTCACCGGCAAACAGTTACCGGTATATGGTTAACCGGCAGGATATAATGTTCACCGGTACCTGCATTGACATGGAAGACACTTGGTAATGTCGAAGACATCATGTGGACACTTTATTTTGAAGTAATAATCATTGGTATATTCTTATTTGCATATTCGCTTTTACCGGCAAATAGGTCCAAGTTATCTAGGGTTACACCGGCAGATTTATCTTTTCCAGATCAGCATGGCACGCTATGGAGATGATTTATTATTGTTGTAAATGCATTAAGCCAACATGTTCAATCGGTTATTGCATCGGATATTGTATTGTTTGTAAAATGTTTTTATTGTAATATCTTGTAGAGCCGACCTACTAAAATTGGTCTTAGGGTATGGTATAAATGTAAGATCTTATTTGTAAGATCAAGTGTGGAATGCGAAAAAGATTTAAGGAAGGGTATATGTGAGATCAAGCAGGGATATACACGAAGACATCATTTGAAGGTGAAGTTAGGTTTTTGTAGAAGCATATCAGCATTACACCAGTACTGAATCCAACATATGAAGATGCTATTTTGTGCAGTACATTCTCATTGGATTTAACCATCCAGCTGTAGTCAGTGTGACTCCCATTTGTGATTGAGCAGTGAGCTCTAGGCTGTTGGCCTTTCTGCATGTGCAGACCCCTCTTTATACACTTACTATCTGCAGTAGTATCATCTGATTGTGGGTAAGGTTTCCCATCGTGGTTTTTCCCCTTACAGGGTTTCCACGTACAAATATTGGTGTCATGTGTTGTGGATGACTTTGTGCTTATGTTTCATGCATTAATTCTTACCAGTACAACAATTTTCTGTTAACATTGTCTACTGGCATACTTAACTTATTTACCGGTATTAAGCATTAAGTTGGTTAATAAGTTTTTGGTTTGAATTTATTTGACAACTGATTCACCCCCCCCCACTCTAAGTTGTCTCCGAGAACTACATAGAATACCAAAGGAGATTGTTGAAAAGTGCAAAAATGTTATCACATTCATAATTACAACTGACAAATGCTACATGGAAGTTGTCGTACCCAGAAAAATCAAGATCCCTCCTTTTGGATATGAAGTTTTGTCTGATATTCTTGATGTGCAACTAAAGTTCTCTTGGAGGGTTCGGTAGATGAATCCCAAGAGCATTTTGGGACTCCTGATGAAAAATCCTTATAAGTCTAGATGGAGCTCACCAAGAAGGGTGGTGAAAAGAGAGTGAAAAAGGTCATTCAAGAATTCCTAGACAAGGCCAATCAAATTGAGGAAGAAATCTCCAAGGTCGGGCGATCCGAAAGACTTGGTGCATTCGGAACATCTAAGGCTACTCGAGAAAAGCTTCCCTCATCAAGCTCTCCAAAGAAGAAGGTTGAAATCAAAAGGAAATTTGTTGTCCTGGAATCCGAGGAAGAAGGTGAAGAATATATGGAGTACCAAATACATGTCCGGAAGTCTAAAGGAAAGAAGGTCAAGCAACCTTTCGATGCAGAAAGTTTGTGTGAATCCCTCGCTCAAGAAAGGAGTCTAAGGGAGGTAGGTAATTAGTTTTCTAATGCCAATCTTGAGGATCAAAATGACATAATTAAAGGTTTTATTATGTATTGTGTAAAATTTGAAGCTTCAATTGAGGAATATAGGAACATAATTCCAAATGAATTATACAAAGAACTAGTGAGGATAAGGTAAATTTCTAGAGAAGAGGAACAAGGTATAAAAGATCATATATTTGATGTAGTTGGCTCCTCTCTCTCTTCGAAAAACAAGGCCACCCTATTGGAACTATGTAAACAAAGTTAACGACCAAAAATAACTTAGATGATCTCATTCTTGGTGTACCCAATGCCAAAGAGAAGTTTCAGTTCATGGATACAGTTGTGTATAGTGCCAAGAACCATAGTCTTCTCTCCATTGATTTCGGTACTACCACCAAAGTATTTGAAGATGTGCATATTACTATCTTTGACGACAAAGATCATCCCTCAGGCAGTCTGGTTAATAACCTGATGGAGGTGAATGATGTGTCTACCATGGAAATTCATGTGGATAATGCTATGGATAGAAATGAATTTCTTGAAACCTCTAATATCCCTCTAGACAATCCTAGATCCGGCAAGGGCAAAGAAGTTGAAGGTTGGTCTGTTAACCAAGTTTCCGATAAGGATAACATTGAATGTAATATTCCATCTAAAGAAAAGGCAGATGTTTCACCCAAGGAATCTAATGTTCAGGTATCCATCATTGGAACCAATCCTATCTCCTCAGAAGATGTATGGAAGAAAATATTCTCTACTTCTTTGATACTCCCACCGATCACATCTTCCATGCAATTAGTTGATTTCTGTAATGTGGATCTGTTGTAGAAGCTTGAGTTTGGTGAAGCATTCTACAAGGCAAATTTTTCATAAAAGAAATAAAGTTGTTGAAGATCTCCTGATAGCACTCCATGCTGCCTTACTTGAATGTCAGTTAGATCTGGATATTTTGAGTGTGGAAAGGTGCAAAATACTGATCATATCTTTGGATAGTCAAACTGATACTATAAGGAAAAAGTATGAGAAGGAATTAGATAATGAAAGAGAAAGGCTCTTGTAGGCAATCAAGTCCAAATGTGAATCAGCTGATCAACATATTTCCTAGCTTATCTCTTAAGGTTAGTCCTATTTGGTGAACGAAGATGTATTGTTTGTGTTTAGTCTGCAGTGGCCAAATGCAACTCAAAGCATAAAAAATGAGATGGATGTCATTGAAGACAAGATCCGGTAGGCACAAGCAAATTTCAAACTTTCCAAAGATATATTTGACTCTGGAAGATCAAAGATTAAGGAACTACATGACAAATACTATGAGTTGCACCAGCAAAGAGACAATATCATCATGTCGTTAGGCAAGCTAATAAACCTTAGCAATGAAAGAATCGCCTTTATCAGTAGGTCTCTTTCTTGTGCTTTGGAGTTATCTTACTCTGATCTTGGTTCCATTCCTGAAGTAGAGAAAAATCATGCATCCCTTCTAGCTTGGATAGAGTTTCTGAAAGAAGAAATCTCTCATTGGGACTTGCACAAGGACTCTTAGACTTCTCATGCCAAAAACCTCAAACAGTCCTTTGGAAATTAGTAATTGTTCTTGTTAGGCGGAGTAGTAGGAGTAATTCTAGCAGTTAATTACTCTCTTTCATTTCATGCAAAGACTAATGACACTTTATTTCCTAATTAGTATTTCAACAAAATTACTCTATATAACTTATATTGCCATCAATGACAAAGGAGGAGATTGTTGGCCTATTTCATTGTTATCATCGATGTCATGGTTAGTGTTTCTATTCATCATGTTTGTATGTGATCTGATTCAAAAAAAAATGCTTTATCATGTTTTGCGCAATTTTGAGGTCTAGTACTTTTATGTTATTGGAAGTTGTTTATGAGTCTGGTCCTATCCGGATATGATTATTGCACATGTTTCGAAGATCTGGTTCCATCTAGATATGTTGTGATGTGCACTTCTCAAGATTGTAGCAGAAGGCCAACATTGTTGGCATTGCATGAAGATTGCATTGAAGTATAGTAGGAAGTGTTGTCATTGATGTCAATTGCAACTAGTAATGAAGTAGTAAAAGCAATCGGTAATGAAGCAGTGAAGATCAACTAGTAATCCTAACCAGTTGAGAAGAAAAACCCTAAACGATAGAGCTTGGAGATCGATTGTGATGGTTTATGATTGGATGATGATCGGTGGTGAAGATGCCATGAAAACATTTTACACATGATGAGTTTCTAGATGGTTTTGGCATGTAAAAGATAATCGTTTATCTTGGGAATGATCAAATGCATAGTATGAAGTGACAAACACAAGATGTGTTACAAAATTCAAAGTGTGATGATCCAGGAGCAGTTGTAGATGTCTAGAAGATTGTAAAGTTGATTGCAATGTAATCTAACGATCAAGATTGAACCGATGTGTTTGTAATCTCTATGAGAAGTCTAGTGTTTGTGTTGTGTTACCGACCTAATTTATTTGCTTATAAGGTCAATGGATTGATTGAATGAGTTGTTGGCAATTTGATAGAGTGTGAAAGTGATTGTTGTCAAACTAGGAGGTGTGTCTAGAAAATGATGTGAAGGCAGATAGGAGCGGTAAAGGATCTGATTCAGTAAGGAAGTGTTATTTCTAGATCGGTCAAAGAACCTGTTGTTCTCTAACCATTACAGCATTTTTAAAATCCCCTCACAAGGTAAGCTCTAACAAGCTTGTTGTTGAAATCCTCTAACCAAGTGATCCATTAGCTTGGATTTTAAATCCTCCACTAAGGTTACCTTTAATAGGGTATTACCTTTAACAGGGTATTTGTAGTCAATCCCTTAACTGGGTGGTCCTTAACCAAATCTATTCCTAACAGAATATTCTTGTATAAGCTTCTAACCAAGCTTGGATCCTAATAGGGCGAACTTCAAAAGAGTTCAAAGAATACTTGTTGGTATTCATCCCCACCGTAGTTTTTCCCATTTGGGTTTCCACTTGAAAAATCATTGTGTCAAGTGGTGAATGATTTTATGGATGTGTTTTTGGTATGATTGATATGAATGATTGGTAAGTCTACATAGATACATTTAAATGATTGGAAATGATCTGAAATATTTTATTACTAGTATTAGTGAAGTGGTTTAAGGTTTTTGTCAAATTGTATTTATGATTCAGATCTGTTGCATTATATCATTGAAATATTAGGTCAATCGGTAAGGTTTAACAAAGCAGCTGCAAATTTGTTAAAGTGACTAAACTGGTAAACTTTGTGAGTTGAAAATAAGTTTGGTGAAAATTTAGTTAATTTTCCAATTACTGAATCACCCCCCCCCCTCTCAGTAGTTGACCAAATCTTTATAGTTTTATCATATTATCAATTGGTATCAGAGCATTCCAGGTCCTCTTGAGTATAAGCCTAATAGCTTGAGGAAAAGATCCAAGAGGAAATGATGAAGAGATAAGATCTTAAGTTCAATAGAGATAACTATAGAATATGGAGTGATATGATGAAGATTTACATCAAGAGTTTAGGAAGTTAATATTGGGATCATGTTGTCACTAAGTATAACCTACCCAGTGGAGCTCTGACGGATGATCAGAAGAAGGAGCAACAAGAGAACAACCAAGTATTGGAAGCCATCATTAGTACCTTGTCAGATTCAGAATGTGTTGATGTTCATGGATTGGAGACTGCACATGAAGTTTGGAAGAAGCTGGAAGAAATCTATGGTGATGATGAACATGTAAAGATACCAAGGAAGAGAGTCTCAGAGGAAAATTTGATGATATGAGAATGGCTAAAGGAGAAAACATTCAACACTATGGTCAGAGAATCAAGGAGATAATTGGAGAAATCAAAAGTGTTGGAGGTACATTGGATGATGCCACTATGGTTAGCAAGGTATTGAGAACCCTTCTACTAGTCTACGCTATCAAATTTGTAGCTATTCAATAACTCAAATCTATTGACAAGACAAAGGTAACTCTTGACTCTAACATTGGTAAATTGACTGCATTCGAATTAAATGGTTTTGATGGAAGTTTTCAGAGGTCAGAATCTGCATTTAAAGCCTCGGTCTCAACCCCATCAGTTAGAAAAAAGCAGAGAAGTAGGTTATAGTCATGAATCTAGATCCAGCAGAGAGGTAGATGATGAAGATAGCCTGATGGAACTCGAAGCATTGTTGGCCAAGCGGTTACCCAGAGGTACCGGTAAGTATAGAGGTAAATTACCACTAAAATGTTTTGCATGTAATCGGATAGGACATATTGCTGCTAACTGTCCTAATGGAGATATCGAGAAAAAATGAGAGAAATATAGGAAGTTTAAAGAAAAAGGAAAAAGAAATTGTCTCATTGTAGTGGATGAAGGTATTAAAAATGAAGAATTCAAGATAAATACAAATGTGGATATTGTCTTTGTTTCTATCAAAAAAGACATATCAGATCAGAAGGTAGTGGTCTCTCACTTGGATAATTCGGATGACTGGATTATAAACAATGTTTGTTCAGACCACATGACTGGTGACCGAAGCAAGTTTCTAACATTGGAAGAATTTGATGGAGGTTTTCTCAAATTTGGGAATAACACTCCCTACATGGTGAAAGGAAAAGGATCCATTTCCATGAATGGTAAGAGTAGTGTAGATGATGTCTACTAGGTTGAAGGTCTGAAGCACATTCTTTTGAGTGTTGCTCAACTCAATGACAAAGTTTACCCATTAGAATTCAAGAATGGAGTTTGCAAGATCTTTGGAAGCAAAGGTGAATTGATCGCAACTAGGAAACAAACCAAAGGTAACCTGTTTCACTTAAACTCTAAAGTCAATATTGTTTGATTGCAAAAGTAGAAGATTGTTGGCTTTGGCATTGAAGCTTTTGTCATGTGAATTTTGATAACAATGTAAGAGTCAGCAAGTCAAAATCAATAAGAGGATTACCATAGTTGGACAAATTGGTGAATGCTTTGTGCAAGGAATGTCAGTTAGGGAAAATGACATCCTCAACCTTCAAGAGAAAATCTTTTTCACTTGAAAATTTGCTAGATTTGGTTCATATTGACCTATGTGGACCAATGAAGACTAGGAGTATTCAAGAAGATCGGGACTTCATGATATTTACCGGTGACAACTCAAGGGTGATGTGGGTCACATTCTTCAAAGACAAGACAGAAGCATTCAGAGCCTTGGTTGAGAATGAAAAAGGAAGGAAGCTAAAATGTTTAAGAACTTATCAACTTCAGAGGAATTCACTAGATATTGTGAAAACAATGGGATCAAGAGGCAGCTATTTGTACCAAGGAGACCACAGCGGAATGGTATTACAAAAAGGAACAACTGGTCAGTGGTTGAAGCTACTAGGACTATGTTAATCCAAGGAGGTGTAGCTAAGAAATTTTGGAGAGAAGCTATCAGCACATCTATTTATACAATGAACCGTATACTGGTCAAAAGAGGTAAGGACAAAACACCCTATGAATACTAGTATGGCAGATCACTGAATGCCAGTTACTTCAAAAATTTTGGTAGCGGGTGTTTTATTAAAAGAAGTGATTATATTGGAATGTTTGATGCCAAAAGTGATGAAGGCATATTTCTTGGTTACTCCACCAAGAGCAAAGCTTCCAAGTGCTACAACAACTAGACTAAGAAGATCATTAAAAGTGTCAATGTCCGAGTAGATGAATTTCCTAAAAAATATGAAGAAACCGGCAAGGAGGAAGAAGAAGAACTAAACACATAGTTTTTGGAACTGGGACCGATAAAGCTAGAAGTTGGAGGACTGAACATAGAAGCCCCAGTTCAACCAGAACAGGAAGGTCAAGCAGAAGATGAATAAAGTGAAGAAGAAGAATAACTTGAAAACCAAGATCATGTTATTCCAAGGTATGTCAGACTCAATCACAGCTCCGATCAGATTATTGGAGACAAGAATGCAAGAGTGTTAACTAGAAGAGGGCTAAGAGAAAACTCTTGTATGATCTCCACCATTGAGTCTAGAACAAAAAAAGAAGCCTTTGCAGATGAACATTGGATCAAAGAAATGGAAGAAGAACTTTTTCAAATAGAAAAGAATAATACACGACCATTTGTATCCAGACTGGAAAACAAGAATGTAATAGGCACAAAGTGGGTATTCAGAAAAAAAATTGAATGAAGATGGAGCAGTGGTCAGGAATAAAGCCAAACTGGTATGCAAAGGATATGCACAAGAGGAAAGTGAAGATTATAGTGATACATTTGCACCAGTAGCAAGATTGGAAGGAGTAAGGATTCTACTTGCATTTGAAGCATATACAAGATTTAAGGTATATTAGAAGGATGTTAAATCAACATTCTTAAATGGAATATTGGAAGAAGAAGTCTACATAGAACAACCAGATGGTTATTCGTTAACTGAAGAAAAGGATATGGTGTGGAAGCTACATAAGACACTATATGGACTGAAACAAGCTCCAAGAGCATGGTATGAAAGATTGCACTCTCAGTTAGTAAAGATAGGTTTTCAAAGAACCAGCGAAGATAGTAACATATATCTCAAGACATAAGGAGATAAAATACTGGTAAGTGAGGTATTTGTTGATGATATCATTTTTGGAGGTAATTATGATAAGTGTCATGATTTTGCTAATGAAATGAAGAATGAATTTGAGATGCCATCGGTAGGTGAGATAAAAAAAAATTCATAGGTTTGCAAATCCAACAGATGAAGGAATATATTTTTATTACACAATCAAAGTATGTGAAAGAAGTGTTGAAAACTTTTGGAATGGGAGATTGTAAACCATCGGGCTATAAATTGTCAAAGGAAGATGATTTCGCACCAGTTTGAAGCTGAAGATATCATAACCGGTAATATTTTTTTGTGATAACACAAGTGCTATAAATATTTCTAAGAACCCGGTGTTTCATGCTAGGACAAAGCATATAGAGCTGAAGTATAATTTCCTAAGAGAGAAATTTCAAAGAAAAGATGTATCACTGGAGCATGTTTCCACTATAGAAGAACTAGCAGATATTTTTACTAAACCTCTACCTAAGGATACATTTGCATATCTCAGAGGTGAGTTGGGGGTTGTACCGCTACATGAAGTCAATTAGGAAAATATGGAAGACATCAATCCCAGAGCCTATTGAAAATCTTGAAGAAAGGATTGGTGAAGAATGATGCAACTCCACAGGGGGAGTAGCTCATTATAGATTGGTGAAGCATGGATAAGAAAAAGAATGGTTTACCTTCACTTTGAGATTGTTGTCAAAGGGGGAGAAAAGTATATGTTAAGGAGACAAGACAGATTGCAGACCAGTTACAAGCTAATGTGAAGTAGTCACCGATGAGGAGGGACCTCAAAGAGATCAGTCCAAACCAGTCAGCAAGAGTTAACACAATGGAAACACACAGATATGATGGAGGCAATGTAGAACATATTGTTTTATTGCATGAAAAGTTAATTACATCCAACCGGAAACAACCGGGTTACAACATACCAGCACACAGGCCTGGTAGAATAGGTCTCATAGGGACCTTGAGTTGAAAGATCTATCCTCTAAGAATTATCTATCTGATACTCTTTTATCTTTGATATATTTTCTACAATGCAAAGCATGATTACAAATATATATATATATATATATATATATATATATATATATTGATCCAAAGGATAAAGTCAGCCCAGAAAGGATCAAAACACAAATGTGTAGAAATGATTGAGGTCGGCCTCTGAAAAATCCAAAGGATGAAACACAGAAGGTCAGCCACACATAAAGAAACATCGAGATCAACGTCCAAGGCTCCACAAGCATTAGAATGGGTTTTGGTAGATCACTAGATAGGTCTCAAACCGGTAACAAAACAATCTAGTAACCAGAAACTGACAAGGAAAACTGGTAGCGATATCTTGCCAGAAAGTGATCCAAATGAGATGCGGTTAGAGATCAACCAGGGTGATCAGGTCTCCAAGAAGAATCCAACTCCACAAAAAGTCGGTGTGCCAAAACCAGGACACACAAAAAGGAAAACTGAAATTGCAAATAGGAAAGAAAATGTTTTTGGTTGATGCAAGATTGCCATGAACTGAGGATGCTCATGCATCAGACATCTGGGGTTAATAGAAAGTGAGTCTCTCACTTTGTCGGGGTCAGAGGAAAACCAAGGCGGTCCACCTCTTCCTGAGAAATCCAAGATGAGTCTTCCACTGGTTTGTTCTTCCACTTCACGAGGTATTCTTTGTACTGACTGCTTCGAGTACTACGCCTGATCCTACTATCCAAAATCTCTTCAATCTGATCTGGTTCCTTCTAGGGAAATTGTTTCTCCAAGTCTACAATATTGTCCTCACTAAATTCTGGTTCATGGTACTCATGAAGATCTGCAATGTTGAATATGGGTGAAATATTTAGACTATCTGGTAGCTCCACTTCATATGCATTTCCAGAACTGAACTTTCTCAAGATCTTAAAGGGTCCAATCTTCTTCATCTACAACTTATTATAAGTTCCAACCAGGAATATCTCTTTTTTCAAATAGACCATCACTTCATTGCCAACCTCAAATTCCTTATGTGTCCTCTTCTCATCCGCCGCCTTCTTGTATTTTCTATTCATGTCTTCCAAATGTTTTTTAATTTGAATGTGCAATGTTGCCATGTGATCTGCAAATCCTTCTACTTTTGAACTCTTCTGGTCTTCATTGCTAATGTCTCTCAATTCTACTATTCCTTTAGGATGCACTCTGATAACAATCTCAAAAGGTGATTTTCTGGTACTTCTATTCACTAAATTGTTATAGGCAAACTCTGCTTGTGCAAGGATCAAATCCCAACTTCCAATTTTATCTCCTACTAGACATCTCAACAAGTTTCCCAAACTCCAGTTAACTACTTCTATATATCCATTAGTCTATGGGTGAAAAGTAGAACTAAACTTAAAATCCATCTTCATCTTCTTCCAAAGTGTTCTCAAAAAATAGCCAACAAACTTAGTGTCTCTGTCTGAAACTATGCTCTTAGGTAATCCATGCAATCTTACCACTTCCTTGAAAAATAGGTCTATTATATGCAATGCATCTGACATCTTCTTACACAGTAAGAAATTGGCCATCTTTGAAAATCTATCCACTACCTCAAATATTGAATCATTCCCCCTCGGTGTCTTAGGTAAACCAAGTACAAAATCCATGCTTATATCCTCCCAAGGTCTTACCAGTACTGTCAAAGGTTTATATAATCCCGCATTCTGACTATTGTCGTTTGCTACTTGACAAACTCTACAACTCTATACATATCTCTTAACATCTTTATGAATCTGGGGCCAAAAGTACTGCTCACTTACCAATGCAACTGTTTTATCAATGCCAAAGTGTCCAACTAAACCTCCACTATGCTTCTCTTTTATCAGATTCTCTCTCATGGAACTTTTAGGTATGCACAACTGAACTCCCTTAAATAACATCCCATCCTGAATGAAGTAATCCAACCATTTGCTCCTATCAACCATAATTGGTTCTCTACAATCTTTCCAAGGTTCTCCAAAATCCGGGTCTTCATCATACAAGGTCTTCAAATCCTCAAAACCTAATACTATCACTCTTATCTCTGACAGCAAATTCCTTCTCCTACTCAATGCATCAACAACTTTGTTAGATTTTCCACTTCTATGTTTCAACACAAAGGTGTAACTTTGCAAGAACTCTACCCATCTCATATGTCTCTGATTCAACTTACTCTAACTGCTCAAATATTGCAAATTTTGATGATTTGTATACAACACAAACTCCTTAGGCAACAAGTAATGTCTCCATTTCTTCAAGGCTTGAATTATGACATAAAATTCATGATCATATACTAAATATCTTTTTCGGGGATCATTCAATTAATCATTGAAATATGTTATTTCTCTCCCTTCTTGACTCAAAACTACTCCTATTGCTTTTCCACTTGCATCACAATCTACTTGAAATACCTTATTGAAATCCAGTAAAGCCAACACAGGCTGCTCAGTCACTTTGTGTTTCAACAACTCAACTTTTATTTTCTCCGGTGGTCCACTTGAATTCTTTCCTATCTCCCCTCATGGTCTCAGTCATAAGATTAAAAACTAAACTAAAATTTCTGATAAACTTCCGATAAAAACTAGCCAATCCATGAAATGATCTTACCTCTACAATGATTTCTGGTGTAGGCCACTCAACAATGGCTTTCACTTTCTCCGGGTCCATCTTCAAACCATCCTTAGATATCACAAAGCCTAAATAGACTAACTCATCCTTCATGAAAGTGAACTTCTTGATATTGATCAGTAACCTTTCTTCTCTCAACCTCTACAAAACTTGTCTTAACTAAACAAATGTTTCTCTTTTGTTTTACTGAAAATCAAAATGTCATCCAAGTCTACAATAACAAACTTACCCAAGAATTTCTTCAAAACCTCATTCATTAGTCAATCCAAAAGGCATCACCAACCATTCATATAATCCTCTTAAATGTAGTCTTCCATTCATCACCTTCTCTAATCCTGATCTAATGATATACACTCTTCAAATCTATCTTTGTAAAGTACTTTGCTCCACTCAAATTGTCCATTATGTCATCCATCCTAGGCAAGGGAAACCGATATTTCACTGTGATCTTGTTTATTGCTCTAGAATCAGTACACATTCTCCATTCTCCATTCTTCTTAGGTGTCAATACTACTGGTACTGCACAAGGGCTCAGACTTTCCCTGATCAAACCTTTCTTCAATATCTCCTGCACTTGTCTGTTCAGTTCTTTATTCTCTGTCGGTGTTAACCGATGTGCAGCTTTGTTAGGAAAACTAGCTCCGGGAACTAAGTCCATGCAATGACTAATACTTCTAATAGGTGGGAATCCATCAGGTACATTATCTGAAATGATGTCCTCATATTTTGTCACCAAATCTCTTATCTCTGTCAGGTGTTCTCCTTCAAGTTCCGATCTCTCAGTCCTCTTAGGAATTAAGGCAAAACATACATTCTCATATCTTAGTCCATCTATGAACTTCCTTCCATCTACAAGACAGATTTTGGAATTTATACAGACTTCATTTTTCAAAGGTTCCTCCAAAGGCAACAAGGTTTGTTGCATTCCATTGACCACAATAGTGTACATGTATTCTTCCTTCCATCATGTATTGCCTGTCTATCAAACTACCAAGGTCTTCCCAACAAAGGATGGCAGATGTCCATAGGCATAATATCACACAAAATTTCATCATGGTAATTCCCAATTTTCAATTTTACTAAGCACTGTTCACCTACTAACAACTTATGTTCATCCTAAATCCATGCTATCTAGTAAGGCTTATTATGTTTCAATCTTTCCAATTTCAACTTATTCACCATCTCTTCTGAAACAAGATTATCCAAACTACCACTATCAATAACAACTTTACAACACTTACTGGATACCTTACATTTTGTCTTGAACATGTTCTTCCTCTGTAAGGGTTCTTTATCTTCTCCGATATGACACAAAGCTCTCCTCATCATCAACAGTTCTCTATCTTCCACTTTATTGTTTGATCTTATGGGGTTCTCTTTGACCATTGCTGCTCTTCTAGTAGTCTCTAGCTTCTTACATTAAAATGCACGGTGTCCTTCTCCTCCACATTTAAAACAGGTTCCTTTGAATGTCCTTTTGTCTTGTCTTCCAAAGTTCTCATTCCGGTAACCATCTGGTTCTCTCCTCTGGTAGAAACTTCTATCATCCTTCCGGTATGAATTACCTTCTTTGCTTACTTCCTTGTCCTTTTTCTAATCCGTACAGGTTCCTCTTCCTTCAGTGTATCCTCTTCCTCCTTGAAATCTTCCTTTGGTAAACCTTCCACCTCTACCTCTCTGTCTCTACTCATGCCTTTTATTCAATTTCTCTTCAGCCTTTATTGCCTACTGATAAGCCTCTTCAACACTCTCTAATTTGATCATATTGAGTTCATCTTGTATAGACATCCACAATCCATTCAGATATCTTGCAATTTGTTCAATTTCATCATCAACATGTCTGGATCTAATGTTCAACTTGTAAAATGTTTCGGTTTACTCCTTTACACTAGATTCCTTCTGTCTCAAATTCTGCAACTTTCGGAATAGATCTACTTCATAATTTGCTGGGACAAACTTTGATTTTAACTTAGCAATCATCTTATCCCATGTCTTAATCTTTTCTTTCCTCTTCTTTTCCTATCAACTTGCAAGTGCTCCCACCAAAGAGATGCATGACCCTTCAACTGGGTACATGCATACTTCACCTTTCTCTCTTCTGCAGTGTTTTCAAAGTCAAAATATTTCTCCATCTCTGAGATCCAATCCAACAATTCATCTGAATCTAACTTCCCATCATATTCTGGTGGGGTAAAAAGAGGTTTAGTTTTCGCCCTACTCAAAACCCTTAAAAACCTTTCCTCCTCTGGATCAACTACTAGTAGGTTTACTTGTTCTGTCGGGGCTTCTTCTCCTTCATCTTCGCTCACATCCTCAACATGTCGGCCTCTTCTCTGGGTTGTCTCCATGGCTTCTAACCGGGCTTCTATTCCTTGCAACATCTCTATTACAGCAGGGTCTACATTCCCACGCGCTCCAGCATTCCTAGTTCCTCTTTGCACCATTGATCCACGCTAGGCCTCTGCAATTGCAGGTTGGATCCACAATCTGCCACCCTACAATAAAATATAGGACATGCAATCCTTCAGAATGAAACTTCACTCTGATACCACTTGAAGCAGTCACTGGTAAGGAGGGACCTCAAAGAGATTAGTTGAAACCGGTCAGCAAGAGTTAACACAGCGGAAACACACAAATATGATGGAGGCAATGCAGAACAGATTGATTTATTGCATGAAAAGTTAATTACATCCAACCAGAAACAACCGAGTTACAACATACCGACACACCGGCCTGGTAGAATAGGTCTCATCGGGACCTTGAGTCAAAAGATCTATCTTCTAAGAACTATCTATCTGATACTCTTTTATCTCTAATATATTTTCTACAATGCAAAGCATGATTACAAATATATATATTGATCCAAAGGATCAAGTCAGCCCAAAAAGGATCAAAATCCAAAAGTGCGGAAATGAATGAGGATGGCCTCCGAAAAATCCAAAGGATGAAACGCAGAAGGTCGGCCACACATCAAGAAACATCAAGATCAACGTCTAAGGCTCCACAAGCATCGGAATGGGTTCCAATAGATCACCAGAAATGGTCTCAAGCAATCAATAACAAAACAATCCGGTAACCAAAAACTGACAAGGAAAACCGGTAGCGATATCTTGTTGGAAAGTTATCCAAATGAGATGCAGTTAGAGAGAAATCAGGGTGATCAGGTCTCCAAGAAGAATCCAACTCCACAAGAAGTCGGTGTGCCAAAATCGGGACACACAGAAAGGAAAACTGAAACTGCAAATAGGAAAGAAAATGTTTTTGGTTGATGCAATATTTCTATGAACCGAGGATGCTCCTGCATCATGATGATATGAAGATACAGTTGAAGGATAGTTTATGTCGCAAAATATAAACCAAGATTCCTATACTTGAATCATCATGACAATCAATTAGTATTGATATTTGCATTTCCATCAATGCCAAAGGAGGAGAATATTGGCATTGCATGAAGATTGCATTGAAGAATTATATTAGGAAGTGTTGACATTGATGTCAATTGCAACCGGTAATGAAGTAGTAAAAGAAACTGGTAATGAAGCAGTGAAGATCAACTAGTAACCCTAACCAGTTGAGAAGTAGAACCCTAACCGATAAAGCTTGGAGATCAGATGTGAAGGTTTATGATTGGATGATGATCGGTGATGAAGATGCCACAAAAGCATGTTGCACATGATGAGTTTCTAGATGGTTTTCACGCATAAAAGATAATTGTTTATCTTGGGAATGATCAAATGCATAGTATAAAGTGACAAACGCGTGATGTGTTACAAGATTCAAAGTGTGATGATCCAGGAGTGGTTGTAAATGCCTAGAAGAATGTAAAGTTGATTTCAATGCAATCTAACGATCAATATTGAACCGATGTGTTTGTAATCTCTATGAGAAGTTTAGTGTTTGTGTTGTGTTATTGACCTGATGTATTTTCTTATAAGGTATATGGATTGATTGAATGAGTTGTTGGCAATTTGATAGAGTGTGAAAGTGATTGTTGCCAAACCAGGGGGTGTGTCTGCAGAATGATGTGAAGGTAGATAGGAGCGGTAAAGGATTTGATTCAGCAAGGAAGTGTTATTTCCAGATTGGTCAAAGAATGTATTGTTCTCTAACCATTACAACAGTTTTGAAATCCCCTCACAAGGTAAGCTCTAACAAGCTTGTTGTTAAAATCCTCTAACCAAGTGATCCATTATCTTGGATTTTAAATCCTTCACTGGAGTTACCTTTAACAGGGTATTTATAGTCAATCCCTTAACCAGGTGGTTCTTAACCAAATCTGTTCCTAACAAAACATTCTTGTATAAGCTTCTAACCAGGCTTGGCTCCTAATAGGGAAAACTTCAAAAGAGTTCAAAGAATACTTGTGGGTATTCATCCCCTCCGTGGTTTTTCCCATTTGGGTTTCCACGTGAAAAATCATTGTGTCAAGTGCTGAATGATTTTATCAATGTGTTTTTGGTATGATTGATAGGCAAAAGAATTATGATTATGTTTTACAAGCGAATTTGTGCACTTCAAAGAAACTATATTTATGCATATGTTAGATGCACTTGTAACAGTTCAATTTTTGTATACTATAATTATTGGCTATAATACCTCTTTGTATCTTGGACAACAAGTCCAAGTCGGTAATGAGATAAACCGGCAGTGAGCCAGCCCTTTGTATTGTGTAACCGGTTGCATACTACACTATTCCTAAGAGTATCATCTCTCTATGGTTTTTCCCATCTTGGGTTTTCTATGTACAAATCTTGTGTTATGTGTTATGTCTCTATTTTTGTTTACTACACTTTGAATTATGCTATGTGATTGGTTAATAAGAAGTTTAAATAAGTTCAAGGGAATGTTGATTCAACCCTCCCCTCTCAATATTCCGGTTATTCAACAAGGTAAATAGTACTAAAAGGTCCAAGTCAACTAGTTCAAGAGACCTCGATAATCAAAATGCCTCAACCACTAATCTCATTGTCAGAATGCTATTACAAGAACATAAGTGGTCACATGAAAAGAGAGAAAATACATCAAGTGATGAACCATAATCCAAAAAATAGCAAAGCTATGAGCTCATTTGGAGGAGGAAGGGGAGAACATGAATTCCACAAACTAGTAACTTGTGTTATGCTAGGTAATCCATGAGAAGAAGAAAAAGAGCTCGACTATGGAATTCACAAGCTAGCAAGTTGTGTTATGTTGGGTGATCCATGGGAACATGAATTCTCATGATACAAGAAGTTGTGTTATTTTGTGTGGTACATGTAGAGGAGTAGAGTTGGAATACTCTAGCAAGTTGTGTTATGTCATGTGGTACATGTAGAGGAGTAGAGTTGGAATACTCTAGAAAGTTGTGTTATGCTAGTTCTACTCTAGCAAGGTGATCCATGAGAAGAAAATAAAGATCTCGACTGTAGAATTCACAAGCTAGCAAGTTGCGCTATGATAGGTGATCAATGGGAACATGAATTCTCATGAGACAACAAGTTGTGTTATGTTGTGTGGTACATGTAGAGGAGTAGAGTTGGAATACTCTAGCAAGTTGTGTTATGCTAGTTCTACTCATCTCAAAAAGTTTGCACAAGGAGGGTTGAATAGTCTAGGAAGTTATGTTATGTTAGTCAACCTACCTTATATAAGTTGAAAAAGGAAGAATCGAAAGGTCTATCAAGTTGCGCTATGCTAGTCAACTCATCCTGCTACATATGTCGTCATCTGGTTTTAGGAGTTAAACATCTCATCTAAGACTTTAGGTATGGTTTCGAGCATGCAACAAACTGTTTAAGATATGAAATTGAAAAATAATATGTCTAATCAAGAGTGAAAGCATCTTGTCTAAGAGTTAGGTTTGGTTTAGAGCATGTACACCTTGTATAAGACATATAAAAGTATTATCTAGTTTTAGGAATGAAGTATCTTGTCTAAGAGTTAGGTATGTTTAAAGCATGCAACAACCCATATAATACATAGAAAAGGGAAACCAAGCAAGGCATTATGCTAGGAAATCCACAATTTAAATTGAAAATATAGCACAAGGAGAGTATGATGTATGCCCCCCCCGCTCCCAATGCCCCCTTAAGATGTCAACATAGCGGTATGTTGATGTCTTAAGAAATATAGAAACAAGGATATACACCTTCACCACCAAGGAGATATCCTTTAGGAAACAATGGACATAAATCCAAGCTAAAGAGGCATGATGCCTTTATAAGAAAGGAAAAGATAGTGTAAAAGAGATATCTTGCAACAATTGTAAAGGGAATCCTTTGGATGAGAAGGAGGAAGAGATATTTTCTCAAAGATGTCTATCTCCAAGAAGAGATTTTGAACAAAAATGACATCATTGACCAAAAGAAAGGAGAACAAGAATTCACACCTTTCTCCTATTTCTAGGTAAAGGGGTTCTTAATGAAGGATAACAAACTTTTGACCCTAAGTGATAGTTTCATTTATAATAGACATACATCGTCAAGTGAAGAAGAGGTTGTGTCGAAGGATACACATCTCTTGCATAAGAGAGAATCCTTGAGAAAACAAACTTCACACAAAGAATAACATTGTTTCATAAGTAAACACCACTCATCATAAAAAAAGTGGATCCTTAGAAAGGATAGAAGATAGAAGATAGAAGATAGAATCAATACCCACCAAGCATAGGGACAAAGAGAAGGATTGCATTCCTTCAAAAGAGAGATTATACATAAAGGATGCACTGCTTCAAAAAAATAATAGGTCCTAACCAAGGAACACATATGTACTCGCATGCAGGATAATTCAATGCAAGAAAAGACATCAAGTTACAAAGAATACAACTCAAAGGAAGAGACAATATTTGAAAAACAAAGAGAAATGAATATATTATCCTTGCCCTCCAAGCAAGGAGACAAGGAAGAATTGTGTTGTTGTCCATGTATGATTGGAATTGAAGATGCATCACCACACATGAAAAAGAGCCCACAATAAAGTTAAACTACTAATTTCATAGGGTAAGGAGCAATATAATAATGTGAATGGAATGCTAAGACACCACCTCTTCACCAAGAAAAAATGGGAGATCAATTGTCAGAGCTATGCGATCTTTGATCATATTGGTCTTGAACAAATTAGTAAAAAGCTTTACAATTTCCAAGAGAATTAGAATAACAAAGATGAAAAAGACAATACTCAGCGCCCTCTTTATTCTTATTATTATATTTTATAAAAGGAAAAATAGCATGCTTATCATACTTCAATCTCCAAAAGATTCGTATAGCTATGTTTTCTTAAATGTCAATATGGCTAGGTCTTCTCTCTTGAGATGCAGGACAAGATATGCTAGTGGAAGGAGAAGATCTTGAGGCAAAAGAAATGGTATAGGAAGAGGATTATTTGATGAAGAAGTATGTTTGGATAGATGATAGTTTCTATGTCTTGCAAAATACTCCTTAAGCATTTTCACCTTACAAGCATCCTAAATAGATGCTTGAGAATTAGGATATCTCAAGCCTTCTAAGAAAATTGTGTGGGAGAGTCTACAAGGATCTCAATTCCTTGTTCATGTTTTCCAAGTCCTTGTCCTTTATAGACTTTCTTGAAATCATATCATATCCAACTTCATAGGATGTTCGCAATGGTGAAGGAGAATGGATTTCATTACAAATTTCTTAAAAATTTATTGTGTAAGAGCAGGTTGAACGGCCAAAGGGATGAGTAGATGAAGGAATATCCCCTGTAGGGATATTCTCCTTTCTATCATCATTGTTCACGTCCTCTTTGATAGGTTTGGAAGAGGGATCCTTATCATCTAAGGCTTCATCTTTTCTTAGGGTTATGTCAGGAAATAAATCATGAATAAAGTGTATATGAGCTCTAGGAAAATAAGGGGCATCTAGAGGGATTGATACACAAACATTTTGACCTTGCCCCCTTGTACTAGAGTATGCATATGAGAAGAATATGGTGTCATGTTTTTTATTAAAAAGGAAGCAAAACAAGGGTGTTGACCCTTTATACAACAACCCATAGGCAATAAAGAGAGAATGCAAAACAAAGGTGCAAACCCTAAACCAACCAAGGTTAGATAGGCCAATAGAAAACCTATGAACCCTGCAACAACCCAAAACCCAACTCAGGGATGGGGAGAAGCACCTAAGCCTTGGCAAAGAGGGGTTTGGGGGAGGAGGGAAGACTTCCCCTTCCATTTGCAACAAACTATGACTGAGGCAATATTGTCATTAGGACCATCAAAGGAAGGATCAAGCAAAGAGGACCTAAAAGAGTTTTTGTCAACAAAAGCAACAGGTTGTTGTTGTAGAATAGTAGTAGGTTGCTGCAACAAAATAGCATCGGGAGGAGATTGGAGCTGCAGAATGTAAGCAACAGGAGTGGGAGCCTCAAGTCCAGATGAGGTCACACCAATAGTAGCAAGAGGATCAATAAAAGCTTCAACAATAGTAAGAGGCACAACTTCATCCCGAGAGGAGACACCATCCTCCTAAGAGAAGCCAATAGAATCATAATCTGAGGAATTGACAATCAAATTATTAGTAGTAGTATCCTTCCACCAAGTAGCAACACCTTTGTGACAAGGAAGAGAACAATCAGAAGCTAAACGACCTATCGAGAAGCATTTTCGACAACGAAAGGCGAGGCCCTCATAATCCAATGGTTGAGTCCATGGCCTATCCCCAACCATAAGAATCACATCCCTAAGGAGAGGCGAAGAGATGCCAATGTCGAGTAAAATGCAGGAAAACGTAGAGTACCCCATAGAAGATGTGACATCATCAACCTTTAAGAAATGACCAATAGAGTTACCAATGGCCTCATAACAAGAATGCTCTCAGAAATGGAGGGGAAGATTAGGAAGGTGAACCCAGACTGGACGCACATTAAATGGTTTGGTAAGGGGATTAAAAGATGTTGTCTAGGGCTTGAAAGAGAGAGTGAGCTCCCCAAGCCCACAACTTGCCCAACAACAAGTCTCTATTCGAAGAAGAAGCAAAGGAAGCAATGAAAAATCCTTTAGCACATGGAGAAAACTCAATTATATAAGCAACCAAAGGCTTCCAGCAATCACTCACCCAATGATGGAGGTCTGATAGAGAAGGCCAAAGTCCAACAAAATCTACACAACAATGCACAACATTGGTAGAAACCAATATTATCCACAACATCTTTTCCACAAACCACCATGGAGGAGGACTTGGCACAAGGAAGAGGATAAATCCTCTTAGGAGGATGAGCAACAAATCTTCCCATGCAAGAAAAGCTTTGCCCACTAGTGAAAGGAGGAGGTTTGGGAGGGACCGTGGTACCAACAACACCAAAAGTCATAGCATCCACACCCCCTTTATCATCACCAACAATAAAAGAATGACCCCCAAAACCAACATCCATGGCGGCGCCAATACTTGTGCCACCTATGGGAGAGGGGGGCGATCCACCCTCAATAGAAGCCAACAAGGCAGACCTAGCAGCAAACACATCTCTGATAGAAGCGATAGTGGCAGCAAACTTTCAAATTTTCTTGCACGGGAGAGCATTAGGGGCGGAGCAAGCCATCGAGAGAAAATTAAAGAAGACCTTATGAAGATGGTGTCACGTTTCTCTTAAATTCTTTAACTCCATTAGAAATATCATTGATAGGAGTATTGATTCTTTCCTCATTCTCATGATATACCCTAGGAGAGACACAAGAACTGTTAGCCTTTTCAATGTTATCTCTAGGATTATCATTTTCTACAAATTCTTTTATGTGATCTACATATGCTATGCATTGTCTTCAGAATATCATCATAAAATAACATACAACATAGATAAAAGCTTTGAGAAATCATTTTCAAGTAGGAAATATCTTTGAAATTCTAATGATGTCATATGCAAGAGTACTATGAATGAAAATAAGTAATATAAAGTGAAAGAAACCATTATCCAACACATGATTTTGATACAAATATAACTAAGATGCAATGTAATCACATATGAAATAGCAAACCAATTATATTTAGTGAATTCCATTATAATACCCCAAATCACATCTAAAAATCAGAAGATGGAAGTATAAAACACGTCATGTTCAGGGTTAGTGCAGGATCATGGGGGGCCAAAAAGTGACGATGTGAAAAAAATAGCCTTCTCCACTCACTTAAAAACGTGAAAATCTGTGTTGACTTTTTGCTTGGCCTAGTGTCAGTACACCTTGGTATGATAATTACCTAAGCAAATCGGATATCGGATAAAATCGGATATCCGATTTTTATTTGTAATTTTAAATTAAAAATTATATTGTATAATATATAATGTAATATTATATATTACATATTATATAATATATAATATGTTATTATATTATATTATATATTATATAATACATAATATATGATATAATATTAGATTATAAAATATTATATTATATTATATTATATTATATTATATTATATTATATTATATATTATATTATTATATTATATTATATTATATAATATTATATTATATATTATATTATATAATATATTTTTATATTATATATATTATATAATATATAATATAAAAATATATTATATAATACGTATTATATAATATATTATTATATTATTATATTATTATATTATATAATATAATATAATACGTATTATATAATATAATATAATACGTATTATATAATATAATATAATACGTATTATATAATATAATATAATACGTATTATATAATATAATAATATTATATTATATATTATTATATTATATAATTTAATGTTATTTTAAAATAATTTAAGTATAAAAATTGGATATCCAATTTTCTGAGACAATATATTTCGACTGTGACAGCCCGTGAGTCATTTTTAACCTACAAGCTGCGCAATTTTATAGAAATACGATATCCGGTGTTTTGCCCAAAATTGTAAGATTTTTATTGTTTTCAATCATTTTCATTCAATTTTTGTATTTTTTTAAATGTTTATTTGATTTTTCATTGAAAATATGGTTTTTTTTCATGAAAACTAGGTTTTTTTAAATCAAATACAAAATTGTTTAAATGTGTTAACTAAATTCAATTGTTTACATTCAATTAGGTTAAAATGGGGGATAACAATGAAAACATTGATCAACCAAACCCTCCTTTGCCAAACCCCCCCTCAATTCAGGATTTGATTGCACAAAATTTGAATGAATTGAGGGGGATTGCAGATGTATATCATAGGATCCCTCGTCTAAACCCAATGTTTGATCCTCTCACATTGATCATAAAGAGTATGGAAACCATGATTGAGGAGCACAATGTCACCCTTTTGTGGCGAGATTCTATGAGGGAACAATATGTGGATGGCTTGTCGTATAAGGAGATCAAGGATCCCGAGATATCGAAAGTTGATATCACCTCATTGTTTGTGAATCCCCGCACTGGTCAACTCGTAGACCCCCAAAAAACAAAACTTTCTATTAAATGGTGCACAAATGATGGTATTGTGAAAAACTTTTGGGATTGTTGGTGGATGGTTTTCGACAAACCACCCAACAACAATCTTGATGTCCCCTTCTACTTCATAAAAAAATTGTATGCTCAGTTTGTTTTACGCCAACATGTGAACTACTTCGACATCCAACCTTTCAAGGGTGTGGGTTTAGGTATGGCCCAAAATAGACCTGGGGCAGTCAAAGTAGTCCAGGGCCCATATGTCCCCCCTCCTCCTGTTGATCCCCCACCTCCAGTGCAACATCCAGATATCATTTGTGCGGTGGCTTCCCAGACCATATCGACTATTCACTCTTTGAGTAGCCTTTTGGTTTCTCAGACTAGATCAATATCTCAGCCTACTTTTGATGGTAGTGGTGCATCCGGTGGCACTGACATGTCATCCTCGGCTCCACACATATGCGTGCCCCATAGTTGTGTCATGTGTGGGCATGTATGCTTGGGTCCAATTGGACAGCCTATCAATCCTCCTGTAGATAGTGCAGATTATGAGGTGCATGAGATGCATGATGCACCAGATGTTATGACATAGACTGGAGGATACCTTGGGGAGTCCTTGCATGCTAGAGGTGAGGAGGCACCGTCATCATACATTGATGATGTAGTGGTAAGATTTGCATTTTCACTGTTCATGCTATATTTTAAATGAATATTTATAATATAGATAATATTAAGTACTAATTTTTATTTACATGGTCTATTTAATAGTTGATGACCGAGGAGGAGTTGAGACAGATTCAGGAGGGCACCTTGTCGGCCATTTCATTTGGCCTTGATAGCTTGACGGTACATATATTATTGCACCTAGTCGTTTGTATTTTATTGTACATACATGCTCATCATTTATATTGGTATTAATTAGATTATGTAGTAACTTGCATGTATATCTTATTTTACTCTTGTAGGGCACAAGCAGCACGAGTGTGGGGCAGTGTGATTTAGGATCTGGTAGTGTAGTTGGAGACAAGGGAAAGGTAATTGAATGTAAATATGATTGAATAAATAGTTTAAATAACTTATAGTGATTATACACGTCTAGACATAGATTGATAGTTTCATATACTTGTTGTGTATATGTACAAAGAATTCTTGGCTTCACATCCTTGATGACTACACCCAGTATACCTGAAGATGAAGAAGAAGAAGAAGAGATGCCTCGAGTAGATGTGTTTTTATTTTATTTTGTGTTTAGTAGATATAATTTGTTATTATCAGTGACAATTATATGCTAACTTGTATCAATGTCATGTTTCTGAACATATGTAGGTTGTGTATGAAAATATTGAAAACATACCTCCTCTACCGAAGACATACATCAAGAGTCCTGCAAAGCTGAAGAGAAAACATGGAGATGAGGTAAACATGAATAGTTCAATTATAGTTCATTTTTATGTTATCTTTTCAAATGTGAATTATATAATATAACTAATATTAATCGTGGTTTGTTTTTCTTATGCAGGATCCTTCAAAGCCGAGCAGTGTGGCGAAGAGGATCGATTTTGATGATCCATCAGAAACTTAGGATGTTATAGATAGTTTTGGGATGCTTACATGTCTAGTTGGCATGTATATTTTGTATATGGACATACATTCACGTATGTAGACATACATTTTGTTTGAGTTGGCATTTATGTCATATTTGTCATTTCACGTATTTAGACATACATTTTGTTTGAGTTGGCGTTGATATGGTCATTTCTAAATAGCAATACATTCACTTGAATTAATGTTTATGCACAAAATTTAAGCTCATTAATGGACAAAGGAATGTGTAACGTCACCAAGAGAGGGTCTTGTCAACGGTGAATGATCTAGCATGAACCTATATTTTTAAGAGCTGATAGTCTAAATATAAAATGCATGGATGAACATAAAGGATTTATGATAATCACTTCAACTGAAATGCATTATAATAAATGAAAAGGTGGGATTATATACCATAAAAATATGTCCCTTTTAATTATATCAACAGAACCCAATAGTTTGACGCAAAAAATCATAATGTCATACTATTGTATATCATCAAAAAAGACCTGCATGAGCATAAAGGTTTTGTGATAATTATATCATCAAAAATTGTCAAATAGTGTTCTCTAATAACAAAAATTGTAAATCTCATCAAATGCAATTATATCGAGTGTACCCGCTATGTGCATGCAAAAACCATGTTGCCAAAAAAAAGGTTCATCAATAGACCTGCATTTTGAACACATCCTTAATATACACGTAACAAACTTGAACATTAAGGTTTAATGATCATTGTTTGAAATGAAATGCATGATAAAAAAAATAAGGTACCATTAAAGACCTACCACTCAAGTATGCCTGAAGGGTCATCTCTTTGCTTAAGAGTATCCAGTATTGCTTCATGATCAGCAGTAGTCACTGTCCATAGCTCTTTGGTCTTTGATTTTGATTGATGCTTCAACAACTTGACATTTGTAGCTATAATAAGGTGTGAATACATTATAATAGTTTTGTGTCTCTCATAGTCTTCAAATGCAGGTATGCCATTCTTTCTAACATGTATGTTCGCAACCAAGTTCCCACAACAACAATTGAACCTGTAGGATATGTGAACCTGTCATCATCTGTCACCGGTTGTGTTATCTTTTGTTTTCCTTGTACACATCGTGACAACCAATATTCTGATCTCTCTTCATTCCCTTGTGGTGCAACAACTGCAAAAACATGTCCTGTTTGTACAAGATTTGATAGACGGTCATACTTGAGTGAACTTTCCATGTCATCGTTTGAAAAGGATATTGTTTGAGATAAAGGAGTTAGATAGTGGGGAACCCACATATCAACCCACTCACTTGACTCACACTGATCCCAATCACATCAAACACAACTCAGACAAAAACAAGCCAATGCTCGTGTCCAAATGGTCCATGTACTTGCATCTGAGCTAAGAAATGAATGCATCTTTGAAGAATCTTTAATTGTTTGACAATCCAATATATCTCCCGATGTGCCCTCCTCAACCAACCAAAAGAATCTGGTAACTACTGAATCAAGAGTACCTCCATGTGACAATGCTGAACTAAACCAATCAATAATAGAACGTGCATCAAAGAAATTTGCACCTGAAATCCTCAATTTCTCCTTAACTAGAGCTCTCTTCAAACATGCACCTGCTCCATCATGCTCCCCCTTCCAATGCCCTACCTCAAATAAACACCAAATATGAGGTATACGCCTCTCTACATGCATTCTACTCAGCCAATAAAACATACAGGCATTCTTGAATTGACCCATACAATTATCTGACCATATGATATGTCAATCAATTGCAATATCTTTCTCATGCAAGAACTCAAAAAAATTCTTGAAAGAATGTTGCACATACTCGAAGGAGTGTGATC
The DNA here is from genome assembly GCF_030272615.1 of Cryptomeria japonica. Taxonomy (NCBI): domain Eukaryota; kingdom Viridiplantae; phylum Streptophyta; class Pinopsida; order Cupressales; family Cupressaceae; genus Cryptomeria; species Cryptomeria japonica. Next base: position 189,376,022 of record NC_081406.1, on the reverse strand, counting down.
TATCATCACTCATATAAAACTGATACTCCCTGATTATATTCCTGTCCTCTTCTGTACTATCAGGAGCATGTCTATATGTAATGTGAACAAAAATAGAAATCTAGATTGAATTGTAGTATTGATACTGTATCTCATTCTATGGTTGCAATGTATAGTTCTCTGCAAAATCAACCACTGATACAATAGTGCCAATCGGGAAAGAGTTCTTACACATCCTGAATTGTTGATCCAACCACTGAGACCTATGGGTATGCCTTGCATACTTGTAGAAAACATTTTCCTTAAAATCCAAAATAAAATCAGCAATACTCACTTCTCTTGAGACTAATTCGCATCTAGAACCTTCACCTCCACTCTTCAAAGTATATTTCACTGTCTCATATATTTTTTTCTCAACATAGTTCTTTCCAAACTCGTGTTCACTGCCCTCATGAAAACATGAAACAAACTTTGACAACCCACCACATTCTAAGCACTTCTCATTCAAACAATCATTTCTATAGAAATAGCAGCCATCATCTCTAGGGCATAAAATTAGATCTTGCAAGTCTCTTGATGATCTTGGAAATAGCATTGCACCACACTCCTGCAACATCTCATTAGTATGCATCATAGAAAGAATATGACATAAAAGTTCATAGTACATTGAAAACTCCACATGGTACTTGCAACAGCAAGTATTGCGAATCTTAAGAGGAACACAATAAAATGGTTTCAAAGATTCAAAGGCCCTTTATGATATTTTCAAAGTTGGATGTACTTCACAAAAAAATATTGTACAACATTGTTTGGCTTGATTCCAAGAAATGTTTGGGATGCGGTGTGCGATCTCGGTTGTCGATTCTTAATTTCAAAACGTCCTTTAAATTGGGTGATGTTAGGGTTTCAACCAGATCCGAAGCAAATATGAACTAACAATTATATGCAGATTTAAATATAAAAGATAAAGAAATCAAACAAGACACAAATAACACAGAGATTTAACGTGGTTCACCCAAAATAGGTTACGTCCACCATACACAGTCGTCCAATCTTTTTTATTATCCAGCAAAAATAGTACATCAATATTACAATGCCTTAAGCATCCCAGCTGCTTATAACATGCATTTTTAGGGCAACAAACAAAGTCTGCCTTTTTAGGGTTTTATTACAATGTCGGTACCCCGACATGGATACGTGTTGAGTGTACAGTACTTTGTTGATCAGTCGCCACATATCAACAAGCAACACTTTAGAATTAGAGTGCCAAAATTGTTGAATCTCCTCCTTCACATTGTCATTCAACTTTCTATAAACACGTGGAAGCCTCCCACCAAAAGCCCATGTATCTTGTTGAAGTGGATCGTCAAGTCTTTGTCTTCGTGCAAGTGCTCTATCCAAAGTTTTACGGTTTATGTTAAAATCAACACAAGTTTGTCTCATTTGACAAGCCTTCCTCAATTGATAGATTACTAAGGAGGTTGCAATCACTCTTCAAGCAGCTCTTTTATCTCTTTCTTTGGTATTCTTTCCAATAGAATTGAAAGCGTCAAATAGATTTTTGGCAATAATAGAATTTCTCTCCATCTTCTTGTTCATACGAATCTTCAATTTGTTTAGCAATGGTCTCATTTTTATCATCTTTAGCAATTGAACAAAGAGTTGGCATTGTTTGGTCAATGTCTTATTGCTAAAATTTTGGTCGAAAATTTGTGTAGCCCACAAACGAACGGTTCTTGTTGACCTCTTGCCTTCAAGATTCACAATAATTTTCTCATCAATTTCAAATAACCATTTTGGGGTTCTTGAAGGTCTTGGATTTGGAATTTGTCTTTCATCCATAAGAGGGTCTTCATTTCTAAAGCAATTAGGTGTTACATATGGTTCACTTGGTTGAGCAATTCCACCTTCAATGTCAAAGTTTTCCACATTTTCACCTCCTATGTAAAAATTTCCCACATGTTGAGCATTTTCATTATCACTTTCAACATTTTCAACATTTTCAAAATTTTCACTTTTAAAATCTACATTTTCATTTTCAATAACTTGTGACACATTTTCAAATTCAATTTCCTCTTCACTTGAAGTAACATTAGCAATATTTAACATACCTTGTCTTCTCCTCCTATCACCTTCTCTATCTTTTTCTCTATACACTTCAATTTGGTCATTTGAAAGTTTTCTTTTGCATTTAGACTTCCGACGACTACTACCCCCCATTTACCTCCACAAAGATGCTCCTAAATGATTGACAATGTAAGATTTGACTTTAAGAATCTCCCAAAAGCACAAATTTATCTTAATCTGTCTGAAAACTGTGATCGTTGACAAAAAACAGAATATGCAGACTGTGGGTTGTTGGAATCCACAAAATGGCCTACAAAGCTCTTTTTTATTTACAAATCGGATATCCGATTTTAATGTATAAATTTGTGGTCCCAAAAAAATTTCCCATTGCCGCCTTTTTTTTTACTGTTGCCACATTAATGGCAATGGCAGAAATCGGTTATCCGATAAAATCTGATATCCGATTTTATTACATATTTTAGAGAGAGAGAGAGAGAGAGATTAGGGGAGAGAGAGATTAGGGGGGAGAGAGAGATTAGGGGAGAGAGAGAGAGAGAGAGAGAGAGAGATGGGTCATATTGTGTCGTTATGGGTCGTAAGGGGTCCTATGGTGTCCATAGGGGTCATATGGTGTCCTATGACCCCTTAGGACACCATATGACCCCTTAAGACACTATATTGGGTCGGTATGGGTGCTATGATGTCCTAAACGACCCCTTAGGACACCATATGGTGTCGTTAGGGGTCATAAGGGGTCATGGGATGCAATATGAGCCCTTAAGACACCAAATTGTGTCGTTATGGGTCATATTGTGTCCTAAGGGGTCATGGGATAACATATGACCCCTTAGGACACAATATGACCCATTAGGACACACTATGACTGATATGGTGTCATTAGGGGTCATATGGTGTCCATAGGACCCTTAGGACACAATATGACCCATTAGGACACACTATGACCCATAGCGGCCCAATATGGTGTCTTAAGGACATATGGTGTCCTAAGGGGTCATGGGACACCATATGACCCCTTCAGACACCAAATTGTGTCGTTATGGGTCATATTGTGTCATAAGGGGTCATGGGACAACATATGACCCCTTGAGACACCATATGACCCCTAACGACACCATATTATGTCATAAGGGGTCATATGGTGTCCATAGAGGTCATATGGTGTCCTAGGACACTATATGACCCCTTAAGACACCAAATTGTGTCGTTATGGGTCATATTGTGTCCTAAGGGGTCGTAGGAAACCATATGACCACTTAGGACACCATATGACCTCTAACGACACCATATGGTGTCGTTAGGGGTCATATGGTGTCGTTAGGGATCATATGGTGTCCTAAGGGGTCATATGTTGTCCCATGGCCCCGTAGGACACAATATGGCCCATAACAACATAATTTAGTGTCTTAAGGGGTCATATGGTGTCCCATGACCCCTTATGACGTCCCATGACCCCTTATGACGTCTTAGGACACCATATGACCCCTATGGACACCATATGACCCCTTATGACACCATATGGTGTCGTTAGGGGTCATATGGTGTCCTAAGGGGTCATAAGGGGTCATGGGACACCATGGGATCCCTTAAGGCACCAAATTGTGTCGTTATGGGTCATATTGTGTCCTAAGGGGTCATGGGACAACAAGTGACCCCTTAGGACACCATATGAACCCTTAGGTCGTTAGGGGTCATATGGTGTTCTAAGGGGTCATATGTTGTCCCATGACCCCTTAGGACACAATATGACCCATAATGACACAATTTGATGTCTTAAGGGGTCATATGGTGTCCTAGGACACCATATGACCCCTTATGACACCATATGGTGTCGTTCAGGGTCATATGGTGTCCTAAGGGGTCATAAGGGGTCATGGGACACCATATGACCCCTTAACATACCAAATTGTGTCATTATGCGTCATATTGTGTCGTTATGCATCATGTTGTGTCTTATGAACCCTTAGGACACCATATGACCCCTAACAACACCATATGGTGTCATAAGGGGTCCTATGGTATCCTACGACCCCTTAGGACACCATATGACCCCTTAAGACACCATATTTTGTCGTTATGGGTCATATTGTGTCCTAATGGGTCATATTGTGTCATATGACCCCTTTAAGACATCATATGGCCCCTTATGACACCATATTGGGTCGCTCTGGGTCCTATGGTGTCCTGAGGGGTCATATTGTGTCCTACGACCGCTTAGGACACCATATGACCCATAACGACACAATTTGGTGTCTTAAGGGGTCATATGGTGTCCTAGGACACCATATGACCCCTAAGGACACCATATGGTGTCATAAGGGGTCATATGTTGTCCTTAGGGGTCATATGGTGTCCCATGAACCCTTATGACCCCTTAGGACACTATACAACCCGTTATGACACCATATTGGGTCATTATGGGTCCTATGGGGTCATATTATGTCCTATGACCCCTTAGGACACCATATGACCCCTAACGGCACTATATAGTGTCATAAGGGGTCCTATGGTGTCCATAGGGGTCATATGGTGTCCTATGACCCCTTAGGACACCATATGACCCCTTAAGACACCACATTGGGTCGTTATGGGTCCTATGGTGTCCTAATGGGTCATATTGTGTCATATGACTCTTTAGGACATAATATGACCCCTTATGACACCATATTGGGTCGCTTTGGGTCCTATTGTGTCCTAAGGGGTCATATTGTGTCCTATGACCCCTTAGGACACCATAGGAGCGAAAGCAACCCAATATGGTGTCATAAGGGATCATATTGTGTCCTAAGGGGTCATATGATGTCTTAAAGGGGTCATATGACACAATATGACCCATTAGGACACAATATGACCCTTAATGACCCAATATGGTGTCTTAAGGGGTCATATGGTGTCCTAAGGGGTCCTAAAGGGTCATATGGTGTCCATAGGGGTCATATGGTGTCCTAGGACCCCTTAGGACACCATATGACCCCTTAAGATACCATATTGGGTTGTTAAGGGTCATATTGTGTCCTAATGGGTCATATGAGACATCATATGACCCCTTAGGACACAATATGACACCATATTGGGTCGCTTTGGGTCCTATGATGTCCTAAGGGGTCATATTGTGTCCTACGACCCCTTAGGACACCATATGACCCATAACGACACAATTTGGTGTCTTAAGGGGTCATATGGTGTCCTATGGTGTCCTAGGACACCATATGACCCCTAACGACACCATATGGTGCCATAAGGGGTCGTATGTTGTCCTTAGGGGTCATATGGTATCCCATGAACCCTTATGACCCTTAGGAAACCATACGACCCGTTATGACACCATATTGGGTCGTTATGGGTCCTATGGTGTCATAAGGGGTCATATTATGTCCTATGACCCCTTAGGACACCATATGACCTCTAACAACACCATATGGTGTCATAAGGGGTCCTATGGTGTCCATAGAGGTCATATGGTGTCCTACGACCCCTTAGGACACCATATGACCCCTTAAGACACCATATTGGGTCATTATGGGTCCTATGGTGTCCTAAGGGGTCATATTGTGTCGTACGATCCCTCAGGACACCATATGACCCCTAACGACACCATAAGGGGTACTATGGTGTCCATAGGGGTCATATGGTGTCCTACGACCCCTTAGGACATCATATGGTCCCTTAAGACACCATATTGGGTCTTTATGGGTCCTATGGTGCCCTAAGGGGTCATATTGTGTCTTAGGAGCCCTTAAGACACCAAATTGTATCGTTATGAGTCATATTGTGTCCTAATGGGTCATATTGTGTCATATGACCCCTTAGGACACAATATGACCCCTTATGACACCATATTGGGTCTCTATGGGTCCTATGGTGTCCTAAAGAGTCATAATGTGTCCTATGACCCCTTAGGAGACCATATGACCCATAACGACACAATTTGGTGTTTTAATCTCTCTCTCTCCCCCTCTCCCCTAATCTCTCTCTCTCTCTCCCTCTCTCTCTCTCTCTTTGCTAATCTTTTTTATCTCTCTCCCTCCCTCCCTCTCTCTCCCTTCCCCCCCCTCTTTGTCTCTGTCTCTCCCCCCACCCTCTCTTGCTCTCCCTCTCCCTAATATCATATACTAATTTATTTATAAATTAATATATTAAAATATTATATATTAATATATTAAAATATTATATATTAATATATTAAAATATTATATATTAATATATTAATAAACATTAGATTAATTATGTGCAAATTTAGTTAGTGAATTTACTTATTAAAATCGGATATCCGATTTGTGTTGTAAAATTTTCAAATTTCAAATTTTGGCTCGGGAATGCCTTGGGATTTGTCTTGGAAGTGACAAGCCTAGGAAGTCAACTGAAAAAACGTGTTTTTTAGTATTCCTTAATTTTCCAAACTTTACATTGGTGGCTGACAACTTTTTTTGTAGCCAAATTTGATAAAATGAAAAGGGTTTTTAAGGACGTTCTCAACTTTCCAACAATATAAGGCTAGTCTTATTTTGACTTTAATAAATAATTATTATTTATTTTCTAATTGAATTCTGACAATAGTCTTGATTGATAGACTGATTGAAAAACACTCATAACTTTCAAACGGTATAACATTTTTTGAATCCGAAATATGCATCACATCCTATGCTTCATCTACTATAGGAAAAAAATAAAAAAAATTAAATTTCATAAAGTTTTGACCAAGTTAAGGTGGTCAGATGTAGGAGTTTCTGAATTTCTGAAAAGCTGTAGTAAAAAATTCATAAATAATTATTTACTTTATAAAAACTTATAAAAAAATATGTGTCACATCTGGACATGAGTCTAATACTTATATTGTAAATATTATAAAAAAATATTATGATTTGATTGTGATTAGGGTGGTCAGACATATGTCTACTTATCTTTTTCCTGAAATTTTAGTACCACTGCATTGAAATTTGAAATTTTCATTTAATAGGATTTTTTTTTCCAAAAAACAACTAGTAGCTTAGAAACTACATTTAATTTTCTATAGATTCTCTTCCACCATATTTTAAAAATAATGTTCACAACTTATTCAAATTTTCATGTCAAGTTGCATAACTCTGATTTTCTGAAATTTTATTGCCACTTAAGGGCTTGTTTTGGCACACCATGATCTTGCACATGCCCTTCACCAAATGTTTGGTGTTGGAAATTAGGGCTTTACCACCTAAAGGATTGATAAGGCCACTAAGATCCACACTAACATTAAGAAGGAAAGATGAATCTGATTGATCCCACTATATAAGAGGTCAAATGCAGATCAAACTAGTATTCATATTCGTCCTTAAGTTGAGTTGAAATTGGATTTAAGTTGTACAAGTTCTAGGGAAAAACAATATAGAATTAAACCAAAGCAGTGATAACAAAATGTTCTAGACCTCATACAGAGCCACAGACAGAGATATTAGAAGAGAAAGTGGATCAGAACCTATAGTTGAAAATTAGGGCCGAATTGTCGGAACCATGAGTGTAGGGTGACTTAGTCCTGCAACTTCCAAGCAAACAAGTGAGATGTTTTTCGAATTAGGAAGATGCACATGATTCACTATCAGGAGATCGGGCTGAAATCTCGAGACCAGGGTTGTGGGAGCTACTTAGACATCTGCTTTTCGTGTTTGCAAAAGTTGAACACGTTTGTCATTGTCTATTATGTTGGAATCTTCAATCACAACACCTGAATCACTTTCCTACACATGTCCAAAAGAGAGAAAAGGGTTGCAGATAGAGTTTTTCCTTGGGTCAAACCTCGGTTTAGGAATTAACCTTGAATTGAATTGAAATAGAGAATGTAAATGCTGGAAGATACACCTCAGATCCACAATGGTTGATAGAATATTGATGATGCAATTTTCTTTAGATGTGATAACAAATGTTAAATGCAATAACACGACAAACACATGAATGAACTAATTAAACATGCATGCTTACATGAAGATTGATGTGACTTTGCTCCATGATGCTTGAAGGATATGGTGAAATGAAATGTCTTGAATGTTTGAGAATACTTGATGTAGATGTGTGAATTCTATGGTATGTTATGGATGATAAATGAATTGATAAAATATCCTTCTATAGGGTTCCCTAGGTAAATTACCGATTAGGCTGACCTCTAATAGTCAAGTGGAACCACAGAGACCAAAATCCATTGGGGAGGGGAAATGCTCACCTATATTTGAAATGTGTTCTATTTAAGGAGGATCGGGATGGTGGGGGCACCCTGGTCTAGACAGGGGTGCCCCAATACCATTGTCCTCCAAAAACAGGACAAACATACTAGCAAATAAGGATGCATAGCCTCGGGATGGGTTCCACTCAACTGTGCAATCAAGTGAATCAAATTTGGAGTATAAAGGGGCCAAAACGGACCCGGGGGGAATGTAGATAAGACACGCTAAAGTAGGAGCACAAATATGAGGAGTGAATTGTACAAGGTTACAATTTATGACACTACAATTGTAATTCCAACATTTTGCTTTAAACTGTCTAGGAGAATTAGGTCTCCCACGGGATTTGGATTTTCCCCTTTCATCTTTCTTGTCCTTCTTCTTTCCTTTCTCTTTTGATCTACCATGAATCACAAAAACCTCCTTAGTTGACTTAGAAGTCTTTCTCAACATCACTTCAGAATGTAATGATGGTACCACCTCATCCATCTTGAACTTGGTGGTTTTACTGCCAATAGCCATAACAAGGTGGCCCCATGAGTCAAGCAAAAAATACAATAGAAGCATGTAATGATTCTCCTCCTCAATCTTGTCATCAACAACACCCAACCGAGCAACAATCATGTTGAATGCATTGAGACGATCGACAACAAATCCTCCATCTTCCATCTTCAAAGAACACATCTTGTTTATCAAGAAAAGATTGTTTACAAGGGATTTAGCCTGATAAACATCTCCAAGCTTCTTCCAAGCTCTTTTGTAGTCTTCTCTTTATGGAAATTCAAGAGCACTGAATCAACTATACAGTCTTATTGAACCCTTAGCCTTCTGATCCATTGTATCCCAAGATTCTTGACTCAGTTTGAGGTTTTGTTCTTGATATTGTAGCCATAGATATCTATCCATGAGCATGTCTTTCATCTTTGACTTCCATAGTTCTAAGTTACTGCAGTTAAACTCGATATCAACTTTTGTGAATGTGCAAGTGCCATATTCTTCTTGCAACAAGATTTTGAAAATACTCTATAAAACCACCAACTCAAATTAGGATTAGTATAAAAAACCTACTACCCAAAAATGGAACCAAAAATGGCTAGATTCTAATACCAACAAAAAGGAAGCTAAGGTGCAAAAATGCTTCATAAGACTAATCTAGTGGGGGAGATGGTGCAATTTTTTTTACAAATCTTAGCTATTACACAGATAGAAACACAATCAAATAAAGATAATGAATATGCATAAAGATATATAATAATGAACACAAGATATATTGTGGCCCCAAAAAACCTCACTCCAAAAACATGGTACTTTGTATTCCAATAAACTAACAATAACAATGTACAATATCAACACTTAGCTTTCTCAACAAGAGTCTATAATATATAAACATAACACTTAATATACAAAACACAACATTACTAATAATCTCAAAGGCTATTTAATATAGAGAAATATAATTAAGAAGGAAGCTTCTAAATAGAGCAAGAATATAGGGTCATGCAAAACACATGGCACAATATTCAAGTCATCTAAGAGCATGCAAATGACATATGTACATCTCCAAATGACCATTCAAACCTCCTAAGTTGGGAACCCAAAATTTACCATCCTTAGGTATGATAGATTCTCTTATACCTCTTACAACTATCATAAATATAATCATTGCTAACAACACTTACATTTGTAATAAAATCAATCCTAACTAGCTAACAATAGCAAATTCTCTTATAACCCTCTAACAGTTGTCCATTTTGTCATTGAATCTACAATAAAGTATCAAAGGTTGGTGTGTCACAGAGATGTAATAAGTAGATGCATCATATATTTGCCATTACATGACACATCACCCACCACCACCAAAGTCCAAGGTCCTCTAAGTGGAACTCCTACCTCCATGTGAGGACAAACTAAGCAATGTCACCTTTCCAGTAGGATGACAAGTCAACATGCCAACTCCAACTAGACAAAATAGCATGTGCAAACAAAATTGTCCTTGTAAAGTCATAAATTAACCAAATATTAAATAAATAAAACAAAAAACTAATGTTAGGACTTGCAAAGGTTGAGACACCTTAATCCCAACAAACTCTTTAAGAGCCCTTAGGCGTTTCATGAATATTCTTGGACATGATAATTAAGATGTAGTTAAGAAGATTTTAAAATATTTGGGGTTATTTCTTAGTACTCTATTCATTATCATAGTGTTCAACAAATGGACAAATGTAAGGAAGGGTCTCTCAACCTTGAATCCTAATTCTAATATAAAAATATATATAATTTCTAGATATATAATTTTAATAGAAAATTTTAATTTTGGAGCTATGGAAGTTATTTTTTGCCTTAAAAAGGTACTAACTTATGCAAGCTATTTATGACAACAAAGACCTCTTCAAAGTCTATAATTTAAAAATAAAATATAAAAAATACTCAAAAAAGCCATGGCTTCTCAAATGTAGGAATATCAACAACAAATAAGAAATTGTTACAAAAGGGAGTTACCTTTGTTAACCAACTTTTGACACATTATAACAAATCATTAGACATCCATTAATGAAGATAATGGAGTGCTCAAGTTAGCGAGTGGATTATGGCAATTTCATGGCAAGTTAAAAGAAAACATTGTTTTTAGTTTATGGACTCGTCTTGGGCTTTGAGTGGCAGATTTTTTTATAAGGATTTTGATGCAACATTGGATTTCATAATGAGATTTGTATGTACTATTAAGTTGTCAAAGTTACTCTAGATCTTTTGCTGGTGATACTCCTTAAACTCTCCAAATGTATTGTGTAATCATTTGTTTTTGAATAATACATTGAGTTGCTCTCAAGTTTGATTTTTTTCACATAATTTTTTGTATTATGGTTACTACTTTTATGTTTATTTCCTTATAACTATAATATAAATTGAATGGCAGATAATAAGTTTAACTTAATACAAAAATGTGTCACTAATCAATATATAAATTTGTTAAAACATTCCATCATAATAAACCCAAAACTAAAAGCAAAATTGATATGTACATGTTTGTCAATATATAAATGTGTTAAGACGTTCCATCAAAATGAACCCAAAACTAAATACAAAATTGCCTAGTTTCACCCTTACTATTTATTATATGTTTATAAAAATAATAAAAATTAATTTTCTGTTGGCGATTTTTAATATCCCTAATGACTAATCAATTCTTAAATTTAGAAGCAAAGGAGTCATATTTATTCTAACAAGCCATGAAAATCCTATGACGAAAATGTTAACAACAAATACATCCAAATAAATTATAAATATTTTATAGTTCCCCGTTCCCTTCAAAACATTCTAAAATCGTGCAAACAGTCGTCAATTTTAATTCGGAGTGGGCAAAATAAGTAGCAGTTACAACTATAAATCTCTGGACCTGACTGCGCAACCAGCTATTTGTCCGAATTTCAGTGAACGCTGTTGCAACTCGAGTTAAAGCAAGCAGAGATTTAAATACCAATTTTATATAAAATACGCAAGAATTGCTTAGTCTGTCCCAAGCTTTAAATAAAATATTTAAGCGTAAGTAGGTAGGTAAGAACTGCGAATTTCTGGAATAGAAAATATCTGTCAGAAAGATTTACTTTCCTGCATTTTCAGGATATACTGAAAGCATGCATAACTGAACAGCATTTTAATAGAGTTTTTTCAGCATTTAACAAACCCTAGGTGGCCTGCAGAGTAGGCGAGGAAGATATGGGAGGTGGACTTGGACTTGGCTTTGGCTTTGCGTTCTCGTCTATTGCATAGGGAGTTTTGGCCTGCCGCCTACACAAACAAACCCTCGCAGATATTAACTAAAGGTGAGTTTTCTGAATTGAAGTATCAAATAATAAATAAATATTTTTGCGTTTGGCGTACCTGTCCTGGCGCTTCTCCAGAAAGCGTTGCAGAGATTGCTTCCTGGCAATTGGAAGATCTGCCGCGTATTTCAAACGAGATGTCATTCACAATTCAAAATATGTGTAAATTTTAACTGTGTACTTTTTAATCTATATTTCTGATCACATTCATTATTATTTTTATTTTCATTGAAGGATTTGATTTTAACATTGATCGGAAGACATTACTGCTAAAATCAAAAGAAATTTTATTATTTTTGAATTGTAGAAAATTCATGTTAATAACTGAAAATATGTTTATAAATTCTTATGAAAATATTAAGATTTTACAGTTACAAACATTGCTTTAAACATTTCTGAATTCGACCGCATGAAAAATATTTACATCAAAATTTCATATCGCATTTCACAATCCTTCATTTTTTCTTCTCATGTTATTACTTTTTCCATCCATCATTTCCTTATTTCATACTATCTATTTTGATCATGAAATATAGTCTCAAATATTGATGTAAAAAATCACACAAATTCAAAAACATTTCAAACTTAACCTCTGAAAATATTAGATCTTTAATTAATTATATACATTTTTATTAAAAATAACCGAGATAATGAATACTCTGCTAATACCGATCTTTTACTCTGTCATGCCTGATTTGGAAAATATGCTCCGTACTAAATATTTATTTGTCAGTCTGTAGTAGGTATACCATGGCCTTACAGAGTCACAGACGTTAAATACTGAAAATGATGAAAAATAATAATGTGATGAGACGGGACGCAAGAAATTTGCTTCTGTATTCAGAAAACAATCAGCACATGCTAAAAATTAAAAAGAGAGAGAAATTAATCGTATTATTTTGGTGGGGCCCTCTTGGCAAAGCTTTCATTAGTCTGCAGTGTGGACCTGTGAATTTGTCCATCGTGTTGGACGCACTTCTATATTAAATTTTACATTTTTTTTTTTTTTCTCATTTTGTCGGCCAGTGATGTGTTGGCCGTTTGCAGAAGTCTGTTTTTAATGTGATAAGAAAAAATAAAACCACCTCGTTTTCTTAGAAAATAAAGAGTCTAAAGCAAGGCAGTTTTGGAATAAACAAGAGTGGTTTTGCCTCATACCTGAGATCTTGCGAGCGGGCTGGTTGTAAACCGCTAACGAAACTGATTTTTCCGGTGGAGATTGTGACCCAAAACCACCATGATTCCCACTGCTGGCCAGTAGCATAATGGCCTGTGCCTGAAATCCAACTGCTATTTCAGAAAACTAGTTTATACCACACAAAAGGCCAAATCATGTAACTGAAAAAAAAATAAGAGACGTACAAACGGTAGGATAAACTTACCTTATCTGCAGAAATATCATCATATACGTTTACCGTTCCGCCATAGAAAATTGTTAACTGAGCAGAAACCCTAGATTGCTTCTCTGGAACTGCAGGCCCAACCGGCCTGGTAAAATAACATGTTATTTTTTACAAGTTATTGTTTAAAACCTAACTGTAGAAAACCTTCCCTAAAATAAAAATCCTTCAATCAGATTTATTTTTTTAAGAAATTCAAAATAGAAAAATTTGGGTACGTCTCTACAACATGGAGTCCTATTTTTATTACCTTTTCAGAGGGCACACCCTTTCCAGATGTGATTGTGCAAGCACAGCTATGGCTGAACCAAAACCAGATTGCTGGCAAAGTAGATTCTTTGAGCTATCACTCTCTTCACCACTGCAGGAAGAGAGACTCAATAGAATTGCTGGATTAAAACCTTCCATGAGCTTCATCCAGGAAGAGGACCCAGCCTTGCCTAAACCTATACATTCTCAGAAGCTCTAGTTATAATTCAAATAAATGTCAAACTTTACATTAAAGATATTAGTTTTCCAACATTTATAATAGTTCTTGTTATAGTTTCTGAAGTAGATTGTGTGAGTTTGTTTGCATCAACATTTCGGATGGCAATCTATGATATCATCAGGATGATAAATTTGTCATTCTTATGATGGATCATTGAATGTGATCCGAAATATTGATACAAACAAACTCACACAATTATTCTATAATTTTACAGGACCTATCAACCTGTAGAAATTTGAAAAAAGCAAATGATAAATTTTCTAATAAAGTAAATCCTATAAAAGCATTAGCCTACCTAGTACTCTTTCCTCATTCCTTTAAAGGCTTTAAAAATCTTTTCTCATGAAATTTTTTAGTGAAAAGATGGAAAATTTTAAGAAATACAAGTACTGAGGGAACAGGCACAGAGTTTACCCTTAGAGTTTTCATTTGAATCTCCATTAATGGCTTCCTCGTTATCTTCTGATACTTCGCTTTCATTGCTTCTTTTATTTCCAACAGCAAGAAAGTCCATATTCAGAAATGCCTAACTCTGCTTGTTCAAGTCGACCTTTGGCAATTGTCTAATTCTTTTCTCCACCTCTTCTTTAAAAATTGTACGCAGAAGAATAGTTCAACTACTACTGTGGTACCTAATATTTCCACACGTGCGGGAATAAGTGATCACCTAAACAAGCTTCCCGTATGCAAAAGAAAATTGTTATTCAGTTTAATCACTTTCTCCAAGGAAGCACGTGGAAAATTAAATAAAGTGGGCCCCAAATACAAAGAGATGCTTCCCATTTTCTCACGGCAAATAATTTGTCCACCGACAAAGATGGTGGATATAACCAGATGTTCAAATCCAAATGGAAGACTGGGAAAAATAAAATACGCTAAAAATAGAAAGACGTTAACTCGAATTAATGAGAGAAAAAGGAAAAGTTAAACAGTGAAAGGGATGTGGCGCCTAAACCTTTAAGCTCATAGCGACCAAAATTGCTTCCACCAATCAATGACGTAATACCACAAAATAGATAGACTGTCGAAATTTGATGGATGTATGGTCAAATTTATGCATTTTGCATTTTTTGCATTGAAACATGTAATTTAAAATCTAAACTTATATTTATATATTTTTTATTAGATTAAAATGCATTTTAATATTTTTAAAATAATTTTAAATAAATAATCTTTTTAAAAATTTGTATGAAAAATAAGGTTAACAATTACATTTCTTTCATTAATGGGTTGGTGGAGATAATTCCCTTCCCATGGTGGTATAAGCTCAATTTTGATGGAGTTTCAACGTAGCAATTTGAACATATCAGGAGTTAGATGCATTTTGTGGGATTAGCAAGGACGCACCATTCTCAAATCTTCTCTTCCCTCTTGTCAACAACATCAACAATGAAGCAAAATTTCAATCACTTAGTCATGGTTTAAAATTTAGTCGGGCATTACAATTATCACTCTTGGAAATTCAGGGGATTCGTCTATCATGATCAATGATCTACAAAGGAAAACCACTATGAGTTGATGTCTGTGAACCTTGCTCGAAGAGGCTTTAGATATTATGGTTGTGAACCTTAACACCCTTGCTAACCATCTATCATGAGGTAAACAAGGAGGTTGACTTGTTGCCCAACTTAGCTAAGGGAGAGGGCTCGATGGTGGTTAGGGCTATGTTGTGCAAGGAAACCAAGTCAACAGAGGACATGTCGGTTAAAACTAAAAATGTCATGCATCATAGAGGGTCGAGTTGGCAACCTAGAAAAATGAATTAGCATCAAATTTGCACACATTTCCCAAGTCAACCGTATGGTTTCCAAAAATGCCTTTATTTGACACAAAGCATATCATCAACCAAAATTGGATGCACGGTATTTGGATACATGTTTATCGCCATGCGGATCTCTACAAACTTTAAGCATAGTAAATACGCATTTACTTCCCTGTTGCTATTCGTCGTCAGCCTTTTCACAGCCACTTTAGTGCTATTTGCATCAAACAATATTTCCTGAATGTTCTCTACAAGACCATTCACTCTTCACAGAGGAACATGATAGCATTCATCGATGGACCAATGGTGGTGCACTTTAGGATCGACTGCTAAGAGGTTAAGAGCCACTAGTGGCGATAGATTTTTCATATATTCCAATGTTTTATCAACACTTCCTGTACATGCCTAAAATCAGTCTTGAGATAATTAATTAAATACACAGTGATTTAATTAATAAACCTTTGTGAGATTTTGCCAAGATCAAGAGCTCAATGAAATGTACAAAATAGAGAGACAAAATATAGGACAAGAATAAATTGTATTCTCATCAATAGATAGAAAAAAGATGTTACATACAATGTAGATGAGTCTGCTTATATAGGCAAGGCTATATGGATATGTGAGCACACAAACATGACATGTGGCTCAATAAGAAACAAGGGTAGGTAGGAAATAGGTGTGGGTAGGTAGGAGAAACAATAAAATATTCCACATGAGGTGGATCACCCACCAAAGGTGGAATTATCACTCCACAATAAGTGGATATGATAGAGTAATAACAAGATCACACCATAAAAGGTGAAATTTCTCTTACACACACTATCCCAATGTGGCACAAACACCCAAGTGTCTCATACCCAAACTACTATGAAATGCATTATCCTAAGTAAACTTAAGTAAGTTGTAGTAATATTCATGATGAGTAATTATTTACACCAACAACCCCCTTAAGTGCAACTTAGGGGAATGCACTTAAGTCTACAATGCAACTGAGCAATTCAAGATGGGTCCCGACTACGAGGCCATGTTAGGTACCCATGTACAAATGCAAATGCATGCAAACCAATGCAATGAAATCTCTCACAAATCGGGAAAAGAGAGAAAAACCCAATGGGAAAAAACCCTCCCCCAAAAGAGAGATGAAAACTATACAAGAGAACTCTCATAGAAGTATGTGAGGAACAAAACCCCATGTGAGGAAAAAGTCCCCCCCCCCATATGAGAGAAGAAGAGAAGCTAGGAAGCCCCCCCTCAATGTAGAATTTGCACCAATGATAGAAGCTCAATGATGTATGAAGAAACTACTCCATGAACGTCGAACAATATTCCTCTCCTTAGGAAGAAACAAAACCAAAGGTGGATCCATGAAGTCTCCCCAATCATGAAGGGAAGATGTATGAAAAAAAACTCATGATGAATGGAATCTCTGAAAACTACTCAAGTGTCTCCATGTCGATGTTGAAAGATACCCCCTCCAAAGGTGGTAAACTGCTTCACACTGCTGAAAAAGGCACTCCAACATCTAGTGGAGATGGATGTAGAACAATGTCCAAAGACTCACATGTCTCCTCAAATGATAAAGAGACCTCATCCAACTATTGTATATAAGTATCCACAATCATATCAACCTCGAAAGAATGATCATGTAGAGAATGAATAAGAGGGTCAGAGTGTTCCCTCGCAACAATCGAAGAAGGATCATTTTCATCAAAGAGAAGATGAATATCATCAATGATTTCTCCCAAATCTGCAATGTAGGATTCCACAAACAAACCTGCAATGTCTGTCAAGTACTCATCCAATGAATATGAAGCTGGAAGACAATGAATATTCTGCTGCACTGAATCACATGAAGGCAAAACTGTCGCACTATCCACATCATCAAGGGCAATAGGGGATGTGATATCAATAGGAGGAGATGAAACACAAGGCTCAAGAACGGGGTCACATGTGAGAATCCCCAAGTTCAAGTACCCAAAGTTCTCCTCAAAATCTGAATCATCACAAGAAGTGTGATCATCATGTGTAGAATTATCATATGTGAAATAATTATCATCAACAAAAACTGAAAAGGAGTATAACCGAGATGCATGATCAACCACCCTAGTCGCAATTATAGCTCTAGTCTCCAAGTCTCTAATGAAAACTGACTCAGGTATGAACTCCATAATTCTCTTTGTTGCCCCTTGTGTGATTTGATAGATGGAAAGGATATTGTTTGTCAAATGGGGTACACACAACACATCATTGAAGGAGTTATCCCCAATGGCAATAGATCATTTCCCAATCATATCCATGTATGTATGATTGCCCATCAAAATCTGCGGCATGGTGCAAGGCTCAAATGAAGAGAACATAGACTGTGAAGATGTCATGTGATGAGAAGCCCCTAAATCTAGAAGCTATCTCCCTAAATCATGACTTGTAGTAGCACAAAGAGCTTTTCCTTTTCTTGTCTCAAAAGAGTGAGTCTTCCCACTTGTAGAAGCCATGAATGCTTGCCCTTTTCCTTTCGAATATGAGGAAGTGGAAGTTGATGAATCATCCTTCTTGTAGGCATTAGGCAAATCAATGTTGTGCTTTTTGAGGATGTGTGAGAGCTCATCAATCTTCTTAGAATGGCAACGACACTCCTCATGACCAAAATTTTTACAATAGGCACAAGTAGGTCTCTCCCTCTTTGGTGAATTATCCCTCTTGGAAGAGGATGAATCTCCTTGTTGTGGAGAAGGTGATGCTTTGTCCTTAGGCTTCGATTGCCATTTCTTCTTGTTTGAGTTGTCTTTTCCTTGATTTCCTTTGTTCCCTTGATTTGCCACTAATGCTTGAGACTTAGAAGCCTTAAGAATGCCCATGCTTATCAACTTAGTTTGTTCCATCATCAACATTTCAACGAAAGCATCAAATGTAGGCATTGTGTAGTCTGAACCCATTGTCATCCTATGGGTTTGGAAACTAGAAACAAATGTTGCATATTCTTGTAGAAGCTTGCCCATCAAGTTGAAGATCAATTGAGTATCCTTCTTATCAATGCCACAATCCTTGAGTTGTGCCCTCAACTCTTTTGCCTTAGTGACATAATCTTGTATAGTATCAAAGTTCTTGGGATCCAACATGGTGAGATCACTATCAATTTGATATCCCCTAATCTCATCAACTTGACCATACAAGTCTTGAAACTTTTTCCAAGCATCCTTGATTAGAGTACATTTCTCAATATGAAAAATGAGATCCTTTGATACATACTTTCTTAAGGTACCAATTGTCATGATATTTTTAGTGAGCCAATCCAAGTGACCAACAAGATCAGCCTTAGGATCAACGGGAGCAACAATAGTTCCATCAATATAATGACTTAGTCCTTTTTCCATAAGTTTACTCCATGCATCAATTTTCCAAGTAGCATAATTATGAGGAGTTAAGAGAGGAAACTTAGAAGAACCCATAGTAGCAAAAATGAAGGAACACAAGAGCACAAAAGCACAAGAGACACCCCCCCAAATTCAATCAATCAAAGTACCTCCCAAAAATGATGATTTTGGCACTTTATATGTAGTGTGTGTACAATAGGCCACTTGCAAACAATGAAAAGGTGGACTTCTGATTTTGTTTTACAACTGCCCTAATAGGTTGAGAACTACAAAGCAAAAGACCAGCAAGATAGATCTATACAATACATGTGCCAAATTGGCCAAAAAAGACCATATGTTGAAAGTATAATTTCTATCCAAAATTGCTGCAAATAGATAGCATATTATTAGAGTAGACAAAAAATTATGCACTTTCAAAAAAAATAACACCTGAAAAGGAGTTTGTATGAGCCCAAACGGAGTCTCGGAAGTTGCAGAAATGAGGATTGGACAGGTACAACCACCAAAACCTGAGATTTCTAAAAACCATGTCTATCAAAATTAGAAAATAATTCTACCACAATAAATTACATAAAATTCTAGCCCATTTCAAAAAAAATTGCACCAAAAAAGGAGCAAAAATGAGCAAGATATGGCCATTTGAAGTTGAACTGCAAAATCAAAAAGCTCAATGGAGGGGGGCGGCCAAATTTTCAAAAAAATGACGACGTCAGCAAAACATGAGCCTAAATTTGATGGCTGTCTACCCGTCGCAAAAACTTTGCCTCCTCACCTATGTGGCATCCGTACTGTACGGACGATTGACGTGGTGATGACAACTGGACTACAGAGGTGGCAAAAGACCGTACGATTGACTATGCAAATCCCTGATGTGGGCAGATGTGTCGGTGTTGTCTGATGATGAGGCAGAGGGTCCATGTAGGTGTCGGCGGGCTGGAGGGTCGATGAGATCTGGTGGTTGGTGGTCAGGATGTAGGTGCCAACAACGAAGCAGTCGCTGAGGGGGCTCGTCGACGGTAGGAGGTCGGTCGAACAGACCACGCAAACCAAACGGTTGGCGGTTGGGCATCTTGCAGACCGTGTGGGGCAGAGAGCCAAGAGGAGGCCCAACAGCCAGAGGTGTCGAGGAGATGTCGTTGGAGGACTGCGGAGGGCTGACAGCTGCATGGCATGGAGGACGCAGTTGTCAGAAGGTGCTGGACAGTGGCGCGGGACAACAACAGTTAAGAGCACGATAGAGAACCTGCAGTACGATAGGTCACGGGGGGGTCTGCGGATCCCCCAAAAAAACTTTTGTCCTTTTTTTTTTTAATTTTTTTTTTTGCAAATAATTTTTTCGATTTTTTTTTTGCGGAAAATAAAAAAATTTAATTGCAAAAAAATATTTTTTTAATTTTTTTTCGAAATCCGTACAAATATAACAAAATAGGTGAAAAAATTTCTCTCACCAAAATAGGCTAACTTTATAGTCAAAATTCATGGAAACGACCACTTGGATGCAATGGTGAGGTTAGATCTGGTCTAGGACACCTCCAAAAGATGTTGCTCCTTAGATTTGCCTCTTGACGTCTCAATAATGCCTCTTAAGGATGAAATAATGACGCTCTAATGGCTTTGATACCATGTGAGATTTTGCCAAGATCAAGAGTTCAATGAAATGTACAAAATATAGGACAAGAATAAACGATATTCTCATCAATAGATAAAAAAGATGTTACATACAATGTAGATGAGTCTGCTTATATATGCAAGTTTATATGGATATGTGAGCACACGAACATGACATGTGGCTCAATAAGAAACAAGGGTAGGTAGGAGAAACAATAAAATATTCCACATGAGGTGGATCACCCACCAAAGGTGGAATTATCACTCCACAATAAGTGGATATGATAGAGTAATAACAAGATCACACTATAAAAGGTGGAAATTCTCCTACACGCACTATCCCAATGTGGCACAAACATCCAAGTGTCTCATACCCAAACTACTATGAAATGCATTATCCTAAGTAAACTTAAGTAAGATGTAATAATATCCGGGATGAATAATTATTTGCACCAACAACCTTCCTAATTGATTAAATACAAAGTGATTTAATTAATTCTCCTTTTATTATTCTAATTATAAATTAATCTAAGGATTTATTTATATAGTTCATTTCAATAATCCTCCTTGATTAATTAATCTCAATCAATTAATTTCTCCCCCATCAAATTCAATTCTTCAACTCCTATAATTAAATAAAACAAATAAGGTCATTTGTTAAATTTAATTATCCATTTCCTAATTATTTGAATATCTAAATTCCAATGAGCACATGGCTCCTGCCTTTAACCACCTAGCCTAGCCACCCTCTAACCTAACCCATTCAGTGTAACACTGGGTCTAAGCAACCCTATCCCTTCCAAGTTGCTCATCCTAACCTCTTTCCAACCCCAAGTTGGAGTGTTCAGTCTCTCTTGAGGACACATGGCATCTTTGCCACATGTCTTCTCTCCTTTGACACTTGCCCTCTCATGGACAATTTGTTGAAGATCCTTGCCACTTGTCACCTCAGAGATGACATGTGTCTCTCCTTCCAACCTCTTCTCCAACTTCCTCAATCTTAGCCATTGATATCTCCAGATCAGATCCTAGCCGTCAATTCTTGCCATCTCATCTTTGGCTTTGGAAATCTTATAAATACCCCTCATTTTCAATCAATGAGCACCCTGACATTTTAGCTTAATTTTGCATTGTTACTCTCTTGCATTTTATATCTTATCATTTAAGCAATTGGCATTTAGAGTAGCATTTTAGCATAGTCATAGCATCATGTCAAATCAATCATGCATCTAGCATAATATCATGTATCTACTCACATCCTAAGTAGTCATTTTGTGATCATGTTGTTGTTGAGAGTCACACCAAAAGATTCACAAAGTCCTTGGGATTAGAGGAAATTAGGACATCACAAAGAGAGAAAAGTTTGTATTTTCTAAATCTTTAATTTGCTTTCTATTTCAATGCTTGTCTCATTTATGTATTGTTTATTATTTTTCTCACAATTTAGATGTACACTTCCATCTCAGGATGAAACCAAAACCACTTTGAAACCTTAGGCGAGGTTGTCTTTCAACCTCACCACAATAATGATCCTCCATTGTATTTCTATTTCAATTGATTTTGAAATTTTCTTTATAGTTTCGTAAAATCTTGTTCATGACAATTTTTTAAGTGTTTTACGACACTATATATTGCTTGTATATGCATTGTAGAAATATGTATAGATAGATAGATAGATAGATAGATAGATAGATAGATACATATACATATATACATACACATGCACATACATATATATCTGTGTGTGTACACATATATGCATAAATACATATATACACACACGTACACGTACACATACATGTACACACACATGTTGGCAATTTGGAGGAATTGATTGTGTGTTGCATTGATGTTTTGTCATTGATGGCAACACCAGTTGTTTTGGTTGTTTATTGGTTTCCGGTTGGTTCCGGTAGAGTGGTAAAGCACAAACGATGGAGCATTTTTTCTTGTAGGAAGGCTTGTTTCATGGAGTAGTAAAAAGCAGAGTTGTACTTCACAATCTATTGTTGAAGTTGAGTATGTTGCAGCTTATATGAATTGCACGCAGGCTATTTGGATGAGGCACATTTTGGAAGGTTTTAAGATGAAGATTTCATAACCTATAAAGATTTTATGTGATAATATAAGTGTCATAAATATTTCCAAGAATCTTGTTTTGCACGCACGAACCAAGAACATTGAATTGAAGTATCATTTCTTGAGGGAAAAAGTTCAGAGCAAAGATGTTATCTTAGAGCATGTTTCTACCAAGGAACAACTTGCAAATATTTTTACCAAACCTCCGCCTAAGACTACTTTTGAGTATCTTAGAAGTTAGCTAGGGGTTGTCCCTCTTCATGAAGTTAGTTGAACATGATGTTGACTGCATCAGTCCCTGAATCACTTGCAAAATTTTACAAGGGTTGATGTAGAAGTGGATGTATTCCACAGGGGGAACATCAAGTTGTAGTATGTTGATGCATATTGAAAATTTAACATTACATGTTTTACTTTCAATTTGGCATTGTTGTCAAAGGGGGGGAAGAATTATGTGATTATGGGAAGGAAAACTAGTGACAGACTGAAGACAGAGAGAGCATGTGAATACTTGGTAATGTAAACCAGGATTCCTATTCACAATCACAACAACAAAGCAATGGTGTTGATATTTTGTATTGCCATCAGGGGGAGATTGTTGGCATTTGCATGAAGATTGCATTAATGATATGTTATGTTGTCGTTAATGTCAATTAAACCAGTAATGATATTGTTGTTATTGTTGATATTGTCTTATAATCGATAGGAAGAGTTTTGTGAATTGGTATGTAAGTTTGTGAGTTGAATCGGTAATCGGAGTAAAAGGTTAAACCCTTTCTATGTTATGTAACAGGTAAACCCTACCAGTTGTTTTTGTTAAACCCTAACCGATTAAGGTTGTTGAATTGGTTATGTTGGTTTATGATCTGATGTTGAGCGGTAATGATGGTGACACATAAGGTCATTGTATGAAGACAAGTTCAAAATGTTTTAGTACGATTGTTTGTCTAGGGAATGAGTAAAGTGTATTGCATCTAATGAAAAACGCGTGATGAGTTACCGACCTTGATGAAGCGGTAATCAAGAAGTAGTTGAGGTTTTCTTGATTAATGTGTAGAGATTGACATGAAATCCAATGGTCATGCTTGTACTAACTTGTTTGTAATCTCGATGAGAAGATTAGATTTTTGTTGTGTTACCGACCTAATTGATTTGTATTTAAGGTCGATGAAGTTGTTTTATTTAGAGATGGTAGAAATCAGTTGAGTGTGTGGTTGTCAAACCGAAGAATGAGTCTGCAGTTTGAGTAAAGGCAGATAGAAGCTAAAATGGATTTGATCAAGCGAATGTAGTTCTATTCAGACAAATCAAAAAACTCCTGTTGTTTTCTAACAAATACAACAAAATTGAAATCCCCTAACTAGGTAAGCTCTAACAAGTTTGGTTACTTATTAAATCCTCTAACAAGGTGGTCCATTAGATTGGATTTTCAAATCCTCTACTGAGATTACCCCTTACAGGGTATTTGCTTCTAACAAGGAATTTGTAGTCAATCCCTTAACCGGGTGATTTCTAATAGGATCAGTTCTTAATAGGACTTTTGTAAAAGCTTTAATAGGCTTGGCTCCTAATAGGGTGAACTTCAGAAGAGTTCAGATATTACCTTGTGAGTCCCATCTCACCGTGGTTTTTACCCATTTGGGTTTTCCACGTATAAATACTTGTGTCATGTGGTGAATGTTTTTGTGGTTATGGTCTTATGGTTGATTTGATTAACTATTTAACTATTTCCAATAAGGCCTGATAACCGAAAGCATTGAGAAATGAAGCATTGGCATATGATAAAGCATTTGGATGTTTAGAAGTTAAATGTTGTTTACTATTAAGTTGTTGTAACAGTTAACTGGTATTCTTATGAGTATTGATCTTGACAGTGGTATTTTATTGATAAGTTTACTTTGTATGTTTGAATTTGAGTTTGGGAAGTTTGTATCAGTTTTTCTATTTACTGATTCACCCCCCCTCTCAGTAATCTACCAGATACTTATTCTTTCATCATACCATCACACTATTGAGCTTAACCAGAACTATACTCAGGCATAAGAGATGTTATACTTGCAGTTCACTCTTCTTTCCAGATTGTAGTCCGATATTTTTTTAGTCAGTGAGGCTCCTTTTGTGATGAGCAGTGTGCTCTAGAATGTCGACCTTCCTACATGTGCAGGTCCCTCATATTGTAATCACATACTTACTGCAGAAGTATTATCTAACTATGGGTAGGCTTCCCACCGTGGTTTTTATCTTTACTGGGTTTTCCACGTACAAATCTTGGTGTCATGTGTTATGGATGGATGGTAGTTGTTCTATGATTTATGCTTACGTTTAATTTCTATATCAGTTATTCCAGTATTTGGTTTATGCATTCTGGTATTAAGTTTATGTGTTTTGGTAATAAGGTTTTGAATGTTTAAAGTTATGTAATTTGGTGACAACTGATTCACCCCCCCTCTCAGTTGTCCTTTGATTATTTGATTTGTCTAACAATTGGTATCAGAGCTTGGTCCTCTCTACAAAAGCTTAACCGCTTGAGGAAGATTCTATGGCATATAGCAGTTCAAGCTCATCAAATACATCTGCAGTTGTTTTCTAGAGAGAAATTCGTAGAGACTTGATGGAACAAATTATAGGGTATGGAAGATTCAAATGGAGACTCATCTAAGATATCTTGGAAAGGAGATTTGGGAGATCATTGAGAATGGTGTTATATCATTTAATCTGGCACCTGGCAATCCTCCTCCGATAGGTCTGGATAAAGAGCTTGAGAATGATTGTAGAGCTAAAGAAGCCCTTTTGTGTGCACTTTCTGATCAACAAATAATGAGACTAATTGACAAATCAACTACAAAGGCTATATGGGACACATTGGAGACTCTGAATGAAGGTGACCCTACTGTTAAAATTGCTAAACTTCATGGTTACCGGGTGAGGTATGCAAACCTGAAGATGGAAGAAGATGAAAGGATTACTGCTTTTATGAAGAGAGTTAATGAGATTGTTTTGGGAATTAAATGTTGTGATGGATCTCTGAGCGCAGATGAAATAGTTTTTAAAGTACTAAGAGCTTTGCCACCAACTTATAAGATGAAGGCTACTGCAATTAATGAGTTGAGAATTATGGCAAACACCTTTGTTAATAGGGATACCTTGGTTGGGAAGTTATCTGCTTTTAAACTTGAGGAATTTGGACCTTCTGGTGTTGTGAAATATGAACCTTGTTTTCATGCATCTACATCATCTACCGACAAGAGTGATTGGAAATATTTATATGTGAAGAAATTATAGGATATGAAGAAAGAAGATGAAGAGTTTGAGCAACTTGAAGCCTTATTTTCTAGAAGAGTACCTAAAGGACCGACATGAAGTAAGTATGAAGGAAAATCACATTTTAAATGCTTTGCATGTAATAAGATAGGTCATTTTGCATCTAGATGTCCTGAAAGGAATTCAAGCTCTGAAGAAAGAGCTAGAAGATCTTTTAGGCCTTGTTACAAGCTAGGGTTGTCGTTGCACCAAAAGATCGACCTATCAATGCTTGATACAACCATTAGACTTATAGAATCCACAAGAGGCTGTTAAACCATGTCACGAATCCTCGTGAGGGACGTTGGCCCACTTCCAACAATCCCTCTCCCAGCGTCACTCACCACGTCCTATGTGATTCGAACCTGTGACCAAGCTCTGATACCACTTGTTACAAGCTAGGGTTGTCGTTGCATCAAAATATTGACCTGTTAAAGCTTGATACAACCACTAGACTTATAGAATCCACAAGAGGTTGTTAAACCATGTCACGAATCCCTGCAAGGGATGTTGGCCCACTGCCAACAAACCTAACCATGATTATCAGAACAAGCACAAGTACAGGAAAAACAAAGACAAATCATGCTACTATGCGGATAAGGAAGGTGTGACTAATTTTGATGATGAACCGACACAAGATTCAGCTAGTGGATTCAACAATGGAAAGGAATAGGTATTTTTGGCTATCAAGGAAGATGATCTGATACCTGAAGAGAAGGCCCTTGCTACAAAAATTGAAGACAATGATGAATGGGTAATTAACAGTGTATGTTCACATCATATGACTAGAGATGAAAGGAAGTTCTTATCTATGCAAGAATTTGATGGTGGTCTGGTTAGATTTGAAGATGACAAAGCATGTATGATCAAGGGAAGAGGAACAATATCATTGGATGGTAAGAATAACACTGATAATGTTTATTATGTTGAAGGTTTAAGGCATAATCTTTTGAGTGTAGGACATTTGGTGGATAAGGGATGTTACAGTTCAAGCATGAAAAATGCAAGATTATCAACAAATCTGGATTGGAAATTGAAACTGGTACACAAACTAAAGGTAATATATTTCATTTGAACTCTGTGAGAAGACATGTTTGATTATACAAATTGATGAGAGTTGGATATGGCATAAGAGGTCATGTCATGTGAATTTTGATTGCATTGTGAAGATCGGTTCTACTAAGGCAGTTAGAGATCTACCTAAGATTGTAAAGCCCTATAATCTAGTATGTAAGGAATGTCAAATGGGAAAGCAAGTTATTTTAAGAATATACAAGATAAATATAATGATGCTCTTGATCTTATTCATACTACTTTGTGTGGTCCTTCTAGAATCAAAAGTTTTCAGGGTGATAGATATTTCATGCTAATCATTGATGATTATTCTAGAATGGCGTGGGTTACTTTTCTAAGGGAGAAGTCTTAAGCATTTGAAAAGTTCAAAATATTTAAAGTTAAATTGAGACAGAGACAAGATTGAATATTAAATGTTTAAGATCAGATCAAGGTGGAGAATTCACATCCGGTGAATTTAACAACTATTGTGAGAAGAATGGGATAAGGAGATAGTTGTCTGCACCCTAGACAACTCAACAGAATGAAGTTGTGGAAATGAAGAACATAACTATCTTGGATGTAACTAGAACTATGATGATGGAAGCTAATCTACCTCATATCTATTGGATAGAAGTTGTAAGCACAACAGTATACACATTCAATAGAGTTCATATCAAAGGAGATATCGATAAGACACCTTATGAGTTATGGTTTGGTCATACACCGTCAGTTAAGTATTTTAGAATCTTTGG
Source organism: Cryptomeria japonica (assembly GCF_030272615.1). Taxonomy (NCBI): domain Eukaryota; kingdom Viridiplantae; phylum Streptophyta; class Pinopsida; order Cupressales; family Cupressaceae; genus Cryptomeria; species Cryptomeria japonica. Next base: position 189,348,131 of record NC_081406.1, on the reverse strand, counting down.
TAGTAAATGTTATATCAAAAGAGATGATTCCATTGAAAAGTTTGATCCTAGATGTGATGAAGGAATATTTCTTGGCTATTCTAATGAAACGAAAGCATATAAATGTTATAACAAAATATTGTAGAGAATTGTGGAGAGTACAAATGTCAAAGTGGATGAGCATAACAGAAGACAAATCGAAACCTATGAGAGAGACCAACAGTGGAGATAATCATAAATAAACCGGTAGCACCTACACCGGAATAGAATGTTGAACTAGTTACTTTGACAGTATTAGAAAATTTAACAGCAACTAAAGATCAAGACAAAGGATTAGAAAATCAGAAGACTCCTAGGTATGTAAGGTTAAATCATTCAGAAGATCAGATCATTGGAGACAAAAGCAAAGGAGTGATGACAAGAAGAAGGTTGATAGCTGATGAGGTATGTTTTATTTCTCAAGTTGAACCAACATTAGTAATTGAAGTTTGTAAAGATAAAAGTTGGATGAAAGCTATGGAAGAAGAATTAGATCAGATACAAAAGAATAGCACGTGGACTTTAGTTCCTCGACCTAAAAATAAGAATATTATTGGAACTAAATGGGTTGTATGAATAAATTGAATGAGGATGGACAAGTTGTGAGGAATAAAGCTAGATTGGTTTATAAAGGATATTCTCAGAAGGAAGGAATTAATTATGGTGAAACCTTTGCATCAGTAGCTAGGATTGAAGCTGTGAGATTATTTCTTGCTTATGCTGCACATAAGAACTACAAGGTTTATTAGATGGATGTTAAGTGTATATTTCTGAATGGAGAGCTTGAAGAGGAAGTTTATATTGAAAAACCTGATGGATTTTCACTTTCAGATGACAAAAACATGGTTTGCAGGTTAAAGAAAGCTTTATATGGATTGAAACAAGCCCCTAGAGCTTGGTAGCAAGACTTGATAAATATCTTTTGAATCTTGATTTCACTAAAGGTAATGTTGACAATAGTTTATATTATAAGATCACTGATGATGACATATTGATTATTGAGGTCTTTGTTGATGATATCATTTTTTGAGGTGAAGATAAGTTGTGTATGAAATTCTCTAACAATATGAAGAATGAATTTGAGATGTATATGATTGGGGAGATGAGATTTTTCTTAGGTTTGCAGATTACTCAAACTGATAAAGATATTTTCATTTGTCAAACTAAGTATGCTAGAGAGTTGTTGAAGAAATTTGGTATGGAAAATTGTAAACCGGATAGTACTCCTATGGTTACAAGTGAGAAATTGACAAAGAATTATGCATCTGCACCGGTAAATCCTACTAAGTATAAGTCTATGATTGGTGGTTTGTTATATTTGACTCAGACTAGACCAAATATACTGAATGTAGTTTGTATTGTATCAAGATAACCAAGTGATCCTAGAGAAAATCATGAGAGTGAGGTGAAAAGGATTTTTAAGTATTTGCAGGGAACATTTGAGTATGATTTGTGGTATCCCAAAAATGAAGACTTTACATTACGTGCATATACAGATGCAGATTGGGCTGGAGATCTTGATGACCGGAAGAGCACATCCGATGGTGCTTTCTTTCTTAAAAAGAAACTTGTTTCATGGATCAACAAGAAGCAGTCATGCACTTCTTTATCTATTGTTGAAGCTGAGTATGTTGCTGCTGCTACTAATTGTACACAAGTTCTATAGATGAAGCAAATGTTGAAAGATATGAAGGTGGATTGTAATGAACTGGTAGCTATTCACTATGATAACTCTGTTGCTATTGATATATCAAATAATCCATTATTTCATTCTAACATAAAGCACATATCTATCAAGTATAACTTTTTGAAGGAGAAGGTAGAAGGAAATGAAGTCATAATGGTTTATGTGAACACTAAAGAGTAGATTGCAAACATTTTCACTAAACCTTTGCCTAAATAATCATTTGAGTACTTCAGAGATAGATTGGGGATTTTTGCCCCTCCAGTAGAGACCCGAGTGATGTTGATTAACATTAGTCCGATATGCATTATTAGAGCTATTATTCATTTTGGATTGATGTGGTGGTGCTACTACTTAGGGGGAGTAGTGAGCTGTAAGAATCAAAGGATTTATGACTTTTCTTTGATGTTTATGTTAGATTTCTAGCATTGATGTCAAAGGGGGAGAGATATATGTGAAAAACAGAGCTTAACAGAATATAAGTCAAAGGGGGAGTTTGGTTCAAAACTTCATTGCTATATCATTTTGTGGGAGATTGTTGGTTGTCTTCCATTGGGTGAGACTTGTTTGGCATTTCTTGGAACTTGGATGTTTTTCACATCTAGTGTTGCCATCAATCCCAAAGGGGGAGATTGTTGACAATTTGAAGGAATTGATTATGTATTGCATTTATGGCAACGCCGGTGGTTTTGGTTGTTTATCGGTTTCCGATTGGTTCTTGTAGAGTCGTCGGTTTATGATATTGATCCGATATGATCCGGTATGATTTGGTTTGTGGATTTTGTTTGGATCTATCATTCATGCTATTCAGATATGTATCACGATCAGTTGGTTTAGGATTTGATGACTCGGGAGCTATCATTTGTTCTAGTAAGCCTTTTTGTTACATCCCACTTGTACCCTAGTTGATTTTGTGCAGTATTTATGTCCTGATACATGTTAACCCTAGTGCATTTTTGATATACTCGTATGATGTATAATGTGCCTAGTTTTAAGCTTTAAATGATGGATTTGTTCAGATGATTATACATATGTGAATAATGATAATTATGTTTTCTATGCAAAATTGATGTACTTTGATTTAGTAAATTAAGGAAATTCAGTTAGCAATATGATATCATGTTTCACTTTTATCACAAATTATTAATTGTCAGAGCTAGACAAGATTTGATCTAACCAATTTTCGTGGGCCAAGTGTATGTAGAAGACCATCATCCTCCACAAAAGGAGGGAAAGTATCATCAGGTTGGGAAGTGAAAGGATGCAAGAACTCAATATCGTTTGAGAACCCTAGCCTAAGCTAGGTAAACCTAGGTTGACCTTGTCCGACCTTGATTAGCCAGTGTGTTAGGTAACTTGGTAGGTCAGTGCATAAAATCTGAGGTTTTTTGCTTCCAGAAATAATCATTAATTATTGATATTAATAAATTATTTCATTATTTGTTAATCAAGTTGACTGGACTAATATTACTTTTTAATATATATGTTTATGTATATGTATATATACATAACTTATATATCCTATACGAGTACCTAGGTATGATAGCAGGTATACCTGGTCGTATATGTACTACCGCAGTCAGGTATTCGTGGGGAGTATAGGTCACGTATATATAAATATAAATAAATATGTATTATTAAATTTAATTATAATTGACTGGCAAGTTTTATTTTAATTAAATGAATTAAAAAATTTGCCAACTTTAAATGGCAACTCAAATATTCAAGTGAAGGTTATGTGAGAGGGAGAGATGAAATAAACCTCTCCTAAAAAGTTCCTAGTCATTTTGGCTTGGTACATACTTATGGTAATATTGTGAGGGAAATAAGTTTTTTATTAAACCATTTTACATCGCTCCACCTCACCTATGATTTTATCGGGCATTTGAAAGAATTAAAAAAAAAAAAAAGGTTAATGTAAAAGCACTTAATTATTTTTGACAAGGAAGATATTTTTCACGCGAGAGCTTCTTAAGGAAGCGAAGAAAATGCAGAACGCGTGAGGGCTGCAATCACGGGAAGCTTGAGGTTGGCTTTGGAATTTCGCCCAGTTTTAGGGTGTTTTGGAATTTCGCCCAGTTTTAGGGTATCGCTAAAGAGAATCACATGTTTTTGGCAATACTTAAAGCCGTTTTTGGAAGGAGGAAGGCAATCATTATTATTCTATGACATATTTTCTTCTGGAACGGTAGGGAATAAGGGTTTCGGCTGGATATTTCAGTGATTCCAGCTTGTGGTTGCAGTGTGGAAAGCTTGATTCAGAATTTCATTTTCTTACGGATACACCAGGTCATGTTGCCTTCTTAGACTTGCGTTTCTAACATCTCTCTTACTGTTATTTTTCTTGTTTCGAAATATAATGGAAGAAATTCATAAATATATTAGTTGTATGTAAGTGGCTAGGTGTTTAAGAGAATTTCACGACATTTCATATGGGTTTGAAACCCTTCTGCACTTTTACAATGTATATTAGTTAATGTTTCAGTTTTATCAAATGATAACTAGGATGAAGTAATTCCTTGCATTCTGTTTAAGGTTTAGTGGTAGTCTGAAATTGAAAAGTAGATATACGTTTTTTCTCCTACCATTATTTTGCTATTTAATTTAGTATTATTCTTGTTCCTAGAATTTAAGGAGAGGGTTAATGTATTTCAGGGTGGTATTATTTATGTTATCGCCATGAGAAGATATATGGTATATCTAAGTATATATATATATATATATATATATGCAAATAAATACGTAAATATGTCGTACATCAGGAAAATTCCTTTCTATCTCTCAAATTTGGTTTATGGAGTGAGAAAAATTATGAACCTATTCTACTAATTGTGGGAAAAAGGGTTTGATCATTTTGTAATTGAAAGAGGAAGGAAAATGTGTCTTGCCCTGTTTCTTGTATCATGAAAGATAGAGAAAATTATGCACGATATTATAGTGGGTAGTTTGGTAGAAAGTCTGAACCTATGTATTTGTTTCTGCTTTTTGTCATATCTCAGACCCATACAGATTTATATTTATATATATACACACATGTATATCACAACACTTATAAGATGTATATGTATGTGCATGTATATATTTAATGGGTGGTTGGGATAAGTGATTGATTGTATTTAACTCTTTAAAAATAAAAAGAATTATAGTATCAGCCTCTTGAAAGGAGCAGTTCTTTCTATTTCAATTTTTAAGATAAAGGGGGTGGGCTGCCATTTTGTATCTTGTTTTCTTACAAGCCTATTAAATAAGGGTAGGTGTAGTGTTATAAACACACTTGCATATATATACAACCTGCATAGGTAAGTGCATATACCTGGGTGTGTGTGTGTATGTAAGCATGGAGGTATAACACTTCATACCGGTATGTGTATAATATATGGTTGTTGAAACCTTAAATTGCGTAATAAGCTGAAAACAATTATACCAGCAGTGTCCCTCAGTTTTAGAATTAGAAACTTGCATAGTCTCATGTTTAGAAGACTGTTGCCATCTTAATCGAGCTTACTCAGTTTTTCTTAAACCCAAACCACTGATCAACAATGTCAAAAACACTATTCAATTGAGATCATCGGGCCCTATTTTCCCTTTTTGAGTTCAGTTGAACTCCCTAAACCTAGAATTATTGCTGAGAAGGGTGTGATCAGTGACAGCATGAAGACTTGTGCTTACAGTGTAAAACCTTGGCCAAGGTGGTGTTGCATAATGCATGCACTAGTCTGATCTTTAGCACTAGATACAACCTTAGTCAGAGCATCATACTAGTAGGGAGTTACCCTTAGTGTATGATCGACTAAGTGTGTAGGTCCTAACACCAAGTCTTAGATGGCATTGAGTTCTCGTATTCCTTTACCTCCCTGTGAAGGGTCGGGCTAGTCCAGAAGGACATGGCACGGGGGACTAGATAGTTTGTGGTTGGGCAGAAAAGTGCCCTAATGATACTTTCCCTCCCCAACAGTATCACGATAGAGTTTGAAGTTCAGAAGTTAGCATCAGTTGAAAAGTACTCTCTAAACCCTATCTCTCTTTCATTTCATGCAAGTTAATTAGTTCTTAATATTGCATGTATGCTTAATTTTTAGTTCAATGTACTTAATCTTCAGTTATTGTTATTTGTGTTCCTGTTTTAAATTTATATATATATATATATATATATATATATAGATATATATATATATATATCCATCTTTCTATGCTTATGTCAACGACTATTCTTTTGCAGCGGTTAGATTATTTGAATTTAAATTTCTTTCTAAATAATCAGCATGTTACACATGGTATTAGAGCACTGAGTTTAACACTAAACCTTGGGCTCACCACAAAAAGAACAAAAAAAAAACTTGAAATGAAACTGAAACAAAATACTTGGCATTATCCAAGATGTTCCGCACAACCAAAAGAAAAAAAGCACGTGACTTGGTTTACCTTTGGTTGTGGAAGGTAATCAATTGCAAGGATGATTACTCGTACTGCTCCATATCGTCTGATGATGAAACCCTAGCGGATGCCCTAAAAATAATCGTCAAGGAAAGACGACCTTGGGCTACTTCCAACAAGGTAGCACTATGAACTAAAATACTAGCAAACAAAGCACCAAAACTGGTTAAGCCTGCAACCGAAGAAATGAAGTACAACACCGCTGTCATCCATCCTGAACCTGAGGAACTGAAAATGGTTCGCATACCCTGACCTAGTTTCCGGTTGGTACCCTTTTCCGACTTTGAGGGCCAAGAAGAGCCCATCATAGGATCAGAGAGTAGCTCTTAGATAGAGAGCTTTTGTGTATATGTTTAAACCTAAGCTGAACTATTTTTGAGAGAAACCCTAATAGGGTTACATTGTATATAATGAACTTAAACTCCCCCGCTTACTTTGGACATCAATTTTTGGAAACATTTCGTGATATATATGTGGATGGTTAGATGGTTAAAATTATTATTTTTAATTATTATTTATGTTTTCATACCATACTCTTAATGTTGAATGCTAGACAAAACTAAAACTACATATTTTTATAATATCAGGTGTCACAAGAACTATAACATGTCTCATCACCCGAAAGGTGGGGGAGAATTCGGAGGTCCGGAAACATCAAATGATAAACTAGATAAAATCATCCAAATTGTTCAAAACACGCAAAAGAGGCTCCAAGACTTGGAGCAGAGAGTAAGTGGCCATACAAAAACACCCAACGTGGAGTTTGAGTCTCAATTTAGGGACCCATTTACTGAGCAGGAGCACACTCTTCAGAGTGGGTTCCAAGAAACCCAAAACCGTAACTAGAGCCCTAAGGGAAAGAAACTTATGGGGGTAATATCAAAAGATATGAAGAAAGTAAGACCTCCGCAGTATGATGGGGCTGAAGGAGGAGATGCTACTGAAGCTTGGCTTACAAGCATGGAGAAGTACTTTGAGATCAGAGATTATATTGAAAATATGAAGGCTGTTTGGGGAGCCTACCAACTAACCGAAGAAGCTGTCAGTTGGTGGGAGAACAAAAAGACTGAACTTGGCCTAAGATCAGACAATATAACCTAGAGCAAATTTGTGGAGGTGTTCAGACAAAGATGGCTGCCTCAATTATTCTTCGAGCAAAAATTGACAGACTTCCAGGATTTGAAACAAGGAGAACTTTCTGTGCATGCTTACTGGGAAAAATTTACGTGTCTCCTGAAGTATGTACCTCACTTCCAAGTAGATGAAAGGTATAAAATCAGAAAGTTCATTATGGGATTAAACAACCGAATAGGTAGTTGAGTAGATGTTTTAGCCCTGACTACTATGGATGAAGCCTATGAGAAAGTTGTTAGACAAGAACAAAAACTCTGTAAGGATGATTCCATTAGAGATAGAAGAAGAAATAAGAGTAACTAGGGCCAGTCATCTCCAAACTTAAACAAGAAGGGAGACAGATATGGAGTTAATAATAAAAACAATAAAAAGGCATCAAGGAGGACAACAAAACAACCATAGAGAGGGTAAGAGTTATGATAAAACCAGGAGGGACAATGGTGGGAATAGTAGCAAACCATAAAAGAAGGGACCACCACGGGGTTGTTTTAATTACGGTGGTAATCACTACGCCAACCAGTGCCCAACTAAACCACCAGGAGGGCAACATCAAAGGAACCCACTGCCACCTCAACAGGCAGTTTTTCAGCAAAGAATTCATGTGGCGGTTGATAACCACCAAGATGAGTACCAGTTCATGCCAGTAGAAACTCCAGGTACTTTATATGGTATACCCATTAATATACTCATTGATACAGGTGCTACTAAAAATTTCATTTCACCAAAACTGCTTAGTAGATTTCCTAGGAGAGCTATTTTTATGGCTAATTCATGGATAATAGAATACACCAACCAGTCAAGAGCTCAGGTAGAGAAATGCCTGTTTGGGGCAAGAGTAGAATTTCCAAAGTTCACTACTGAAGTTGACTTATTTGTAGCACCACTAGGCACGTATGATGTCATCTTAGGAATGAAGTGGTTGGGTCAGCATAGGGAAAGGGTAAATTGTTTCGACAAGCTTGTAGAATGCCAGGATGACTTTGGCAACAAAGTACTCTTACGAGGCATGCAACGGGAAATTAGATTGCAGAAACTCTTTGCTATGCAGTTGAGACAAAGCGAAAAGAAAGGATGTCAGATATTTGCAGTTAAAATGGATGAAATCAGGGATGCAAAGGATGTCCTATATCAGGATGATATGATGAGGTATGAGAACTGTAATCATCATGAAAAGGATTTTGGTGAGGTTGAAGAACCAGAAGAGCCTTTTGATGTGAAATATCCTTACCTCCAAGATTTTCTGGATGTATTCTCAAAGGAATTATCTGGCTTACCACCAAAAAGGATATTAGATTTTTCCATCGAATTAATACCAGGAGCAACACCTGTATCCAAAGCCCCTTATCGGATGACAACAGTTGAGTTGGTGGAGTTAAAATCCCAACTTCAAGAACTCCTCGATAAGGGATTGATAAGACCTAGTGTGTTGCCTTGGGGGGAACCAGTAATCTTTGTTAAAAAGAAAGATGAGACTCTCCAACTTTGCATAGATTACAGGATGCTGAATAAATTGACCATCTGAAATAGATATCCTCTTTTCCGCATTGATGATTTATTTTATCAAATGCATGGAGCAACAATCTTTTCTAAGATCGATTTGCAATCAAGGTACCATCAGTTGAGGTTAAAGGATGAGGACATCCATAAGACTTCCTTCAGAACTCGTTATGGACATTATGAGTTCACGGTTATACCATTTGGACTTACTAATGCACCAGCCGCTTTCATGAATTTAATGAATAGTGTATTCCATGACTGCCTCGACAAGATCGTCTTGGTGTTCTTAGATGACATTTTGATATACTCAAGGAATGAAGAAGAACATCTGCAACAATTGCGGTTTGTTGTACAATGATTGTGAGAAAAAAAATTATATGCAAAATTATCCAAGTGTACCTTCTTCCAAAAAGAAGTACAATACCTAAGGCATATAATTTCAGCCAAAGGGATAGCAGTAGACCCGACAAATATTAAAGCCATTTTTGAATGGCCAACTCCTAGGAATGTGCATGAAGTTAGAAGCTAGATGGGGTTACTAGGATACTATAGAAAATTCATAATGAACTTCTCGCGCATCGCACACCCCATCACATCATTGCAGAGGAAGGGCAAAAGATTTGAATGGTCAGAAAAATGCCAAGTGGAGTTTGAACTCCTTAAAGAGAAATTGACCAGGACACCAATTCTAAAAGTGCCAGATCCAGACGACTAGTACTTAGTAGTAATTGATGCTTCGGGGGAAGGATTAGGTGGAGTCTTGATGAAAAGAGGACAAGTAATTGCCTATGAGTCCAGAAAGCTCAAAAATTATGAGCAAAATTATGCACCACATGACCTTGAGCTCGCAACAATAGTACATGCTCTACAAATGTGGTGTCACTATTTGCTAGGCAGGCCTTTCGAGCTTCGGTCGGATCACCAAAGATTGAAATATATTTTTACTCAACCCAACCTTAACGCATGACAAAGACGATGGTTAGAACTAATCTTGGATTATTATTTTGAGATCATCTACATCAAGGGTAAGGAAAACTGAGTGGTAGACGTGCTAAGCCATAGATGCGATATTAATGCCATCACTGCAGTGCATACAGATTTTTGAAATCGCATCCTACAATTGCTAGGAGGGGATAGATTTTACCAATAGGTAAAAAAAGCCTTACAAATAGATTCCTAGGATCCAAGATATGATGGTTTTAAATTTGAATTAGACGGACTTTTAAGATACCAAGGTAGGATGTATATACCCGAGTCCTCCGAGCTAAGAAAATTGGTGTTGAAAGAAGTGCACTCAACACCTTACTCTGGACATCCGAGAGTAACTAAATTGCTTGCTGACATCAGACCCTTATATTTCTAGAAAGGAATGAAAAAGGACGTTGCAAGGTTTGTGGCTAGCTATTTTGATTGCCAGTGAGTTAAGGCTGAATATCAACACCTTGTAGGGTTATTGCAACCTAACGCAGTACCCAACTGGAAATGGCAGATAATCAGCATGGACTTTGTCCAGGGATTGCCTATGTCTAGAAATAAGCATAATGCCATTCTAGTGGTGGTAGATAGACTAACCAAAGTGGATCATTTTATACCAGGAAACTTATCTGATGGGGCACATACTATAGCTTACAAATTCTTGCATGAGATATTTCGGTTGCATGGTATACCAAAGAAAATAATCTCGGATAGGGATACCAGAATGACGTCCAGATTTTGGCAAACTCTATTTTCAGCTTTAGGAACTCAGTTGAATATAAGCTCAGCCTATCACCCTGAAACCAATGATCAGACAAAAAGAGTTAACTAGGTTTTAGAAGACCTTTTGAGAATGTATTGCATGGATCAATAATACAAATGGGAGGAATACCTTCCATTGGTCGAATTTACCTATAACAATTCCTACCAATCATCCATTAAGATGGCACCCTTCAAAGAACTATATGGAAGGAGGTGTAGAACTCCTATTAGCTGGGATAAGCTAGAAGATAGGATAACCCTCAGTCACGAAATGCTCTCAAAAATGGAAGAGCAAGTCAAGTTGATCAGAAAAAGATTAGCAGAAGCTAATGATCAGTAGAAAAGTTATGTAGATGCAAAGTGTACCCCCAGATAGTTTGTAGTGGGAGAGAAAGTGCTTCTACGAGTGAAACCGAACAAAAGTAGCATAAAATTTGGGAAGTCCTCCAAATTAGCTCCTTGATATGTTGGTCCTTTTGAAGTATTGGAAGTTGTAAACCCAGTTGCCTACAAAATTGCTCTACCGCCAGCTCTTGCCCAGTTGCATGATGTATTTCATGTCTCCTATTTGAAAAAGTATGTTTCATATTTTGCACATATGATTGATTGGAACTCCTTGCAGGTATAGGACCCAGGGGCAGTCATGATCGAGCCAATCAGGGTGCTCGAGGTAGGTAAGAAACACTTACGTAACATAGAAGTTACTTAGTACAAGGTCCAGTGGGACCAATACACTAAGGATAATGTCACTTGGGAAGATTATAATAAAATCCATCAGCGATTCCCACACCTGTTTAATGTTTTTAATAGCTAAAACAAAACTTCTTTTGTTTCTTTGATATTGGTTAAACATTGTTATGTTCATAGTTGTTTTAAATAATACTTGAAAATCATCGAGGATGATGATTCACAAGGGCAAGGATATGTTACATCCCACTTGTGCCCTAGCTGATTTTGTGCAGTATTTACGTCCTGATACATGCTAACCCTATTGCATTTTTGATATACTCGTATGATGCATAATGTTCCTAGTTTTATGCTTTAAACGATGGATTTGTTCAGATGATTATACACATGTGAATAATGATAATTATGTTTTCTATGCAAAATTGATGTACTTTGATTTAGTAAATTGAGGACATTCAGTTAGCAATATGATATCATGTTTCACTTTGATCATGAATTATTAATTGTCAAAGCTAGACAAGATTTGATCTAACCGATTTTCATGGGCCAAGTGTATGCAGGAGACCGCCATCCTCCGCAAAAGGAGGGAAAGTATCATTAGGTCAGGAGGTGAAAAGATGGAAGAACTCAATGCCATTTGAGAACCCTAGCCTAAGCCAGGTAAACCTAGGTTGACCTTGTCGGACCTTGATTAGCTAGTGCATTAGGTAACCTGGTAGGTCAGTGCATAAAATCTAAGGTTTGTCACTTCCAGAAATAATCATTAATTATTAATATTAATAAATTATTTCATTATTTGTTAATCAAGTTGACTGGACTAATATTACTTTTTAATATATATGTTTATGTATATGTATATATACGTAACTTATATATCCTATACGAGTACTTGGGTATGGTAGCACGTATACTTGATCACATACGTACTAGCACAATCAAGTATTCGTAGGGAGTATAGGTCGCGTATATATAAATATAAATAAATATGTATTATTAAATTTATTTATAATTTCCTGGTAAGTTTTATTTTAATTAAATGAATTAATATATTTGCCAACTTTAAATGGAAACTCAAATATTCAAGTGAAAGTTATGTGAGGGGTAGACATGAAATAAACCTCTCCTAAAAAGTTCCTAGTCGTTTTGGCTTGGTACATACTTATGGTAATATTGTGAGGGAAACAAGTTTTTTATTAAACCATTTTACATCACTCCACCTCACTTATGATTTTATCAGGCATTTGAAAGAATAAAAATAAATAAAAAATGTTAATGTAAAAGCACTTGATTATTTTCGACAAGGAAGATATTTTTCACGGGAGAGCTTCTTGATGAAGCGAAGAAAATGCAGAACGCGTGAGGGCTGCAATCATGGGAAGCTTGAGGCTGGTTTTGGAATTTCGCATGGTTTTAGGGTATCGCTAAGGAGAATCACATGTTTTTGACAATACTTAAAGCCATTTTTGGAAGGAGGAAGGGCATCATTCTTCTACAACATATTTTCTTCTAGAACGATAGGGAATAAGGGTTTCAACTAGATATTTTAGTGATTCCAGCTTGTGGTTGCAATGTGGAAAGCTTGATTCAGAATTTCATTTTCTTATGGATACACCAGGTCATGTTGCCTTTTGAGACCTGCATTTCTAACATCTCTCTTACTGTTATTTTTCTTGTTTTGAAATATAAGGGAAGAAATTCATAAATATATTAGTTGTATGTAAGTGGCTAGGTGTTTAAGAGAATTTCATGGCATTTCATATGGGTTTGCACTTTTACAATGTATATTAGTTACTGTTTCAGTTTTATCAAATGATAACCAGCATGAAGTAATTCCTTGCATTCTGTTTAAGGTTTAGTGGTAGTCTGAAATTGAAGTAGATATACGTTTTTTCTCTTGCCATGATTTTTCTATTTAATTTAGTATTATTCCTGTTCCTGGAATTTTAGGAGAGGGTTAATGTATTTTGAGGTGGTATTATTTATGTTATCGCCATGAGGAGATATATGGTATATCTAAGTATATATATATATATATACAAATAAATACGTAAATATGTTGTATATCAGGAAAATTCCTTTCTATCTCTCAAATCTAGTTTATGGAGCGAGCAAAAAAAAATTCTAAACCTATTCTACTAATTGTGGGAAAAAGGGTTTGATCATTTTGTAATTGAAAAAGGAAGGAAAATGTGTCTTGTCCTGTTTCTTGTATTATGAAAGATATAGAAAATTTTGCACTATATTTTAGTGGGAAGTTTGGTAGAAAGGCCGAACCTATGTATTTGTTTCTGCTTTCTATCATATCTCAGACCCATACAGATTTATATTTATATATATACACACATGTATATCACAACACTTATAAGATGTATATGTATGTGCATGTATAGATTTAATGGGTGGCTAGGATAAGTGATTGATTGTATTTAACTCTTTAGAAAAAAAAGAATTATAGTATTAGCCTCTTGAAAGGAGGAGTCCTTTCTATTTCAGTTTTTAAGATAAAGGGGGCGGGCTGTCATTTTGTATCTTGTTTTCTTACAAGCCTATTAAATAAGGGTAGGTGTAGTGTTATAAACATACTTGCGTATATATCCAACCTGTATAGGTAAGTGCATATACCTGGGTGTGTGTGTATGTAAGCATGGAGGTATAACACTTCATACCGGTATGTGTATAATATATGGTTGTTGAAACCTTAAACTGCGTAATAAGATGAAAACAATTATACCAGCAGTGCCCCTTAGTTTTAGAATAAAAAACTTGCATAGTCTCATGTTTTCAAGACTACTGCCATCTTAATCAAGCTTACTCAATTTTGCTTTAACCTGAACCACTGATCAACAATGTCAAATACACTATTCAATTGAGATCATCGGGCCCTATTTTCCCTTTTTGAGTTTAGTTGAACTCCCTAAACCTAGACTTATTATTGAGAAGGGTGAGATCATTGACAATGCGAAGACTCGTTCTTATAGTGTAAAACCTTGGCCAAGGTGGTGCTACATAATGCATGCACTAGTCTGATCTTTAGCACTAGATACAACCTTAGTGAAAGTGTCATACTAGTAGGGAGTTACCCTTAGTGTATGAGCGACTAAGTGTGTAAGTCCTAACACCAAGTCTTAGATGGCATTGAGTTCTTGTATTCCTTTACCTCCCTGCGAAGGGCTGGGCCAGTCTAGAAGGACATGGCACGAGGGACTAGATAGTCCATGGTTGGGCGGAAAAGTGCCCTAATGATACTTTCCCTCCCCACCATTATCATGATAGAGTTTGAAGTTTAAAAGTTAGTATCAGTTGAAAAGTACTCTCTAAACCATATCTCTCTTTCATTTCATGCACGTTAATTAGTTCTTAATATTGCATGTATGCTTAATTTTTAGTTCAATGTACTTAATATCCAGTTATCGTTATTCGTGTTCCTGTTTTAAATAGTAAAAAAATATATGTCCATCTTGCTATGCTTATGTTAACGGCTATTCTTTTGCAACGGTTAGATTATTTGAATTTAAATTTCTTTCTAAATAATCAACATGTTACACGTTTGGTCACGGGTAAGGGTTTTACCGACAAAGCTTTGTTGACGATATTTTGATACACATGATAAGTGGTGTTGGTGCGGCTTCTAGATGGATTTCTGGATGTTGTTGGTTATCTTGTTCGTGTTCCAATTCATCGGTGGTGTTAGATTTTATATATGAAAAACCTATTTTGGGTCTGGTGTTATCTAGGTTATGGACCAGTTTATGTAACATGTTGGAGGATGTTCTTGATGCGTTACCAACAGGATTTAAGAATTGGTTTACATTGTTTTCGGCCTAAGCCGACTTGGTTGATTATTGGATTGTGGGTTTGTGTTATAAATTTATTATATTATATTTTAGGTGGCCGACCTAATTGTTTGGGCCTCGGGTTGGTATAAATATGATGTAAGATCTCTTTGTAGATCATGGGTATATGGGTATATGGGATTAGGTTTATATATGTGCAAATAATGTTGTAATCATATGCATAAGTTTTGGTCGATCATAGGTGATCAAATTGGGTTTGTAAGAGAGGTTTAAGGCCTCCATTATTAAGCTTAACCAGAATTGTACTCAGGCATAAGAGATGCTATACTTGCAGTTCACTCTTCTTTCTGGATTGTAGTCCGATGTTTTTGTAGTTAGAGAGTCTCATTTTTGTGATGAGCAGTGCGGTCTAGGCTATTGGCCTTCCTACATGTGCAGGCCCCTCATATGGTAATCACATACTTATTGCAGAAGTATTATCTGACTGTGGGTAGGCTTCCCACCATGGTTTTCCCTTTACCAAGTTTTCCACGTACAAATCTTGATGTCATGTGTTATGGATGGATGGTAACTATTCTGTGATTTATGCTAATGTTTAATTGATATATCAGTTATTCCAGTATTTGGTTTATGCTTTTTGGTATTAAGTTTATGTGTTTCAGTAATAAGGTTTTGAATGTTTAAATTTCTGTAATACGGTGATAATTGATTCACCCCCCCTTCTCAGTTGTCCTCTGGTTATTTGAGTTCTCTAACAGCACATACACACACACATACACACATACACACATATATACACATATATACACACACACATACATTTGTGTATGTATGTATGTATGTATGTATGTATGTATGTATGTATGTATGTATAAATGTGTATATATATGTATATATATATATATGTGTGTGTGTGTGTGTGTGTGTACATGTATGTGTATGTGTATGTGTATATGTATTATGTATATACATATGTGTAATGGTTGTGAAATTAGGAATTAGGATTTCACTAAGTAAATCGTTTAAATAGCCCGATTGACCAAATTACATTGAAAGAGGGTTGAACCCAATAGATCTAGGCTCAATTCTAATGGGAAAGAGACTAAGTTTCTGATTGGATTCAACTAGTTAGGGTTGATTATCCTCTTTCTAAGTTGAATTGTAATGTAATTTATGAAATTAGGGCAAAATGAGGGATTATTGAAGTAATATGACAGAAACAGTAAGCTACATATGTCCCACGGAGCCACCAATTGAGATATGGGCAAAATATGATGTTTAGAACCGGTTCTCAAAAGTTCGACTTGATTTTTCAAGACCAAGTAGCACAGATCCACCTTGGTCCTCCCAATTTTTCGTCGTTGAAAGTTGACCTATTCATCACTGTTGAATTTATCAATTTTCTTGCTCGTACAACTCTGCACCTATTTCTTGCACACAGAAAGAAAGGGAAAAATGTTGAGAATAGGTGTTTTCCTTAGGTCAAACTTCGGTTTTGAAATCAACCATAAATGAAATAATGGAAATATTGAAATAAATGTTAAGGAGATATACCTCAAAACATAATTGTTGATGATGATGCAATGCTATTTGAATGTAATCACAAATGTTGAATGTAATGGTATGACAAACACATAACATAAAAAAACCTAATCACACACACATGCTTGCATGAAGATTGATGTAACTTTGCTTCACAATTCTTGAATGATGGATATGAAACCTTGAACCTTTAAAAATGCTTGATAATGAATTCTTCATGGATGCAGAAATAATCTAATTGATGTTCTAGGTCTAAATGAATTGATAGGATGTCTTTATATAGGGTTCCCTAGGTTATTTACCAATTCAAATCTAATGTGTAGCCTCAAGAATCAAATATTGTTGGGAGATATAGCACCTACCCCATTTCAAATTTTGGACCCTTTGAGATGGACTAGGATGTTTTGAGGTGCCCTGGTCCTTCTAAAATAAGACCTGAAAAAATAGCTAGGGGGCAAGTATCCCACAGTAAGACCCACCAAAGGGTGTAAATGACATCAAAGTTGAATAATAGGGCCTGAACGGACCTAGAGAGGAGATGAGGATGAGACACGCTAAAGTGGGAGCATAGACAT
The DNA here is from genome assembly GCF_030272615.1 of Cryptomeria japonica. Lineage (NCBI taxonomy): Eukaryota > Viridiplantae > Streptophyta > Pinopsida > Cupressales > Cupressaceae > Cryptomeria > Cryptomeria japonica. The sequence goes on along the minus strand of NC_081406.1, from coordinate 189,331,029 downwards.
GAGGTGTAAATTGGACCAATTATAATTTATGACATTACATTTATCCCTCACTTTAATAGGAGTATAAGCCTATGCAAATACTCATAGTAAAGTAGAATGTTGAAGGAAAGAGGAACAATTAGGAGCGAGATCACAAGGAGATAAGACATCACTAATTTCAAGGATCCAAGCCCCTAATCTTAGGATCTTAACTCAAACAATCTTATGAAAAGACACACAAAACAAGACAAAAATGAAAAGGTAAACAAGACAAATAAAGACAAAAGACACAACACAAAACACAAAAAGGCTCCTATGAAACTAGTTGAAGAGACCTCGATAATCAAAATGTCACGACCATTAATATCATTCTCAGAATGCTATCACAAGAACACAAGGAATCACATAAAAAGAGCAAGAGCATACATTAAATGATGAACCATGAGCCACAAATAACAAATTCATAAGCTCATGGGGAAGAGAAAAGAGAGAGGACATGGATGCCACATGCTAGTTGTGTTTTTCTAGGTGATCCATGTTGGGCAGGAGAGTCTGAATATTCTAGCTATGTTTTGTTAGTTTCACTCATTCTGCCACACATTCTACTATCTGGTTTCAAAAGTTAAGAATCTCATATAAGATTTTTTTTTTCTAGTTTCAAGCACGCAACAACTTGTATAATCTACATAAAATGAAAAATGTGTCTAGTTTCGGGCATGAAGAATTTTGTATAAGACTTTTTTTTGTCTGCTTTCAAGTTTGAACATCCTATGTAAGATAAATATATGTCTATTTTTTGGTAATATCTCATGTAAGACTTTGTGTGTTTGGCTTCAAGAATGTGTACCCCATATAAGACATATAAATGTTGCATCTAGTTTCAGCATGAATCATCTCATGTAATAATTTGTTTGGTTTGGTTTTGATAATGAACACCCCATGTAAGACATACAAAAATATAGTACAATATAGTACAAATATGGTGATATGCTATGCCCCCTACTTAAGATGTAAACATAGCCCTATGTTGATATATTAAGGAAGCTAGAAACAAGGATACACACCTTGAACACTAAGGAGATATCCTTTTAGGAAACAATGTTCATAAACCTAAGCTAAAGAGGCATTACTCTTATAAGCAAGGAAAAGATAGTTGAAAAAGAGATATCTTGCAACAAGTGTAAAGGGAATCCTTGGAGGAGAAGAGATTTTTTCTCAAAGATATCTACCTCCAAGAGGAGTTTCTTGAATAAAAAATAACATCAGCAAACAAAAGAGAGGAAGGAGAACAAGAATGCATAACTTCCTCTTATTGCAAAGTGAAAGGTATTCTTGATGAAGGATGGCACACTTTTAACCCAAAGTGAAAGGTTTTTTAAAAATAGATGTACATTTACAATTTAAGAAGACGTTGTAGTCAATGATACACACCTTTTGCATAAAATAGAATCCTTGAGAAAACAAACAACTTCACACAAGGAATGAAATTGTATCGTAAGAAAACACCACTCAACAAAGGAAAAGTGGATCCTTATAAAGGGTAGGAAAGATCAAAGCCACCAAGCATAGGGACAATGTGAAGGATTACAAAACCTCCCAAGGAGATATTATACATAAGAAAATGCACCACTTCAAGCAAAGAAAGATCCTAAACAAGGAACACACATGTATGGTCCTCATGAAGGAATATTCAATCCAAGAAAAGACATCAAGATATACAATGCAACTCATGATTTTAATATATAATCCTTGCCCCCAAGCAAGGAAACAAGGAAAAATTATATTGCTTCCCCAAGATGATTGTTATTGAAAAAACATCACCATTTATGACAAAGAGCCCCCAATGAAGTTAACTACTAATTTTATAGGGTGAGGATCAACATGATAGGGTGATTGGAATGCTAAGGCACTACCTCTTGACCAAGAAAAAGTGCAAGATCAATTGTAAGAGCTATGCGAGCTCTATCATATTGGTCTTAAACAAATGCTTTAAAAGATTTACAATTTCCAAGAGAATGAGAATAACTACGATGAAAAAGATAATGTTCATCACCTTCCTTATTCTTATAATTCTAATTACGTCTAATGAAAGAAAAAATAACATTTTTATCATACTTCAATTTCCAAAAGATTCTTGTAACCAATTTTTCTTGATCATCAATAAGAGTAGGTCTTGTCCCTTGAGATGTAGGACAAAGTTTGCTAGAAGGAGGAGGATTGTATTTAGTGATTTTGACAGTTCCATTATCAATGAGTCCTTGTATTCCCTTTTGAAAATAAGGACAATCATTGGCATTTTGATCATTAGTTTGATGAAATGAGAAAAAAGGAATATTTGTGGAAGAAGCACCTTTAAATGCATGATAATTTCTATGTCTTGCAAGATTCTCCTTAAACATTTGAATTTTAAGAAGATCATCCATAGGTGAATGATGAGGATTTCCTAGACCTTTCGTACTAGATTGGGAAGGAGGGTTTATAGAAACTTTGATTCCTTGTTCATATTTTCCAAGTTCTTTTCCTCTATAACCTTGTTTTGAGATTATGTTATAATCACTCCTATAAGATCTTTTTAATTGTGAAGAAGGACCATTACCATGAATCTCTTTAAAATTTGTAGTGTAAGGGCACATGGAAAGATCAAAGGGAGAATTAGATGAAGAAGAAATATCCTTTATAGGGAATTTCTCCTTTCTATCATCATTATTCATATCCTCTTTGATAGTTTGAGAGGGAAGGTCCTTATCATCTTAAGGCTTCATCTTTGATTAATGTTATATGAGGAAATAGTTCATGAATAAAATTAATAACATCATCTTTTCTACAAATATTTTGATGACTAAGATAAGCTCTAGGAAAATAAGGAGGATCTAAAGGTATTAATAAACCATCATGTTGATCTTGTCCCCCCTGCACTAGAGTATGCCTATGAGAAGAGGATGGTGTCATGTTGCTCTTAAATGCTTTCTCTCCATTAGAGAGATCATTGATAGAAGTATTTACTTTTTCTTTGTTCACATTACATACCCTAGGAGAGGTACAAGTGTTAACTTCAAGTCAATTTCATCTCTAGGATTATCATTGTCCACAAAAGCCTTTGTGTGATCTACACATGTAATGCATGTTCTTAAAAATGTCATCATAAAACAATATATTACATCAACAAAATATTTGAGATATTATTTTCAAGTAGGAAATTATCTTTGAAACCCTAAAAATGCAATATGCAAAAGTACTATGAATGAAAAGAAGCAATGTAAAATGAAAGAAGTCACTATCCAATGCATGATTGTGATAAATGTAACTAAAATGCAATGTAATTATATTTTAAATAGAAAACAAATAAAATTTAGTAAATTTGATTATGAGTGTCTAAAATCATATCTGAAAATATAAATGAAAAATTATGCAACCCACAAGCCAAAATTAGCAAAATAAACTAGGGTTTTTTTTATGAAATTACCACTAAAAATCAGAAATAAGCATGCAAGGAGTTAGGTTCACTAAAATGTAATGGTTGGAAAATTAGGAATTAGGGTTTCACTAAGTAAATCCAATAAATAGCCCAATGAAACAAATTACATTGAAAGAGAGTTGAATCCAATAGATCTAGGCTCAATCCTAATGGGAAATAAACTGAGATTCTAATTGGATTCAACTGGTTAGGGTTGGTTATCCTCTTTCTAAGTTAAATTGTAATGTAAATAAAATTAGGGTAAAATGAGGGATTATTGAAGTGATATGGTAGAAACAATATTTGATACAAATGTCCCATGGAGCCACGAACTGAGATCTACAAAAAATAAGATGTTAAGAACCTAAATTCTCAAAAGTTTGGCCTGATTTTTTGGGACTAGGTAGCACAAATCTTCCCTAGTCCTTTGAATTTTCCATCATCGAAAGTTGACGTGTTCATCAATGTTGACTCTATTGGATTTATCAAGTACAACTCCACACTTGTTTCCCGCACACAAAAAGAAAGGGAAATATGTTGGGAATAGAGGTTTGCCTTAGGTCAAACCCCAGTTTTGGAATTAACTATAAATGAAATAATGAAATACTGAAATAAATGTTAAGGAGATATACCTCAGATCTATAATTGTTGATAATGATGCAACACTCTTTGAATGTAATCACAAATGTTGAATGTAATGGCATGAAAAACACACAAACATGAAAACCCTAATCACGCACACATGTTTGCATGAAGATTGATGTAACTTTGCTTCACAATGCTTGAATGATGGACATGCAGTCTTGAATCTCTGAAAATGCTTGATAATGAATGCTTCATTGATGCATAAATGATGCAATTGATGTTCTTGGTCTAAATGAATTTATATGATGTCTTTATATAGGGTTCCCTGGGTAATTTACCAATTAGAATAACCTCCAATGATCATGTGTAGCCCTGAGAATCAAATGTTGTTAGGGAGATATAACACCTACCCCATTTCAAATTTGGGCCCCTTTGAGAGGGACTAGGGTGTTTTGGGGTGCCCTAGTCCAGACCAAGGCTTTCCACGCCCTAGTCCTTCTATAAATAGGACCATAATAAGCAGCCAAGGGGTAGGTATCCCACAATAGGACCCACCAAAGGGTGTACATGACATCAAAGTTGAATAATAAGGTCTAAATGGACCTAGAGAGGAAATGAGGATAAGACACACTAAAGTGGGAGCACAAACATGAGGTGTAAATTGGGATGTTTACAATTTATGATGCTACAATATATATATATATATATATATATATATATATATATATATATATATATATATATATATATATATATAAACATTTATGTATATAAACATTTATACATACACATACATACATACATACATACACATATATATATACAAATATGTGTATGTATGTACATACATACATACATACATACATATGTATATATATATACATACATACATATGTATATATATATACATACATACATACATACATACATACATACATATGTATATATATACATACATATATATAGATACATACATATAGATACACACATATGTATGTATGTATGTATGCATTTATGTATATGTATATATGTATAATTATACATACATGTATGTATGTATGTATGTATGTAGCACTTCATGGCATTTGTAGTTGACTTCATTGGTAAGGGTTTTGTGTGCCTATGTTTTAGCTGACTGATTATCCTCTGCTATTGGGTACCTCTCACACAACATTCCTCTTAGCACCTATGTTTTTGGGTTTTTCATACTAGACTGTTAAGAGAAGAATCAAATCTCCTTTTTTCACAATAAGAGGAGTAGCTACTACTTTGGAAAAAATATGTCTATGCAACCAACTGAAGAGGGGAAAAGACTTGTGAGGTGGATTAGATAACAAATATGTAGATCAAACATATAATCACATGAAATCCAAAGACATAATTTGAAATGCTCAAAACAAGAATGAAATGCATATACCTCACAAACCAATACCTTCTCCTTTGGATGGAGCTTGATGAAGTGAAGGCGCCCTTGGATGATACTCCACTTGATGTGCTCCTCTTGCTTGTTTGATGTGCATGGCTCTCCAATGTTGTGCACAATATGAAATGGATTCTAGGAGGATGATATGGACAAAATGGTTAAGTGTGGATGAAATATGATTTGGACAAAATGGCTCTCCTCTTGCTTGCTAAGATGATTTCCTAGGCTCAAAAGGATAGCATAAGATTACTGAACTTGGAGATGAAGAATGAAGGGATGGAATCCTCAATTTATAGGAAGAGGATAGGAAAAATGGATGGCTAGGATGGATTCAAGATGAAGGGCTAGGATTTCTTGTGAGCCCACACAAGGTCCAAGAGAGGGTGTGGATACCAAGAGATATGTCTTAAAGACATTTCTTGTCTCCCCACTCCTCAAGGTACATTGGATCCCAATGTGCCTTGAGAGGAGCAAGGGATGTGACATTCCTTGAAGAATGGAGAGGAGGAATTAAAAATTCTCCAAAAAGGGGTGATCATGGGGATTAGAGGAATAAGAAGGAATTAAAAATTCCTTGGGAGAGAAGATGCCTAGAGGATTGTGAGATTTTGAAAATCTCACATTCACTTAGGAAAAGAGCATTAAAAGCTGGTAGTTGGATGGAAGGGACAAGGGGTTGACTTTGTGGCTAATCATCATAGCAACTCATTAGGAGGGGATTAGAGGAAATGTTAGGTGGGATTAGGAGTTGTAGGAGGGTTTGATTAGGAGAGAGAAGAAGTGGAGGGAATTAAAAATTAGAAGAATAAGGTTAAGTGAGTTTAGGGAGTTTCTAGAAGAATTTATTAGGTTAATGATGAATTAAGAAGATGATTTGTAGGAATCATATAGGTTAACTAATTAATTGAAACTAATTAGCCAAGAGGAAGATTTGTGTGAGGATTTAATTTTTTAGAAGAATAAAGAAAGGGATTGATATATTAAATAAATCAGTCACATACTATAGTGACAATATTAATTATATTTAATTAATATTGAGGAGAATTTGAATTAACATAATTAATTAATTAATTATGTGAGGAATTAAAAATAATTAAAAGTAATTATTTTTAAGTGTCTACATTTTGTCCCTCTTTGAAGCGAGGTGCGATGACACGTTGATTCAAAGAATAATCTCATTTCTTTGATGATGATATTGATTTGATAAGATGCCCCAGCTCTTGATTGCTAAATTCTAGTATGAGCTTGATGGCTTAGGTAGGTAAGATTGAAACATCTTGTTTGATTCGATTGATAAGATCTAGATTCAGTCTGGTTTTAGGAAGGATTCATCCTGTAAGACAAAGATGATCAAAGCGTCTAGTTTTAGGAAGGATTCATCCTGTATAAGACATGATTGATCACAATGTCTGGTTTCAGGAAGGATTCATCCTGTATAAGACATGATCAGAGCATCTGGTTTCAGGAAGGATTCATCCTGTATAAGACATGATCAGAGAATTTGGTTTTAGGAAGGATTCATCCTGTATAAGACATGATCAGAGCATTTGGTTTCAGGAAGGATACATCCTGTATAGGACATGATTAATCAAAACGTCTGGTTTCAAGAGGGATTCATCCTGTATAAGACATGATCAGATCACAACGTCTGGTTTCAGGAAGGATTCATCCTATATAAGACATGATCAGATCACAACATCTAGTTTCAAGAAGGATACATCCTATATAAGACATGATTGATCACATCATCTGGTTTCAGGAAGGATTCATCCCGTATAAGACATGATCAAAGCGTCTGGTTTCAGGAAGGATTCATCCTGTATAAGACATGATCAAAATCATAATTAATTATGTGAGGAATTAAAAATAACTAAGATAATTATTTTTAAGTGTACATTTTGGTGGTGTGTAGAAGATAGAAGAAGAAAAGGGACCCAGCGTAAAGCATGGGAGGTGTATGCCCCCTCGAGAATTTTTTCAAAAAAAGGATGAAAAATTTTTGAAAAAAGAAGAAGAAGAATTAGGGTGGAAGGGATAAATGAGGAAGAAATATGAAGCAGTCGTGAAGAATTTGGAAAGAAGAACAGGAGAGGCGAGACTACGGGGGAAGATAGGCCCTCACGGGGGCCCATATATGCCACAACGGACCTAATGAGGGGTCATTGTATCATGACAGACATATTTTCCTCTTTATATATATATATATACATGATTCTATTGGTGATAGATGATGTGTAGCATTTATTGTGATGGATTATTTTTGTTTCTCTTATGATGTCATATATGGATGCAATCATGGATGTGCTATGTTGACCTATTTTGTGATGCAGAGTGGATGCTTATGTATCTATGTTTATGATGTGTTGCTGACATAGTTTTTGGATGTAGGATGAGTGTTTTTTATGCTTTATGTATAAATACACATGTGTGAATGATTTATGATGCACTCTAAATGTAATGCTATATGGATGAGTGTATCTTTTATTTATGTGATGCAATCTTATATGGTAAATGTTTTGTGGAAAAAAATGGTTGTCTAAGAAATGCACTCTACATGATGTGAATGAATTAATGAAAAGAGGGAATATGCCAATAATAACACAATGATCTTAGATAGAAGAATGTAAAATAGATTGGAAGTGGGGGAAGCTGAGAACTCCATGGGATTATTGAGTTTAGGATTTTATGGAATGAAGGTGAGATTTTGTTCACAACAAATGTGGAGAGCCAACCTAGTTTGATATTTCCCTGAGTGGCTTGTACCATTGATTATAGAAATCAGGATGCCATGAGAAACCTAGGGCGTAGACTGACTCTATAGACAAATGGGAATTTCTTGCACACAACAATGCAAGTGTTAAGAAACACTAATACAAAGTTGTGGGTTCGTGCAAGGAAACCCTCAAACACACCGATACCTCTTGTACACGAGAAGGTAAGTGTTGATAAACACTAGTACCAGGTCGTTGGTTTATATAAGAGGGATCCAAAACATGCCATACTATGAAATATGCCCCAGTATGCAAGTCTATATGAAAATATCTAACAAAATCTAACAAGTCACTTCCTTGCGACCAAATGATACCTCTTGCCAAGAATAGAACTAGGATGAAGGATTAGGTTGTCAGGCGAGGGAAGGAGTCATCCCTAGGGCAAAGTGGGCTTTTGGATTAGGCAAGTGATTCTATGGGTTTGGAGAGTGACTAGTGGATTTGGGATTGTTTCTCAAGACTTCTTGAAGTTTATAGACAGACATAGAAGCTCAGTTTAATGGGACATTCCTTATTCATGACTTAGGTGAAGACTCATCATCATACACGTGTTTTATTGGAAGGCGAGAGGGAAGGAATGTTGCGAATGGGAGGATTGGATGGAGAGTGATTTGCAGTGTCGACCTGATAGATAGTGGATCTAGTTATTTACCTTGGCACCTGCATGGAGGTTTTCACCAAGGTACTTATCCATAGCGCCACAAAGTGGTTTTCACTAATCGATGATTTTTTTTTTAATTTTTTATATTTTTTGATTTTTTGATTTTTTTTTTTTGATTGTGTTATTTTTTTGACAATTTAAGACTTTTTGAGGACTAAGCATAAAATCTTTTGAGGTTCATGATATTCATTGGATCATCCAAAGGATCACCTTCAGGAGTAGCCAATTGATAATCTCCTGATCCATATTTTGCTGTGATCACATATGGTCCAAGTCAATTAGGTTCGAACTTGCCTTTCTTTTCTCTTTCTTGTAGCTTTCTTTGATTCTCCACAAGGACAAGATCACCAACTTGGAATTCTTGGGTTATGACTCTTTTGTGATAACTCATCCACAAGCAGTTTTGATAAACCCAAAGATGGTTCAAGGTCTTGAGGCGCCTTTCATCTAACAATTCTAGCTCTTGTATGCGGGCAATTCTGTATTCTTCCTCTGGTAGGATGTCTTGTAGCGATACCCTTAGAGAGGGGATCTCGATCTCAAGGGGAAGGATGGCTTCGGAGCCAAAGACCAGGGAATAAGGGGTGGTGCCTGTGGGGGTGCGGATGGAGGTGCAGTAGGCCCACAAAGCAGGATGGAGTTGGAGGTGCCAATCGCGACCAGCTTCATTGACTGTCTTTTTGAGAATTTTGATTAAGGTTTTATTAGAAGCCTCAACTTGGCCATTGCCTTAGGGATAATATGGGGTGGAGAAGCGATGTTGGATGTTGAATTTTTGGTAGACTTCTTTGACATCCTGGTTTTTAAATTGTCTTCCATTATCTGTGATGATAACTTTTGGGATGCCATATCAGTAGATTAGGTAGTTTAAGATGAATTTGGATATTTTCTTGCGGTGGTGAAAGTAAGAGGGATAGCCTCTACCCACTTGGTGAAGTATTCGGTGGCGGTGATAATGAATTTATGTCCATTGGAAGATGAAGGGTGGATTTTACCAATGAGATTGAGCCCCCACTATGAGAAGGGCCATGGTGTTATAAATGGCTGCAATTCTTATGACGGTGCATGAATTTTGTCACCATGTTGCTGGCAAGGGATGCATTTCTTCACATAATTATATGCATCTACCTCCTTTTTAGGCCAATAGTATCCTGCTCTCAAAAGCTTTTTAGCCAATGTGAGCCCACTTGAGTGTGCCCCACAGATACCCTCGTGTACTTCGCGTAATGCCCATTCTGCCTCTTGTTTATCTAAACACCTTAGGAGGAAACCATCAAAATGCCTTCTGAATAGGGTGTCTCCGAGGATGGTGTAACGAGCACATCGGCGGATGAAGGTTTGTTGTTGGGTTTTTGTGAGATGTGGGGGAATAGTGTTTTCTTTGAGGAAAGTGAAGGTTTCTTGGTACCAAGGGGACTCAGGACCAACGAGAACACACACCATTTTAGACTTTGGTATGTCATATGCTGGTATAAATAATTGCTTGACCAAGAACTTGCACTTCTGACTATGTGCTGGCATTTGAAGGAGGGAGCCAATGGTGGCCATTGTATCTGCAGCTCTGCTGTTTGTTCGTGGGATTTGATTAAATGTGATTGCTGTGAAATGTTGCTTAAGATCTTCAACCATGGTATAGTAAGGAAGGAGTTTATCATCTTTTGTCTAGTACTCATCATTGACTTGTTTTATAACGAGCTAAGAATCACCATAAACTTGTAACTCCTTTATTTTCTAGTGGATAGCCAGACGCAAACCCGTGATGAGTGCCTCGTATTCTGCTATGTTATTGGTACATGCAAATGCTAGTTTGTATGATTTGGGGATGCCATCTCCTTGAGGTGTAACCAATAATATTCCTGCCCCCGATCCATTTTGAGTGCAAGAGCCATCAAAGTATAATTGCCATGTAGGGGATGTGGTGAGAGCCATAATGAACTCATTTGGTAATTCTGTGAGAAGAGGATGGTCACCTAGAAGTGGAGCTTCAACCAACTGATCTGCAATAACTTGTCCCTTGATTGTCTTTCTATCCACGTATTCAATGTCAAACTTGCTCAAGAGCATGACCCATTTAGCGGTTCTACCAGTGAGAGCAGCTTTAGACAAGAGATAGTTAAGCATGTCTATCTTGGCAATCAACTTTGTTTTGTTGTTCAACATATAGTGTCAAAGTTTTTGTGTGCTAAACACTAATTCCAAACATTCTCTTTCAATAGGGTTTTAATTGAGTTCATATCCTACCAATGTTCGATTGATGTAGTAAATGGCGTGTTCCTTCCCTTGATCATCTGTTTGCACCAGTAATGCCCCCAAATGCCACTGTAGTAGCACATATGTACAAAATGAGGGGTTTTCCAGGGGTAGGTGGCATCAAAACTAGAGGTGATGCTAGATATTCTTTTAATTTTTCAAAGGCCTTTTGACATAAGCAATCCCATTTGAATTTTGTGTCTTTGCGCAACAGGTGTGCAAATGGATGGCACTTGTCTGCTAGCTATGAAATGAAATGCCTAACAAAATGGAGTTTTCCCTGGAGACTACGTAGTTGTCTGAGAGTTTTTAGCGGAGGCATTTCCATAATATCTTTTACCATTGCGGGATCAACCTCGATGCCTTTGCGAGAAACAATGAATCCTAGTAGTTTTCCCGATGTGATGCCAAACACACACTTTTTTGGGATTTAGGCGCAACTTGTATTTTTCCAATCTTTCGAAGATCTATTTTAGAATAGGGATGTGCTCTTGTCTTGTCTTAGATTTGCCTAGCAGACCATCCACATAGTCCTCCATAATTTTGTGCAAGAGGTCATGAAAAATTGTTTTCATTACATGCTAATATGTAGCTCCAACATTTTTAAGGCCAAAAGGCATGACCTGGTAACAGAAAGTACCCCATGGTGTTCTGAATGCGATTTTATGCTGATCCTCATCTGCTATCCTGATTTGGTTATATCCAAAAAACCTATCCAGTAGCGATAGAATTTCATGTCCTACTATAAGGTCCATAATCATGTCTATATTGGGGAGTGGGAAATCCTCTTTAGGACAAGCTCTATTTAGATCTCGAAAATCTGTGTAGATGCGGATGCCCCCGACAGGTACAATGTTAGAGACCCATTCAGTTTAGTCTATGGGTTTGATGAATTCTGCATCTTACATCTTTTGGAGTTCCGCCTTGACCAAGAGAGCAATATGCAGGTGCATTTTGCGCAATTTTTGTTTTAAAGGTTTTGCATTTGAATGGACAACAAGATTGTGGACCACCAAGGCAGGATCCAACCCTGGCATATCGACATAGGACCATGCAAAATTAATTTTTACCTCTGTAAGGAAGTTGATGAAATCTTGTTTCTCTTTTTCTGTGAGGGACTTGACAATAAGCACATTTTGTGGGATGGCTTCGGTGCCCATGTTGATGTTGTCTATTTCTTCTATCAATAAATTTGATTTGTCCTGTGGAAGGTAACCAATGGTAGGGAGGTCAAATTCCTCATCGTCAAGTGTCTTTTCTAGGTTTTCACTTTTGGATATGCCCTTTGTTTTTATTTTTTGTTCATCCAAAGGTGCCTCAGGGAGGTTTTCACCTAGGGAATCATGTCTTTTCCTTTTATTATCTTTTTGTGGCTAAGGGTATTGTCCTGATTACCAAAGTATCCCTTTTTGTGTAGTTGAATACCCTCGATTCTGTCACAATCTTCCAGATTTTGCATCATCAAGAGAGCAATGAGAGCATTATCATTGGTGCAAATATCCAAAGTGGGTTTGTCTCATTGGCCCCAGTCAATGAGTTCAGGATGGACAAGATGTAGCTTGTGTGAAGTGGGAGGGGTTAAGGGGGTGATGGTATTGATGTAAGCGTCAAAGAAGATATCTTTCTCGTATTCATAAGGCATTTCATGGAATTCCTCTTTGTCATTGATTTCGATATCCAAAGAAGGACTAGAAGGGGCACCAACGATAGTGATCTTAGGCACCGGGGTGTACCCTAAGCCTCTGTTGTGTTTGTAGGAGATAGGATTTATGGGTGCTTTTCTTCCTTTTTCCTCTGGTCCCAGGGCGTATCCTTTGTATCCCATTTTTTCAACTATGGCAGATGCTTTTGGGTACATTTTATTGGGTACTTTCATTGGCTCATCATCCTCTTCTTGGTAACACTAAGAAGAGACATCTACTTCTTCAAGACTCTCCTCATTAAGTGGGCCCCATTGCTGGAAGGTGGTATTTTGACATTGTATGACTGGTTTTGGGTTCTTTTTGAGCTCCTTTGGTTTGCCAAATGACTTAGGAGAGAGAGGGAGGTTGCCTATTAACAAGATGTCCTCCAATTTGTATTCTCCAGAGCCATTGTCCAAGTTCTTGATTTGATTATCTAGTTGGGATAAAGTGGAGGCAACATTTGATGTGTTAGATGGGGGCATTGGCAAGGGTCTATTTAGTGGACAATGATACGGATTTTTCCCCTCTAATAGTTTGCAATATTGAAAAGGTTGGGGATCACCTTTGATAGTGATCTCTCTTCCATTATAGGGGAATTTAATGCATTGGTGATAGGTGGAGGGTACGGCCTGCAAGGAATGAATCCATGGCCACCCGAGGATAATTTTGGAGGGGAGATCAAGATCTAGTACTTGGCAAGGGGTTTCAATTGTAATGGGGCCCACTTGAAGAGGTAAGGTGATCATGGCCTTTGAAATTCTTTCCGCATCATCATATACCTTTATTGTGATCCTTCTTGATGTGTCTATCAGATCCTTAGAAAGTCCCAATTGTTTTATTAATTTGTATGTATGTAGATTAAGCCCAGATCCACCGTCTATCAGGATACGTTTGACCTTATGCTTGTGGATAAGAGCTTCAATGTGCAAAGGTTTGTTATGGTCTTCATCTACGGGAGCATCTTTGGAGGTAAATACTAGGTGCTACTGGGCAGCAAGGTTTCCAATGAGGGCTTGGAATTGGGTGGCGTTGATGTTATTAGGAATGCATGATTCGAGAAAGGCTTGTTCCAAAATTTCTTTATGGACCGAGGAGGTTTTAAGAAGTTCCAAAATGGAGATCTGAGCGGGGGTCTTCCCAAGTTGGTCCAGGAGGTCATATCGGTGGGTGGAAAACATGGGCAGTGGATTTGGTGGGGGAGGGACTCCTTGGATGGTGACTTTACCTTGGCATGTAGTTACATTGCAATCATTCTAGGAATGGGAGGTGGAAGGCGTGGCTCCTTAAATGACTATCCTAGTAGGATTTGGTCTGCTTTGGGAAGGAGGATTAACTCCTTGGATGGTTATGACATTGACATGATTGTCTGCAGGTTCAATGCGACCTACTAAAAAATCAAAGCTGGTTATGTGATTAGCGTAGTCATAACCCATTGCGTTAGATGATGAGCCTTTTCCTTTATCATGCTTCAGGAAGGGTTCCTAGTACATTTTGAGTTTGTCATTGTTATTACCAGGTTTTGTATTTGCTACTTCAATCTCACCTCTATCAATGAGATCTCGTATGTAGATCTTCAGTTTCATACACTTTCATGTATCATGTCCCTTGATATGATGGTATTCACAATAGTCATTTTCATTATACCATCTTGGTTTAGGTTGATTGGGGTCAAACAGGTGAGTGATTAGAAAAACCACTACACTTGCTTGGACAAGTTTTTGAAACACCATTTCAATAGGCTCAGCTAGAGGATTGAAGTCTCTTGGAGTCTGGTTATTTGATCGGGGTGGTCATCCCTGGATTGAGACATTGTTGTGAGGTTTTTGGGATTGATTTTGATTGTTTTGATTATTGAATTGATGATTATTGGTGGTGGATTTTGGGGAGCGGCTACGGTTTGGACCCGCTTTGCATTAGTTACACCATCATTGACCACATTTTTGTTTTTAGACCAGAATTTTGGCTTGTCATTATGATAAGAGGGAGAACTTTGTGTTGACTTCTAGTAATGTTTCAAGGTTCCTTCATCAAGACACGTTCGAGGGCGAGACCCTTATCGGTTAATTTTTGGAAGGATTTGATACATTGGGATATTAAGGGTCTCGAAAGTTCAGGCACCAAGTTCTTTTGAAATAGCTTAATTTGATGTTGTTCTGGCATGTCCCACTGAAATTTTTTGATAAGATGTCGCCATCTTTGTAGGAAATTTGCAAAGGTTTCTCCGGGCCTTTGTTTTGTATTGCATAGGTCCATCATAGAAACATCATCAACCATGTTGTAAGCATAGTGGGCCACAAAATTTTCTACCAAGTTTGGAAAGGAGACAATGGAACCTCGTGGTAGAGATGAGAACCATGCCAGGGCGTCTCCCGTGAGACTCTTGGGAAAGAGTTTGTGAAGATAAAGGTCACTATAGGAGACTTCTTGGCATAAGATGTGGAATTCTTGGACATGGTCACGGGGTCTCCTTTGCCTTCATACTTGGTGAATTTGGGGATCTCAAATCCCAGGGGGTAGGGTGCAACTGATATAGACAGGTCGTAAGGACAAGGGCAAAACTCTTCGAATGAGTAAGTTTTTCTTTTATTAGTCCTTTATTTCATGTCCTTGATGATATTTTTCATGTCTTGAATTTCCTTGATGAGGTCTTATTGTGGACTTTGATAATGATGAATTGTATTTGCCCCAAGAATTGGATGAGCCAAAGAAGGTGCACCACCACCAATATATTGATATGATGAGGAGGTGGGAACGTGGGATGTGAAGACCAATGTCATAGGGATTTGTGTGATAGTTGGTTGCGGTCCGCAAACTATTGTGACGGGATTGAGTATGACCTAGATAAAACTTGTGACATTGTTGGCGAGAAGGGAAGTTTGTGGAATAGAAATAGGTGGTTGAACGAAAGGAGGTGGTATAGAAGTGCGTTGGAGAATAGATGAGATCGGATGTGATAGTGGTATAGATGGTAAGGAGGAAGAAGGTGGGATGGAGACCATGGTGGGAGGTGCCACTGGTGGCATTGATTGAGATTGGATGATTGATGGGGCTGCAATTGATTGAGTCTGAATAATAGGTGCAACACTTTGTGTGGGAGTGAGGTCTCCTTGTGGTTGTTGGGCGAGAGTGGATCTATTAAATTCAGGCGAAAGTTGAGATCCATTCTCAAGGAGAGTTTTCAGAAGTGCTGTAGGATTGTGTTGAATAAAATTTTCCATCATCTCTTGGTTATAAGAATCCGCTAGGAAAGTTTGCACTTCCGGAGGGAGTTCATCTTGGCTAACCATCTTAGGATTTTGGCTTTGATCTTGATTGCTAGGTTGCCCACTTTGTGTAGGATCTTGTGTGGGATTTTCATATAGAGCACTAATGTCCGGCATGCCATATTGTTGTTCAACCATCTTTCACTTTTGGGATTGAGTTGTGACCATACACGAATAACCTTGGAAAAGTTTGGAGGGGGAAATTTGTGATGAAAGGACTTAGCAAGATATTTGTGAAATTTTGGATTTTGTCTTTTATGACAAGGGATTTTGTTGATTGGTATGATTCTTGGATTAGAGCCCGGATTTGATTAGGATTTGACACCTTAGTCCCTGGATGAGGATTTTAGGTGGTGGATGCAACCACAAGTAAGGTGATGGCCAAGTTGTGTAGAATTTAGACCTTGGATTGATGATTAAAAAGCCTCTCTTATACCATGGGTTGACTAATGACCCTAAGCAAAGTAAAGACATGAGTTAAGAGTCTTGATCAACTCAAAAGGATTAGGCAAAAGGTACTTGGAGAGGAGAGGATTCCCCTTCATGCACGAGAGCCAATTGATTAATGATGAGGTCTAAATGGAATTTCACAAGGCATGTAACCTTAACGCGAGGTTAAATTGGATTAGAGGATGATTGGATTTGAATTTTTATAATTGATTTGATAGTGGAGGGAGATTGATTTGATATGCTAAGTCCTTGGGAAATTTGAGGATGATTGATGGGAGAGGTATGGTAGTGATAGCTTACAAGAAACTTGATGACTAGGTTGTCTTTGGCATGAACATGACTTAATGAAGGATCGATTCGAATGGCAAGTTGTATAAAGGGATATGACCACCCTGATTTGGATGATAGTAGGTGTTTCAAAGGACAAACTTGAATGTTGATGGAGAGGATGAGCTCTTAGCTTCTCTCTTGGGCTTATGAAACATGGGACGAATGGAGTTTTGACACAATTTTGGACTTTGTGTGGGTAATGACTTGGACAATTGTATGTGTCTTGACAAGTGTTTTGGCAAAGTGTCTGGGGATAGTGATGTGTTTTTAGTCTTCTCTTGGCAAGTATGTATCAAACAAAGCAAACACAATGATCAAATGCATATTATCTCAAAGACACTCATGCTCATACAACATTCTTAAGGCTGGCAAGGACAATAGTCATTGGATCCCAATCGGTTTCCCAGCTACGCTTACCTAGAGCGGACACTTAGATGCCTGACCCCACTGGCTCACCTCCACGACACTCACTTATCGGGGAAGCCAAGCATCAATTCCCATGAAAACTCTTCATGGCGAACTTTCTGTCTCTACTAAGGGCCATAAAATTATGGGCAGCTTCGGAGGTCCGACCTCCTGCACCAATGACTAGAAGGTTTTGGCCACTATGAACAAGGTGTTTAGTAAGTCTTCCCGTTAGGAGCTACCATTCGAAGTTGTGCAAGTGCAATTGAGGCCTATAGCCCAACAAAGCACCAAGAACTTAGTATTCATGCAAGCGTGATTGAGATCTTTAGGATCCTACTAAGCACCCAATGTGAGAGTGAACTCTCATATAGCCCCAACCATTGACCCTTTCGTAGTCAACGACCTATTTATTATAGTGAGTTGGGAACCCCAGGTCTGAGTGTACTCACTTGGGTTGTACCCCTCTTACCTTCTCAAAGAGCAAGTTGGGAGGGTAGGTCCGCTAGAGGTAAAGACACAATCAAACAAGAAAAGGTTGGAGGGTTTGGATTTCTGATCGTCTAGTAAGACGAGAGCATACTCTCCTACCTTTACGCTTTTCTTAAAGACACATAAGACAATGGTTCATTCCATTTTAATTAATATCTAGGTGCCTAATTTAAATAAATGCACAATATTTGGTTGAATCAGCTAGGCAACCTGCAAAACAACTTGATTAGTAGTTTGAAAAATGGAGTCTTCAAGAAGCGTCCTGCAAAAGACAACAAAATGACAAAAATATTATTTTTTTTGAATTTTTAGGAATAAGTAGAAAAACATGAATAAATTTTTTTTTACTAATGACAAATGTGGATTTGGAGGAAGCTTTGATGGGTAAATGGGGTTTGACTAGGATTTTGCCATTTTCCAAGGGATAGGCAAACATAAAATGGGGATTTTGGAGGAGAGTTGAAGGAATGGAAAAATTTGTCCAAGAGGGACAAAGAAGCAAAAGTTGGAGATAGACAATGTGGAAAAATTTGGAGGTAATTGGGTAAAAGTGGAAGGAGTTACGACAAACCCTAAAAATAGAGGAATGTGGGATTTTGGGCTTCAAAAAGTGGATTTTGGGATAAGGTCCCCTAGGAAGGAAATGTGCAAAATGGCAATGCGGGGGATCTAGTGAAGTTTGGAAGAAAATAGAGTGAAGATAAAGCAGATATGGCGAAAAAATAGATAGAAAAGTGTCGTCTAGATTTCTAATTGTCTAGATAGATAAGAGCATACTCTCCTACTTTCATACTTTCCACAAACACAAAAGACAATGATTCATTTATCCCCCTAATTAAGCCTAAGTGCCTAAAAATCGAAAACACACGGTTTAATCAAATCTCCAAGGCAAACTGCAACACCACTTGGTTAGTAGTTTCAAAATGAAGTTTTTGACATGTGTAGATTTGATTGACGAATCCTTTGACAAATGAGATCTGCAAACACTTGTTAGACTGTCAAAACATCCAAAAACTCCTGATCTTGAAAAAACCCTGAAATTTGACTATATTCCATATATAAAACTGCTAAAAAAAAAACTCTGTTTTTTATACGAGTAAACAGAAACAACAACTCGTATGAGCTATTCCACCGGCTTGTATGACAAACCCCAGACAACCATACGACAGAACACAAAACTCGTACTACGTAAGATAGAAATTCGTACGAGTTTCAGTACAAAGGATAGAAAAAAACTGCTAAAAAAAAATTCTCTATTTTTATACGAGTAAACAGAAACTCGTACGAGTTATTATATTGGCTCGTATGACAAATCCCAATTCATACGAGTTTTCTTGGTGGCCTATACGACAAAAGAAATAGAGTCGTTCAATGTTAGATAGGAACTCGTACGAGTTTTTGTGCTGAAACGGAACCTACGACAAAAACTCACAAAGATTTGTAAAAGAAGGTTAAATTCAGGGACGTGGGTCCCACCGGGCGTGCCGGAATGAAGAGGGGAAAAGACTTGTGAGGTGGATTAGATAACAAATATGCAGATCGAACATATAATCACATGAAATCCAAAGACATAATTTGAAATGCTCAAAACAAGAATGAAATGCATATACTTCACAAACCAATACCTTCTCCTTCGGATGGAGCTTGATGAAGTGAAGGTGCCCTTGGATGATGCTCCACTTGATGTGCTCCTCTTGCTTGCTTGATGTGGATGGCTCTCCAATGTTGTGCACCATATGAAAAGGATTCTAGGAGAATGATATGGACAAAATGGTTAAGTGTGGATGAAATATGATTTGGACAAAATGGCTCTCCTCTTGCTTTCTAAGATGATTTCCTAGGCTCAAAAGGGCAGCATAAGACTACTGAACTTGGAGATGAAGAATGAAGGGATGGAATCTTCAATTTATAGGAAGAGGAGAGGAAAAATGGATGGATAGGATGGATTCAAGATGAAGGACTAGGATTGCTTGTGAGCCCACACAAGGTCCAAGAGATATGTCTTAAAGGCATTTCTTGTCTCCCCACTCCTCAAGGTGCATTGGGAAGACTTCCCAAGGTACCTTGAGAAGAGCAAGGTGCATTGGGAAGACATCCCAACGTGCCTTGAGAGGAGCAAGGGATGTGACATTCCTTGAAGAATGGAGAGGAGGAATTTAAAATTCTCCAAAAAGGGGTGATCATGGGGATTAAAGGAATAAAAAGGAATTAAAAATTCCTTGGGAGAGGAGATGCCTAGAGGATTGTGAGATTTTGAAAATCTCACATTCACCTAGGAAAAGAGCATTAAAAGTTGGTGGTTGGATGGAAGGGACAAGGGGTTGACTTTGTGGCTAATCATGATGATTAGCCACTAGCAACTCATTAGGAGGGGATTAGAGGAAATGTTAGGTGGGATTAGGAGTTGTAGGAGGATTTGATTAGGAGAGAGAAGGAGTGGAGGGAATTAAAAATTAGAAGAATAAGGCTAAGTGAGTTTAGGGAGTTTCTAGAAGAATTTATTAGGTTAATGATGAATTAAGAAGATGATTTTTAGGAATCATGTAGGTTAACTAATTAATTGAATCAATTAGCCAAGAGGAAGATTTGTGAGGATTTAATTTTTTAGAAGAATAAAGAAAGGGATTGATTTATTAAATAAATCAATCACATACTATAATGACAATATTAATTATATTTAATTAATATTGAGGAGAATTTGAATTAACATAATGAATTAATTAATTATGTGAGGAATTAAAGATAATTAAAAGTAATTATTTTTAAGTGTCTACACCAACAAATTGTCTCTAGTTAGACAAGTTTTTACCATTTATTAATTAAATTAAAAACCACAAGGGAGATGTTTTTTTATTCTTAATTTATTTAATAATTTCCAAAAAACTATCTAATTAGGGATATTATGTCAACTACATAAACATCGCCCTTTGGAAAGGGGGCTTCCTACCCTTGATAGTTTAATACACTACTTGTACATAGGGGAAGGCCATTTTAGAAATGAAAAAAGTAATGCATAGGAGGGTGACTAGTGACATTTTTTTGTGTCAACCTTAACCACGCAAATAACCGATCTGAGATAACCTAATGGCTAAACCCTGCATAATTCCTCAAGGCCTAAAACCCTAAACCCTTAAGGAATTTTTTTCCTTAGTCATTTATCAACCTTTTTCTATTTTATTTTTGACCGGCTTAGGCGGTTATATCACTTAACTCATCGACTGTAGTATCCTTTAATAATATTGGAACCAACCTTATCTTACTTGCTATCAACCAATGGAAAGATTGCATGCTCACAGCCATTAGGGTTAACCGCCTGTTAACCTTGCAATGCTATGATGGGGTTAGTGGTGGCTGCTAGATGTTAGATCGTGGGTTCACGTTGGTTAAGGTTAACCACCGGTTAGCCCGGTGCCATTTTGATGGATCGCTAGGGGATACCATCATGTCAAGCCACACCTTCACAGCTTCAAGTTGCCAATCAGCAATTCAATTGTGATGGGGTTAGTGGTGGCCGCTAGTTCATAGGCTGCATCATTGTAGCGATCAAGAACAAGTGTTATTTTTACCTATGATGTTATGATTGGCCATTGACGGTTAGATGGATGTCAAGTCACATCATCCTAACTTCTTTATAATCATTTGGGCTTGGCTGCAAGCTTGCGATTGATGGGCTCAGTCAAATGGTGGGGACAAAAAAAATTTCACATGTAGATGATGGCCGCCCGATTTCACTAATGGGGAAATTGACAACGGTGTTTTAAATGGCACTTTTGGGGTTCTTCTAGGTGCATCTCAACCATTCATCTATGCATGAAGGGAAGATCCAACAACTAGGATTCAAACTTAGAGTGATCGTTAGAATTCAAACAGGTAATGTGGTGGCTGCCAACTTGATGATAAGAAAATTAGTTTCTGACCTTGTCGGTAACCTAAATTAGATTCAATCTTACTCCAACCACTTCCAAATTTCATGAGGCGATCATCATTACTCTTGTTGGACTCTATAGACATTTCCCAGGGTCTCCCATGCATATTTATGACACGCACAAGAATTTTTGGTCTGACAAAGGACATTGAATGCCATCCAAATGCAGGGCCTCCATGATTTTCTAAGATCATTATTTTTCCCAGGTATAGTTGCATCTTAGGGATCCTCCCTAGCTCTATAAGAAAGTTTTAGATACACAACAATCAGATCCAATTTGATTCCCTTTCCTCTGTATCCTAACCCTAGTTGGCTAGGGTTGAATAATTGTGAATTTGCGACAAGACATTATCTACCAATATTACTCCAATATACCTTTCATTTAGATGTTTATCAACTTATTGTTGAGAGAAAATGAGGCTTCTTAATTTTTTCATAGCGAGCCTTGTAGTGTTAATAAAGGACCCGTTTTCAGTGAAAAATGGTCCCATAGAATATTCTATTTGTAGATTTATTCACTTTACAAACATTGTATTTTCTAACATCTATCTTTTTTTTCTGTTGAACAGTTGTCCATCCAAAAAATGTTTTCTTCACAATTATAGAAATGAGCAGAATAATTGTCTTGAAATATTGGATGAAATAAAGAAATATTTTACAACATTAATCCTCAAAATTGTGAGTTGTTGATTAATCATGAAAGAGTTTACTAGCTAACCTTAAAAACTTTATGGAAATAAAACAAAGGTATTGGGTAAAACATAATTTGAAAGGTTTATTTTGGTGCTTAATAGTGAATATGATGTTTTTAGTTAATAAGTATAGAACATTACATAAGTTGAAGACATAATAAGGTATCCACATAGCACAATAGACATAAAAAGTTTAGTTCAATCTAAGCAACCATTATGAGATAGATGGTCAAATACCATAGAAACGAACAAAGCATATGTTCACTCTAACAAGGAAGTTTCTTGGCTAGCAAGCAACATTCAAAAAGTCCACTTTCATTCTCATCTAAAGGCCCTAGAAATTTAAAAGTGAATGCACATGGTAGGTGTAAATCCAGTCTCTACAACCTCTTCTAGCATTCTATCGAACTATGCTAAAGTAGGATATTTGTAACATGTCATAGATATCCATCAAATTACAATTGAAAATAGATTTTCTTAGATGTTGTAGTTGCTAGTGTCTTGGTAGACATATATGCAAAATGTGGAAGCATAGATAAGCTGCATGAACTGTTTGACAAAAACACCCCAAAAATTGTGATATCATGGACTACAATGATTACAAAATACAAATAAAATGGTGCTTTGCATATTAGGAGACATCTTAAGAAAAATTCTTTGTAGCTTAGTTGCTTTAGGAGCAATTTTACGTTTTTGTATATTTTTGGATGCTTCTATTACCAAGAGACAGATCAGATATATTGATATTGTAGTGTCGTAAATTGTAACCCCTTACAATTTTACACTCATTTTTGTGCCCTTGCCTTAGTGTGTTTTATCCTAGCTCTTTTCCAAGCCTATTTATGGTATTTGCATTGTCAAACTATCATTATATGATCACATGGTGATCTAGGTCTCTGTACTAAGATTGAGTACACCTAAACCACCTTTGATTCACCCTTTTTTAGGAGGTCAAGGGTGCTAGGCATCCTTGCCCCCTAGGTTGGGCCCATTTTTAAATATGTTGGTGCCTCAATTCTCACCAATTGATCCCCAATCTCTATATTCTAATATGATTGTTGGAGGTCGGCCTAATTTATGAAATACCTTGGGAACCCTATATAAGAGAATATTTCTAATTCATTTCCACATCCACACACATCATAAGAATCCATCAAGCATCATTTCATCTCACCATATCCTTCAAGAGTGAGCATTCTTTCAAATCTAAGCATTATGGAGCAACAAGTTACAACAATCTTCATGCAAGCATGTTTTCATAATTGATCCCTTTTTATGTCTTGTCATGTCATGTTATTGCATCAGCACTTGTGATCATATTCAAAGAGAATTGCATCACCACCATTATCAACATCAACAAGCTTGAGTTATAATATTGCAGATCAAACATTTTACTTTATCTAGCTTTCCTTACAATTATTTTATTAAGGGTTAATTCCAAACCCAGGGTTTGACCAAGGAAAACCCTTATCAACATAATACCATTTGTCCTTCTTGTGTTTGTAGGTGGTAGTTTTTGGAGACAACAAATATAGATCTAGATAGAGTACACAAAGACGTATAGTTTCAAATTTTGAAGAAGAAAAAAGATTGGGTCAAGGCTACCTAGAATCAGTGACCGATGCTTTTTTGAGGAATTTTCAAGGAGATACTTAGAATGACATCTTGATTCTGAAATGGTTTTCATTGACAACATTTGACATTTTTTGGTCAAGGATGCCTACTATCTTTCTCCCAAATTTTTGAGTCTATATTTCAGCCATAGGTTCCTCTTGGCTTCCCATTTGTTGATATATTTGTTCTGAAACTATTTGTGCATATTAATTACTCCCAATTTTGCTTCATTAGCCCTATTTCTGTTGGTATTATGGATTTTTTGCATTAGTTTTGTCATTGATGTCAACACTTATCCTTCTGGAGATCTACATTGTTGATTTGACACTATGGTTATATTGGTTTACTGTTGAACCGACACATTGTGTTCACCGGTAAGTTCAATGACTTATGCACAATCACCGGTATATTGTTCACCGATAGGTTATCTGGTTCATTGACACTGATGATGACTTGTTCTCATCTGGAGATCACTTGATTATATAGAAGACATCGTTTGGATACTTGGTTTTGGTGTTTTGGTTATTGGTCTAATCGGGTTGACATATTTGTTGTTACTGGCAGATTGGTCTAGGTTATGGACCGATATGCATTATCTATTCCATACCAGCAGATATTGTTGTAAATGTATTGAATCAACATGATGCATCGCATCAAGACTTATTTGTAATTGATTTTATTGTAATATTCTTAGTGAGATGACCTACACAATTGGTCTTAGGTTTTGTATATATGTAAGATCTCATTTGTGAGATGAAATATGAGATAGGATATGTAAGGTTATGGTATGGTATTGTAATGTGGTATGTGCGAATATTGAAGATCATATGAGAAGACCATAGAGAAGGTTCAAGGAAGGTTTGAAGGTGATTATCAGAGCTTAACCGATACTGAGTCCAACATTGGAGATTCTATTTTGAGCAGTACATTATTCTAGGATTTAACCATCCTATTGTAGTCATTGCGACTCCCATTTGAGCAGTGTGCTCTAGACGGTTGGCCTTTCTGCATGTTTAGACCCCGTTTGTATACTCATACTATCTGTAGTAGTATCATTTGATTGTGGGTAAGGTTTCCACCGCGGTTTTTCCCCTTACAGGGTTTCTATGTTAAAATCTTCATGTTATGTGTTGTGGATGTTGTTTCTCTTTCTGTTTCATACATTAAGTTTCACCAGTATTGATATTAACTGTTAATCTGTTAACTGATATTAAGTTTGGTTTATCGGTATTAAGTATGAAGTTTGATTAAGTTATAATTGGGTTGAAATTCATAGACAGCTGATTCAACGCCCCTCTCAGTTGCCTTTTGTTTCCTAACAATTGGTATCAGAGCTAAGTCCTCCTTTTGCAAAAGCCTAACAACTTGAGGAGATCCTATGACAACAAATATTTTCAGGAAGGAGAGTCCTAAACTTGATGGAACTAACTATGGTATATGGAAGATCAGAATGGAGACACATCTGAATTGCATTGGAAGAGACATATGGAAAGTTACAAAGAATGGCTACGTTGGTCCTACATCGAATCAACCTAATCCACCAACATTGGGTAAAGATCAATAAAATGATTGCAAAGCAAGAGAAGCACTTTTGAGCGCATTATCAGATCAGCAAATCATGGGATTATCATACCGATCTACTGCCAAAGCTATTTGGGATAAATTGGAAACATTGAATGAAGGAGATACCATTCTCAAAATTGCAAAACTGGAATGTTATCGAGTCAAGTATGAAAATTTGAAAATGGAAGAAGATGAAAGAATTTCTGCTTTTGTGGAAAGAGTTAATGAAGTTATTTTAGGAATACAATCTTGTGGAGGATCCTTAAGTGAAGATGAAATTGTTTCTAAAGTTTTAAGAGCATTGCCACCAGCATACAAAATGAAAGTAACTGCTATGAATGAGTTGAGAACAATGCCTAATACATCAGTATCTAGAGATACCTTAGTTGGAAAACTTTCAGCATTTGAGCTTGAGGAATTTGGTCATGTTGCTACAATTAAGACAAATTTAGCCTTCAGAGCATCATCATCTACAACATCATCATCATGATTTAACAAATTTGATAGGAAAACACTGTATGCAAAAGAATTTAAAGATATCAGAAGGGAAAATGAAGAACTGGAAGAACTTGAAGCACTATTTGCAAGAAAAATGCCTAAAGGTCCAGTTGGAAGTAAGTATGAAGGCAAAGCAACATTTAAATGTTTTAACTGCAATAAAGTTGGTCATATAGAATCTAGATGTCTTGATAGACATGCAAGATTGAGAGAGGAAGCTGAAAGAACATATAAGCCTGACCTAGAATATCAAAGATACAGATTTAAGAAGAACAAAGATAAATCTTGTTACTATGTTGATGAAGAAGTTATTGATGATTCTGATGAAGAACCGACAGACAATGGATGGGCTTTTGTTGCAATATAAGAAGATCAACCGACACCTACTGTTCCATTGGTAGAGCAGGCCCTGACAGCTAAAATTGAAGAAAAGGATGAATGGATCATAGATTCTGGATGTTCACATCATATGACTAGTGATAAAAGTAAATTCTTATCTTTTCAGGAATATAGTGGAGGTCTAGTAAGATTTGGTGATGATAAAGCTTGTTTAATCAAAGGAAAAGGCGCTATATCTTTGGATGGTAAGCACAATATTGACAATGTTTATTATGTTGAAGGATTGAAGCATAATCTTTTGAGTGTTGGTCAATTAGTTGAAAAGGGATTTCAGTTACAATTCAAGAATGGTAAATGCAAAATCATGAACAAATCTAGATTGGAGATTGCAACTGGTAATCAGACTAAAGGTAATATCCTTCATTTGAAGAACCGTGATAAGACATGCTTGATTGCACATATTGATGAAAGTTGGTCCAACAAGAACAAGAAGTCTACAAGGAGATAGATACTTTAAGCTAATTATTGATGATTATTCTAGAATGTGTTGGGTTACTTTTCTCAGGAAGAAATCAGAAGCTTTTGGAAAATTCAAACTATTCAAGGCAATGGTAGAGAATGAAATCGTAAAGAAAATCAAATGTTTGAGATCTGATCAAGGAGGAGAATTTACATCTAAGGAATTTAATACATTCTTGTGAAGTGAATGGAATCAGAAGACAACTATTAGCACCCCAGACACCTCAACAAAATCGAATTGTGGAAAGGAAGAACAAAACTATTCTGGAAGCAGCTAGAAGCATGATATTAGAAGCAAATCTACCTCATGTGTATTGGAGGGAAGAAGTGAATACAATGGTTTACACTTTCAATAGAGTTCATATCAAAGGTGAAACTCATAAGACCCCTTATGAACTATGGTTTGGTAATACTCCTACTCTTAAATACTTCAGAATTTTTGGAAGCAAATTCTATATCAGGAGAGATGAGTATATTGTTAAATTTGATCCTAGAAGTGATGAAGAAATATTTCTTGTTTATTCATCTAAGAGAAAGACATATACATGTTTCAATAAAAGATTGCAGAAAATCATTGAGAGTGCTAATGTGAAGATAGATGAACACTTTAGAGGAAATTCAAGGTCTGTAGATTCTGAACTGGCAGTTGAGATGATCATAAATGAACCTATATAGAGTGCACCAATACAGAATGTGGATCCAGTCACACTGACATCTTCAAATAATTCCACAGTGACTGAAGAACAACATGTAAATAAACCTAGGCATGTAAGACTGAATCACTCAGAAAATCAGATAATTGGGAATAAGTATCAAGGTGTTATGACAAGAGGAAGACTGACAAATGAAAAGGTATGCTTAATTTCTCAAATTGAACCAGCATCTGTTATTGAAGCTTGTCAAGATGAACATTGGATTAAAGCGATTGAAGATGAACTAGAACAAATTGAAAAGAACAATACATGGACATTAGTTCTCCGACCTAAAGACAAAAATGTAATTGGAACCAAATGGGTATTCATAAATAAACTTAATGAAGAGGGTAAGGTAATCAGGAATAAAGAAAGATTAGTGTGTAAAGGATATTCATAGAAAGAGGGAACTGATTATAATGAAACCTTTGCACCGGTAGCTAGAATTGAGGTAATTAGATTATTTCTTGCATTTGTAGCTCATAAGAACTATAAAGTATATCAGATGGATGTAAAATGTGTATTTCTGAATGGTGATCTTGAAGAGGAAGTTTACATTGAACAACCAGATAGATTTTCATTGAAAAATGTTAAAGATATGGCTTATAGATTAAGGAAATCTTTGTATGGATTGAAGCAAGCTCCTAGGGCTTGGTATGCTAGATTGGACAAATATCATTTGAAGTTTGGTTACAATAAAGGTGATGTTGACAACAACTTATATTTCAAAGTGACTAACGATGACATATTGGTTATTGAAGTTTTTGTTGATGATATCATTTTTGGAGGAGAAGATGGATTGTGTAAGGACTTTGCTAACAAGATGTAGGAAGAATTTGAAATGTCTATGATTGGGGAGATAAAATTCTTTTTAGGATTGCAGATTTCACAAACTGATAAAGGTATATTCATATGTCAAACAAAATACTTGAAGGAACTACTGAAGAAATTTGGAAAACTCTAAATCGGTAAATACTCGTATGACTACAAGTGATAAATTGACATTGAAGGATGATTCAGCTCCTGTTAATCTGACAAGATACAAATCTATGATTGGAGGTTTACTGTATTTGACATAAACAAGACCTGATATAATGAATGCAATATGTATTGTTTCAAGATTTTAGAGTCATCCTAAAGAAAATCATGAATCAATAGTAAAAAGGATTTTTTGGTATCTACAAGGCACAACAAATCTTGGTTTATGGTATCCTAAAGAAGAAATTTTTTATTTATGTGCATACACTGTTGCAAATTGGGTAGGAGATGTAGATGACAGAAAGAGCACCACTGGCAGAGCATTCTTTCTTGGTAGCCGATTGATTTCATGGTTGAGCAAGAAGCAAAGTTGTACATCATTATCAACAGTAGAATCAAAATATGTTGCAACAACAACTAATAGTACTCAGGTATTATGGATTAAGCAAATGTTAAGGACATAAAGGTAAAATGAAAAGAATCTATATTTATTGTGATAATTTAGCAGCAATTGATATATCAAATAATCTGGTATTTCACTCTAAGACTAAACATGTTTCTATCAAATATAACTTTCTGAAAGAGAATATTGAAGCAAAAGAAGTAAGATTGGTTTATGTGAATACTAAAGAGCAGATTGCAGCTATCTTTACTAAGACTTTGCCTAAGGAAACTTTTGAATATCTCAGAGAGTATCTTTGGGTAATACCCTCACCGGTAGAGACTTAGACAGTTGAATATTGGCATCAAACTGACATAAACTAACAAAGAAATCAATTTTCTAGCTTTAATGGAGGAGAGCTACTTCTCAGGGGGAGTAGTTGTTTGTATTAGTTGATTGTATGTTCTGGTATTTTTTAATTGCTTTGGCATTTGATGTCAAAGGGGGAGAGATATATATGGAAAAACTTTGTATTTGGGAGACATTATTCATTGGGGGAGAGTTATTTACTTTTTTTATTTTGGTTTTGATTTTTGGTATTGATCTCTTCTGGAGATTGTTTTTTTTGTTTTGTTTTTGGCATTCTGTTTGGGCACTTAGATTGTTTTCCATCTTGTGTTGCCATCAATACCAAAGGGGGAGATTGTTGGTATTATGGATGTGTTGCATTAGTTTTGTCATTGATGTCAAGACTTATCCTTCTAGAGATCTACATTGTTGATTTGACACTATGGTTATATTAGTTTTACTGTTGAACCGACACATTGTGTTCACCGAAAAGTTCAGTGACTTATGCACAGTCACGGGTATATTGTTCACCGACATGTTATATGGTTTGTTACTACTTATCAAATTGCCATTAGTTTCATATCCAAAGTCATACTATATTCTAGTCGGTTAGTATTACCGAATCATGCAGTCGATACACACAAAGAAGTCGATATGAACAGTCTAGTCGGTTACTGAAGAAAGCAGTCACAGAACACAGTATTCACCGAGCTGTTTACTGAGTAAAGGTTCATGGCTACCGAGTGGTAAATTCAACTCACCGAGTTGATATTCACCGAGTGAAACATTTTACTAGATACATTGAACTTGGACATGCACATGAAAATGTGTTACAAGATCAAGGCACATCTAACCATTTTTGCATTGGAAATTGCACTATGAGATTGTGTATGATTACAAGGCCAATCTAACCTATGAGATAATTTGTTTAGTTATTCATTCGAAGAATCTTTTTGTAAGATCGAAGCAATGAATCAGATCACCACTGTAATAGATCTATATATACAACATGATTCTAGGGCTAGATATATGACATGATATGATGTGATAAGAGATGCAATGAGACAACAGTGTGTATGCATGAAGGAAGACTGTTACAGAGACACAGAGAGGTCACTGAGAAGGTTATTAGTGAACAGTCGAAGAACAGAGTAAACAGAAGGGTTTATCGAGTTTCATTATGGGTTACCGAGGTATGCTACAAGCTAGGTAATCTTATTTAGAGCACATAGAATCTGCTTTAACATTTCAGATGTAAAGTTGTAGATATTTGTAATGAATGTATTGTAATATTTTGAAGTTGTAAGAGAAACCTTTAACAGGGTAAAAGACTCTAACCAAGTCTATAAATTGTAAATCCTTTAACCAGGTGCTACACTTATATAGTGTTGTAAAAATCCTTTAGTAAGGTAGATCTAACTGATCTTAATACTCCTAATAGGGTAAGCTATCAGAAATAGCTAAATGTAGCTCTAACCGAGCATTCTTTATTATTGCAGTAGTGAAGTTGTGGGTGCCATCCCCACCGCAGTTTTTCTCTCTAACCAAGAGTTTTTGCGTGACCAAAATATATGTTTTATGGAGTGAATCATGTATGATTGTTATCTGTTGATTATAGTTTTATTTTATGTTACTGCACTATTCTGTTTATGCATAATAGTAAGGTTATTACAAAAGAAAAATTCTGGAGTACTGATTCACCCCTCCCCTCTCAGTACATTAGCTTTCTATATTGGGCCTAATATGGTTCACCGACACTGATGATGACTTGTTATCATTTGGAGATCACTTGATTATGTCGAAGACATGGTTTGGATACTTGGTTTTGGTGTTTTGGCTATTGGTCTAATCAGATTGACATATTTTTTGTTACCGATAGATTGGTCTAGGTTATGGATCGGTATGCGTTATCTATTCCAGATCAGCATGACATGTTATGGAGATGATTTATTGATTGGATATTGTTGTAAATGTATTGAGCCGACATGATGCATCACATCAAGACTTATTTGTAATAATTTTATTGTAATATTCTTAGTGAGCCGACCTACACAATTGGTCTTAGGTTTTGTATATATGTAAGATCTCATTTGTGAGATGAGATATGGGATAGGATATGTAAGGTTATGGTATGGTATTGTAACATGGTATGTGTGAATGTCGAAGATCATATGAGAAAACCATAGAGAAGGTTCAAGGAAGGTTTGAAGGTGATTATCATAGCTTAACCGGTACTGAAACTAGCATTGGAGATGCTATTTTGAGCAATACATTATTCTAGGATTTAACCATCCTACTATAGTCATTGCGACTCCCATTTGAGCAGTGTGCTCTAGGCAGTTGGCCTTTCTGAATGTGCAGACCCTGTTTGTATACACATACTATTTGCAATAGTATCATCTGATTGTGGGTAAGGTTTCCTACCGTGGTTTTCTCCCTTATAGGGTTTCCACATTAAAATCTTTGTGTTATGTGTTGTAGATGTTTCTCTTTGTGTTTCATTCATTAAGTTTCACCGATATTGATATTAACTGTTAATCTGTTAGCTGACATTAAGTTTGGTTTACCGGTATTAAGTATCAAGTTTGATTAAGTTATAATTGGGTTGAAATTCATAGACAACTGATTCACCCCCCCCCCCCCTCTCAGTTGCCTTCTGCTTCCTAACAAATTCGCATTATCAAATTCAATTTCAACTTGAACACGAAGAATAAAGAAGCCCAATTTGTGGTTAGCTGTTTTTAATAGATTTGAGGCTGAGCCAATTGACTGTTATTCCTCATAATGTAATTAGGTGGAAAGTGGGTTTTGTTCCTAGTTCACTAGTGAACCATCATTTTCCACCTAACACATATATGTTTTCTATCTAGGTGATTTATATGCAATAGTAACACTCATAAGGTCTTTTTTGGTATTGTTTACTATTTTTATTGCATCTATTTATGTCTTTGCAAGTCTATGCCAACTCATCATTTTAAATCCTATTGAAGAAGGGTTAACATAGACTTTCCTAAGATCCATTAATGAGGATTAAAGGCTATGTACTCCTCAAAGCTTTGCATTGATGGCATAATGCAATATAAAGCTAGTTGTAGCCCTTGCTATTATCAAGGAATATTCTTAATGAAACCTTGTTATTCCTTAGGTAAATTACATCAAGAGTTCACTAGTTTTTTAATGTGCCTTATTATGTAAACTATTATTTTAAAGGCTAATACAATTGCTGTAATATATAAAGGGTATGAGCTATGCCAAGTTTGGTAGTCTACCTTTAATCATAGGAGCTTATATGGGCATTTTGTATTGTGAATTATGAACTAGTCCCTGATGAGTCTACTGTATATTTGTATTCATCATGGAATTATTTGATTATTTAGACAAATTCATGCTTTGTCCCATCAATATTCAATGCACTATTTTGAATCTCTATATGTCTTGGTCTCTAATCACACAATTTTAAATCATATTCAAAGCTTGCATTTACTGTAATATTTTTGCTTGCATTTATTAAGCTTTCCTAGATTCTTAGGTGACTGATCCACAACCTTTCTTCATACAAGCTTAATCATTGTTATTATTAACAAACTTGTATGTTAAAGCAAGCTTGGATTCATTGTTGAATTTTTTTTTTGAGCAACTCTGATGGGATTCATGGCGAGTGCAATAGTTATAGCATCCCTTTAGTAATTGAAAGGTGTTCTAGGGATTGACCACTTCACTCCAAAAATAGACATGATTTTTTTTCTTGTGTTCCATTTTCTAGAATGAAAAAGAAGTATGGTGTGGCTCAAGTTGATCATGTATAGGTTATAACTTACTCATTATTAACCCTTTTTTTCTTTCTTTTTGTGCATAGTTGAAAAAATATTTTGTGGGAGTACTTTGTTATTTCATTAATCACTTCAATTCGTGTATAATTATTTTTTTAATATGTGGTTCTTGCTATATCAAGTATACAAAAAAAAATGTATACAATATTTACTATTGAAATACAAAATTTGATATCAAGATATTAATTGAGATGCCATTAAAAAATTTAAACTTATGTCTTGATCTTGATTTTGTCATTTGAACACAAATTTTAAACTATTTATAAACTATCAAATCTTGTATGAAGAGTTAGGTGTCCAAACTATTGACAAATTGTTTACAGATCTCTAAACTACTACAAACTATTGTCATTCAATAATATTACTCTTTAATTAGAATAATTAATAAGGCGATGAGTAAATCCTCAGGTTTGCATGAAGTAGAATTTAGTATCATCTAATCCTTGGTAGCGAGAGTTATGATCAATTTAGCATTGAGCTACTCAACCCTTCCTCTAAGTAGATTTTTTTTAATCCATCACTTTACCACATAAAATTTCAACCATGTCCTTAGAAACTAATCTAGAAATAAATTACAAGGATGTATACAGAAGAAGTTGAGAAAGTACAACTTCTAAGATCCCAAGAGCATCTGCAAGCAAAATACTTATCACAAGAGAAGATTGGAGACAAAACACAAAAAAGACTCTGAAAAAAAAGACTATCATTCAGAGAGGGAATGAAAATGAAAATTTACAATATAATCCTTATGATAGGAGAATAGAAACCCTAAAGATGTACAACCTTAAAGAAACCCTAAAGGGATAAAGAGTATATTATTAAATACCTACAATATTATTAAATGCCTAAGTTTAGCTTAAGCGTAGAGTATAATAAACTAATAATTAAATAAATAATTATTAGCTTATACAAGATAACTCTAACACCCCCCTTAAGATGAACTTAGGGAGTACCTAAAAACTAAATGCAGGAAAACAAAAAAGCAACTACAGGAAGAATGAAAATTTTGGGTCCCGACAACAAGGCTTAATGAGGCACCTAATCACAACCAAATCTCTATGAAACAGAGAAATAGAGAAAACCACATGGGAAAAAACTCTACTCCAAAAAGAGATGGGAAAAGCATGCAAAAAAAACATGAAGGAAGGAAGACCTCAATGAGACCCCCCAAGGACAACTTCCTTCACCCCAACCATAGAGCACAACTGAAGATAGCGTGGAGATAAAAAAGGTTAAGTGAAGATGTCAGCAACCTGCTCCTTTGTAGGAATATACTCCAAGATGAGAAAGCCATCCTGAATCAACTGTCTGATGAAGTGCATGTGAAGCTCAATGTCTTTAGACCTCTAGTGCTCCTTTGGGTTGCGAGAAAGGTGAATGACACTCTAATTGTCACACCAAAGAATAAAGGGACTATCAGGAGGGAACCCAAATTTAGTCGTCAACTGCCAAAGCCATAAAACCTCTTGACTGGCTAACACCGCTGCTCGGTACTCAACCTCTGTAGATGATAATGCAATAGCAGACTACTTCTTGCAAGACGATGTGATAGGACCATAACCAAGGCAAAAAAAAATCCAAAAGTAGACTTTCGATCTTGATCATCACCAACCTAATCTGAGTTAGTGAAGCCAACAATGTGAGGTGATCCTGAAGTATAGTGAATGCCAAACTGTATAGTGTCGTGAATGTACCGCAAAATACATTTGGCTACTTGCCAATGGATCTCATGAGGATCATGGGAGAACTAAGAGACAAGAACAACCATAAAAGAAATATTTGGGCAGGTATGTGTCAGGTACAACAAACTGCCAATGAACTGCCAATATAAGGTAGAATCCATGGAAGGTGTAGAACAAGTGGGAGACAAAACAAAACCTGACTGAAATGGTGTGGGTCCAGGCTTGTAAGTAAGCATGTCAAATATGTGAAGCATATCAAGAGCATACTTCTGTTGAAGTATGAAAATCCCATCAGAAGACTGAATAACCTATAGGCCCAAAAAATAGTGCAGAAGTCCAAGATTTGTCATCTCGAACTGCTCCATCAAGGCTCACTGAATATCCTGAATCAAGGAGGATGAGCTACCAATAATGATAACATCATCAACATAGAGCACAAGAATAACTATATCATGCCCCTGACGTTGAATGTATACTGTAGGATCAGAATCACAATGTGTAAAGAGTGTGGAAAGAAAGAAAGAGTCCATCTTCTCATACCAGGCCTGAGGAGTCTGTTTGAGACCATATAATGTGTTGGTATTATGGATGACTTCGTCATGTGTTTCATTTGTTTTGTCATTGATGTCAACACTTATCCTTCTGGAGGTCTACTTTGTTGATTTGGTACTCTGGTTATAATGGTTTGTTGTTCAATTGACACATTGTGTTCATCGACATGGATAGTGGCTTATGCACAATCACCGACATATGTTCACCAATAGGATATATGGTTCACCGATAGTGATGATGACTTGTTATCATCTGGAGATCATTTGGTTATGTCAAAGACATGGATTGGACGTTTGAATTTGGTGTTTTTCTTAGTGGACTAATTGGGCTCACATATTTGCCTTTACCTATAGATAGTTCTAGGTTATGGACTAGTACAAGATGATAGTTCTGATACTTAATATAAGTATAGATCCAATAGCCAACAAGATGAGAGGGGGGGGGGGTGAATCATACAAACTTAATCATCCATAAAAACTTCAGATTCAACCTCGGTAACATATATATCAGTCATATAACCAAAACTGTCAAACATGCAAACTCAAAAGCATATGAACAATATAAACCTCATAACACCAGATTTAACGTGGAAACCCAAATAGGGAAAAACCATTGTGGGATTTCGGACCCACTAAGAAATATACTCTTCTAGAGTATGCTCGGTTAAAAGAAAATCTTGTTAAAGATTACAAACACATTGCTAGATGTGACCCGGTTAAGGGATTTCCCTCAGATCTGTTAGGATCTTCACTTTGTTAGAAGTGACCTTGTCAAAGGATTTCAAACACTTAATCAGAATGTCACCTTACTAGAGGATTTACATATAAGACTGTTAAGTCCACTCGGTTAATAGATTTTCTATCACTTTCTCAAAATAACAGTAATAAAATCTATCTGCAACTTCACATCTAAAATGCTAAAGCGGATTCCTATTTGTTCAATACAATTTAGACATAGAACTAATCTTGTCTATCTGTTGGGCTTCTATACTTTGTTATTCTAACAGGTCTTCAAGCTTCTATGCTCGGTAATCACTATGTAGCATCCCTGTGCATACACTTGCCCGCATACATTGTTTATCAACAGTTTCCTATTTATAAACAATTAGGTAACCGCTTAATCTCCTTGATCACATTTCCGATGATCAATCATAGCCATCAGATCTTCAATTTTGTCTAGGTTCAATGCATCTTTTGATCTGAAAATGTTTTACCCCACCTTGGAACTTGCATA
The DNA here is from genome assembly GCF_030272615.1 of Cryptomeria japonica. Lineage (NCBI taxonomy): Eukaryota > Viridiplantae > Streptophyta > Pinopsida > Cupressales > Cupressaceae > Cryptomeria > Cryptomeria japonica. The sequence goes on along the minus strand of NC_081406.1, from coordinate 189,294,434 downwards.
ATAGTCTTGGAACTTGTGCTAGGGTATTGCGGTTCAATCTGAGTTGTAGATCTTGATGCCGACTTTCCATTGCCTTAGATTCATTAACAAACTTCTTCCATGGCTTACCAATCATTGATCTGCTCTAGCTCATCAACTTCTTTCATTAAATACCGCATGTAAACATTTAATGCATTCTGTTATAGCTTGGTTACAACTCGGTAACAACTCGGTGAATACTAAACTTCACTCGGTAGACATTCTGCCTTCATTAACCGATAGCGATAACCTTAGGGTTTACCAACTAGGTTCTTTAGGGTTTACTGACTAGGTTCTTTGCCTGATAAAATAGTATAGTATTAACCTTTACATTTTACAACATATGTATGATGTTAAAATAATCTAAAACATCATGATCTTATCATTGTCTAACTCGGTAGTAGTTGCCCATTGAATACCTTATTCATCCCTTTACTCATCATATTCTTTCCTGTGTCTTTTACCAACTTCTTTATAATCTTCATATCATACTTCTCAAGATATGGCAACATCATACTGAGTTAGAAAATCAATTTCTTGACATCAATGACAAAATAATAATATCAAGATAGTAAAACATCTTTAATCAGTTATATCCATAATCATCAACAACCTTCTCAATATCCTTATTGAAATGCCAACAATCTTTCATTGTCTGTTATAATGCAATATTGCCAACACAAGATATCATATTCTAGATCAACACGATACATTTTGAAAATGGTCTATTGATTGGATGTTGTGTAAATGTATTGAGCCAACATATTGTATTGCATCAAGACTTATTTTTTAATTGATTTAATTCTAATATCTTTAGTGGGCCGACCTTAGCATTTGGTCTTAGGTTTTGTATAAATGATTGTAAGATATTATTGAAGATCATTATTATGAGTGTGCGTGAATATTGAAGAGTGAAAATAAACAAATCCTTGTGCAAATCACGCAGATATTATCTGAAGGTTGAAGGAAGGTTATGAAGGTGTTTGACACTCATGTTCAAAGCTTAAATTGGTACCGAATCCAACATTACAGATGCTGCATTGAAGCATTACATTGTCATTGGATCTAACCATCCAACTATAGTCAGTGTGACTCCTATTTTGTGATTGAGCAGTGAGCTCTAGGCGATTGGCCTTTCTGCATGTGCAGATCCCATTTGTATACACTTACTATCTATAGTAGTATCATCTGATTGTGGGTAAGGTTTCCCACCGTTGTTTTTCCCCTCATAGGGTTTCCATGTTAAAATATCTGTGTCATGTGTTGTGGATGTTGTTTCTCTTTCTATTTCATGCATTAAGTTATACTGGTACTGCTATAACTGTTAATCTATTTTATGGACATTAAGTTTGTTTTACCGTCACTGATTTTTAAGTTGGAATAAACTATTTTGGGTTATAATTTATTGACAACTGGTTCACAACTAATTTAACCCCCCCTCTCAGTTGTCCTTCCTGGTTCCTGACATAATGAACATCGAAGTCTGCAAACCAAAGAGGAATATTGCACAAATCTTTGAGGTTGCTCCATATAGATCTCCTTACAAAGGTCTCCATGCAAGAAAGAACTCTTCACATCCATTTGAAAAATTGTTCATCCCCATGAAGCTACCAAAGAAAGTAGAAAGCGAATAGAATTCATCTTGGCGACAGGAGCAAAAGTCTCAAAGTAATCAATACCCTCCACTTGAGAAAACCCCTTTGTAACAAGACGAGCCTTATACTTATTAATAAAACCATATGCAACATACTCGGTACGGTACACCTACTTGCACCGAACTAAATTTCATCCCTTTGGAAGAGTACAAAGATCCCAAGTATGATTCTTCATCAAAGAAGAATACTCCTCATCCATGACCCTATCCCACTCTGGTGGCCTGTCACCTCTGAAAATTTCTGAGGATCATCCGAAATGGTATGACTCAGAATACTAGAACCAGATGTTTGTGCATGAGTACGACGAGTGGTAGTAGGATCACCTGCCATAGAACCAACATCATCAACTATAAACTGGGACCACTTGGGCAAAGGCTGAGCAACGGGTGGTGGTGGTGGTGGTGGTGATAGTGGTGGTGAAGGTGGACCATCATCTCTATCATCCTGAAGGAAGAAGGAATCCTCAAAATATGAATAGGGAGGAGGAGGTAGTGAGGGAGAAGCTGCTGATAGAGAATCCATCTAAGGAAGATGCTCATCAAACTGGACATCCTGCCTAAATAGGACCTCTCAAGAATCAGGATCAAATAACCTGTACGCCTTAACATCCTCACAGTAGCCAACAAAAATGAGTGGTCGTCTCTTCCTCTCCATGGCTTTCCTTTGAGCATCTAGAATAAATTCCCAAGCCTCACTACCAAAAACTCAGAATGAAGAAACATCAGGCTTGATATGGGACCAAACCTCCTCAGGAGTCAACTAGTGCAATGCCTTATGAGGCATCCGATTCTGAATATAAGTGGCACAATTAACTGCCTCAACCCAAAAAGAAGGTTGCATAGAACATGACTAAAGAATACAATTGGCCATCCCCCTTAGTGTTCTATTCTTTCTCTCAACAACACCATTCTGATGAGGGGTGTGAGGAACTGATATTTGATGCTGCAAACCATGCTCTGTGCAGAAATCTGTAAAATCTTGATTCACATATTCTCTCCCATTATCTGTGTGTATCCTCTTTATAGAAATACCAAACTGCTTCTCTACAAATGTCTTAAAGACTCGAAATGAATCAAAGACATCAGACTTGTACTTAATAAAGTACACCCATGTGCGTCTGGAGAAGTCATCAATGAAAGTGAGCATATACTTGGACCTTGAAAAAGATGGAGTCGAAAATGACATAAGATCACTGTGGATCAAATCCAAGGGTGCCTTAGCATGGATGGCTTTGCCTGTAGGAAAAGGATCATGGTGATGCTTGCCAAGTGCACAACCTTGACATACACCATCAATATAGGATATCTGAGGGAGCCCAATAACAAGTGCTTGTGTGCTCATCTATTGTAAGTAACTGTAGTTGACATGGCCAAAATGCTCATACCATAGTCTTCTCACTGAATCTACATGTTCTATAAGAGAAACACCTGAACTATCTAGACTCTCAAAGCCATCAAACCGATATAACCGAGAATGGGGATCAACACTGCTAGTAGCCACAACCAAATCAAGATCACAGAGCTCTCGAATAACCACATCATGTGGTGATAACTCAATCATTTTACCAAAGCCAGAATGAAAAATCTGATAAACAAAGAGGAGGTTCGTAGAAATGTCAAGAACCAAAAGAACATCCTGAAAACAAGCACTTGTCAACATAATAGAACCTAAAATTGAAACTGAAAGTTGTGCTGAGTCACCAACTACAATATGTAAAGTATTACTATGAGAAAGTGAGGTAACAAGCTACAGTGAGTATGTCATGTGGTGAGAAGCCCCAGAATCAATAATCCTAGTGGATGCACAAGGAATAGATTGTGCAGAAAGAGCATGCCCTTTCCCAGTAGAAAAAGAAGATGGAGGTCGAGGAGTAGAAATATGATGTTGCTGCATGGCTACCTCCAAAGCCTCTAATCATTTCCAACAACGAGAAACTCGATGACGTTCTTTGCCACAAACTGCAAAGTTCATCTGATTTCATCTTAGTCTTGGAGAAAGACTCACCAGACTTAGAAGAGTGCTCATGTTTGGGATATGACTTCAGTTTGAAATTAGACTTAGGTGGTGTCTTGGAGGGACGCTCACTACCAGCTGAATCCTTCTTAGGCTTTGGTTTCTGCTTCTTGTTCTCTTTAGATATCTGAGCAACCAATGCTTTTGGCTTTGATCCTATGAGAGTGTCCAACTGAGATAGGTGAGCCTGCTCATGAGTCAAGCAATCATAGAACACATCAAAAGTAGGCATGGTGAAGCATGTACCCAATGCATCCATAGTAGAATGAAAGGTGGAAGAAAATATCTGATAGGCACCGTGAAGCTTAGAGAGAATCAGGTAGATACACTCTGGGTCTGTCTTATTCTTATCACAACTATGTAGGATAGATCTGGTGGTTTTAAACTTGTTTAGAAAGTCCTGAATGTGAGGAAAAGCCTTAGGTAACAAGGAAGAGAGCTCTACCTCAATCTATAATGCTCTAAACTCATTGACAGTACCAAAGAGAGTTTCAAATTTGGACCACATAGCCCAAGGAGTGAGTAAACCATCAAGGTGAAAAAGTAAGTTGTCTGAAACATGCAAGGAGATGACACCCATAGCCTCATCCATCTTATTGCGGTGCTGAAGAATCTCAAAAGGACAATGGAATAGTGGTTGATCTGCATCCAAACAGGACCACAACCTTCTTGATCTGAGAAGCCTCTTCATACGAGCTTTCCAAAGGTGATAGGTCTGGGATGTAAGTAGCTCAATTGAAGAATCTACCATGTGTACCTGGACCTGCTCTTGATTTTTTTAATCAAGTGATCTTTCAGACTAGACAGAAGATGCATAAGGGTTTTTTTTGTTTTTTTGAGTTTAGGTGTTCTGATTTTCTAAAGTAAGTTATAGAAAATAGCAAAAAATAACACCCCCCACAATATGTAAAACAAAAAACCAGTACAATCTAAGAGCCAGAAAAGAAGACAAGAGAAAGGAAAATGTGTCAAACACTAACTTGTTTACTTGGTGATTTTTCTGGAAAGTATAACTCCAAATCTGAGAAGATCTCTCCAAGACCTTTCCGACGCCTATTCATTTTCCGAAAACGGATTCTGTTTGCCCAAGATATGGCTCCTGGAGTGCAGAAAAGAGCGCTGACTTGGATGGCAAAAAAAGGTACTAGATGAAAACATAAACAAATATCACCTCTAGATTTGAGTAGAGCTTGAAAAGGTATTTCCGGTGCCTATTTGTTTTCAAAAATCCGACTCTGTTTGCCCAAGTTATGGCAAAAACACCAATACGCTGTAAAAATCCTTTAAGGAATAAAAAGGGCCCACTTGCTGGTGGCAGGGAGGTGGCGCGCTGACTGGGTGGTGGTGGAGGTCGGGTGGTGGCACGGGTGGAGTGGCCACTAGGCGGAAGCAAGCTGGGCAATGATAGGTGCGGTGCGGCGAGTGACGGTGGATGGGGAACAAATGACTGCGGCGGCTCCTAGTCTGCTGGCAGCTCCCTAGCTGCTTGTGGCTACTGGCAGTAATCGGAAGGGTAGGCCCACGATGAGTGGTGATGGTGCTATCCTAGGCAAGCCATTAAACTACCCAAAAATGGTTTTTTAAATTTATTTTTATTTTTCATTTTTTATTTTTGCCTCGAAAAATGTGCATGCAAAGGCCAAACTCAAAAATTTTCCCGAGAGCTACAGTTGTCCAAACTGGACAAATTTTGTATGAAAATGGGGGGTTTTTGGGTGTTGTGAGCTCAATGGTGAGGTCCGTTTGAGCTCAACATCCCCATAAACAAAAAAAAGATACCCCAGATTCAAACTAAAACTCTGAAAAAAAACTGAAACCCTTGCCTCCAGAAAAAAACTTTTGAAAGAAATTAGGAACAAGTAGCAATAGATGTAGACTTTGATACCATGAAGAAGTTGAGAAAATACAACTTCTCTGATGCCAAGAGCATCTGCAAGCAAAATACCTGTCACAAGAGAAGATTGGAGACATAACACAAAAAGGACTTTGAAGAAAAAGATTATCATTCAGAGAGGGAATGAAAATAAAAAAATACAATACAATCCTTATGAAAGGAGAATAGAAACCCTAATTATGTACAACCCTAAAGAAACCCTAAAGGGATAAAGAGTATTTGATAATTAGAATAATTATTAAATACCTACAATATTATTAAATGCCTAAGTTTAGCTTTGTTGGCATTGCACACTCGAATGAGAAATTGTAGGTGATTAAAGGTATTGTCATTGATGGCAACCTTGCAATCCTATGGCACCGACAGGCACCGGCACCGGTAGGCACTGACATCGATAGACTCTACACTGACAGTTAGTTTACCGGCAACGACAAAGATGGTTACCGACACCCTGGCCGACAGGATTTTGATTATTGCATTTTGTATTTATTTGTAATATCTTTTTGTAAGCCGACAAGGCAAATTCTAATAAGACTCATTTATAAGTATGAGATCTGGTAGATCATTATGCGGATGCAAATATGGGAATATTATTGTAGTAGTAATGTGCGAATATTAAGGTAGATTTTGGAGTAAGGTTTATGGTTATTGTATGAGCTTGAACCGGTACTGAACCTAGCATAGCAGACGCTGAACTAGAGCAATACATTATATTGGATTTGCATAATCCATTTTGTAAGTCAGTGAGACTTCCTTTTGTGATTAAGCAGTGAGCTTTAGGCAGTTGGTCTACCTACATGTGCAGGCCCCTATTGTAAGTAATATCCATTCATTGGCCAGTGAGTGAATATTGTGGGTCACAAATACCACCGAGGTTTTTCCCACACCGGGTTTCCTCGTTAAAAATCCTGTGTTATGGTGTGCTTTCTATGTTGTGCTTATTGTTCTTATTTACTGCATTAATTCTTGTTTACCGACACACTATTTTGGAATGCAATTTATTTAATAAGGCTAGTAAATCAGTAAACTAGTTAGATACTAATTCACCCCCCCTTCTCAGTCTCTTTGGGAATCCTAAAAATTGGTATCAGAGCCTAATCCTCTTTTTTCAAAAGCCTAATAGCTTGAGGGAGATTCTGACATTGGTATAGATGGATAACTTGAGAAAGCAATTAGAAACAACTCTTGCATATTATGATGCAGAAAAGTTGAAGAATATCAAACTTGAAGATGATATGAAGGCTACACATGAAATCATTCAAGGACTTAAGGAGAATCTTACTATTGCCAGAAGCAAAAGAAGAGAACTTCATGAGAAGATACAAAATGATGATGATGAAAAGGAAACTCTTAATGAGCTTGTAAGCAAGATGAAGCAAGAAAACATGACCTTGAGGAATGAGATGCAAGATATGACTATGAGATTTTATAAAGATATTGAAGACAGAAAGAAGAATGAATATGAATTGGCTAGGAGAATCAATGATACTAGAAATGAAAATCTAAGACTCAATCATGAAAATGATATGCTAAAGACAAATCTAATTCACTTGGAACATGATAAAACTGAACTCATGAGACAGAAGGATTTCTTGGAAAATGAGTTGGCTACTGCAAATCAACATAAAGACAAATTCAACAAAAGTTCAGAAGAACTTGATGATATGCTGGAAAATCACAAACCGAATGGAGATACTAATGGACTTGGCTTTGAAGTTGGTGAAAGCTCCAGTACTGCAAACAATCATGATCACAGTAAACCGATAAAACAACCTAAAGCCTACAAATTTAATGGGAAATGCTTTAACTGTAACAAGTATGGTCATAAAGAAAATCAGTGTAGATCTAGAAACTATCAGAACACTAAAGCACCCACCGGTCAATGTTCTAAATGCAACAAAATTGGTCATAATTCAGAAAACTAGAGAATGGATGTAAGATGTTATGTTTGTGGAAGATTTGGACACTTATCTAATCAATGCAGAACACATACCAGCATAGGATATGGAAAAGCTATTCAAAAAAACAATGTGACTTGTTATGCTTGTAACAAGATTGGACATATTGCAAAATTTTGTAGAAGTAAGGCATCACCGACAAATAACAAAGGACCCAGTTTGAAAGGTAAAGAAAAGGTTGATGAGGTAAAGCAAGAATTTTCAAAACAATGGATTAGAAAGATAGATCAGAATGTTGATGAGGCTATTCCTTCATTGGTAGAAAAGAATATCACTCCACCGTCAAGAGATTCTTCATCTAATTGAAAATAAATCTCTTGCGGGTATAGCAAATAATTGAAAATCATGCTAGTTTTCCCTCAATTGATGGTAAGAAGATGAAATGTTTCTTTACCGGTAGATGAGTTAAATTTTGACTTAACCGACAGACATTTATTATGATAGTTAAAGGAAATGACATTATAAAGAAAGTGTTTTTCACTCTTTTCACTCACCGAGCATTCAAATTTCCTAAGAGCACAAAAAACCCGAGCAAAAGGCATCCACAACAAGAAGTGAAGCAAAATCTATTAATCATTAAACCCTAAAGGCAGATTAAGGTATTTATCAAATGGGTTCCTCCTTTGCACCTGAATTCATTGCAAACCCTATTGTAATTGAAGTGATTAAATGCCCTAGGCCCGTATTTAAGATCATACCCAAAATAGCGAAGCAAGATGATACCCTAGGTGCATTCTCTAAAATACCCAAAGGAGTTGCATATGTGGAAGACCCTAGGATATACATACATTGTCATATTGAGGAACTTGGTGCTGATGAGATAATGAACATGTATAGGACTGTAATTTGTGATGAGAATGGTAATGTGAAATCAAAACACAAGATAATTGAAACCCTAGGTTTTGTGGAGATACTTAGCATTCCTGATTTTCCCAAGGAAGTTGTAATAATTGTGCTTATCAAAGTTCACGGGGAGTTCTTTTGTCTTGACTCCATCCATAAGATTACAAGAGAACTAGTTAGGGAAGTGACTGACTTACCTTCCACCGGTAGCAAGCCTGATAAAACTAAAAAGGTTCCAAACAACACTGTGATGACCCTAACAGGTGCAACCCATGACAACAGATCCTTGAGAGTCAATGATGTCAAAGATATAAATGTCAGATTCATTAGCATGATATTGGGATACAAAACTACACATGCTAGCAGACTAAACTCTATTTCTAGTTTATGTATCAAGAGTGATTATGACATGGTGAACATTAACACTAAGATTGACATATGTGAATGGTTAAAGGATGAACTAATTGACAACCTAAAGAAAATTAAAGGTGATAAGAAAGGTACTTTCAAATTTGGTAATCTACTTGTGTGCTTATTGCTATACATTACTAAGGAAGTTCCTAGTATAGGTAGAAAAGAATTTGGTTTTGACATACCGGTAGGAAAACAACTTTTGGATATCTTTACCAACATGGGAGATGATAGGGAAAAGAACATAATTGAATAATTTCAAGCATTTAAGGCTAGAATGGAGACTAGGGAAAGACTATTTGTAATGACCCACCAGGAACCCCAAAGGAAAACCCACAACAAGGGTGAAACAATTTTTTTATTTTTATTTTTAAAGTATAAACATTATAAGTGCATTTACACAACATGCACGATAACACAAGCAGAAGACTTACACTAGAATTCCTTAAGGGTTACCAACGAAGAATTAACTTCAAGAATAAATTCCACAAAATCATAAATCCACATATGCATCATTAACTCAATGATCACAAGAAGCCATAAGAAAATAAAGATTCATTATAGAAAGATTGAAAGGATACAACATAATTTCCACTTCAATAAGCATTTACTAACATCATCAAGGAAACTGATAAAAACATCCAAACATAGGATTACATTACTCTTCCAATACATAACTTCTCAATAAACATAAGGGATAGATCTCATCCAATTACAAGGTTACATAAGATCAATATTACAATGGTACAATGACCACATAGGTCTACAAATACCAATAATCTTCAAAACATGAGATGAAGCATGAGCCACGAACCACAGGAACACCTGCGAAGCCAATCCTCGCATGAAGGTATAAATCCGAACATCCAATGGGAAGTGGCACTACCACCTGACCATGTAATTCCCAAATGGAATCACTCCACTGTGCTAGGAGATAGTTGAGGACCCTCAAACAAGCATAAACATGACATGATCGATAAAATAATACGACTCCATGATAACACAAAAGACTTCACAAGAATCCAGGTGACTCAACTTCACAAACACAAGTGTATTGACATCACAAAACATAAGTGAACCAAATGAGAGAGTGTCATCGCATAGCTTAAGATGGATACCATGGTACAGCCTCCATAGGTCCCAACTCACTGTCCTGGTAACCTTTCCCAACCTTTGTCTCCAACTAAGTCTCATGCAAACCCTACCAGACTTTCATGAAGACAAGGTGGTTGGTTTTCCATTCCAGGCCTTCTCGCCACATTATGAGCCCTGTGCTAGCACTCACCTATGCACGAGATACAATTATCTTTATTAATGTTATGTTACTACCCACCTAATCAATTCATTAGATTACCAGTTATTATCTGACTTTCGCTAGGTCGTAATACTTACCACTTTGGGTGCAACCCCCAAGCAAAAGCCACTCTCTCAAAGGACACTACACAAGCATGGTCACTCCCCGAGGACCCTATGGCGAAGAAGACAACCATAACACCACTATCAGAAACAAGTGGTCAAACAAGGACATACTGACTCTTGACTAACCATAAGACAAAGACACTACATGGTTAAGACAACGGAGCCAACATATATCTCTTGGTCAAAGGTACCAATTACACCACCACAGGACGACTGAACCACATACCAAAATATCACAATAAACACTTGCAAGGATAGCTAAATACATCAAGTCCGCACTCAGACAATCTTTGAAAATATCAGCATCATAAGTACTTGCAACATCATTGATTGAAAAAAATAAAAATAAAACACTCTTGCAGCAGTCACATTATTCAATTCTCAAATCAATGTTCCATCAGAAATGAAATCCATATTATACATTCAACCGGTTATAACAGGAATTCCAATAGGTATTTAAATCATTTTCAGAATATATCCAAAACTACCAATTTGAATCTCTAATTCATGCCTTAATTTTCATTGATAAATTTATTAACCACATAATAAAAATCACATGAAAATCACATTACATCACACAATACCACTTTAAACATTCCATTTATAAAATTTAAGTTCTTGGCACTAACCGGTTTGGAGACCGGTGAGGGCTCAAAGCTAAGCGGGGGTCAAACCAACCCGCGGTTGTGCTGCTACTGTGTGCAACAGACACTACCTACTGGTAGTGTTGCTATCACTGGTAATAGCCCTATCGACTAGTGGCTGCCCCTACCAACTGGTAGCACTGCTACCAACTGGTAGTGGTACTTGCGACCGGTAGTGCCCACTACCAACTGGTAGCGGTACTGCTGACCGGTAGTACCCACTACCAACCGATAGTGGTGCTATCGATCAGTAGTGCCCACTACCATCCGGTAGCGGTATTGCCGATTGGTAGTTCTGCTACCTGTGGGTAGCAGACACTACCAAACCATGTGATGAGGCAAGCCCATCATAGGAGCGGTAAAGTCCACAAGAGAGGCACAAGAAACATGCTTGCAAGCATTATAAAACCAAAAAGACACAAAATTAATAACCACAAGGGACATTCCATTTCCATAATTATTTCACAAGAACACACAAGGAGGAGTTTACCAGCAAGGTAGATGGTGAAATAAACACACTGGAAAGAATAGCTAGGCAATTCTTGACAGTATAGAAACAAGGATGCACCCAACAAACCCAAACTAAAATTCTTTCTTTCAAATAGATGTGCTTTGTGCCTCCAAGAGGAAGAGTCTGTGGACCACCTGGCCATTCACTGTTCCTATTCTACCTCTGTTTAGGAAAGATTTCTAAAGAGTTTTAGCATTGATTGGGTGTTTCCTAACACAATCAGTGACCTGTTTTCCTCCTGGAATTTTCATTGGACTAACTCCTTCTTGAGATCTCTATGGTAGCTATCTCTCCCTCACATCTTGTGGGGATTATGAAAAGAAAGAAACATCGTATCTTCAGAGATCTATCCCTCAATCAAGACATTGTGTTTTAGATAATTCAATGGGTGATTGTGGAAAATATTGGGATCATGGAGGGCCCCTGTTTCTCAAAGAACCCTTTGGAATCTATCATCTTAAGCTCATGGAATTTGAAGGTTTTTGACAACCCTGATCCCAACCACAATAAAAGACTTAAAGCCAGATGGCAAACCCCCCCTCAAGGTTGGTTCAAAGTTAACTTTGATGGTGATGCAAAAGGAAACCTAGGCCCAGCTAGTTGTGGAGCTATTCTTAGAGATGAGAAAGGAAATGGTTGATGTCCCTACTGGAAGCCAAACAAATCATAAAGATGAAGCCATTACAGCTCTCCAAGGCTTAATCCTTGCTAAAAAAATGGAACTGCCCTTACTTATGGCTTGAAGGGGACTCAAACAATATTATTAAATGTCTAAAGGGGACCTCAAAGCCATCATGGTCTATCAACAATATTATTGAAGACCTCATCAGCACTTTCAAAAAATGCCACATATCCCACATCTACTGAGAGGCCAATGGCTCTACTGACTGGGTTGCTAATGCGGCAGTTAACAAGGATGAAATGATTACGTGGACAGGAGAACAAGCACTCCCTGAAAATGTCAGACAAATCATCTTCAAGGACCAATACACAAGCACTCCTAAGATTTTTGATGTACGGAATAATAATTAAAAGGTCAAATTGGAGTCCTTTGAGTTATTATAATAATGAGAGCCTCTTTTATCATAATAGCCCATCCATCAATTCCCACGCTTTCTGGGTTAATTTGATAGTTCCAAAAAGCTTTCTGGCTAATCCAGCCCTTAACAGAGAAAAAATGGGTGGTAACAGGAGGTGATATGAGCCAAGCAGTTGTAAAGAATGGAAATAGAAGGAGGAGGTCTGGATTATTCTACAGAAGGGTGGCTTTTCAAAATTCATGGAAAAGCTCCATGGATGGGATGGCACAGTTACCAGTTTTTTATGCAAAAATTGGAGAAAGGGTATGCTGAAAATGGGAGACCAGACTATAGAAATTTATGAAGACCTCATTGCCCAAGCCATGGGCCTCAGAAGGGAAGGGTGCAACTTCTACAGAGACAAGAAAGTCAGCAAGGAGGCTATTGACAGATACCTGGAAATTGAGAAGGAGAAAAAATGACTGGTTAAGTTAAGTAAAACTTACTACCCACCCAGAGCTTTTGTTAAACCTTGGCGAGATGTCCTCTTTGTTTTAATGCACTATATTACATTAGATGGTATTTTTACAAAAGTTTATGGGTACCATTTCATCTTACTAAATCACTTTAGGCATGACAAGAAGGTTAATTTTCCTTATTTTCTGCTCTGTTCGATGAATGCAACCATAAAGGCCTATAAAGAAAACCCTATGGGGGATACTGCAATGCACCAAGGCTTGATGGTCCTCATTTATGACCATGTCAAGGCCAATCAAATTGGCTGCATGCAGCCCTCTATAGAGTCTGAAGAGGATGGGTCTCATTCTTCCTTTTCAGTGGATGAGGAGACTGACAGTGACCCGTCGAGTGATTCTGAGGAGAGTATGGATGTTTCAGATTATGAACCTGGTAAGAAGAGGAAACACATTAAAATAAGACCTTCTTCCTCCAAACGAAAAAAACCTAAAGGCAAAATCCGGATTAGCCTTTCCTCGGAGGAGGAGGTCTTTGAAGACTCAGAGAAGGAGAATCCTCAAGGGTCACTGAAAAAGAAATCCAAAGTACACACCCAGACCAGAAACAAGCAAAAGAGGAAGGAGGAGAATGTCAAGGAGATGGAGGTTTGTAAGTAGAAAAGGACCTTAGAATCTTAACATAACTCGAAGAAGGTCACCATGGGTGAGGCTCTAAGGGTCGAAGACATAACTACTATTCGGGACACCTGTAAAAAGGAACAGGAAACCCCTGGTAAGGATGATCCTCCCCATATCCCTCCTCCAGAGGGTATGCAAGGTTTCATTGACACTATGGAGTGGCTTATAACTGGTTACAAGAAAGTCGTGGACAACAACAAAAAACTCAGTAACAAAATTCAGATATTGGAAACCATCAACACCGGGGAAGGGAAGACCATGGCGGATTACATAGAGGACCTCAAAAATACCATTGCAAAGGCTGAAAATATAAGAGACTCTTTCAACCCCAGGTTTGAAAAAATAGAGAAAGATATGCTTGAAAGGAAAAACCTTGCTGACGCTAATGAGCAAACTGTCTCGGACACTGCTAGCAAAGTCAGTAAAATTGAGGAGTGCTTGAAGAGTATTGCTGAACAGAGCTTAAGTATCCTGAAGATTTCTGCTAACAATACAAACACTCTCATTAGTAAACTGGATGAAGAGAAGGAGATACTGGATATTGAACCTGACACTGAAGGTATAGGGGAAGCTCAATGTCCTAGAACCCGAACTAGAGGAAAAAAGAAAGAAAAGAAACCCAACAAGGACCTAGAAGATCTCAAAGCTGTTGGGGCCACATATGATCAATTGGTGAAGAAGGCAAAGGATCTGTTGAAGATTATAGCTGTGTAGCACTTTCTTTGTTTCCTTGCTATTTTTTTCTTAGCTGTCCTTTTGGTTTGCTAGCCTTTTTGCCAGTTGTTCTGCTAGTGGTTCTTATGCTCTGGACTCTTAATTTTTTATATTACTCTCTTTTGTTAAAGGTTTTGGGTCCTTAAAACCTATTTTTCTCAATTAATTAGAATAAATAACACACATCAAGAAGAAATGAACAATTCATTTCCTGAATGCCACCATATGCTAATGGCATCACAAAATCAACTATATCAGGCAATCTTTCTCCCATTTCAACATTCCAAGAAGAATCTACAAGCAGATTGCATAATTTTGCACACATAGGAAGCAAACTGAAAATTTCAAAATCAAATTTAAAACAAGAAGGAAACCTCCAAACTTGAAGCAATTAGCAAGCAAAGAGATGAAACAAATCTAGTCTTGCAACCAGGTCAAATCTCCAGCTCCTCCAGAAAGTTTTCCAGAATTTTCTCTCCAAAATCTTCTTCTCCTGCCATCAATGCCCAGAATGGATGCCCAAAACTATCTTTTAACCCAAGCTTCTAGGTTAAAGTTCTCATCCAATCAAATTTAAATATTTTAAAACTAAAAGACAATAAGATTTATTTGTTTCCCCCAAAATAATAATTCTTTCCAATGATTAAATTAAAAAGGCCAAAATGGAAAAAAATAAAAAAGGGAAGCTTTTATTTATTTATTTTTCCATAAATACTTCCTTCAACATAAGTATTTAACCATTTTAAATGGCTAGGCAATTTATTTATTTCACAAAAATATCAATGCAACTTTACACAATAAATTAAGCCATTTAATCATTTAATCTAGCAATTCATCAATTTAATAAATCAATAATCACAGAGCATAATAATTAAATGATTACGCCAACATAAGATAGCATCATCCATTTAAATTAAATAACCATTTAAATAAATAGAAACACGCAAAACCAAGACAGATCAAATGACGACTCTCAAATGACCAAACCAAGGCACCATGACACACATAACAACTAGACGGGGAAACATAGCCAACTGACAACACTCACATGAGTGTAACTACGGTCAAGCTAGGGTACAACAATTATCTCCTCCACTCCCATTGTATATATATATATATATATATATATATATATATATATATATATATATATATATATATATATATATATATATATATATATATATATAAAGCACGCTCAGACCTGTGAAACCAGGTGGAGTCGATACCCCATACCTACCCAGTACTTGTACCTGCAATGTCCTGCACCAAAGAACCACACATGCATATAGACAATATACATACAGACATGGTAAACACACCAATGAAGGAGAATCATGACATTCCCTGTCTCATCGAAGTGTGTGAAGGAAAATCATCCCCTCGCATCCCAATACACTTGCAAACACGCAACATATAAATAACGCATCGCAATATAAGGGAAAAGTGTCAGTCCATGATAATGATCCATAAAAAATAACATTACTCATAAGCACTGAAATACTGCATAAAATCATACACCATAGATCTAGATAAAGTATGAAATAACATCACATAATATCTGAAACAAAATACAATAATGTTCCACAGAACAGTCACTGAAGTAACTCAAAACATACAAAAGAGGTTGATCGAGGAGGGGTACTACACTATCTCAGAGCATAGTTGACAAATATCAGAAAGAAATATGTTTTGTTATAAAGAAAGATGAAATCTGGATGGAAGTAGTGGTTCCTAGAACTATTTGGGTGACAGAAATGGGTTATGAGGCAAATGAAAACATAATTGAGACATATGCTAAAGCCCTACTTGAAGTCGCTAGAGAGCCTAAAGAGGAAATATTTGGAAATACTGAAACCATTGAGAGCAATGTACAAACCCTTAAACGAAGGAAGAAAAGAGAACAATCTATCAGAAAAGCAACAAAACAGGCTGGAAAGAGAATAAGGAAGACATATTGAATATCATTGGTATTAAGGAAAGTAACCTGGAAGGGATACTACCGAAAGCTCATCTTTCACCAGTTGGAACTTCATCTGATAGTGAAATCCCAACTAAGTTTAAGAGAGTAGAAAGGAAAAGAAAACCTTCACCGGTACCCTCTCGTACACTTAAGAGAACAAGAAGGAAACAACAGACAGTAAGGCCCCCAACAAAGAAAATGACACCAAGGAAAAAGAAAGAAAAACAAGCTCCTTTATAAAATATTTTGAATGAAATAATGGATGATGGAAACTTGTCTAATGTCAGCAAATTGTATAATACTTTTACCAATGAAGAAAAGGAAAGCATAGAAAACAGTGTCATTCTACACTTAGAAATATATAAGAAATTTTTGATAGAAGTTGTAGATGATTTACCAAGTGACTTGTATAGAAGACTAGATGCAAAGAGATTAGCCATTGTTGAATTGGATAAGAAGATAAAGATAGAAAAATTGCTTGCAATTCACCCAATGAAATCAACAGAAAAAATTGATGAACTGATAAGTGAGGCAAACAAGATTGTATTTTCCACTGGTCACCGACATGTAGCTTTAATGGCTGATAGAGTGAATGAAATATATGAAGAGACAATGGATAAATGGGATATCTTCTTTGTGGAGAAAGAAAAGCAAGAAGAACTTAAACGACCCAAGGCTTCCAGAGTTTACCAAAAAGATAAGGACAAATGTAAAGGCAAGGTAGGTGGACCTCCAAGCATAAAAGTGACAGACAACTTGCCCCCACCTTCTTTTGATACTCCATTGGCATAGACTGTTGATACACCACCGACCACTAATAATGTTGAGTTGGAATCAACACATGAAGACACCAATCCTATTCTGAAGTGTTATATACAATGAACATTGATACACAAGAGGTAAATATTGTGGTTGATAAGATAACCAATGACAAGAAAGATGTGCAACTGAGCCACCGACTGAGAATATTGAAATGGAAACACATATTGAGCATACAGTTGAAAATATTGAGATTGGGGTTGAAACACATACTAAAGAATAAGATGATCCCCTTGGTACTAGAATGGTAACTGGTGCACACATTGAAAAACCGACAGAGTTAGAGACACCGACAGTGGACAGTTCAGAGGTGCATATAGAGAAACCGACAGTAAATACTGAGACTTCATCAGAGAAACCGACAAAAGATAGCACAAAGAAACACACTGAAAAACATGAAGAGAAAAAGGTTGAGACAGAGACAGTGCCACCGACAACTGCTGAGAAACCCAAGCCTTTACTAGTTGAGATGCAGACACAAACTGACCTATCAAAGGTCAACATAAGAAAAGAGGCTACTCACACCGGCGGAATGCAGATTGTTAAGGTAGTTGGACAATCATATGGTTCTTCCATGACAAAATTCAGACCAACCAATGTAACAAAGGTATTATTGGATTCCATCAAGAAAATCACAAATTGTAATGCACTTGCATACAAGGCTATTGATGATATGATTCCTTTATTAAAATTGATTGCACCCAAGTGAAATGTGGACAATAAATATTCTTTGAGCCAATTAGACACATTGTCTAAGTATATCACTGACAAATTTTTGATAGTTGATCAAATTAATGAGGAGACATTCGGTGAGAAAATGAACAAGGAAAAGGAAAAATTCTTTGATGAGACAATAAAGAAGTGCATCAGACACACAAACACCCTATTACTGGCACTTAGCAAAACAATAATGGAATTTAAAGAGTTGTACAGGGACACATGCAAGACTGATATTTTGACAATGGATATAGACAAGAAAATTAGTAAAGTGCAGAAAGAGATAAATAATATTGCTGATAATCTCATCGGTTCATCAGAACCCATATCGATAATAGAGTAGGAAATGACAAGCTTTGAGGAGAAAATTTAAAAATTTGAAAAAGAGAAGGAAAGAATAAAGTTCAAGGCAAAGGAACTAAAATGCAGACTTGGTCCGAAACTTGACATCCTCATCTCTTTGAGAAAAGAGATCTCTAAGGAACTTGTTCCAGGACTAAAGACACCACAAGAGAAAATGCACATACTCATTGGTATAATACAAAGGACAAAAGCAACACTGAAGGATAGTGAAAGGTTCACTAAGAGCCTAAATTTTGTTCTAGCAGAACTTTTTCAAATTGTAACCAACTTGTTACAGGGTTCTATCTAAGAACTACACTCAGTTGACATTTTTGACAACCTTTGTCATTGATGCCAAAGGGGGAGTAGTAGAGATGAGAAAAATAATGGACAGAAGGGATCATTTGCTCAGGGGGAGCACACAATTTTGGTAAAATTTTTGGACTTCAAATTTTGGATTCATTTTTGGATTTTTCTCATGAGTGTTGCCATCAATGCCAAAGGGGGAGATTGTTGGTATTGCATACTCCAATGAGAAATTGTAGGTTATTGAAGGTATTGTCATTGATGGAGACCTTGCAATCCTATGGCACTGATAGACACTGGCACCGACAGACTCTACACCGGCAGTTAGTTTACCAACAGCGACAAAGATGATTACCGACACCTTGGCCGACAGGATTTTGATTATTGCATTTTGTATTTATTTGTAATATCTTTTTGTAAGCCGACAAGGCAAATTGTAATAAGACTCATATATAAGTATGAGATCTTGTAGATCATAATACGGATGTGAACATGGGAAGATTATTGCAGCAGTAATGTGTGAATATTAAGGCAGATTTTGGAGTAAGGTTTATGGTTATTGTATGAGCTTAAACCGGTACTGAACCTAGCATAGAAGATGCTGAACTAAAGTAGTACATTATATTGGATTTGCATAATCCAATTTGTAAGTCAGTGAGGCTTCCTTTTGTGATTAAGTAGTGAGCTTTAGGCAGTTGGCCTTCCTACATGTGCAGGCCCCTATTGTAAGTAATATCCATTCATTGGCCAATGAGTGAATATTGTGGGTCACAAATCCCACTGAGGTTTTTCCCACACTGGGTTTCCTCGTTAAAAACCTTGTGTATTTTGTGCTTATTGTTCTTATTTACTGCATTAATTCTTGTTTATCGACACACTGTTTTGGAATGCAATTTATTTAATAAGGTCAGTAAATCAGTAAATCAGTTAGATACTAATTCACTCCCCTTCTCGGTATCTTTGGGAATCCTAACAATTGGTATCAGAGCCTAGTCCTCTTTTTTCAAAAGCCTAATAGCTTGAGGGAGATTCTGACACAGGTATAGATGGATAACTTGAGAAAGCAATTGGAAACAACTCTTGTAGATTATGATGCAGAAAAGTTGAAGAATATCAAACTTGAAGATGATATGAAGGCTGCACAGGAAATCATTCAAGGACTTTAGGAGAATCTTACTATTGCTAGAAGCAAAAGAAGAGAGCTTCATGAGAAGATAGAGAATGATGATGATGAAAAGGAAACTCTTAACGATCTTGTAAAATTCATTATTTTAATATTATGGAGATCCTTACACTTAGGAGAGCCAAAGTTTGTAGTCTTGGCCCTAGCTCAAGAATTAGTGCAAAAAAGAATTTTGAGTGATTTGGAACTTGTGATAGTAATGGCTTGATTAGGGATTGGGAGCCCCACCAATTATCATAATCCTTATTTTTAATTTTTTTAATTTTATTATCTAATTAATTTAATATTTATATTTAATATGTGAAGACAATAATATAATTTTGAAATTAAAAAAGACTTTAAAAATCCATAACCTTTTAATTATTTATTTAAATTATAAATATGTTCTCTAATAGATTTGAATTTGAGCCTCTAGTCCAACACTAATCAAAATTTTCATATCTTTAACAACCATAAGAAGAAATCATGGTAGCATGTTTTAGAAGCTAGTTTTTGCATGTTTATTTTTTTGGATTTCCATTTGTAGTGGGAAAGTCATAATTTGTATTGATATTTGTAATGAACAAGTTGGGCTTGTACTCAAAGTTGATAGTTGGAATCGAGCTTTAGACAAGGACAACATTTTTCTATAATACACATGAAGGATATCTTTAGGGGAGGGTAGTTTGCATGAGATCAAAACATGTATAGTTTCTTGATAGTTATCTTGTAACATCTTATTTATGGGCACATATAGCATCTGGTCTTGAGAATGATGTCTTCTCTCTTGACTTGCTAAAGTTTTGCCTTTTTCATTAGAGTGATGAGGAAGGATTAAGAATCAACATATTGGGTAGATCTAATCATTGACAATTTAGAGGGAATATTTTATAGCTACCAATGTTGTGCATGAAGGAGATTATAAAGTAATTAAGGTTGAATGCATTCTTTTCCTATTATGATTGATTAATAATTGATTCAATCTCCTATTGTTTAAGAGTTATTTTAGTGGCATTTGGTTGCTAGTATATCAAGACCAAATTCTTTAATGGAACCCTTATTTAGTGAAAACTATGAATATAGTAGGTTGATACTAGGATAGAAAAATATAATGACTTTAAATATATAAAATGTGAAGAACAAACCAATGGCATAAAAGTCCTCATTGATCCACAACTTATAATATCTACTCTACAATTTATTTAGTAATTTCTTCATATAAGTTCATAAAACAATATCATTATTAGAGTAAAAGATTGAATATGCATTCACCATGTCATAGCATACACTTATTGCATGCATTATCTATGCATCCATCTCTTGTTCTTGCCTTAATAGGATGCTTGCATATTCGACCAAAATATTTGAGAAAAGGATACAAATCTATCCTTTTTCTCATAGCGATATTCATGTTCCTCATGCACTATCCATGTTGTCCATACATTTTGAATATTCTCTCCTTCCTATATCATATTGATCTTTATTTAAGCCATAGATATCCATTCAGACAATATCTTTTTATAGAATTATTTCCTTGGAACTATAATCATTTTTTAAGATATCTAAATCATGCATTTGTGTCTGTTTAGATGCATTTCAGAGCTTAATTTTAAGCTTGAAAGATTCTCCATCATTTTCATGCATGAGATCATGTATCGATGGATTTGTTAACTCATTTTCTAGTCTTGATTATGAATCCCTAAGTCACATGCATGAGCTTATAATATTAGCAATTCAATTTGCCAATCATTTTCATGCAATACATGCCCAAAATATAGCTTTAGTGATAAGTAAATAGTCTTCTCTGAATTTTTTTTAGTGTAGTGGACATTTCGTTAATCATCTTGAGCAAGGAATGCAATAGATTATTTAAATATACGATACTATATTTGGTTATATCCACTTAGTTAAAGGATGGGGTTATATACACTTAGTTAAAGGATGGATCTTTATATTGATGATATGATGAATCTGTTAGGGGTCCAACAGATACTAAGAGGGGGGGTGAATCAGTATTTGATCAGTAATTAGAATTTCTTAACTTAAAACATGCAGAACATAATATAACAGTGTACTGGTATGCAAGAAATAATGCAATAAACAGAATCAAGAACATCCACATGAAAAACACACCATAACACAAGATTTTAACGAGGAAAACCGGTGTGGGAAAAACCTCGATGGGATTTGTGACCCACAATATTCACTCACTGGCCAATAAGAGAATATTACTTACAATAGGGGCCTGCACATGTAGGAAGGCCAATTGCCTAGAGCTCACTGCTCAATGGGAAGTCTCACTAACTTACAATAAGGATTATACAAATCCAATATCTTGTACTGCTTTACAATAGCATCTTCTATGCTAGATTCAGTATCAGTTCCTGCTTTATTCTTTACATATACCTCTTGACCTAAATTTCACACTTTAGGTCTACCTAATATTTTCCTTAATACTTCTCCATCACACATCACAAATGTCTACAATGATCTCTTTTATATATAAGAGTCATTTTACAATTTGCCAAGTCGGCTTACACATTTTTACAATAATAAACAAAATATAATATAACAAATTCCTGTCGGCCTCTATGTCGGTATACTTCCTTTCTTTTGTACCGGTGCCGGTGTCCTGAGTGCCAATGTAGAGTGTGATCTGTTGATGCCGGTATAATGCCTTTGTCGATGGATTGCAAGGTTGCCATCAATGACAAAACCTTCAATCAATACAATGTCTCATTGGAGTGTGCATATGCCAACAGAATCAATAATGATCCCATCAACTACTGAGAGGGGGGTGAATCAGTAGATAGAAAACAAACTAAACTTTCACCAAACTTATTTCCAACTCATAAACCAATCACTAAACTAACCGGTTTAGATACTGTATCTAAAACTGTCACTGCACTGTCAAGCTTATCGGTTGACTAAAATATCAATATAACAATGTAACAGATCTGTAACTTAGATACCTGTAACGTCATAAATTGTACGCACTTGCTAAAGCAGTACAATTTAACACCTAGTTTAGCACCCGCCTTGGCGCAGTTGCATTTTGCATTGCATTTCCCCTTTAGCACTTAATTAATTAAATTAATTAGGTCTAAAGGTTCTATTTCATCATCTTCCACATCACAAAGTCGGGCCCTTTCATTAAAGCGTGCCCCTTTCATTTTATTCCTCCAATACATCACTTAATCAAAAACCCTAATTAAGCCCTATTCTGAGCTTGGGGGCTTGATTTTGGGGGTCAAAACATCTCGAAATCACCTGTAACTTTGGGATTCTCTCTAAAATCATCATATCTGACGGCCTTGAAAATTTGGTGAAAAGTTGTCGGGACCGTGGCGCCCGGAGTGCACACGGTCCCGAACATTTTTCCCAAAATTTTAGGAGCGTGATCCAATCATAAAATAAAGCTTAACCCCAAGAAATTGGCGGGATATTCTATCTCTAGGTCGGCCAAAAGACGAAATTGCGACCTAGGGTTTCATACATAAGAGCTCTCTTTCTTCATTTGAAAGGATCCGAATTTTGTTTTCAGGAACCTCATATGCAGTGAAAGAGCAGATCTTTGAAGACTTCAACATCTTACAACATCCCTCTACCAAGCATTTATCAATTCCATTCATCCATTTAGGGCTTGGAAGACATTGAAGAACAATAGGAGATTACCGACTGAAGATTGGCTTGTACCTCTCCCTTGAGGGTTGGGTATGATTTCATGTTGTTTTCATGTCTTTGCATAAAGATTCAATATATCCTTCATTCATGCTTTAGATCACTTTGCATCTTGATTTAGAGCATTTACATTATCATTTACAAGCAATTAGGGTTTACTTTCTAGGTTGCTCTAGTTTGCTTTCTTGCATTTTAGGACCTTGCACACACACTAGGTCTGCACACACAATACATTTTACAAAACAACTTGGCTATTCGTGGAGGTGGAAATCACCGAAGTGGGGGTTTGACTAAGGCAAAACCCTATATAGCCGCCCATACACCCTTTTTCAGATATAAGTGCAGGTTTCGGGACTCGGATGACATCGCAGGATACAGATCCGGAGAGAACAGGTCGAGACAACACTCTGTATCAAATTGCAAAGCAGAAGACTGGGACAGGGGCGCTGGGCACCCTGGTCCTACCAGGATAGGGGCGCTGGGCGCTCTGGTCCCTGGGACAGAGGCGTTGGGCGCCCTGGTCCTCCGGACAGACAGCTTTCAGACAGCTTTCCGACAGTGTTTCAGAGTGCAGAACGACAGTTTCCGGTGCAGTTTTCAGGACAGTGGCGCCCGCACCCCCATCCCACACATTTTCAGTCCGATTTTGACTCCGGGTACACATCTGCATTCTTATTCCATCCTTGTATTTACAGCTGTTCATTGATTAATCTCAATTCTGCAATTTTGTTATTAGTTTATACTTGCATTTTGGGATTAGGGTTTGAACTTGCATTACTTGATCTTACAATTTCAACAAGGGAATAGAAACCCTAATAGGTAGCCCGTGGCTCTCTCTTTCACAAAAAGAAGTAGCCAATTGTGTGATACCTCTAGGCTCTTTCGTATTCTGTAATGTGTGACAAAAGGTAGGGTTAGGGCATGATAACCTAGTCTCGCTTTTTCCACCACACAATACCTTTTAACCAAAATATCAAAACACTTTACTAACATTAGTAATAACTCATTTCAAATCACTTCCGGCCATCTAAACATGTCTTAGTGGTTTTACCAGTTAAACATATTTACCATATAAAAAACATACACAAAATTATTCACCACTTGACACAATGATTTTTAACGTGGAAACCCAAATGGGAAAAACCACGGTGGGTATGAATACCCACAAGTATTCTGAACTCTTCTAAAGTTCGCCCTATTAGGATCCAAGCCTTGTTATAAACTTTACAAAAATGTCCTATTAAGAACAAATCTGGTTAAGGACCACCCGATTAAGGGACTAACTAAAATACCCTGTTAAAGACAATATCCTGTCAAGAGTAACCTCAGTAGAGGATTTGAAATCCAAGCTAATAGATCACCTAGTTAGAGGATTTAGATAGCACCAAGCCTATTAAAGCTTACCTGGTTAGGGGATTTAATTGTTGTAATTGTTAGAGAACAACATGGGCTTGTTGATCTGGTAATAGCATTGCTCTGCTTAATTAGATCCTTTTATGCCCCTATCTGCCTTCAAAACATTCTGCAGATACTCCTTCTGGTTCGACAACAATCACACTACCACACTTAACCAAAATTGCCAACACAATTATAAAACAACTCATTGACCTTATAAGAAAATAATAGGTCCGTAACACATCACAAAACCTAAGATCTCATAGAGATTACAAACATATCGGTTCAAACATGACCGTTGGATTACATAGTAATCATCTACACACTATTCTAGACAACCACAACTGCTCCTAGATCAACACTCATTGAATCTTGTAACTCATCACGCAGTTTCCACTTCATGCTATGCACTTGCTCATTCCCAAGATAAATAGTTATCTTCGCGTGCTAAAATCACTTTGAAACTCATCACGTGCATCATGCATACATGGCATAATCATCTCTAATCACCATTCGATCATAGATCATCATAACCGATTCACCAAACTCCATCGGTTAGGGTTCAACTTATCAATAGGTTAGGGTTACTGATTGATCACTCTTCTTCAAATACCAATACCGGTTTCCAACATTGCTTTACTATTGGTTGCAAAACTGCATCACTACTGATTGTAATACAACTCCATTACTGGTTACTATTGACATCAATGACAACATTATAAATCATTAATGATATCTTCATGCAATGCCGATAATCTCCCCCTTTGGAATTGATGGCAATACAAATATCAATACCACCTGATTGTGATGATTAAGAATAATGCACATACATAGGTATAGGAATCCCGGTTTACATTTTTAATGTACTCTCCTTCAGCTGTATCTCCATGTCTTTAGCTAGTAACTAGCTATCAATCATATACACTTATTCTCCCCCTTTGACAACAATGCCAAAGTAAAAGTAAAACATACAGTGTCATACTTCACTATTCTGCAACTAGCTGCTCCCCCTGTGGAGTAGCTCCACTCAACACCAATCCTTCTTCAATATTTTCAATAGGCTCTAGGATTGATGTCTTCCACATCTTCTCCATGAAATTCATGTAGGGGTACAACCCCTAGCTTACCTCTGAGATACTCAAATGTTGCCTTAGGTAGAGGTTTAGTAAAGATATCTGTAAGCTATTGTTTAAAAGAAACATGCTCTAGTGACACATCTTTACTCTGCACTTTCTCTCTTAGAAAATGATACTTCAACTTAATATGCTTAGTTCTTGCATGCAACACTGGGTTCTTTGAAATGTTTATTGCACTGGTGTTATCACAAAAAATCTTTACTAGTTTTGAAATCTTCAACTTGAAACCTTCCAAAATGTGTTTCATCCAGATTGTTTATGTACAATTCATATATACTACAACATATTTAGCTTTTGCGGTTGATTGTGATATACAACTTTGCTTCTTGTTGCTCCAAGATAGTAGCCTTCCTCCAAGAAAGAAAGCTCCTCTGGTTGTACTATTCTTATCATCAACATTTCCTACCCAGTCTGCATCTGTATAGACTTCTAAATCAAAGTCCCCAACATATGGATACCATAATCCATTATCAATTATGCCTTTCAAATATCTGAATATCCTTTTAGCTACTACCATGTGTGTCTGTTGGCATTTTTGATGTTTATGTTGTGATTGTCATTTATGGACACACACTTGCATTGAGATCTCCTTTATATGTATGAGCTAAAGCTCAACTGGTATCTGTTCCAACCGATATGTTGTATTCTAGTCTTTAGACTATTGGTGATTTTGCAAAAAGTGTTTCCCGGTCTGAAGCGACATGTCGACCCCAAGTGGTTTGTAGATCTCAAGCGGTACGAGGGAGAAAAGCAGCATAACACATTCTTACCAGTCTTCATTTTTGTCAAACCAGCAACCTGTATTTTGTATGAACTGATAATACTCTGTGATGAGTTACCAACCGGCATTTTGTGATGAGTTATCAATCCACCGATTGTTTGATAGTGCTGACACATTGGCGATGCTTCTTGTATTGTGTTATTGAGTATGTCTAGATTCATTGAACCTAGGAAATTGAAATGTAATCCTATTGGACCGACATGAAATCATACTCCTTTAAAAGGACATCATGTCTAGGGTTTTAGGTTCTTGCTAAAAGGGTTTATGTTGTGACTAGGGTTTAAGGTGGTTGAGGAGTTGAAAATAATATGAATGTGTAGAAGACTGAACTAATGCATGAGTGCATTAAGAACGAGCTATCAAGGATCTAACTGAGCAGTCTGTGCTATTAGATAGATCAAACACTTGTTGATTACTCACATCTTTGACAAGTCTATAGCCCTTAACCAGGTAGGCCCAAAAGCCTTTTGTAAAATCCTCTAACAAGGTGGTTCACCTCTATGAATCTAAAATCCTCTAGCAAGGTAGTCTTTAATCAGACTTATCTCCTAATAGAGATTGAGATTCCTAACAAGATCTGTTTTGGTGAAGAACATTGTAAGATCTTAACCAGTCTGACCTTAACCGGTCTGGTTTCTATTATGCAGATAGTGACTTGTGAGTTCCATCTCACCGTGGTTTTTCCCATTTGGGTTTCCATGTCAAATATCTTGTGTTATGGTTGTATTGCTTTTGTGGGTGAATGCTTTATTTGCATTTTGGTTTGCATGTGTGATAACCAGTCTGTCTATTAAATTGTTTTACCAGTTTATCTTTAGACTGTTTAAGTGTTTTAGTGCAGTGCTTTTTGACATACTAATTCAACCCCCCTCTTTGTATTCATCAATTGGTATCAGAGCCTACCTTTCTATAATATTAACCAGTTGGAAAGAGATATGGGGGAATAAACCTTGAGGGAACTTACTCAATGGCTCACTCAGTCTGAGAAAGCCTATGATGATCTTATGGTCAAATACAAGGCATCTCAAGCAAAAAGGAGAGAACATGTAGAAAAGCTGATGGAGCTATCTAAAAATAGTTCTGCAGATGAAGCGGATATGGAAGCCATGATAGTAGAAGTAAATAAGCTGAATGATTCAAACTCCAATCTGAGAAAGGAGTTGGAAGGATTGACTATCCGGTTTAGTCAAGAGCTTGAGAACCGAAGGAAAGCTAAAGATTTGGTGAAGGACAGAGATCATGAGATCTCCAAGTTGAAACAAGAGATTAGTGCACTGACTGCTCGCCTTCATGAGAGTAGAATGGAAAAAGAAGGAGTACAAGATGAACTGAACATAGCCATCTCTGAAAATACAAGCTTAATGGAGACAAATACTGCTATTTCCAAAGAACTCTCTGAGTCAAAGGAAATACTTGCTAAGTTTACCAAGAGCACTGTTAAGCTAGAGCAAAAGCTTGAGTCATCTAGACCGGCAAAGAATACCAATGGACTTGGTTTCTCTAGTCATGAGGAAGGAGAATTATCAGGAACAAATGCTGAAACATCAAAGAAGCAACTGGCATTCAAAGGAAAAGGTAAGAAAAAATTCAAACCTGTTTGCTTTAACTGTCTTAAAGAAGGACACACTACCAATGTATGTAGGAGCAAAGCCTACAATAATTTTCCTTACTTTATTAACAATACACCTAGATCCAATAAGTTCAATGGTCATTGTTATGCATGTAACAAGTTTGGGCATAGAGCATCTAAATGCAGGTCTATCATGAACAACACCAGAAGATATCCTCAGAGGACCCAAGGAGCTAGTTCAAAATCTTATGTGAACCTGAACCACAACCAGTTTAATGTCTTCAATCATCAGCCAAGAAGCAATGACTATCATCCGGCAACCGGATGGAGAGAAAACTGTTGGATTTTTCATGGTCATGGTCACACTACAGTTACATGCATAAGGAAGAATGGAAACATGAACAATGGACCTTGGAGAGCACCTGGAATGATTTGCTATCATTGCAACAAACCAGGTCATGCGGTAAGATTCTGCAGAAGCAGAAAGAGTGTATCTGATGATATACCGATCACTTTGGAAGGAGAAATTGATGTTGAAATAGTTCAAGCGGACACGAACAAAACCTAGAGGAAGAAACCAACAATGTTGGAAGAGGAACCGGTTTTTGTACCTAGTGTCGAAATATCAGAATTGACAAACTAAGCTTCAAAAGGCTTAGGGGGAGCAAATGGCGAAATGTTTTCGAACACCCGATTTACACCAGTAAAAGACCTTAACCGGTATGTGATACCTATCGCTTGGCAGAAGACCAAAAATGGTAAAAAGGCAAATTAGAGTTTACACACTAATAGAGGAGCATTAATGGCGGTAGGTGAGAGACATGTATAAAAGCATTTTTCAAATCATTTCTCACTATCTGTTTTCGAGTGAAGAAAAGTTTTTCAAAGAGCAGAGCGAAGAAAAGGTGATTTGAGCTGAGATTTCAAGAAATTGACAAATCGCGAAGGAGATTCAAATTCAAATTGCAAATGGTCAAGTGGAGAACACAAAGCGGTGATTCAGCAACCGACAGAGTGTGGAGTGAAGGAGAATCAGAAAGCCCTAAATTCGCGTTTTAAAGGTATTTCTCAAGTTCTTAAAATATTCTACAATGGCTTCCACATCTCATACCAGTTCTAGTGCATCCATTGAGTCTGAAAGATTCATTCAAAGGAAGTCAAAGTATAATGCCCTATCACAAGTTCCGACTGGAGTGATAGTAGAAGAGGGAATTTCTGACTATATTGATTGCAAGATTGAAGACCTAGGGTCTCTAGCCATCCACGCCCAACTAGGTTTGTTTTGTGGAAAGGATAAGAAAATCAAACCAAAATATAGTATCTCAGAGAAGAAGAAATTCCATAATGCTGTATACTTTATGGAAGACTTTACAGAGGATCATATTAGGATCATTTTGAGCAGAGTCCATGGTGACAAGATGTACCTAGAGAGGACGCATGATATCACGCCATAGGCAATTCATGCAGTCACCAGTTTCTGCAACACAGGGGAAGTGCCAGCCCTAAGGACAATAAACAAAATGGAAATGTCAAGGCTCACTGGTTCAGTGAGCGATTCATGAGGCATGACAGTCAACTCCATCAAGGATGATCTGGTTAAGTATGCTTGCATGATGATAGGCTACCAAACATTCTCTGCCAGTAGAATTAACTTTGTATCTGTTGCAGCGGTAGATTGCACTTACTGGATGATTAAAGAGGATGCATCATTTGATCAGTGCACCAGTATGCAGAGGCAATTCCTGTCTAATCTGAAGTCCATCAAACAGGATAATGCACTGATATTCAAGTTTGGACAACTATTGGTTGGGTTGTTCTTCTATTTCCAAGGCTACTTTCTTGGAGTAGGAGATGTCCAGTGGTCTCCTGACCAACCGGTAACCAAGCAGATCATGGAAAGCATTCAAGCAATCGGAACCGGTTACCCTGATGTGCTGAACAAGTATTTTGATGAGTTCAGATGGAAAATGAGTCAAAGGATGAGGATCTCAGGTGACATCATCAAGAAATATGAAGATGACATATGTTTCACCATCCAGGTGGACAAATGCTTAATGGAGGCTATTGAGCCTAGAATGGAAGAAGTGGAGCCAATGGGCTATGAGGTGATGTACAATATGCTGGAAGGGTATGCCTCAACCCTTATTGCCTCATCTCTTGATCCTAAGGCAAAGAGGATCAGAACCTATCTGGAAAGGATTGCACCATTTGAGGAACCCTCTGTTAAGAAAGGAAAAGAACCAGCAACAAAGAAGGCAAAGACAGTGCCTGCAGCATCAGCACTGGCTACTACTGCAACTCCAAGAGTGACCAAGCAGTCACCTGCAAAGAAGAAACCAAAAGTGGCACAAGAAAAAGTCTT
The DNA here is from genome assembly GCF_030272615.1 of Cryptomeria japonica. Classification (NCBI taxonomy): domain Eukaryota; kingdom Viridiplantae; phylum Streptophyta; class Pinopsida; order Cupressales; family Cupressaceae; genus Cryptomeria; species Cryptomeria japonica. The sequence goes on along the minus strand of NC_081406.1, from coordinate 189,263,947 downwards.
TGAAAGAAAAAGGAAGACTAAGTCAAATGAACTGGACTTTGAAGAGACTGAGTCTGAGGAGATGCTACAGAAGGCTAGACAGATGAAGAAGATGAAGAAGATGAAGAAGAATGAACCGGTAGTGTCTGCACTGGTAAATATTGATATCTCCTCATATAAACCTTTGACACATTGTCAAAGAACATTAAAGAATATTAGGAGAAAATTACTTCATGACTTAGTAGATTATTATGATGATTTTAGTGATGAGGAGAAAGAAGAAGTACTACAAGAGATTATTATTTATTTGTGTAAGAATGACCGATCACCATCAAAGATTAAATCTTAGACACCAGATTCCTTATATAAGGCATTAGATAATAAATGGTGCATTGCCATAGAAAAAGAACAAGAGATTAGGGAGAAAGTCTTTGCACAGTACTTTCCTGACCTCTCAAACTCAGAATTATTTGATGTTTTGGACCAAAATAAAGGACTCTTCTTCACAAGGAGAAGAAGGCTTTGGCTATTAGAGGGAAGAGTTGATGATGTTGAAAAAGACACTCATCAGTATATGGATCATGCTATCCATGCTCACAAAGCACGTACGACCAACCTACAAGCAGAAAAAGAACCGGTTATATCCAAACCGGATGAATTTTTTGATGAAGAAGGAAATCCGGTTGAAGAACCAATCTACACTATTGATGTTGATGCCCTGGGCATAGAAGATGTCACTCAAAACATACCTTCTGAGGGAACAGGATAGGTACAACAGGCCGAACGGGGCAGTGAGCAAGCCGAGGACAGACAGGAAGTGACTAAGGAACCGACAGAGAAGAAGAAGAAGGATGAAGATGAGAAAAAGTAGAAAGAGGAAGAGAAGAGAAAAGAGGAAGAGGAGAAAAGAAAAGATGAAGAGAAAAAGAAGCAAGAAGATGAGAGGAAAAAGAAAGAAGAAGAGGATAAGGAAGAAAAGAAGAAGGAAGAGGAAAAGAAGAAGAAGGAAGAGGAAGATAAAGAAAAGGAAAAGCGAAAGGAAGAAGAAAAGAAGAAGAAGGAAGAGGAAGAGAAAGAAGAGGTGAAGAGGAAGGAAGCTGAGAGGAAAAAGAAAGAAGAGGAAGACAAGGAACAAGAAAAGAAGAAGGAAACAGAGAAAAAGAAGAAGGAAGAAGAAGACAAGGCAATGGAGAAAAGTAAAGCGGAGAAAAAGAAAGCAGAAGAGGACAACGCAGTGGAAGTGGTGAAGAGCACACAAATGGAGACTCTGAAGGCAACCATGAGTCAAGCCAAACCAGTTGATATCACCAGTCTTATCGATCTCCAGTCTGCAAGTGAATCGAAGCTAATGTAGAGCATCAAGGTTGCTCAAGAGCGCCTTGAATTCATTTGATGGAAAAAAGGAGAAAGATATAATTCAAGAGACTATAGACACCCTTACCGATTTGATCCTCGGTACCAATCTTCCCAACATTGAATCATCACTAGCAAAGCTTAAGCTACTATGTATAGTAGTGGATGATCAGGTGCAAAGCTTGGAAGAAGCAGCCGAGGCAAATGTCAAGAAAGAGCATCAAAAGGCTCTTAACATTGCTCTGGTGAAGAAGTTGAATGAACTCCAGTCTGAACTACTGAAAGACCAAAAGGATATAAGGGACGCTTTGGATGAGGGGAATCTGCTACTAAGCAAAATCTGTCAACCCCATCTATTCTACGATGATGTGCTAGCTCAGAAGCGAAAGCTTCAAATGGACTTACAGTCTTACTTGAGCACATTTAAGCCACCTTATGATTCCTTTGCAAGTTATGGGCAAACCATTCATCGGTTTCACATCCAGTCAGCCAAAATGGAGCAAGAGATCATCACATGGTCTAGAGATTTGCAAGAGCTTCAACTGGTTCTACTCCCACATTTGCAAAATTCTTTAGAAGTGCTATCTGAACCTGGATGCCTTGACAGTTACACAGGATATGAGCATAGTTGATGCCATGGAAGAACAGGTCTCCTAGATGCAAATAGAGAAAGAAGTGGCTACCTCCCTACTTGAGTCCTGGTCTCTATCAATGAAACAATTTTTGCAGGACTATAAATCGGTTTTTGAAAAGTATTATTCCTTGTTGTTATAAACTTTTATTATTTTAATATCAAATGGAAACAGGGTTGTTCAACGGTACTTTGTCATTGTTGGAAAAGGGGGAGAAGTACTCTATCTATTTTAGAGAAGTATAGGGGAGAAGTATCTGGCTTTAAAATTTTGCTATATGCTTTGATATATGCTATATGCTCTGATATCTCAATGTTTATGCTCTGTATGCAAAATTGCTATACATTGTATTGATTAAGGGATAGTGTATATGCTTAGGGGGAGCAATTTTGTTAATGGCATGTTTTTGTTGTAAAACACTTAAATGTCAAAATTTTATTTTCCTAAGTGTTGCCATCAATGCCAAAGGGGGAGATTGTTGGCATTTTTTATGTTTATGTTGTGGTTGTCATTGATAGACACACACTTGCATTAAGATCCCCTTTATATGTATGAGCTAGAGCTCAACCGGTATCTGTTCCAACCGGTATGTTGTATTTTAGTCTTTAGACTATTGGTAATTTTGCAGAAAGTGTTTCCCAGTCTGAAGTGGCATTTCGACCCCAAGTGGTTCGTAGATCTCAAGCGGTACGTAGGAGCAAAGCAACATAACACATTCTTACCAGTCTTCATTTTTTTCAAACCGGCAACCGGTATTTTGTATGAACCGGTAATACTTTGTGATGAGTTACGAACCGACATTTTGTTATGAGTTATCAATCCACCGATTGTTTAATGGTGCCGAGACACTAGTGGTGCTTCTTGTATCATGTTACTGAGTATGTCTAGATTCATTGAACCTAGGAAATTGAAATGTAATCCTATTGGACCGACATGAAATCAGACTCCTTTAAAAGGACATCATGTCTAGGGTTTTAGGTTGTTGCTGAAAGGGTTTATGTTGTGACTAGGGTTTAAGGTGGTTGAGGAGTTGAAAAGAATATGAATGTGTAGAAGACTGAAGTAATGTAGGAGTGCATTAAGAACAAGCTATCAAGGATCTAACCGAGCAGTCTGTGCTATTAGATAGATCAAACACTTGTTGATTACTCACATCTTTGACAAGTCTGTAGCCCTTAATCGGGTAGGCCCAAAAGCCTTTTGTAAAATCCTCTAACAAGGTGGTTCACCTCTGTGAATCTAAAATCCTCTAGCAAGGTAGTCTTTAATCGGACTTATCTCCTAACAGAAATTGAGATTCCTAACAGGATCTATTCTGGTGAAGAACATTATAAGATCTTAACCGATCTGACCTTAACCAGTCTAGTTTCTATTCTACAGATAGTGACTTGTGAGTTCCATCTCACCGTGGTTTTTCCCATTTGGGTTTCCACATCAAATATCTTGTGTTAACGTTGTATTGCTTTTGTGGGTGAATGCTTTATTTGCATTTTGGTTTGCATGTGTGATAACCGGTCTATCTGTTAAACTGTTTTACCGGTTTATCTTCAGACTGTTTAAGTGTTTTAGTGCAGTGCTTTTTGGCATACTAATTCACCCCCCCCTCTTAGTATTCATCAGTGTCTCCTTCATACTTTTCTGAAATCTGACAACTAATCCAATTGCATGACAAATGTCTTGTCTGTTGTGGACAACATAATATAGTTTCCCTATCATTGACCTGTAATCCTTCTCATCAATTGATGCATAATCATCCTCAGAAAATTTACAACCTATAACCATTGGTGTCCCAACTGGTTTATAGTCTCCCATTCCAAACGTCTTCAATATGTCTTTCATATATTTGGACTATGTGATAAAAATACCATTCTTCATATGTTGAATTTGCAAGCCTATAAAGAATTTTATCTCTCCTACCAGAGACATTTCAAATTCACTTTTCATCTCATTAGCAAAGTCATCACACATGTCATCATTGCCTCCAAAAATGATATCATCCACAAAATACCTCACTAACCAATATCTTATCTCCTTCACTCTTGAGATATATATTGTTGTCTTCACTGGTTCTCTAAAAACCTATCTTCACCAAGTGAGAATGTAGTCTTTCATACCATGCTCTTGGTGCTTGCTTCAGTCCATATAGTGCCTTGTGTAGTTTGCACACTATATCCTTTTCTTTAGTCAAAGCATAACCATCTGGTTGTTCAATGTAGACTTCCTCTTCCAATATTCCATTTAGAAATGTTGACTTCACATCCATTTGATATACTTTGAATCCTCTATATGTTGCAAATGCAAGTAGAGTCCTAACTCCTTCCAATCTTGCAACTGGTGCAAATGTCTCACTATAGTCTTCACTTTCTTCTTATGCATAACCTTTGCATACTAGTTTGGCTTTATTTCTGACCACTACTCCATCTTCATTCAGTTTATTTCTGAATACCCATTTAGTACCTATTACATTTTTGTTCACCGGTTTGGGTACCAATGACCAAGTATTGTTCTTCTCTATCTAGTCAGGTTCTTCTTCCATCGCCTTGATCCAGTGATCATCTCCAAAAGCTTCCTTTGCTATTCTAGGCTTAATAGTGGAGATCATACAAGAATTCTCTCTTATTCTTCTTCTGGTTAACACACCAGCATCTTTATCTCCAATAATCTGATCAGGATTATGATTGAGTCTAACATACCTTGGAATAGAATGATCATGGTCTTCAAGTACGTTTTGTTCTTCACTTTCTTCATCCTTTGTTGAATCTACCTATCCAGGTTGAACTATTGCTGTAGTATTGATTTCACCTACTTTTGGCTTCACCGGTTCTGGTTCCAAAATAAGAATGTAAGGTTCATCTTCCTCCTTCTCCTTACTGATTTCTCTTGAATCTTTAGGAAACTCATCCACTCGAACATTAACACTTAGCATCAAACTTACCAACATAGTCACCTCTTTTGATAAAACATCTACTACCAAAAATATTAAAGTAACTAACATTAGGTGATCTACCATACCAGTATTCATAAGGAGTTTTATCCTTACCTCTTTTAACCAGTATCTAGTTCATTGTGTAAACAACTTATCTCTAGAATGTCTTAGCTATGCCTCCTTGTATTAGCATAGTCCTAGCAACTTCAACAATTGATCAGTTGTTCCTCTCTATAGTACCATTCTACTATGGTGTTCTAGGTTCAGAAAGCTGCCTCTTAATTCCATTGTGGTCATAGTATCTAGTGAATTCCTCTGAAGTAAATTCACCACCTTGATTAGTTCTTAAGCACTTTATCTTCTTACCACTTTCTTTTTCAACTAAGGCTCTGAATGCCTTAAATTTTCTAAAGGATTTTGTTTTGTCCTTCAATAATGTGACCCACATCATTCTTGAGCAATCATCAATGAAGATCATAAAATACCGTTCACCTTGAATACTTGTAGTCCTTATTGGTCCACAGAGGTCGATATGAACCAAATCTAGCAAATGTTTGGCTGAGAAAGATTTGCCTTTGAAAGTTGAGGATGTCATCTTCCCTAACTGATATTCCTTACATAGAGCATTCACCGATTTGTCCAACTGTGGTAAACCTCTTACCGATTTGGACTTAGCGACTCTTATAATGTTTTCAAAATTTATATGACAAAATATTCAATGCCAAAGCCAACTATCATCTACTTTTGCAATTAAGCAGCTATTGACTTTAGAATTTAAGTGAAACAAGTTACCTTTTGTCTGTTTGCTGGTTGCGATCAATTCACCTTTACTTCCATAAATTTTGTAGACTCCATTCTTGAATTCTAGTGGATAACCTCTGTCATTGAGTTGGGCAACACTCAAACGATTATGTTTCAATCCTTCAACCCAGTAGACATCATTTGCACTACTCTTTCCATTCAAGGAGATGGTTCCCTTTCCTTTTATCATGCATGGTGAATCATTTCCAAATCTCACAACACCTCCATCAAATTCCTTCAAAGTAAGAAACTTACTCCGGTTATCGGTCATGTGGTGTGAACAACCACTATCTATAATCCAATTATTATAACTATCCATGCGAGAGACTAATGCCTTTTGATTTGATGTCTCTTCTTTAATAGAAACAAAGACAATGTCCTCATTTGCATCTTCTTCAAACTCTTCATCTATAATTCCTCCATCCACTACAATGAGACAATCTCTTTTACCTTTGCCTTTGTACTTCTTATACTTCTCATGTTTTTGCTCATTATCTCCACTAGGATAGTTAACTACAATATATCCAATCCGGTTACATTCAAAACACTTCAATGGTAATTTACCTTTGTACTTACCGGCACCTCTAGGTAACTGGTTGGCCAACAATTATTCAAGCTTAATCAGATTGTCTTCATCATCAACCTCTTTTGTTGGATCTAGACTCATGAGTGTAACTAGCTTCTCTATTTTTCCTTACCGGTGGGTTTGAAATTGAGGCTCTAAATACAGATTCATATTTCTGAGCACTTCCATCATAACCATTTAATTCAAATGTAGTTAATTTACAAATGACGGAGTCAAGAGTTACCTTTTATTTATCAATAGACTTGAGTCCCTGAATGGCTGCAACTCAGATAGTGTAGACCAGTAGAAGGGTTCTCAACACGTTGCTAACCACTATGGTATCCTCCACTATACCACCAACACTTTTGATCTCATCGACTATCCCCTTGATCCTCTGACCATACTGTTGAATATTCATACCTTCAGCCATCTGCATATCATCAAATTTACCTTTCAAGCTCTCTTCCTTGGCAATATTAACATGCTCATCACCGTTGTAGATATCCTCAAGTTTCTTCCATACTTCATAAGCAATCTCCAATCCATGGACATCAACATACTCTGAATTAGACAAGGAACTGATAATGGCCTCCAATGCTTGACTATTTTCTTGTTGCTCCTTCTTTTGATCATTTGACAAAATCCCACTAGGCAAGTTATACTTAGTAACAATATGTTCCCAATATTGACTTCTTAAGATCTTGATATAGATCTTCATTCTATCACTCCAAATTATGTAGTTTTCCCTATTGAATTCCAGACCTTCTTTCTTCATCATGTTCTCCTAGATCTTTTCCTCAAGCTATTAGGCTTAAACACAAGAGGACCTAAGAAATCTTTGATACCAATTGATGATATGATGAATCAATAATGATCCGGTCAACTACTGAGAGGGGGGGGGGGGGGTGAATCAGTATATAGAAAACAAACTAAACTTTCACCAAACATAATCCCAACTCATAAACCAATCACTGAACTAATCGGTTTAGATACTATATCTAAAACTATCACTGTACTGTCAAGCTAACCCGTTGACTAAAATATCAATATAACAGTGTAACAAATTTGTAACTTAGATGCCTTTTAACCAAAACATCAAAATACTATACTAACATTAGTAATAACTCATTTTAGATCACTTTCGGCCATCTAAAAATGTCTTAGTGGTTTTACCAGTTAAACATATTAACCATATCAAAAACATTAACAAAACTATTCACCACTTGACATAATGATTTTTGATGTGGAAACCCAAATGAGAAAAACCAAAATGGGGATGAATACCCACAAGTATTCTAAACTCTTCTGAAGTTCTCGCTATTAGGAGCCAAGACTTGTTAGAAGCTTTACAAAAATGTCCTGTTAAGAACAAATCCTGTTAAGCACCACCTGGTTAAGGGATTGAATAAAATACCTTGTTAAAGGCTATACCCTATCAAGAGTAACCTTAGTAGAGGATTTCAAATCCAGGCTAATGGATCACCTGGTCAGAGGATTTAGATAACACCAAGCCTGTTAAAGCTTACCCGGTTAGGGGATTTAACTATTGTAATTGCTAGAGAACAACAAGGTCTTGCTGATTTATTAATAACATTGCTCTTCTTAAGCAGATCCTTTTATGCTCCTATTTGCCTTCAAAACATTCTATAGATACTCCTTCTGGTTCGACAACAATCACACTACCACACTTAACCAAAATTGCCAACACAATTACAAAACAACTCATTGACCTTATAAGCAAATACAATGGGTTGGTAACACATCACAAAACCTAAGATCTCATATAGATTACAAACATATTGATTCAAACATGGCCATTGGATTACATAGTAATTATCTACACATTGTTCTAGACAACCTCGACCGCTCTTGGATCACCGCTCATTTAATCCTGTCACTCATCACGCAGTTTCCACTTCATGCTATGCACTTGCTCATTCCCATGATAAATATTTATCTTCATGCACTAAAATCACTTTGAAACTCATCACATGCATCATGCATATGTGGCATAATCATCTTCGATTACCATTCAATCTTAGATCATCATAACCGATTCACCAAACTCCATCGGTTAGGGTTCAGCTTATCAACAAGTTAGGGTTACCGATTGATCACTCTCCTTCAAATACCAATACCAGTTTCCAACATTTCTTTAATACTGGTTGCAAAACTGCATCACTACCACTTGTAATACAACTCCATTACTGGTTACTATTGACATCAATGACAACATTATACTTCATTAATCCAATCTTCATGCAATGCCAACATAGATTTAATGTATACTCTCCCTAGACTTTATATACGACTATGAATTTTTCTAAATAAAAGTATTCCTATTTGCCTTCAAAACAAGGGGCCAAAGCCACTTGCAAAAACCCACACCTTGGAGAATGAATAGCCAATAGACAGTATAATAATAAAACTCTTCAAGTAACTTCTCATTGGGTTCCAAATCCAAAGCCTCTTAGACTTTAGACATTGTGAGTGCTCTGTAAATTCTGGTGACTATTCAGATCCCCAAATGGGACACCTTTTCTCTTCCCAAACCTTGTCTCCTTATGTATGAACCTTCATGTTTTAATATGGATATGGGAAAGAGTATATTTTTTCCATTTTAATTTATCCTTATAAGCATATTTATGTTCACCTTGTTAGGACCTGGAGGCAACTGAGAGGGGGTGGGGGTAAATCAGTTGTCTATTAATTTCAACCCAAATATAACTTAACCAAACTTAGTGCATAATACTAGTAAACCAAACTTAATGTCGGTAGATAGTTTAATAGTTAATAACAGTACCGGTAAAGTTTAATGCATGAAACAAAAGACAAATAACATCCACAACATATAACACATATATTTGTACGTGGAAACCCGGTAAGGGGAAAAACCATGCTAGGAAGACTTACCCACAATCAGATGATACTACTGCAGATAGTAAGTGTGTACAAATGGGGTCTGCACATGTAGAAAGGCCAACTGCCTAGAGCTCACTGCTCAATCACAAAATGGGAGTCACACTGACTACAATTGGATGGTTAAATCCAATGATAATGTATTGTTCAAAATAGCATCTTCATATGCTGGATTCAGTACCGGTTAAGCTCTTATTGTCTTCTTTATACCTTCCTTGAATCTTCAAATGATGTCTGTGTGTATAGCTTTGCCTATATTTGTATATACCTTATTACAATCCTCTACCACACCTTCTTACATAATCTCACAAATGGCATCTTACATATATACCAAAACCTAAGACCAAATGTGTAGGTTGGCTTACTAAGAATATTACAATTAAAAAAATTACAAATGAATCAATATGCGATGCACAAGGTTGGCTCAATGCATTTACAACAATAACCAATCAATAAAACATCTCCATAATGTGTCGTGCTGATTTGGAATAGATAACACTTGCAGGTCCATAACTTAGATGTAGTACCCCTACTCGTTTGGACTCATATTTTGTTCTTGTTATTTTCAGTGGATACATTACCGTGAATTATTATTCAGATTTATATGACATTATTCCATGCTTAATCTGAATATGAGATGCATGATTTATTTACACTATTTCTATACTTGTGATTTATGGCATAGTATGGTTTATTGCAATGTACTGACACTTTACTTTATTTATGCAATGTATGTTGTGTATCTACAAGTGTATTGGATGCAAGGGGACGATTTTCCTTCACTCATTTCGGTGAGACAGGGAACGTCGCGATTCTCCTTCATCGATGTGTATGTCATGTTTTATATATGGTATATATGCATGTGTGGTTCGCTGATGCAGGATATTGTAGGTACAAGTATCGGGTAGGTACGGGGTAACGTCTCCACCTAGCTACACAGGTCTGAGCATGCCTTATATTTTTCAATGGAAGTAAAGGAGATAGTAGTTGACCCTATTATAGTCAGTTACACTCAGGTGAGTGTCGTCAGTTAGTCATTCCGTCAATTTGTTCGGTCTTTATATTTTATTGTTTGATCTTTATGAAAAGTCACTTGATGCTTGCTTAGTTTGTGTGTTTAGTGTTCTTAATTATTGTATGCCATTGGTAATGGTTATGTTTATTACGTCTATAAGAGTAAAGAGTAGTTTTGGTATTTGGAGAAAAAAGAGTCAAGTGATCTAGTGACTTATTGTTGTTTATAAAGGACGAGTTAATATCTTGGTATAAGTAGATATGAATCTCATCAGCATGTTAGTTCAATAATTGTGACTTGATCGTTTGAATATATGTATAGACATTATATACATGGGGAGCGATTGTCAATTATAGGTAGTTATTTGAAAAAAGATTAAGTGATTGAACTATCATTAGATAATATCCCCAATTCAAACTATTATGTTGAGAAGATACATGTATATAAAATTAGAATTGTTAAAATGTCACATATAATATACTTTTCGAACATGTAATATATATATCTAAACCAATTGTTTAAATATACATATGAAAAGCCATTAATTATAAATATTGGAAAATCAAAATATATATTTAAATTTGCTAAGGAGGGATTAAGGGTTGAATGTTTAAATAGAGGTCATTAATTAATTATTAAAATATAATAAATAAATTATAATTAAAAAAAACTAAAAACAATTTTATTTTAAAGGTGGTGGCGGGGGTTATAGTGTAAACCAATATATAATACAAAGGGTGGTCGATAGTAATATCGACCACCCCCCTTAATAAAGGGAGGGGTCGGTATTACCACTGATCACCCTCCTCCCTCATAGCCCGCACGTTTCCTCTCTTCCTTTGGTCATGCCAACGCAGCAAACAATGACACCCCTCCCCTCTCGCTGTTCAACACACTAAACCACCACTCCTCCTTCGTGATTGAACCAAACTGCACATTGGTAAATGCGGTGGAGGCATAGTAAAAATAGTTTGTTTTGAACCAACTCTTCATGGTGATAATGGTGACTATGTAGGAAGGGACACCGAGTGGTAAGTTTAATGCGAGGCATACGTGACATAAGAGTAAGGTGACTTGGCAGCGAGGACTATTATCTCGCCCATGACAAACACTTATGTGTTTGATAGTTGCTTGTAACTTGCTGATCCTTCCATCCTTTGTATCAGTCTACCATGATTTTTGGCATATAACTAAAGAGTGGAGATTAATTGAAGATGAAATTGAAAGTAATTCAGTAAAAGACTCCTCATCAACTCCATAACCGAGCCTTAGACATAGGAGAAGTCATGAGTAATTCGAGTATAAATATAGGTGGGGAGTAAGGAAGTAGGGAGAGAATTTCATTTTGCATCGAAGGGAGGATGGTGAACTCGAGAGGAGAGAATTAGAATAGAGGAGAAAGATAGAGTAAAATAGAGAGATAGAGAGAATATTTTAGGAAGAATCAAAGAGAGTTGTTTTTTTGGGATAGAGTATTGGTGTCTATTGGAGATAAGGTTCACAAGGCACGCTATCATTCGGTAGAAGGACGTAGAGATCTTGCATACGGGTTAACACCGTAAAAGGTCAGGACTATATTTAGTTTTGGAACATTATTATTTATAAGCCTTAGTGATTAGTAATGTTTATGGTCTAGTTTATGTTTTTGGTAAAAGTATTAAATTATTGTTTGGATTAGTTCGTGGAAAATAATAGAATATTAAGTGTAATTGTATTATAGCTATAGCTATGGAAATTTTGTACATACCGCACACTTGATTATTTTATAAAAGGAATTATGTTTGCGTTCAAGCCTAGTTGTTAAGATTTATTAGATGTTGCTCTAGGAGAGTCTGGGAAGTAATGGCTTACCGTTGATACGTTACAGAGATGGTGCATGTCAAATAGATAGCTCGCAAATCCGTAGCTAGATATGCTCATTACTTGAAAGTCAAGAAAGCTTCTTTGACACCTGTCAAGCCTATTGTGGATGACAACCCTACTGAAGAGAACCCAACTCCTGAAGAGAGCAAAGAGATAGAAAAAGGTCCTACTCAGAGTCCAACTATAGAAGTTACTGTTGAAAAGGGAAAAAAACCTAAGCTAGAGTGCTCGCTAGTAAGGCCGATAGTTATAAGTTGTGACTCGTCAGAGGTGTATACCCCCTTAAGTGATAATGAGTCCATGGGGTACTTTCCCGCGAGTGAAAGCGAATCTGAAGGTTATACTCCTTTAGATCCTGAAGAGTCTGACGAGTGCACTTCTCCATTTTTCTCGGAAGAGTGATGTAACACTCTAGTGTCAAAAAAATAAAATAAAAATAAAGACATTATTCTATTGAGAAATGTATCATGTCTTCTTGTAAGACTTCTTTGATGAAATAAATATATTTATTTTGATCTTAGTTTATGGTATAATTTGAAATTATTGAGGTTGCTTACCTATAGTAGTTAACAAGAGTAATTGAACTCTTAAACATGTTATTAAGTGTTAAATTCTGAGTTATGCCGCCTAAACTATTCTTCATGTCTTGGAAATGTATATTTGTACTGTAAGTTAATTGTGTGTTAGATGTTTTTATGTAAGATTGCCTTGTTTAGATGGTGGTTGCAGTTAAGTACATTGAGTCATGTTGTCAGTATGTCCTGTGTTACTGTGTTTTGGCCAGATATTTAGATGTATAACCTTAAGGAAATGAGCCATTGTGAGTTGTTTGTAATGGTCAACCTTAGGTTAGTAATTATGTATCTTTCATCTTAGGTATGTCAGGATTAGGTATGGCTCTCTGTGTCACCATAGAGTTCCATAGATAGAACTATCCTGTAGTGTCCTAAGAGAGAGAGTGGCTTTCGAGCGGGGGCCATGCCCGAAGTGGTGATAGGATAACCCATCGAAAGTTGGTTAAGAAAGTGATAATCTAATAAATGATTAGGGGAGGGTAGAATAAATGTTAAATAAAATAATGTGCCTTGCACATAGGTGAGTGCTAGTACAGGGCTCATAATGTAGCGAGAAGGCCTGGAATGGCAAACTTACCACCTTGTCTTCATGAAAGGATTTGTAGGGTCCGCATGAGACTTAGTTGGAATTGGAGGTTCGGGAAAGGTTACCAGGATATCCCAGGATGGGTGCCGGGACCTATGGAGGTTGTACCATGGTATCCACCATAAGACATGCGATGACACTTTCTCCTTAGAGTCACTAGTGTTTTGTGAGTTGAGTAACATGGTTGTGTGTGGAGTCTTGTAGTCCTTTCGTTCTTGTCTTATTGTGCTTGCTTGAGGGTTATCTACTATCTCCAGCACGGTGGGGTGGTTCCTTTTCGGAATCACATGGTCAGGTGGTAGTCTCACTTCCCATCGGATGTACTAGAATGTATCTTCAAGCGAGGAAGGACTTCGCTGAGGTTCTTGGTTTGTGGTTCATGTACCAGCTCTTGTTCGTAACCATTGTTCAGTTGAAAACTTGAGGTCTTGAAACAAAAACTTTATGTAACTTTCATTTTGTAACATTTTAACTCATGATGTAATTTTTTTGAAAACATGTATTTTTGAATATTGTAAAGCAAAGAAACATTGTAATGTATGCTATTTCAGTTACTTAATTCTTTTGTATATATTAAATGATTGTTTTGGAGTATTTTGAATTCTTTCATTGCGGAAATTTTATCTTAAACGTTTAATTTTCCTATAAGCTGAACAATAGGTTTTTCTGTGGTGTTAATATAATTTACGAAGTAATAATCGTTGGTGACCCTTAGGAAATTCAGGAGTTAGACTTCCGTTGTGTTATTAGATGTGCTAAGCTTTAATTCAAGCACTTGTTCTTTAAAAAAAATAAAAAATTATTTCACCCTTAGTTGCATAGATTATGATGTTTTTCCTTTAGGGTTTTTGGCAGGGCATTACATTTGGTATCAGAGCCCAAGTTTCAACACTGGGTACTCTGGGTTTGTAGTGTGGCTATTCAACTTGACCTTTCATTTAGATCTTAACATTTGTGTTTTCCTTGTTTATCCTTGTCATAAATCTGAATCTTTTCTCTTTTGTAGTACTCGGTCATGGCTAGGAGAGCTAGGGGAGGTTGCCCTATGGGTGGTCGCAATAGAGGAAGAGGTGGAGGTAGAGGTGGAGGACGAGGTCGTGGTTCTGATCATCACAGTCCTTCACCACCACCTACTCATGTTAGTGCTGAGCCAGAACAGTCTATTCATCAGGACTTACCTCATGCAGAAGAACAGGTTCCCGAAAGGGAAGAGCTAAGACAAATGTTTCAAGAGGTTCTTGCTAGGTTAGGCCCCAGGCCTAAGGTTGTTCAGCCAGTTCTAGAGGAGAGAGAGAGGGAAAGATCACCCAGAAGGAGAGGGATTGCAGTCAATGAAGATCCAGTTTCCTTGGGTCACATAAAGGACTTGATGAGGTCCAACCCTCCTTTCTTTAATGGTATGGGTACCGGTCTTGAGGCAGAGACTTGACTTATTGGTCTAGATAGGTGTTTTGCTATGTTCCCATATAGTAGCAACACCAAGGTGAGATGTGCTATTATGCATCTTGAAAACTTCGGTTCGATCTGGTGGAGACTAGAGGAGGAAATGATTGGTGTGTGCATTAACACTGTGACATGGAAGCTATTTTTGGAGAGATTCAGGGCACGGTTTCTCTCACCCCAGTGGAGACAAACTCGGGAAGACGAGTTCCATGCATTGTGGCAGTATGGTATGACAGTAGACCAGTATGAGCACAGATTCTATGAGCTCAAGTAGTATGCTGGGATTGGTAATGATGAGGCTATGCTTGTACAACACTTCTTGAGGGGCTTGAATGATCGCATCAGTGGAGGTGTTAGGGTGTTTGAGCCAGCTTCAGTGGAGATCGCTGTGGCAAAGGCCCGATTGGTAGAGCTAAACCTTAGTTGTGCTCTTGGTGGACAAATAGGTGTGCAGATAGGGAGTGGTCCTTCTAGTGGGAATAGAGCTCGTGGGAATCAGTTCTAGTTAGCTGCACCATTTAGGACTCCTCAGGCACCTGCTAAGGGTGGACCACAACAACAACAACCATCAAAACTGACACAGTTCCTGAGCCAGAAGGGTGGCAATGCTCAATTTAAGGAAAACAGAAATTGGCAGTGGGGCAGACAGGGCCCTACAGGGCAATCCTCGCAAAGTGCATCTCACGCTCCTATCCAGGGAAATTTTCAGCAATCCAGTGGTCCGATAGGTAATAGAGGAGCTTCCTTCTCTTGTGGGCAGTATGGTCACAGAGCTGCATAGTGTCCTCAGCATTTCCACAACACAGGTAGTCAACAGTCGACAACGTTAGAGCCTACAGTGGGAGATGCAAGGAGATCTCACAGAGTGTTCACAACGGTGGATAACCGCTAAGCTGATCATTAGGATACAGTTATAGAGGCAGCAGGTATGTTGCATGGAATCCCTATCTCTGTACTTTTTGATTTCGGTGCTTCAGATTCTTTCATTTCTTCGTCTATTGTGGAGCGGTGTGGACTCATGTCTTCTAAGGAGATGAATAGGTGGCAAGTAGAGTTGGCTACAGGTGTCCGTGTTTCTATAGATGCCTTTGTTCCCAGTTGTGAGTTAAATCTAGGAACCATAGTTACTTCAATTGACCTTTGATTCATTCCTTTGGGTTCTTATGGAGTTGTGTTGGGGATGGATTGGCTATCTTCTCATAATGCTCATGTAGATTGTCACAAGAAAACAATGGAGTGTTTAGATGAACTTGGTAAGGAAGTGAAAATTGTTGGAGTTCAGAGACCAATATCCTTACGTATGATCTCTGCTATGCAACTTAAGCGGTGCATGCGTAGAGGGTGTCATCTTTTTGCAGTTACTCTTGAGGACATGGATGAGTTGAAGAGTCGAGAAATCACTCTTGATAGTCACCCTATTCTTCAAGAGTATGCTGATGTATTCCCATTGGATATTCCTAGTATGCCTCCGAAGAGAGACATAGACTTTCACATTGATTTGGTTCCTGGTGCATAACCTATTTTGAGAGCTCCATATCAGATGACCACTCAGGAGTTGAGTGAATTGAAGTTGCAACTAGAAGAATTGTGAGCCAAGGGATTCATTCGTCCTAGTGTTTCTCCTTGGGGTGCGCCTGTTATCTTTGTTAAGAAGAAGGATGGTTCTCTTTGGTTATGCATTGATTACCGACAGCTGAATAAGGTAACAATCCGGAATCGATATCCTTTTCCTTGTATTGATGATCTTTTTTATCAGGTAAAGGGAGCCAAGGTGTTCTCTAAGATTGACCTGAAATCTGGATATCACCAGTTGCGTATCCAGGATGCAGATATTCATAAGACAACATTTCACACTCATTATGGTCACTATGAGTTCACAGTAGTACCATTTGGGTTGACGAACACGCCTTCTATTTTCATGAGCCTCATGAATGGGGTTTTTCACACCTACCTTGATCATTTTGTCCTTGTGTTCTTAGATGACATATTAATTTATTCTAGAACTATGGAAGAACATGAAGGTCACTTACGACAGGTAATGCAGTGCTTGAGGGAAAATCAACTTTATGCTAATTTGGAAAAGTGTGACTTTTTCCAGTCGGAGGTGAACTATCTTGGTCATATAGTTTCAGGGGAAGGTGTATCCGTGGATCCTTCAAATATCCAAGCCATTGTTGATTGGCGAGTGCCACCAACGTTTCAGAAGTTCAAAGTTTTATGGGTTTGGTTGGATACTACCATCGATTTGTTCAAGGCTTTTCCCAGATAGGTCACTCGATCACTTCTCTACAGTGAAAAGGGAAGAAGTTTGTTTGGTCAGAACAATGTGAGTCAGCTTTTCATACCTTGAAGGAACTCCTTGTCAGTGCTCTGATTTTGGCAGTTCCTGATCCATCTAGAGATTTTATAGTATGCACGGATGCCTCTTTGGAAGGTATAGGTTGAGTGATTATGCAAGATGGATGAGTGGTTGCTTATGAGTCTCGCAAACTTAAGAACCACGAGTTGAACTATCCAGTTCATGATTTAGAGTTGGCAGCTATAGTTCATGCTTTGGTTGTAATCATATTTATGCCTAACCTATAAAGGCAATTTTGTAATATTTTGGGGTCCTCTCCCTGTTTCTCTTATGAAATTCATACTTTCTATTACTATAATCTTTGCCTTTCCTTTAAATTAATAAAGTTATCTACTTTACCTTCTCTCTACTGTTAAATACATTGTGTGTTTTTCTTTCAGGTCTCCCATTTTCACTTTCCCTTTCTCTATTTCTAGATTGCAACTATGTTAAATGTCCATATGAGTGTTGTTTGTGGATATTTCTCAATCTCTCCCAACATTGCATTAAGTTCTGACTTCTTTGTTCTCCTCGAAGCAAAATATAGATAGAGATTTGTGTATCTTTTGGGTATCTTTCATTGGTGTCTTGTGCAGTCATAGGAAAGGGAAGACCACTTCAATATTGGTGTATCACCTTTTTTCCCTTTCAAAATTCATTCTCCCTTTTTCCCTCTAGATCAGTAGAATAGGATTTACAAGTGTTGGTTTAGTCCAACACTGCACCCTATTCGGAGGAACTCGGCCTTCTCTAGAGATTCAACCTCACATGTCCAAGGTCCCACACTTGGAGGTTGTTTCCATGTTTGATAAGTTTATTGAACATTAGTGTTCAACAAAGGTGCAAACTTTTATGACAATAGTGACCAAGTAAGGAAAATGTCAACGACCAAGAATGAGCGAAAGGAATGAAAAATTAAGGAAATCAATATGAGGAAACATGAGGATGGAGTTGTGGTGAGAAGAAAGATATTGAATATCATTACAATGATCATGATATACCAACTATTGGCACTATTGTTTTCCCTTTTATTCATGTAAATAGTAGATTAATTTCAAAGGATTATGTAAACAATACCTTGGTTGTAGGTTATTTTCCAAAAAATACTTGAAGCATTTTAAATATGCAAACCTTGAAGTCGTTGGGATCAAGGAACACTGAGAGGGGAGGTGAATCAATGTTCTATAATTTTTTAACCTTATTAATTTGATCCTTCAACCACTTAATGCATATGAATAAAAGAAAGATGAAAGAACAAAAACCAAATATCCCCAACACCATAACACCAAGATTTTTACATGGAAACCTAGTTAAGGGAAAAACCAGAGTCGGGATGAACCCGCAATATAAATATACTCTACAGAAGTATAGAAATATTACAGTTGGGAATGCACATACATTTAGGCACATTGCCTAGAGCTCACTGCTAAAAAAAAACAAGGGCTACAACCTAAGGAAGACTCACTGCCTTACAAACGAATTACAATAGATTACTAAAGTATATGAGCTAAACAATATCATCTACAAATGCCAAATTATAGTGTCAGTTAAGAACATTTACAAACATCTCATACTCTTCTTTATACTTCTCTGATTCGTTGTTCATATTAATCTAGAGCATAAATCTCTGAATTGCACACCATCAATCACACAACCTTTTTCATACCCAAAATGATCAACTACATCGGCCTTATATATCCACAACATGAAATCACATCGGCTACATGTTGGCTCAAGAACATATAACATATTCACCAAACGTGTATGAATTGTCAGCTGAATCTGATATCCAATGCATATACGAACAAAAAATAATTGTCCACATGCTTCCCACAAGCTGACTAATCATCCTCGAACATAAAAACAATCACCAAAATGGCTCCATCAAATCTGCACAACAATCAAACATACAAGTCGATAATACTACACTGTTCAACCTAAAAATTGATATACCAGATCTTTTAACTTGCACATGAATTATCAACGAAGGCTAAAATCATGGAATAAGGTACTCCAGGTATCTATGAGTCTTTCCCTATCTCCACAAAACAAAATATCCAACTAAAATGAAATACTAACCAAAATACAAAACTCTGTCAGATGCTCTGTTCTAACTTCATCAGACTTAACTAAATCTACACTCAGACTTATGGTATAGGAAAATCATGAATTGTGGATAGAATCACTGACTGGAGTTGCCATGAATGACAATATCTGGCAACCTGAGTAGTGTCTCTTGCCAACAATCTCCCCCTTTGGCATTGATGGCAACACTTAGTGAAAAATGACTAAGTGTCAAAATTAGTACCAACATATATACACCGCGAAACTCAAAATCTCAAAATTCCAAAATTTCAAAACTCCCTCTAAGATGAGTACACCATTTTTATCATCCCTACACTCCCCCTTTGACAACAATGGAAAAGGTAGGGATCTAGATGCCAAAATTCAAACCAAAACTCTATATACAATAACACATATACACACAAACTTTACATGAACTTAAAGATATATTAAAAAATGGTTTTCAATGAGCTGAAGTTACTATCCCAACATTTCTTAAGGCACTCCAAAAATGAGATTAGGTCACTAAAGAGATATGCTTGCATTTTTGCTGACTGAAGATTTGCAAGATCATGTGTGGAAATAACATCCTGAGCTTCCTTCAATGCACTGAACATGGTGTTTTACTTGGGAGTAATGAAGCTTCAAAGCTCACCAATTCTGATAAGAATCTTCTCCTTTTCATGGCTCAGATTCTTGATCTTGTCAAGAAATGTTATAACCTGAGTTTCCTAACTAGCTGCCGAGATTGACAAAGGATCAAAGGACCGTGATATTTTTGCCAGTATCTTTTGATTCTCCATAATTTGCTTTTTAATGTCTGCAACAAGATTTGAAAATGATAAACAAGACTTGTAGATATTTCCTCATTTTGATAAGACATCCTGGATACCTTTTACACATGTGTCTAGCACACTTCTATCATTAGCAATCATCTTTTGCAGCTTACCGAATCTCTTAACATTAAATTTATTCTGAACCTTAATCTCTGTTGACTTCTCAAATGATTCAAAATGAGTATGCACAAAGTTGATCAGGTTCTTAAGCTATCTGGATGGAGAATTTAAAGTTTCCTTGACATAGGTAGGCATAATATTTTTTAGGACACTAGATGCAAGAGTCGTCAGCTAATTGTCCTCCATATGCGACTTCAAAAATTTCTCTCTTGCCTTAGCATGAACAATTTTGTATAGGAGAGAGAGTGGCCAAGTTAATAGGACCTTGAGAAAGTGATGGATCATAAAAAGTCTACTTATCCTTTTCAATAAAATATTTCACATCCTCTGCAGTGTCTGTTTCTTCAACCTTTTTCTCCTCTTTACCCTTATTCAACTCATCTCCCTGTTTATCTTTATCTGCATCTTCTTTTTTTGGAATAGAGGGAATACTCACATCAACTTGATCATCTTTTGGTTGATCATTTTTCTTTCTCGGAATGGATGATACAACATCATATTGATTCCTCTCCAAAATTGGTTTCAGGATTGCCTCAATATCCTTTATTACTTTACTTACTTGTCAAATCATAATCTTATTAATTCTTGTTTTTCTCCTAAAATGCTTTTGGGTCTCTTTGAGTATTATTTTTATTTTGTCTACTGCTATTACCAGACATATATTAACTACTACATACTCTTTTAACCTTTCATCCGCTTCTTTAGCAATATTTCTTCTCGTTTCTAGAATATCATATAGGCTTTTTGGAATTTCTAACATTATTTCTACAAGAGTCCTATTGAAAATGATTAAATACTTTACAGTGGCTTCTTCTAGAATCATTTTGTTGGAGTATTCATCAAATTTGTCATAAAAATTAAAAAAGAGGCTTTAGATTACCTTGCACTATTAAGGCTTCTTCAACCTCTTGGACTATCATACCAAGCTTATTTGGATCTACCTTTTCCTTCTTGCTGGCTTGACCTTCACTAGAGGGCTTGTCCTTAGAGACTTTGGTGGCTTTGGTGCCCTTGTTCTACATTTCCTTCACCTCTTCATCAGACTCAGATTTCTCATCATCCTTCATAGTGACATAAAACCTTGTGCTCTTCTCTTTCTTCATCTTCTCACCCTTACCAGATGGCTTGACTAGAGATTTGGTTGATTTTGCAGAACTGGAGGAGGGAGCAGTGCTTCTAACCTGCCTTGGCTTAGGGGTGGAGGCTCCCAAACCTAAAGATTGAACCTTCACTAGTTTTCCTTATGTTGCTTGTTGAGTCTTCTTTCTTGCCTCCCAGACTGCTTCCTTAGAGATCCCAATACTCTCAGCATATTCCTCAATGTGCTTCCTTACTTTCTTCTAAATTTTTGGCTTCTTGAATTGTGAATACAATTTCAAGTTCTTCTCTGCAAATGTATCGAACCTTTCTTCTGAAGGATCTACTGATTTTCTCAAGAGATGTTGAGCATAGAACTCAAGGATTTTCTTATCCACCTCATACCCCATGTGCATGATCCAAATAGTTATTGATGAGCAACTACTTGCATCAGACATTGGTATGTGTCAACCATGAAGCAAATTGTATCCTTATACTTTTAAACTATGGACTTAGAAATCCTCTCCCTATCTTGCATTGCACTCTATTTTTTTTGGAAATAACCCTAGAGAATGGCTTTCCAAGTTTTTCTATATACAATGTTATATAGAAGATCTCTAATTTGGGTAGCTACCGGTCTATCATATGACCATTGGACATGACCTATTCTGAGAACTTCTTTTGTGAAGAAAAAGAATAAATACATGAGTAAAGTACCGCACTTGAATATATTCTTCTTGTGTTCCTTGATCTTAGTGAAATTATTCATCAACTCACTCCAGAGAAATTCATACAGATCATACTTCTTATCTTACTAGATCATCTCATATGTAGCGTAGATAGTAGTTCCGAATACAAAGTTCTCCCATCTAGAACTATAGATCTTGTATCTTATCACCATCGAGGCAAATCTCACATCATCCTCAAGAATGTCATTATTAGTCATTTCCCTTTTATCAAACTTCGAGCTGGTTGCATTAGTGACAATCTGGTTCTTCACAAATTTTAGTGTGAGCAATTCATCGGTTGAGTAAAGATCTGTTATGTCTCTAATGGAACTCTTGGTGATCTTGAATGACTTATTCAACCACATAAATTAATCATGCATCTTGTTATGACCATATCGGATCCACTTGTGTTCATCAAACAATAGGAATTTGACAAACTGTAGAAAATTATTTTCTTCTAGCATCTTAAATTTAGGTTTGAGCCTGAAATTCTTGTCTAGTAGATTATTGTAGAGATTCAGCAAGTGAGAGCTACCTTACTCCTCAAGGTTTGCATGAATATATACCTTGATATCCTCAACATGCAAAACACCATATGGAATTGATGAAAAAGATCCATGTGAGTCTACCTCGATTGAAATGAATGGATTTTTCTTGAAGTTCGGTTGAGCTCTTTTGGCGATATCATGATGCAGGAGCATCCCTGGTTCTTGGCAATTTTGCATCAACCAAAAATATTTTCTTTTTATTTTATAGTTTCAACATTTTATTCTACATTTTTTGGCATTGGCTCACTAGATCTCGAGGAGTTCGATTTTTGCTTGAAGACTTGATCATCAACCTTATTCCCAAACCATGGAGTATTTGGATAATTTTTCGACAAGTTATCGCTACCGGTTTCTGAAACAGTTTTCTTGTATTGGTTTCTTGGACCTATTTGCATTTGTCATCTATCGGATCTACTGGATCCCTTTCGTAGCTTGTGGAGCCCTAAATGTTGAATCTGATGTTCCTTGGCATGTGACCGACCTTCCCTTTGATCTACACTTCATCTGTTGGATTTTTCGAAGGAATTTCTTTGGCGGAGGCCGACCTTGTTCTTTTACACGTTAGGTCTTGTTCTTCAACATTTGATTTCTTTTTGGGCCGATCGAATCCCCTTGGATCGTATAAATCATTGTAATTGAGCATTAGAATGTAGATAAATAGATATCAGTTAAGTTATAGAACATAGAAGATAGATCCTAAGATTTGAGGTCCCGGTTGTGACCTGTTTTGTAATTAAGCATGTTTTAGTAGGCCAGTGAGCCAGTTTTAGTAACCCAATTGACTATAATTAGTTTTCATGATATAACTCATTTAGTTTTGCATTGCCTCCATCATATCCTTGTGTTTCCGTTGTGTTTACTCTTGTTGACCTATCCTGATTGATCTCTTTTAGGTCCCTCCTAACCGGTGATTGCACCATATCAACAACCCGTGTGGTATCCATCTTAGAAATCTTGAAATGAAAAGTTTAGTAGAAAATAATTTCTTACTTGGATTAGGGTTTTGCACTAGGAATCTGGATCACACTTTGGTTTATTTCCAAACCTTCTTGCAGAGTGCTATCCTCTTGTTCTCTCGAATGCAAAGTGACAAATGAAGGTGAGCGATTTTATTTAATCACTTTCATACCTAACTTTTAGGGTGCATTAATTGCATTTTACCCTAACTTTTTGGATACTCAGCTTTTACAGACAACTTCACAAGAATCATTTGTGGATCTTCATTATAGCTCAAATTATTCTGGAGATCATCTCACATCATCTGTAATAACTTAACACAACATATGCCAACCTACCGAATTCAGGTATCACTTGCTATAGGGGGGCATAGGATTTTCATAAAAACTCCCCCTAGGTCAGAGGCCTTAGCTTAATTCCCAAAGGAATTTTGAGCATCGAATTTAGGTGCAGATCCATTCCCTACATCATAATCACTCTTCTTAACCCATGTCTTATTCATTTGTTCCTGAATTTCATCCACTTTCTCTTTGCCTTTATTTTCTTCTTGTACACCCTTATTTTTGTCTGTCAGACCATTCCTATTCACATTTATGCTTATGTGGAATCTTACAATGTGATTGGATTTGTTACAGTTGTAGCACACTACATTTCCTTGTCTAGGCTTGAAATTCCCTCGATTTCTTCTTGATCTGCATTGATTAGCAATGTTTCCAAACCTACCACATGCATAACATCTAATGTTTCTTCTATTAAATGAGTTATTCATCGTAGTTCTGCACTCATTTGACTTATGTCCATACTTACTACATTTGAAACATTGATTGGAGAAAGATGGAAAATTATGATTCATCCTATTTTTGCGTTGAACAACTTTATGACCAAATTTATTGCAAACAACACAACTGCCATTGAAATATTGAGCATTAGGTTGTCTTATCAAAAAAACATTCCTTTTTTGTTCTTCTGATTTACTAACTTAGGATTATTGCTTTGACCAGATCCAAAGCTTTCACCTTTCTCAAATCCAAGACCTTGCTTTTCATCTCCACTCTTCTGGCTTTCAAGAATTTCATCAAACTTAGCTGAGTTGATCTTGAGATTCTCCTTGTACTCATTTGTAGTAGCAAGTTCATTCCAAAGAATGATAATCTATCTTTCAAGCTCTTGCTCATTGTTCTTGGATTGAAGCAGTTCAAGCTTAAGTTGATCATTCTCACAGTTAAGTCTACAACATTCATCAGATCTATCTTTCAGGGACTAATTGAGAACTTCTTCATTCTTCTTTCTTCCTTCAATCTCCTAGTCAACTTCATCACTATAGATTCCATTTCATGCTTTAGGACAACATTATATTATGCAAGCTTTCCACATTCTTCTATCTTCTCCCTTAAGGCTTCATCATTCATACTTTGGATTTCTTTCTTCTTTAGATGATCAACAAGTTCCTTTCTATTTTCCCTAGACTTATTTAGTTTCTCTTTCAATAACTGAATGAAATTCTCGGCATCCTTAAGATTCACTTGCAAGTTCTGGACTTCAGCTTTAGACTGATCAAGATCATCAAGTGCAACAAGAAGTTAATGTTGAAGACTACCGAAATCCATTGAAACACCTTCCCGAATCCTCCTCAAGTTGTTATCTAACTTCTTTTGAGGAACTAAGATCAGATATCAATTGTTGGAATTAAGGAACACTAAGAGGGGGGAGTGAATCAATGCTCTACAACTTTTATCTTATTAATTTGATCCTTCAACCACTTAATGCATATGAACAAAAGAAATATGCAAGACCAAAAACCCAATATACAAAACACCATAACACCAAGATTTTTACATGGAAACCTGGTTAAGGGAAACTACATGGTGGGGTTGAACCCACAATATAAATATACTCTGCAGAAGTATAGAAATATTATAGTTGGTAATGCACATGATTTAGACACATTGCCTAGAGCTCACTGCTGAAAAACAACAAGGGCTACAACCTAAGAAAGACTCACTATCTTATAAATGAATTACAATAGATTACTGAAGTATATGAACTAAACAATAGCATCAAATGCCAAATTATAGTTTCGGTTAAGCACATTTACAAATATATCATACTTTTCTTTATACCGCTCTGATTCATTGTCCGCATTAATTTGGAGAATAAATCTCTGAATTGCGAACGTGAAATTGCACACCATCAATCACACAACCTTTTTCATACCCAAAATGATCAACTACATTGACCTTATATGTCCGCAACATGAAATCACATCGACTACTTGTTGGCTCAAGAACATATAACATATTCACCAAACGTGTATGAATTGTCGGTTGAATCCGATCTGCAATGCATATCTAGACCAAAATGAGTTGTCCACATGCTTCCCACAAGTTGGCTAAACATCCTTGAACACAAAAACAATCACCAAAATGGCTCCATCAAATCTGTACAACAATCTAACATACAAGTCCACAATACTACACTGTTCAACCCAAAAACCAATATACCAAATCTTTTAAGTTGAACATGAATTATCATCGGAGGCTAAAATCATGGATTAAGGTACTCCAGACATTTATCAAGCTTCCCATATCTCTGCAACACAAAATATCCAACTGAAATGAAATACCAACCAAAATACAAAACTCTGTCAGATGCTCTGTTCTAACTTCACTAGACTTAACCAAATTTACACCCAGACTTCCGGTATAGGCAAACCATGAATTGCAGATAGAATTACTAACTGGAGTTGCCATCAATGCCATCTGATTACCTGAGAAATGTCTCTTGCCAACAGAAGTATACTACATATTTAGTGATTGATCTGTACACCTTTGGTGGCCATTGTCTTTCCCTTATTTCATGCATGGTTCATGTTTGTTCCACTAATTGAATTTGATTTTATTTGTTTATACTTTAGAATAATATCCGGCATATTAATGGGATGAGACTATGTATGATCTTTCACATTACAACTCTCATATAGGCTTCAATAACAATAGATACCCATAGGTTTTTAAGGGAAAGTTTCTCTTGGTTGAAGACTAAATCATATGTATATATAATTCATTTCAAATATAGATTTAGATGATTTAGTGCATGTTAAAGATCTCTTATTGTTATTGCATAGTTATTTGTATGATTTTATCTTTCCTCTATTTATGTTGACTTGCATCTCTATGTATACAACAAATACGTAAATGGTGCATTATGACCAACACATCTAGTTTGTATTTCATGCGATAATATAATGCAATATTTAATGTGTTAAATCGATATTAAATTATTGCATAAAAGGTTGTGTAGAATTTTTAGCTTTTAGATGAACCTTAGGAGAGAGGTTCTTGTATAGGGAAATATAGACTCAAAGATTACACATTATTATAAGACAATTGATTTTAGATAGACTAATTCTCTTATTAGTTTGTGTCATGGAACTATAGGAAGCGAGGCAATTTTAAATAGTGTTTAAACTACATCCAAATAGCCAATTCGAATTCTTTTTTTTTAAGATTTATTTTTCAAATGTTATTTGCATTAGTGAAGTTGCACATTTTTTAAGGAAAATATTAATTCAAAGTTTTTTGGTGGTGTTATTGGCCTCTATTTTCAATTGTAGAATGTCAGGAAAGGTTTGTAGGTATACAATGCACGAGAATGAATTTTCCTCTAGGAACTACTCAACTAGAAAAGAGACATTCTTATTTCACAAGACAATTAATTTGGTTGTTTTCTTTCTCCTCCTCTAGTCTTTAAAAGAACTCCCAACCTAAACATACAAACAGTCCATGTGCCTTGTCTAATTTTCCACATTCTTGCATACATGTCAAGAAACGAGGGTGGAAATGAAAATAGATTTTACCTTGCATCCAATAATTTATTTAACAGGGTGCAAAAATCTTTAATAATCTAGTAGATTAACCCCAAAAAATCCAATAATTTATTTAACAGGGTGCATTTTTTTTTAATAATCCAATAGATTAACCCCAAAAAATTCAGAGATTTTTCTTTTAAAATTATTGGCACTAGATTGAAGTAGTGGGTGTAGAGAGATTGAGATAGTTGAAGGAGATGTCTAAAATGGGGAAAACAACACTTGATCATTGGTAAAAAAAATTGTTACTATTTTATGTATGTTTGTAGGAGGGTTTGAAGAACAAGTGTGTGATCTTCTAGCCATTTTTCCTTTGTTTCTAGTACTAGAAAAGAGAATACTACAAATTCCTTACTAAATCCTACAACGTCTATCATTTCACTCAATTCAATCCATTATATTACCTATTGCGAGCCCTAATATTGCAAAAGATCATTTAATTTAAGAATTTGTACTCATCACATGGTTAATATTTCAAATTTATTTAGGTAGGCAAGCATAAACTAGCCAAGTGAACTTAAGATCAAACCATGACATCTTGCAATATGGATCAAGTTTTGGAATACATAACTCCCATGTCTCCCTTGCATTATTTGTTATAGGTAACTACCATAATGTTCTTCTATTGTTATGGATCCAAATATGGGTATAAAACTTTTACAAATGAGATGAGATTAAAGGCAAAATTGGTTTGTAAGACTTATCAAGTTTATTTACCTTGTTAAGTCCAATTATATATGTGCATTTGGTTTTAAAGTAAATTCTCCTAGTTTTTCTATGTTGCATAGATTTGTAAGTTCTCTAGTGGTTTAGATCCTCTCCCAATCTGCTAATATCTATAGCCCATATTAGACTGGGAGGATAGTAGAGGGATCTAGATCATTGAGTGCTTGACCTAGCTAGAAAATTTCTCTTGTAGAATAGGTCTTCTGGGTGGTCTGGTTTTCTTTGTATGATTTGAAGGCCTTCTAATTATTTTAACAAAGTAAAGGCTTGTTTTTTGTTTTAAATCTCTATGAATTTCAACAGAACAATGAATTATTGTTGCAAAAAATCTCAAAAGGGTTGTGGGTATTTGAGGCTAAATGTATATCCTTCTACACTCTTGGAAATTTTTGGGGATCATTCAATGAGTTGAACAGTTATGGACCTGGAGCACCAATTTTGTTGAATGGAAGCAATTATTTATATTGTTGTTTAGTATTACATACTATTTTTATCATCTTTTTAGATTTATGCTTAGAATTCTAGGCCCGCTAACTCAATAATGTGTGTTGATAAATGAGATCACATATTCTCACAATTGTCATATTCTATGAGTATTATATTGTAGTGCAAATGGAAAGACAAAAAAAATCTTAGGCTTGCCCATTTTGTTTGATTAATTTTAGTAAATAAAACATAATATTACTATTCTAAAGTTATAGACTAGGTATGTACTAAATGGTTGGCTATTAATGGCGAAATTTCTGTTGGGACATTGGTTTGAATTGCATAGTGATCACCGTAGTCTGCAGTATATTTTCACACAACTGAATTTGAATGCTCGACAGTGGAGATGGATGGAATTCCTCTACGAGTATGATTTTGAGGTTCGATACATTGAGGGGAAAGATAACGTAGTGGTAGATGCTTTGAGTCGTAGGCGGCATGAATTTTCGACATTGTCCCTTGGAGATGACCTGAGAGAGAGGATTCTTAGAGTTCTTCCTCAGGATACTTGGTATCAAGATGTTAGAACCATGATAGAGTCTGGAAGGCCTTTAGAGGGAAGATATTCTAGATATAATCTTGAGGCAGATGGACTTCTTCGTCACCATGGGCAGATCTATGTACCTTCTTTGGAGGGTCTTCATATCTTGATCATGACCGAGGCCCATCGTGCACCTTATTCGGCACATCCAGGTGTCAAGAAGATGCACACAAATCTTAGATAGATCTATCATTGGGCAGGCATGAAACGTGACGTTGCTGATTTTGTGTCAAAGTGTTTAGAGTGCCAGCGGGTGAAGGCAGAGCATCAGCACCCGGCAGGGCTTCTTAAGCCTAATTTGATACCGGATTGGAAATGGGATATCATTTCCATGGATTTCATTGTTGGGTTGCCTGTCTCTTCGCGTCGTCATGATGCCATCATGGTCATAGTTGATAGATTGACAAAGGTTGCTCATTTTGTTCCTATTCGAGCTTCCTATACAGCAACAGTGGTGGCATAAGTTTTCTTGGAAGAAGTAGTGAGATTGCATGGGGTTCCAAGGTGGATCATTTCTGATAGAGATCCAGTCTTTACCTAGGCATTGTGGACCTCACTGCAGCATGCTTTGGGGACTCAGTTGAACTTTAGTTCAGCTTATCACCTAGAGACAAATGGTCAGACAGAGAGAGTGGATCAGGTTTTGGAGGACATGCTTCGGATGTATGTTATGGACCAGTAGTCGCGTTGGGAGGATTATATCTATCTTGTAGAGTTTGCGTATAACAATGGATATCATAGCTCCATAGGTATGTCCCCCTTTTAGGCATTATATGGTCATCCTTGCCGCACTCCTTTGAGTTGGGATCAGTTAGAGGACAGGGTGCTTATAGGCTCGGATATTCTTCAAGAGATGGAGCAGTAGGTTGGGCGGATTCATCAGCATTTGGTAGCTGCACAGGATAGGCATAAGAAGTATGCAGATGCTCATAGGGTAGATCATCAGTTTTTGGTTGGCGACCGTGTGTTTCTGAGAGTGCGTCCGCGGAAGAGTCGAATCCGTTATGGAAACGGTTCTAAGTTGGTGCCTCGGTTTGTTGACCCTTTTGAGATTCTTGAGAGGATAGGTCTTGTTGCCTATCGTCTTGCCTTGCCACCGAGTTTATCCCGCATCCACGATCCCTTTCATGTTTTAGTTCTTCGACCTTATCACCCTGATGTGACACATGTTCTTGATTTGAACTCTTTGCAGGTCAAGGACGGGCAGCTTTCCATGGAGCCCATGCGCATTCTTCAGCATCGGGATTTGATCCTCAAGGGTCACACCATTGACCAGGTAAGGGTCCTATGGGACCCAAATGACAAGACCTCAGCGACTTGGGAGGATGCAGCGAAGATGAGAGAGTTGTATTCATATTTGTTTTAGGCTTCTAGGAGTAACCCTAGTCTTGGGGGGGAGAATGTAGTACCCCTACTCATTTGGACTCATATTTTGTTCTTGTTATTTTCATTGGATACATTACCGTGAATTATTATTCAGATTTATATGACATTATTCCATGCTTAATCTGAATATGAGATGCATGATTTATTTACACTATTTCTGTACTTGTGATTTATGGCATAGTATGGTTTATTGCAATGTATGTTTTGTATCTACAAGTGTATTGGATGCAAGGGGATGATTTTCCTTCACTCATTTCGGTGAGATAGGGAATGTCACGATTCTCCTTCATTGATGTGTATGTCGTGTTTTATATATGGTATATATGCATGTGTGGTTCGGTGATGTAGGATATTGCAGGTACAAGTACCGGGTAGGTACGGGGGTAACGTCTCCACCTAGCTACACAGGTCTGATCATGCCTTATATTTTCCAATGGAAGTAAAGAAGATAGTAGTTGACCCTATTATAGTCAGTTACACTCAGGTGAGTGTCGTCAGTTAGTCGTTCCGTCAATTTGTTCGGTCTTCATATTTTACTGTTTGATCTTTATGAAAAGTCGCTTGATGCTTGCTCAGTTTGTGTGTTTAGTGTTCTTAATTATTGTATGCCATTGGTAATTGTTACGTTTATTACGTCTATAAGAGTAAAGAGTAGTTTTGGTATTTGGAGGAAAAAGAGTCAAGTGATCTAGTGACTTAATGTTGTTTATAAAGGACGAGTTAATATCTTGGTATAAGTAGATATGAATCTCATCAGCATGTTAGTTCGATAATTGTGACTCGATCATTTGAATATATGTATAGACATTATATACATGGGGGGCGATTGTCAATTATAGGTAGTTATTTGAATAAAGATTAAGTGATTGAACTATCACTAGATAATATCGCCAATTCGAACTATTATGTTGAGAAGATATATGTATATAAAATTAGAATTATTAAAATGTCACATATAATATACTTTTCGAACATGTAATATATATATCTAAACCAATTGTTTAAATATACATATGAAAAGCCATTAATTATAAATATTGGAAAATCAAAATATATATTTAAATTTGCTTAGGAGGGATTAAGGGTTGAATGTTTAAATAGAGGTCATTAATTAATTATTAAAATATAATAAAGAAATTATAATTAAACAAATAAAAAAAAAATTATTTAAAAGGTGGTGGCGGGGGTTATAGTGTATACCAATATATAATATAAAGGGTGGTTGATAGTAATATCAAACACCCCCCTTAATAAAGGGAGGGGTCAGTATTACAACTGACCACCCTCCTCCCCCATAGCCTGCATGTTTCCTCTCTTCCTTTGGTCACGCCAACGCAGCAAACAATGACACCCCTCCCCTCTTGCTGTTCAACACACTAAACCACCACTCCTCCTTCACGATGGAACTAAACTGCACGTTGGTAAATGCGGTGGAGGCATAGTAAAAACAGTTTGTTTTGAACCAACTCTTCATGGCGATAATGGCGACTATGTAGGAAGGGACACCGAGTGGTAAGTTTAATGCGAGGCATACGTGACATAAGAGTAAGGCGACTTGGCAGTGAGGACTATTATCTCACCCATGACAAACACTTACATGTTTGACAATTGCTTGTAACTTGCCGATCCTTCCATCCTTTGTATCAGTCTACCATGATTTTTGGTGTATAACTGAAGAGTGGAGATTAATTGAAGATGAAACTAAAAGTAATTCAGTAAAAGACTCCTCATCAACTCCATAACCAAGCCTTAGACATAGGAGAAGTCATGACTAATTCGAGTATAAATAAAGGTGGGGAGTAAGGAAGTAGGGAGAGAATTTCATTTTGCATCGAATTGAGGACGGTGAACTCAAGAGGAGAGAATTAGAATAGAGGAGAAAGATAGAGTAAAATAGAGAGATAGAGAGAATATTTTAGGAAGAATCAAAGAGAGCTGTTTTTTGGGATAGAGTATTGGTGTCTATTGGAGATAAGGTTCGCAAGGCATGCTATTGTTCAGCAGAAGGACGTAGAGATCTTGCATATGGGTTAACACCGCAAAAGGTCAGGGATATATTTAGTTTTGGAACATTATTATTTATAAGCCTTAGTGATAAGTAATGTTTATGGTTTAGTTTATGTTTTCGGTAAAAGAATTAAATTATTGTTTGGATTAGTTCGTGGAAAATAATAGAATATTAAGTGTAATTGTATTATAGCTATAGCTATGGAAATTTTGTACATACTGCACACTTGATTATTTTATAAAAGGAATTATGTTTGCTTTCAAGCCTAGTTGTTAAGATTTATTAGATGTTTCTCTAGGAGAGTCTGGGAAGTAATGGCTTACTGTTGATATGTTACAAAGATGGTGTGTGTCAAACAGTCAACTCGCAAATCCGTAGCTGGATATGCTCATTACTTGAAAGTCAAGAAAGATTCTCTGACACCTATCAAGCCTATTGTGGATGAGAACCCTACTGAAGAGAACCCAGCTCCTGAAGAGAGCAAAGAGATAGAAAAAGGTCCTACTCAGAGTCCTACTATAGAAGTTACTATTGAAAAAGGAAAAGAACCTAAGCTAGAGTGCTCTCCAGTAAGGCCGATAGTTATAAGTTCTGACTCATAAGAGGGGTATACCCCCTTAAGTGATAATGAGTCCGTGGGGTACTTTCCCCTGAGTGAAAGAAAATCTGAAGGTTATACTCCTTTAGATCTTGCAGAGTTTGACAAGTGCACTTCTCCATTTTTCCTGGAAGAGTGATGTAACACTCTAGTGTCAAAAAAATAAAATAAAAATAAAGACATTATTCTATTGAGAAATGTATCATGTCTTCTTGTAAGACTTCTTTGATGAAATAAATATATTTATTTTGATCTTAGTTTATGGTATAATTTGAAATTATTGAGGTTGCTTACCTATAGTAGTTAACAAGAGTAATTGAACTCTTAAACATGTTATTAAGTGTTAAATTCTGAGTTATGCCACCTAAACTGTTCTTCATGTCTTGGAAATGTATATTCGTACTGTAAGTTAATTGTGTGTTAGATGTTTTTATGTAAGATTGCCTTGTTTAGATGGTAGTTGCAGTTAAGTACATTGAGTCATGTTGTCAGTATGTCCTGTGTTACTGTGTTTTGGCCAGATATTTAGATGTATAACCTTAAGGAAATGAGCCATTGTGAGTTGTTTGTAATGGTCAACCTTAGGTTAGTAATTATGTATCTTTCATCTTAGGTATGTCAGGATTAGGTATCGCTGTCTGTGTCACCATAGAGTTCCATAGATAGAACTATCCTGTAGTGTCCTAAGAGAGAGAGTGGCTTTCGAGCGGGGGCCATGCCCGAAGTGGTGACAGGATAACCCATCGAAAGTTGGTTAAGAAAGTGATAATCTAATAAATGATTAGGGGAGGGTAGAATAAATGTTAAATAAAATAATGTGCCTTGCACATAGGTGAGTGCTAGTACAGGGCTCATAATGTAGCGAGAAGGCCTGGAATGGCAAACTTACCACCTTGTCTTCATGAAAGGATTGGTAGGGTCCACATGAGACTTAGTTGGAATCAGAGGTTTTGGAGAGGTTACCAGGATATCCTAGGATGGGGGCTGGGACCTATGGATGCTATACCATGGTATCCACTGTAAGACATGTGATGACACTTTCTCCTTAGAGTCACTAGTGTTTTGTGAGTTGAGTCACATGGTTGTGTGTGGAGTCTTGTAGTCCTTTCGTTCTTGTCTTATTTTGCTTGCTTGAGGGTTATCTACTATCTCCAGCACGGTGGGGTGGTTCCTTTTCGGAATCACATGGTCGGGTGGTAGTGTCACTTCCCATCGGATGTACTAGAATGTATCTTCATGCGAGGAATGACTTCTCTAAGGTTCTTGGTTTGTGGTTCATGTACCAGCTCTTGTTCGTAACCATTGTTCAGTTGAAAACTTGAGGTCTTGAAATGAAACTTTATGTAACTTTCATTTTGTAACATTTTAACTCATGATGTAATTTTTTTGAAAACATGTATTTTTGAATATTGTAAAGCAAAGAAACATTGTAATGTATGCTATTTTAGTTACTTAATTCTTTTGTATATATTAAATGATTGTTTTGGAGTATTTTGAATTCTTTCATTGTGGAAATTTTATCTTAAACGTTTAATTTTCCTTTAAGATGAACAGTAGGGTTTTCCGTTGTGTTAATATAATTTACGAAGTAATAATCATTGGTGACCCTTAGGAAATTCAGGAGTTATACTTCTGCTATGTTATTAGATGTGCTAAGGTTTAATTCAAGCACTTGTTCTTTAAAAAAAATAAAAATTATTTCACCCTTAGTTGCATAGATTGTGATGTTTTTCCTTTAGGGTTTCTGGCAGGGCATTACACTAGACCTATTTGCTGGTAACAACAAATATGCAAACTCGATTAGACCAATAACCAAATCGCCAAAACCAAGTGTCCAAAAAATGTCTTTGACATAACCAAGTAATCTCGAGATGATAACAGATCATCCTCAGTGCCGGTGAACAATATAACCTACTGGTGAACTAGATACTGGTGACTATGCATAAGTCACTAAACATGCTGGTGAGAATAACCAAAGATCTTCAGTGCTGATAAGTGTTCACAAGTGTTGACATCAATGAAAAAACCAATGCAACACATCCATAATACCAACACACCTCTTGAAAATGCAATTACAAATAGCCATAAAGTACAATTTATATTTAATACTTTTCTCACATATCCTAGGGAACATTTTTCAAGGAACATGGAGACATTTGAATGGCTTAGGTTTGCAAGGTTAATGTCATCTTATCCTAACATTATCTAAGTTTAAATTATACATTTCAAATACATCCAAGAGATAGATGAAAATAAAATCCAGCATAGTGATCAAGGCTCATGGCCTTCTTGCACCAAGAGAACTTTTCTATAGTCATTGGCTTCATAAGAGAATCTACAACATTATCCAAAGTCAATTTTTTCTATCATAAACTTACCATTATGAACCATCTCTTGCACAAAGTGGTATTGAACATGAACATTCTTAGTACGCGCATGATACATGAGATTCTTTGACAAACATATAAAACTCTAATTGTCACATCCAATCTTCACAGTCTACAATTTAAACCAATGCCAATACCATACCACCTCAGAGGCATAAGTAGAATCCATGTAATCTACTTCAGTAATAGACAAAGTGATTGTGGGCTACCTCTTTCTCATCCAACACATTGTTCCTCCAAACAAAGTAAATACATAGCCACTAGTAGACCTTCAACTATCCAAGTCTCCTGCCCAATCTACATCAACAAATCCCTGCATGTCCAATAACTTAAATGCATTATTAGTACCATGATAAATTGAATATTAATCAAAAGTATCTCGTAAATATTTAAACACCCTCTTATCAAAGGTCTAATTCTCTTTACCAGGATTAGACATAAACATCCTTAGAACTCCTACTGCTTGGGCTATACTTGATCTAGTGTAAACCATTGCATACATTAAGCTCCCAATGACACTAGCATAAGGACCCTTAGACATATCCTCATAATCATCATTACAACTCAAACACATATGAAACTAGTATAAGGAACCTTAGACATATCCACACAATCATCATTAGAACTTAGACACATGTCTAAACTCAACTTAGTACCAAAGTAAATGGAATATTAACTGGCTTACAGTCATGCATATTAAATCTCTACAAAATAGTATCAGTATACTTACTATAGCTTAACCAAATCTTGTTGTGAACCTGATTGCTATTGATCTTCATCCTAAGAATATATTTTGTAGCCCCAAAGTCCTTCATATCAAAGATGCCAAAAAGTTGAGGCTTGAGTTCTCTAATCATCAGCTTGATGTTAGTAGTAAACATGTCATCAACATATAAGACAATGATTAGTATCCGATCATCAATAACATTTATATAAACACAATAATCTTCCCCACTCCTCATATAACCCAGATTCAATACAAAAGTATCAAACTTATGGTACTACATCTTGGGTGACTGTTTCAAACCATGCAAAGATCTATTTAACTTGCAAACCAATTATTATTTTCCTTTCACAACAAAACCATTAGGTTGTCACATAAAAATCTTCTTGTCAAGATTCCCATGCAAAAAAATAGTTTTAGTTCATGCATTTTATCTATCACAAAATCACAAACAACAACAATAGACAATATGAATATAATTAATAAAAGTCAATTTTATAATAGGAGAGAAAATTTCACTAAAATCAACTCCCTCTCTCTAGGAGTAGCCCTCAGCCAGTAATCAGGCCTTGTACCATTCTAACTAAATTTCTACTCCAAACTTCTTTTTAAATACCCACTTGCATCCAATGGGCTTCCTTTCTTTGAGTAAAATTACACGATCCTAGGTGTCACAATTGTCCAAGGCCATTATCTCCTCCTACATGGTCTGCATCCAAGAATCACTTTCCTTTGAAGAGAGCCTCTCCAAAAGATCTAGGTTCATCATTAGTAATCAACAAAATAAATATCTAATAAAAATATGGTGGGATATACCAATCAACTTAAGTCAGTTGCCTTGTGGACCTCCTCAAGATACAAGTAATGGCCTCAACCTATTCATCTTTCTATATGCACCCATCTTGCACATTATCTAAACTCTCTGAACCCTCTTCTTCTTCTCCATCCTCAGACCCATGTAACTATTTTTCCATAATTTTCTCAATATTTATTTTGAAGTTCATTATCTTTTTCTTCTCCTTTGGTTGTTCTTCACCTGAGTAAGCTCTAAACTCCTTGAAAATAACATCTCTAGATAAGATTGTTTTTTAGTTTAAATGATTCCAAATCTTATAACCTTTTACTTTCTCATTGTAACCAATGAAGGTGCATTTGTGTGCTTTTGGATCCAATTTAGATCGCTTCTCTTGAGGTATTTGAAAAAAAGCCTCACAACCAAATACCCTTAAGCATGCAACCAAAGGCTTTCTACCTATCCACACTTTATAAGGAGTTTTGTCAATAAGAGTTTAACAAGGAGATCTATTAATCAAATAACAAGTAGTACCAATAGCTTATGTCCAAAAGCATCTATCAAGATTAGCACCACTTAACATGCTCCTAGATGTTTCCATTATGGTTCGGTTCATTATTTTTACTACCCTATTTTGTTGGGGAATGTAAGTAGTAGTATTCTTTCAAAAAATACATGCATGCTTACAGAATTCATCAAATTTCATAGAACAATATTCACCCCCATTATCATCCCTCAACACTTTTATCTTATAATATAATTTCTTTTCCACTAGGCCTTAAATTTCTTAAACTTGGTGAAAAAATTATTTAGAATGCATAAAATAAATCCAAGTGTATCTAGAGAAATCATCAATGAAGAAAACCTAATACCAAGATTTACCCAAAGAAACAACTGTTGGATATTGGCTAATATCTTGCCATTGATGTGTTGTCATTGATGTCAAAATATGTGACATATGTGGAGATTGTTGATGAAGAGATAGTTGGAAAGTTTTATATGTATCCTAGTGTTGCAGTAATTGGATGAGTTGGTTTAGCTTGTGTATTATAGATGAGATGATGTGGTTTACAGGGTTTCTAGTACGTTGTCTGTATATGGTTCATTCCCATTTGTAGAGGTCCGCATGATGATTTGATCAAGTTATGAGATCTGGTATTGAGGATGTTATGTAGTTGTTTGTGTTATTCGGTATTCTGGTTTGTGCTATGTATTTCTCCAGGATTGCTATATCTTTGGTTGCAGATGTGTGGAATGTGTTTTGGACGTTGATATGTGCCCTCAGTTAGCTCAGTTCATGATTTGGATATCCACAACGAATCTTTCAGTTTGATGATCAGTTATGTAAATGTTCTAGAGGCCCGATAGAGAAATGATGATGATTCTGGTAATCCAAGTTGTTGTAGTTGTTGTGATGGAATTCATATTTCTTGTGAATGTATTTTGATCATGTTCTATGCATATTGGTGGTCTGCATTGATTATTGTGCATGTTATTGAAGATTTTCCTTGTCTGGTGATGTTCTTTGTGTTATGCAATATTGTTGGTGGTTGTAGCGTATGGCGGATGATCAAGGCATAATTGTTGGAGGTGTTGCGTGTTTACGGTATTGGTTTGGGTCCAGACTATGTCTTAGCCGACATTCTTTTGGTCCGTATGTATTGTTGTAGCATGTGAGGATATCATTTTGTAATTTGTATTGAGGGTTTAGTCGACCTTGAAATGTAGGTTGAAGGGTTTGTATAAATATATGTAATAATCATGTAAGATGTATGTCTACAAGTGTCTGCATTGTATATGCAAGTGAATGATCGAGTTGGATGTGCAAATAAGTGATTTTATCTTTCAGAAGTGTGAAGGAGAAGAGAAGTGTTGCAGAGAAGACTATGTGCCTAACTAGAACTGTACTCAATCATATGAAGATGTTATTTTTATAGTTCATATTATTTAAATTGTCATCCAAATGTTTTTGTAAGTTAGTGAGACTTCCTATAAGGTAGTGAGTCTTCCCTTAAGGTTGTAGCCTTTCTGGGTTTCTTATTTTGAGTAGTGAGCTCTAGGCAGTGTGCCTAAATGCATGTGCATTCTCATTGTAGTATTCACATTTACTCCTAATAGGGTATTATCTCATTGTGGGTAGGTTCCCACAATGGTTTTTCCCTTAACCTGGTTTTCCACATCAAAAATCTTGGTGTTATGTGTGTTATTTATGTGGTGTTGTTTCATTCTTTTTAATTGTTAATCATTAGATATGTTTTATGGTTTAAGTTGCTAAAGTTTTGGTGCAAAGTGATTCACCCCCCCTCTCAGTTTGTTGCATTGTTGACAACAACAACAACAACCATTGGACCACACACATTTGAATGAATAATTTTTTAAAGATCTCTTCGCCTTATAGATTCCTTTAGGAAATGATGATTTTTTCTATTTATTAAACACACAATGCTCACGTAAATCATTTTTGGCAACAAAATAATAAAAAATACCATCAACCAGCTTTTTATTTATATTAGTCCTAAGACCTTTTTCACCAATGTGACCCAATATTTGGTGACACATCATACATACATTTTCATTGCTAGTTACATTGGTAGAGTTACAAAATGTAGAGGCATTGAGACTAAAAAAAGTCCTTGAGATCCTTTATCCATCACCAAACTCCCTCTTACCAACCTACAACCAAACTTGTCAAATCTAACATGCATTCTAGAATAATTCAACATAGATACAAAAAAATATTTTGTGCAAGTCTTGGAGTATTCAAAACATTATCAGTGGTTTAAAACTCTTCCATCACTGGAACATAATTTTACCTTTCTTTTACCAACAATTATTTCATATTTTTGTCACCAATGAAAACATCTCCCCCATCATATGATTTGTAAGAGGAAAACAACTCTTTGTGAGGATTCACATGGTAGGAAGCACCTAAATCAATAAACCAAACATCATCACTAATGGTAGAAAAAATAAACAAAGCATCAAAATCATCGGAGGAGGAATTTTCATGAAGAAATCAACATTATTTCTCTCTTTTCCCACAATTCCAAGACTACTTTACTCTTTCTAGGGGTCTCTGATCATCCATTAGACTTCTCCCAATTTTTATCCCCTTTAGGCCCTTTTTCTTTAGACCTTTCTCACACATGCAAGGCATATTGGGAGCCAACATTCATAGACTTTCTTTTCACCTCTTTTGAAAGAAGTATGCCAATAAAGATATCCATCTTTGGCTTTGTACAACCATTACTAATAGTTACAATCAGAGTTCCTCAAGGTTCAAGTAAAGAGCAAAGAAAAAAGATACATTTATCTTCATATTCTATTTTAACATCTATTGATGCAAGTTGGATTATAATAATATTAAAAGCATTCAAATTTGATCTATGATAGATTCACCCTCTTTTATTTTAAAATAATATAATCTTCTCTTGAGATATAACTTACTGGACAAACTTTTAGATTGATATATGTCACTAATGCTCTTCCACAAATTTTATTTGGTGTCTTCTACCAAGATGTTCAAGAGGATGGAATGGATAAGACATAACCAAATGAGTCATCATTCCTTCTTGTCCAGTTTCTTCAAAGCATCATCCAAAAAAGTATAGTCCTTTGATTTTTTTCATGTGAAACTAGCAACCATTAAAATCTTTCTTCCAAAAGATCTTCTATTTTCAGTTTCCACACCTCACAACTAGTGCCATTGAATTTATCAATATCTATGTGAGAATTGGAAGCCATCCATTTTTTAAATATATAAAGCCACACAACAAAAGCTCCCAATATATCAAAAAACCTTCAATACATAAAGAGAAAGGCATCTCCATCTCAGTAGAAATGTTAGCTCTGATACCAAATGTTAAGAAAAAAGGTGAAGCAAGCTTGTAATTTTAACTTACTTATGTGATTATAAATGTGAAAAGATGACCAAAACTGAAACTAAATTTAAAATGAATATGTTATTTCACCATTCAACATAAATATAAAATCAATCATACCAAATGAGACACCAAATTTACGTGGATAAACCCTTTCGGTAAAAAACTCCACCAGAAAATGAGGTTTAGTATATTATTATTCTTCATAATAGAGATATCCAACAAAAATAATATACTTAAATTCACTTCTTCAAATGATTCTGAAACTACTTGTAAATCTTAAATAAAATTATGATAGAACAACAATGCCTTAGATCCAATTTATAGACAAATGGGAGAGAAAACCCAACTATTGTTTTTAAAAAAACAAGGGGCCAAAACCACTTGCAAAAAATCACACCTTGGATAATGAATAGCCAATAGACATAACAAAATAATAGAACTCTTAAAGTGACTCCTCTTTGTGTGCCAAACCTAAAGCCACTTAGAATTTAAAAATTTTGAGTGCTCTGTAACTTTCAATGATTGTTCAGATTCCCAAATTTACACCTTTTATCTTCTCAAACTTGGTCTCCTTATGTATGACCATTCATGTCTCAATATGGATATGGGAAAAAGTTCATTTTGTCTATTTTAATTTATATTTATCACCTCTTCACGTTCACCTCTTAAAAATGTAATTACAAATAGACATAAAGTACTAATATTTAATATTTTTCTCACATGTCCTAGGGAACACTTTCCAAGGAACATGGAGACATTTGAATGGATTAGGATTGCAAGGTTAATGTCAACTTATCCTAACTTTTTTATCAACATTAAAAGTGAAGATTTAACTTTGATTAAATAGAGGATAGGAGAACTTATAGTAATCAACAATATAGGTTTAAGTACTATAAAACCTAAGCTTTAAGGCTCCAGTTGCATAATAAGATCATTCTTATTAAAAAGCCTTTGTTGTTTAAAAAAATAATATTGGAAGTATTTATTAAATTATTTTAGTGTAGATACTATATAGTTCTTCTGATATTGAACAATATAGATTTCAACACTTACGAAGAAATTTTATAGATGATTAGGAGCTCATTGATTATTCAAAATTAATGTCTATATTGATTTTTATGATGTTGACCTTAGTAAAGTTATGTTGTTATTAAATTGGGGTAAGTACACCAAGTTGTGACATAAAAAGGGGGTCTTAAAATGCCAATTTGTTTTTTTTTAAATTAGCAAAGTCTGATCTTTGACACGAAAATGAAGATAGTTATGCTCTAAATTTTAATATGTAACAAGAACTAGAGTTGCAGTGCTTTGAATCTACTTTTTGAACTACTTTTTTTAGTAAAAATGGTGAATATCAAGGGTTCAAAAAAGGGGGAGCACACAAAGTGGTCCTATTTTTCAAAAAACCATAACACAATATCTGGTGTCCAACCCCTAAAATGTTAGCTATTTTTTTAAATTTCAAAAATCACTTTGGTAAGAAATTAGCTAACACCATGTAGTTTATGCTAGATTTTTTAGCTAAGTCTTTAATGAATATATGATTTTTTACTAATTTTTGAAGTGGACACATCATGAAATATAGAAATTTGAGTGTGCTCCCTCCTTAACTTTTCAAAAGCTAATTGAAAGTATTTTTTTTCAATATGTGAGTTTAGATTCTAAAAATGCAATTTGTTTCAAAATTCAATCAATGAGTAAAAAACTATACTCAAAATACCACATGTTGGTTTGTGACAAAAAAAAAACACACCAACAAAAGAAATTAAAGATGAAAACCTTAACATAATCAAAACATAAAAAAAATAGATGGTTAGATATCTAAGAGAGATCTTACCATCATCATGGTATTTATTAAAATTTTCATTGAAACACGTGCAAACCTAATGGAGAGCACAAAAAAAAAGTGATTTTTTTTACCTTTTAAAAAAACACGTCTTTGGCATGAAACAATTGTCCAACCCTTTGGATTGGATGCCCAAGATAAATCCAACCCAAAGGATTGGAATTCACCAATGCAAATAATTTGAGGAGCACTAAATAATATACATTGTTTCAATTCTCTTTCTCTTTCTCTTTCTCTATCTATGTCTCTCCACTGTCTTTTTCTTCAAGTCAGTCTCAATCTCCCAACAACAATATATACATGAAATATAACATTTTTATAAGTCATATTTCAATATGTTTTTTTTCTTCCTTAAGTACAAGTCAATTTTAATATGTCTTTTTCTTTTCTTATATTTTAAGTTATATTTTAATATATATACCAACAAGATGTTCGAGAGTGGTTTCAGATCTCTAGGAATTATAATGTAGATTCTAGGTTTTAGAAAATATTATAAATTCTTAGATTTAGTCAAATTTTAGCAGTTGACAAGCTTCTATCTACACTCTCTCACTCTCTCTATCTCACTCTCTTTATTTCCCCAAAACTCTAGAGCTATTTCTCTCTATCACTCATCCTTTGTCCCCTTTCTACCTCTCTATCTCACTCTCTCCCCTCTCCCCCAAGATGTGTCCCTATCTCTATCCCTCTCTCTCACCCTTCACTCTTTGCGATATGTCTCCTCTCTCTCTTTACAGACCTCTCCCTCGCTCCCTCCCTACCTCTATTTCTCTAGGTCTTTCCCACATTCTCTCCCTCTCTACATTGTCTTCCCTCCTTACCTGCATATCTATCCTTTCCTCCCTCACTCACTTTTCTTCTCTCTTACTCTCTTATTTTTTCTCTCCCATCTCTCCATTCTCTTAATCACCACCTCTCCCTATCACCCTCTCTCTCTCTCCATCCCTGGGTCTCTCTCCCTCCATATTTACCTTTCTACCTCCCCCTCATTGTACATAATTACCCACCTCTCTCTCCCCCTCTATCTCTCTCACTTATACTTTTACCCCTATGTCCCTAACAGAAGTAGTCACCGGTTAGGAGGGACCTTAAAGAGATCAATCTGGACCAGTCAGCAAGAGTAAACACAACGGAAACACAAGGACATGATGGAGGCAATGTAGAATAGATTGAATTATAACATGAAAGCTAATTACTACCAATCGGTAACAACCGGGTTATAGAAACTGGCTCACAGGTCTGCTAAAACAAGCTCAAAGTATAGAATAGGTCACAACTGTGACCTCAAACCTCAAGATCTATCTTCTATGCTCAGTCTAATTTCTTCCCTTACATTCTAATGCTCTATTATAATGACTTATACGATTCAAGGGGATCTGGTTGGCCCAAAAAGGGATCAAAACCCGAAGAACAAGACCTAATGTGAAAAACCAACAAGGTTTGCCTCCGCCAAAGAAATTCCTCCGGAAAATTCAAAGGATGAAGAGTAGATGATGGGAACATGCCAAAGAACATCATAATCAATTCTCAGGGCTCTGCAAGCTATGAAAGGGATCTGGTCGATTACTAATGCAATTAGGTCTAGGCAACTGGTAACAGGAAACCGTTAATTGGTAATAGGAAACTGTCTCAGAAACCGGTAGCAATAAATTGCTGGGAAATGATCCAAATGCTCCAAGGTTTGGGAATAAGGAAGATGATCAAGTCTTCAAGAAAATCTAACTCCACAGGTTTTGGTGAGCCAAATCTGGGACACACAGAAAGAAATGTTGAAACTACAGACAGAAAGCAAAAGAGAAAGGAAATATTTTTGGTTAGCAAGATTGCTATGAACTGGGGATGCTTATGCATCAAACATTCAGGGTTTCTGAAAAAAAGTGAGTCTCTCACTTTGTCGGGGTTAGAGGAAAACCAAGGTGGTCTACCTCTGCTTGAGAAATCCAAGATGAATCTTCAACTAGTATGTCTTTCCATTTCACAAGATACTCCTTATACTGACTACTCCGGGTACTACGCCCAATTCTACTGTCCAAAATGTCTTCAATCTGATCCAATTCCTTCCAGGGCAACTGTTTCTCCAAGTCAGCAATAATGTCCTCATCGAATTCTGGTTCATGATACTCATGAAGATCTACAATGTTAAACATAGGTGAAATACTTAGACTATCCAGTAACTCCGCTTCATATGCATTCCCAGAACTGAACTTTCTCAAAATCCTGCAAGGTCCAAACTTTCTCATCTATAATTTGTTATAAGTTCCAACTAGGAATCTTTCTTTTCTCAGATATACCATTACTTCATCACCAACATCAAATTCCTTATGTCTCCTCTTCTCCTCTTCCTTCTCCTTATACTTG
Source organism: Cryptomeria japonica (assembly GCF_030272615.1). Classification (NCBI taxonomy): domain Eukaryota; kingdom Viridiplantae; phylum Streptophyta; class Pinopsida; order Cupressales; family Cupressaceae; genus Cryptomeria; species Cryptomeria japonica. The sequence continues at coordinate 189,219,017 of NC_081406.1, read as the reverse complement.
TTATTAATTTCCTCCAAATGTTGCTTAAATTGAATATGTAGGTCCTTCATGTGATCTGCAAATTCTTCTACTTTTGAACTTCTCTAGTCTTCACTACTAATATCTTTTAAATTTTGATATACCTCTAGGATGCACTCCGATAACAATCTCAAAAGGTGTTCTCTCGGTACTCCTATTTACTGAATTATTGTAGGAAAACTCTACTTGTGCAAGAATCAAATCCCAACTTCCGATTTTATCTCCAACTAAAGATCTCAACAAATTTTCCAACTTCCAATTAACTACTTCAATCTGTCCATCAGTTTGTGGATGAAAATTAGAACTGAACTTCAAATCTGTTTTCATCTTCTTTCAAAGTGCTCTCCAAAAATAGCCAACAAACTTAGTGTCTCTGTTTGAAACTATGCTCTTAGGTAACCAATGCAATCTCACTACTTCCTTGAAAAATAGGTATGCTACATGTAGTGCATCCAATGTCTTCTTACAAGGTATGAAATGAGCCATCTTCAAAAATCTATCCACTACCACAAATATAGAATCATTCCCTCTCGGGGTTTAGGCAATCCAAGTATGAAATCCATGCTTATATCCTCCCAAGTTTTGATATTGTCAAAGGTTTATACAATACCAGATTCTGACTACTCCCCTTTGCAACTTGACAAACTCTACAACTTTGTACGTAATTCCTGACATCCTTATGAATCTGGGGCCAAAAGTAATTCTCACTCACTAATGCTATTATTTTGTGAATACCAAAATGTCCAGCTAATCCTCCACTATGTTTCTCCTTTATCGTATTCTCCCTCATATAATTATTAGATATGCATAATTGAACCCTCTGAATAACATCCCATCCTAAATGAAGTAATCCAACCACTTGCTTCTATCTACCATAACCAGTTCTCTACATGCTCTCCAAGGTTCTGCAAAATCTGGGTCATCATCACATAAGGTCTTCAATTCCTCAAATCCTAGTACTACCACTCTCATCTCTGTCAGTAAATTCCTTCTTTTACTCGGTGCATTAACAACTCTGTTAGATTTCCCAATTCTATTTTCAACACAAAGGTGTAACTCTGCAAAAATTCTGCCCATCTCATATGTCTCTGATTCAACTTACTCTGACTATTCAAATACTGTAAGGCTTGATGATCCATTTACAACACAAATTCCTTAGGCAATAGGTAATGTCTCCACTTCTTCAAGGCTTGAACTATGACATAAAAATCTTAATCGTACACTGAATATCTCCTCCAAGCATCATTAAATTCTCACTGAAATAAGCTATTGCTCTCCCTTTTTGATTCAAGACTGCTCCTATTGCTATTCTACTTGCATCACAATCCACTTGAAATACTTTGTTGAAGTCCGATAAAGCTAACATAGGTTGCTCAGTCACTTTCCTTTTCAACAACTCAAAACTTTTGTTTTCTCTGATGGTCCACTTGAATTCCTTCTGATCTCCCTTCATGGTCTCAATCATAGGGTTACAAACTAAACTGAAATTTCTGAGGAACTTCTAGTAGAAACTAGCCAACCCATGAAATGATCTTACCTCTCCAATTCTTTCTGGTGTAGGCCATTCAACAATTGCTTTTACTTTCTCAGGGTCCATATTCAAACCATCCTCAGATATCACAAATCCCAAATAGACTAACTCATCTTTCATGAAAGTACAATTCTTAAGATTTATTAGCAACTTTTCTTCTCTCAACCTTTGCAAAAATTGTCTCAAATGCAACATATGCTCCTCTTTTGTCTTACTAAAAATCAGAATGTCATCCAAATATACAATAACAAACTTACCCAAGAATTTCTTCAATACCTGATTCATCAACCTCATGAAAGTACTCGGTGCATTAGTTAACCCAAAAGGCATCACCAACCATTCATACAGTTTCATTTGTATTGAATTTTGTCTTCCACTCATCTCCTTCTTTGATCCTGATCTGATGATATTCACTCTTCAAATCTATCTTTGCAAAGTATTTGGCTTCACTCAAATAGTCCATTATGTCATCCATGCTAGGCAAAGGAAATCGATATTTCACTATGATCTTGTTTATTACTCTGGAATCAGTATTGTGTGTGTGAAAAGTGGACCTGTATCTAAATACACAACACTTCAATTAAGTCATTAGATGCATGGTTAGTAAATCAATAATCAATAATGAACAATAAACCATTACAAAGTGACCTATTGCCTTCTAGTAGATGCGAGTTTAGTCTTGCTCTCAGATTTCATATGCAATACCAGTGACTAGACAACACCTGAATGAAGGATTTAATCTATATGAGCATGAAATTGAGCTAAATGAATGCAAGATTAAGCTAGATAAATGCAATTTATGCAAGATTAATTAATATCAGGCTAACATGATCAAGATATGAATGAATATTTAAGCTAAATGATTTAACAAACATGCAATAATTAATATGCAAATTCTTAATGAACCTAGAGCAAAAACAACATAATAACAATATATTCTCTAGGATCCTTGAATGAGAGATGAGAGGCTGAATTTATAGAAAATTCAGAAAGAAACCAACGACTGAGATCAAATGATGATGAGCACTCAAGATTTCTCAAGAGGAAGCACAATCCAAGTGAATTGATGTGATTGGCTGCTTTTCTCAGTTTTAAAGGAAATTGAACTAAAATTAAGATAAAATCAGAAAAAACTAATTTATTCTCTATTTCATTCAATTTTGATATTTAAATGTTTTAATTGCTTTCTTTGAGATTTCTCTTCAATTTTTAATTTGATTTTCAAGATTATCTGCAATTGATTTCTTTTCTCAATTTTTAATTTTTTTTGTCAATTAATTCCTTTTTTTTTATGATTTAATGGAAAATTGATTTATTTAATTAAATATGCTAAGATATTTAATAAAATAAATAGGATAATTGTTAAAAATGATTTACTTGGAATGATAAATTAATTAAATAAATATTTGTTAATTAATTTGCCATGTGACATTGGTGATTTAAGAAATTAATTATGTGCTTAAGATTAAATTAGTTGCCTTTGGTTAGGACCTTAGTGACATTGTCGATATTAGGGGCTTATGGTTTAGATGACCATTTTTAGGGTATTATATTTGCCATTCTTTGAATTGATGTGCGAGTAGCACATAGGTTCAAAGAATAGTTGATGTCTAGGAGATACCAGTTCTAAAATTGATTGGTAATTAATTAGATGAAGAGCGAGGTATTCAACTTATTTTGAAGTGATGAAACTAAATAGAGTTGATTAAAGCGAACCCGATCTTGAACTTGATTGAACTAGGATCAATGAAGAGAAAAGATACAAAACTTGAACTTGATGGATCAAGAAGCGGATCTTACTGATCTAGAACTTGATTGAACTAGACACAGTGAGGGGAGAGAAAAACCAGTCTTGAACTTGATGGATCAAGACACGATGAGAGAAGATAAACTGTCTAGCTTGATTTGATGCAATGAAACTGAACACCTGCTTAGATTGAGTGTGTGATCGAAGATACTCTTTAAACCCTTGATTGAGTTTAAACGAACAATCATCTTGATGAAAAGCGATGCAACTGATTAACGTTAAGAGACTGATTCAGAGAAAGACAATATCAACTTTATTTGATTGACAAAACTGATATGCCCCTAGAGATTGATTTGATGAAGCTTAGCTGCTCGACTTGTAACATAGATTTTTTGAAATAAATTCTCGACTTTGAGGTCATGAGTATGCCCCCTCAAGAGCGAAATCGAAAGATAGCGAGGGTTGCAAAGTGATTTTAAGCAAAAATATATTTAGCGATGATAAGTTATTTGAGCACAAAGATTAATGTCGATGATTAAAATTAGAGTTAATGTGAGAATTAAATTGAGATTTAGCATTGATTAACGAGAAATTGAGCGCAAATTGAAAAAGAGAATGAGCAGGTGATGAAAGTGCTAAGTGGTCTCAGTTGTGAAAAATTGACTAGGAGGATGATCTTTGATTTTGATTTTGACCCCAAAAATGGAATCAGAATCATCGATTTAGCTTAGGGTACAAGTTTGACGTCTATTAGAGCAAGTTGAAAAATTAGGCTTTTGGCGATATAAGGGGTCCATGTGTCATTTTCAAGTCATTTTCACCTCTCCAAGTTTGAAATTTTAAAAGCCCTCTATGAAGAAAACTAGCCATTCTGATCCAGGAGTACCATTTTGAGTGCCAGAGATAACATAATCGACCATGAAACTATGACCCGATGGTAAGTGATCGATCTTAAGCCTGTTTGAATTCTTAAATTTTGAAATTTGATTGATTTTTTTTGCATTTTTGAGCTATGTAAAGTTGTGTGCCATGGTTTATCATATGGGATAAGACCATTTCTTGTACGATAAACTATCGCCTTAGTGTTTTATCATATGGGCATATAGGGTTTATCGTTTGGTGTTGTCCCATGTCTCGTACGAACTTGTTCTTGAGTGCCCACTTTGTCATGCGATGTATATTAATTTTTTCATATCGTGATAGTTTGTTGTGTGATGTATAATCCTGATTCGTATGAAATTATGCCCTTCTGTGAAAACTCATATGAAAAACAACAAGCATGTTTTAGGGTCAAAATATCAAATTTTGATTTTGCATTTTGTATATTTGGCTTCGCGAGCATGTTTAGCATATTTGTAGCGTAATTTGGATCATGTGCTGACATTTGATATGGTTGATTTTGTAGATTTGGTTGCTAGATATCTTGTTTCGATGTGTGTATCCACCTACAATAGGATTAGTTCATGGTTTATCAGACGTAGATGGGGCACATATTTTGATTTGTCCGGTTTTGGACACCTTCTGCAGATGCCAGATATCCGTGTAAATCATGGGATGTTGACCACATTAGCAGAGTGGTTCATTTAGAGCATAACACTTTCCATTTACCTGTAGGAGTGAGGACTATCACACCTGAGGATGTCTACCAGATTCTTAGGATCCCATTTGTTGGCGACAAGGTCGATTATGATTCTACTCAGCGATCGGGTATCTTAGATTTGAGACGGATATTCCATGATGAGACGATCCTTGAGCGGGCCATCACATGGGATGTTATGATGAGTAGGTATCAAGAGTAGTTTCCACTGGCATGTGTGTTAGCAGGTATCAATGGGTGTTTTGTTATGCCAGACTGGGGACAACATGGTTTACTTTATGGTTGGGCTAGGATGCTCGAGAGACTATTGATTCATCCTAAGAGATTAGGGTGGGGAACTTGTTTGCTAGCCCATATGTATCATGAGATGCACGAGGTTGCATATAGGGATGGGAAGAGAATGGCAGTAGGAGTCTTAGTTTTGTAGATATGGGCATGGGAGCACATCCTAGTATGCAAGCTGATAGTAGATGATGCTAGAGAGCCTCACTAGGCTATTGTATATTACTATTCAGGTTATATCACTCAGCCCCATCTAGGCAAGATAGATTACTGGAGGAGACAACTCGATGATTTGATCATGGTAGTATGGAGACCGTAAAGGGGTCTAGATCTATGGGATGATTGGAGAGGGGAGAGGAAATATATGTTTATGAATCATCCTCTTATTGGCAGGTTAGTGTCCATCATTGAGCGGTTCATAGTTTCTGGGGTTATGAGGTAGTATGGCAGACCACAGGGTATATCATAGGAATTTACAACCTATTCCTGATATGGAGATGAGGAGAGATGAGGATGGGCTCTGAGGTTATCCTACGTGCTGAGCATGAAGGAGCTAGTTGGTTTACAACGACTGAGATGGGATTACTTGGAGGATGTCACGGATGCGGGGGTACTGCCCTTGTATAGGGATTGGTTCCAGAGGCATCTATTTCCTAGATTCACAGATCCTAGGCACCATCCTAGGAATAGGTATCGGGTTAGGTATAGGGGTGAGGATAGGTGCAGGGATGAGGATAGGTGCAGGGTCTGAGAGTGGAAACAATGAAGCGGGCAGGAGGTGATCCTAGAGCTAGTACTAGTAGGATGCCAGCTGGAGGGAGATAGTGGCAGAGAGGGGAGGGTGGATATTTAGGAGTTGTTGGGTTTGAGGCTGACGGTGCTAGGGTGGAAGAGGGTGGAGGGGAGGGGGAGAGAGAAACTCCTAGGTAGGCGAGACAATGGAGAGATGAGCAGGGAGGCGGAGAGCCTGTGAGAGAGCAAGGTGGTAGAGGAGGAGTTGGAGGGGGGGGGGGGGAGAGAGCAAGGGGAATCAGATGCAACACGGTCTCTAAGGGATAGATTGGCAGGTTTGTAGTCACAGTTGACAGTGGTGTAGACATAATTTGCAGAGAGGGGCTGACAACTTACTGAGGTCAGAGTAGAGCGAGATACTCTCCAGCAAGAGGTTTTGCATCAAATGAGCTGGGTAGCGTATTATGTTGCCGCATATAGCGTAGCGGTCTAAGTGACACAACAGGTTGTTCCATATTCACAGTATATGGCTCGATCTGAGGGAGCTAGGGCACCCAGACAAGATACTGGTCAATCAGCACCACCTCCTCCACCAGGGGATGAGGGAGAGGCAGAGAGCTAGCTATGTTATATCTCCTATATTTTGTTATATGTACCCCATTTTTGTAGCCTTATTCAATGCTTGCTCCGATGAGACATTGTATATGACAATTGATATCAATTTTACTCTAAGACTTTATGATAATATATATGAGATCTTGATTTGATTTCATTGTACTTGTATTGATTGATTATGAGATGTCTTTCTATATGCTTTATTCTATATGTATGCATATCTTTTTAGTATGGATGTATGTAATGCAAATGAATATGGATGTTTGTTTTTTTTGTTTCTTTTTCACATGTAAATAAATGATGAAAATGAGTAATGAGTCATGCAAATGTTTATTTTTCTTCATGTAATAATATGAATACAAATAAGTAATAATGAAATGTATGGATTTATATAAGATGCTTATGTATGCAGCTAACATGTCAATACACAAGTACTCGATTGGAGAAATGATGATGAAAAAGAGACCACTTAGCTGAGAAATGATGATGTTTCAAACTCTCATTCAAAAGATAAAGAGATCTTGTCACTCGAAATGCATAAAATTTTAGAATGAATGCAACCTGAACCTAGTCTCTATATTTGGAGCGCTTAATCTTCATCACTGAGCATTTTACAAACACAACAAGCGAAATAGAGTTCATTTCTTTTCATATGCAATATTAACTATCTTGTCCACAATGACCCTTTGTTCGTTCATATCCTTGGATAAATTACGCATGCATCCGGATTGCACATTAAAGAAATTCCTTCAATAGACAAAGAAATGACTCCAACCTCCCAATAGCATACAAATAAGCGGAGTTGAGGTATGTGTGGTGATTTCACCTTGATGTGAATGCACTTATCACAGACACCCAGCTAATTAGATGTTTCCAGATCACCAGATTCATTCCTACAAGCAAAAAACAAAGAAAGGTATTATGCCCCCAATACTTGCTCCTCTTAGTCAAGATAGACTTCCTCGAGTTACTCAGAGGGAATAATCAGCAAAAGTCAATGTAAAAAACAACACATAGAAAATTTCATGCATATCTCAAACAGTTTAGTGTTTATTTTCAGTAGTCTTGTTTTGCTTGTGTACTCAGTGATAAAACTCTTCAGTAATTAGGAGACAAATGACTGACTGGATGACCAGGTACCACTAACTGAAAGATGACTTGGTTGATACTACTTAGGACATGTAAATTGCTCAGTCGATTACCCTAAGACTAGGACATTGATCAGTTTCAAGCCATGAGGGTTGCAAAAGAACCAGGATGTCACGAAAGTGACTAAAAGATATGTACAAGAGAAAGCCATGATGCAGGTAAGTGGGAATGAAAATGGGAAATGCCAACATTGCGTTGATAGATGGAGTTCTTGAGTACAAGAGACATATGTTTACCAAGTTTTCACCTGCTTGGAAAATATTTTAGTTTATTTTTTATTTATTTTATTTATTTTTTTTGGACATTTTATGATTTTTAGGATTTCTTCAAGACATTTTATGATTTTTTGGATTTCTTTAGGTCATTTTATGATTTTTAGGATTTCTTCAGGACATTTTAGTTGTACAAGTTGCTGGAGCAAAGAATACTAAGTGAAGAATTTCTTCAAGTGGATGGTGTTGATTGGTTCACGAAGCTGTTCTCCTTCCGATGTTGAGAGTTGATAGGCACCAGAGCCAAAGATTGCAGTAACAATGTAGGGACCCAACCAGTTGGGTTCAAACTTCCCTTTGTTGTCTCAAAACTATTGATTCTTGGGATTTTCTCTCAGAACAAGGTCACCAACCTAAAATTCTCGTTGTCGATCCTTTTTGTTATAACCTCTAGACATTCTCTTTTGATATGCTCTGAGATGATCAAATGCCACTTGTCAACGTTCATCCAACAACTCAAGTTGTTGCAATCTAGATATTTTGTAGTCTTCATCAATAACAAGACCTTGCAAAGAAACTCTTAAAGACAGTATTTCCACCTCAATAGGTAGGACTGATTCAGACCCATACACCAAAGAAAAAGGTGTAGCCCCAGTAGGTGTTATGATACTTGTTCTATAAGCCCATAGTGCAGGATTGAGCTACAGATGCCAATCCTTTCCAGATTTATTTACTATTCTATGTAAGATAGTCAATAGATTCTTGTTATATGCTTCGGCTTGTCCATTACCTTGAGGGTAGTATATGGATGACCAGTGTTGTTTTATTTTGATTTTTTCACTGAGTTCATCTAGATCTTTGTTCTTGAACTACCCTCCATCGTCAGTCACAATGGATGAAGGTGTACCATACATGCAGATGACATAGTTAAGGATGAATAGAGCTCCTTGTTTACTAGTTTTTTTGATGAGTGGAACTGCTTCTACTCACTTAGTGAAGTACTCAGTGGTAGTTATAATAAACTTGTGTCTGTTAGATGATGCATGATATATTTGGCAAATGAGATCAAACACCCATTGTCAAAAAGGCGAATGTGTAACAAAGGGTATGAGATCCCTTGCTGGAGTGTGTATGAGGTTCCCATGTAGCTTCTAGTAGTTTCCATGTCTAGCCAATAGTAGCTAGCCCTTAGTATTTTCCATGCTAAAGTTAGACCATTTGAATGAGATTCACAAATACCTTCATGAACCTCAAATAATGCGCGTTGGGACTCTTTAGTTTCTAGACATCTAAGTAAAGTTATATCCAAACCTTGCCTAAATAGGTCATTAGTGATGATAACGTACCGTGAAGCATTTCAAATTAAGTTCCTTTTCTCATTACGAGAACGATTAGCAGTGATAACTTGGTCGTGCAGGTAAGAGTAAATGTGGCTATAGCGAGATGAGTCATGTCCAATAATAGAACAGACCATCTGGGACTCAGGAGAATCATAGGAAGGATAATGTAACTCTTCCACCAGGTATTCAAAGAAAAAATTCGATTCTTGTAGCTGTGGTATAGACACCAAGGTGGCCATTGCATTCGCTGCTCTATTTGCTGATCTGGGGATCTGCTGAAATGATACAAAGGTAAAGTATTTCTTGAGATCATCCACCATTCTCTTATAAGGCTTCAGTTTCTCATCCCTAGTCTAATATATATCATTGATTTGGTTGATGATGAGTTGAGAATCTCCATAGATGTGTAATTCAACAATCTTCCATTCGATGGCCAACTTGATCCCATTTACCAAAGCTTCATATTCTGCAATGTTGTTTGTGCAAGGGAAGTGAATCTTGTAATCTTTTGGGATTGAATATTTTTGAGGAGTAATAAAAAGTATTCCAGCACCAGAACCATGTTCAGGGAACGACCCATCAAAGAACATCTTCCATGATCGTTGAGTAAGGTGCATGATTGATTCATCCAAAAATTCTATGTGCAAAGGTCAACTTGTTACTACTTATCAATTTGCCATTAGTTTTATGTTTAAAGTTATTCTATATACTCTAGTCGGTTACTACTACCAAAATATTCAGTCGGTATGCACAGTCTAGTCGGTTATAGAAGAAAGTAGTCACAGAGCGTAGTATACACTGAGCTGTCTACCGAGCAACAAAGATGACACATCAAGTTGATACACACCGAGTGAAACGTGTTACCAGATTCATTGAACCTAGACATACATATGAAAACGTGTTACAAGATCAAGGCACGTAGAACCGTTATCACATTGGATATTGCACTTAAAGATTGTGTATGATTTTGAGGTCATCTAACCAATGAAATATTTTGCATGGTTATTCATTCGATAAAATATATTTGTAAGATTGAAGCAATGAATGGATTACCGACATAAGAGATCTATTTATACAACATGGATTAAGATCAGAAATATACATGTAGCATGACAGAAAGGAAGATATAGAAATATACAAAGAAAGACATGTGAAAGCACTAAGTATTATCACTATTACAGAGACACAGAGGTCACCGAGAAGGATTTCAGAGAACAGTCAAAGAACAGAGTAAACAAAAGGGTTTACCAAGTTACTATATGGGTTACCGAGGTATGCTATAAGCAAGGTAATCTTATTCTGAGCACATAGAATCTACTATAACATTCTAGATGTAAATTTTCAAATATTTGTAATGATTTTATTGTAATATTTTGAAGTTGTAAGAGAAACCTTTAACAGGGTAAAAGACTCTAATCAAGTCTATAAATTGTAAAGCCTCTAACCAGATGCAGCATTTAGATTAAGTGTTATAAAATCCTTTAGCAGGGTAGATCTAACATATCTTGATACTCCTAACAGGGTAAGCTATCAAAAATAGCTAAACATGTAGCTCTAACCGAGCAACCTTTATTATTGCAGTATGAAGTTGTGGGTGCCATCCCCACCGCAATTTTTCTCTCTAACCAAGAGTTTCTGCGTAACCAAAATATATGTGTTATGGAGTGAATCATGTATGATTGCTACTTATTTATTTTAGCTTTATATTATGTTACTGCACTATTCGGTTTATGCATAATAGTAAAGTTATTATTGAAGAAATGTTTTGAAGTACTGATTCACCCTTCCCCTCTTAGTACATTAGCTTTCCATATTGGGCCTAACATAACTGTCTTCAAGTGGAGCATCAACAAGTTGATCTACAATAATGTGTCCTTTGATGGCTTTACGTTCTACATATTCAATATCAAATTCCGTAAGAACCATGACCCATTTATCCAATCTTCCTATAAGTGTTGCTTTGTTGAGAAGATATTTGAGCAGATCAATTTCAGCCACCAGCTTAATAGAATGGGCTAACATGTAGTGTCTTAATTTTTGTGATGTAAAGACTAATGCCAAACAAGCTTTTTCTATGATAGTATAGTTTATTTCATAGGACACCAAGTTTCTGTTGATATAATATATAGCTTTTTCTTTTTTATTTTCATCTTGTTGTGCCAGAAGTGCCCCCAGTGATGTATCTGTAGCTGATATGTATAGAATCAATGGTTTACCTTGAATTGGTAGCATCAATATGGGTGGATTAGAAAGATAATCTTTGATTTGTTTTAAATGTTGTTCACAATCTTCCTCCTAGTTGTATTGGACTCCTTTCCTTAATACTTTTGTGAAGGGTTGAGCTTTTTCTACTAGCTGAGATATAAAGCACCTTATTGATTGGAGACGTCCTTATAAACTTCTCATTTGACTGATATTATTGGGCAGAGGCATTTCCATTATGGCTTGGAACTTTTTAGGATCAACCTCAATTCCTTTCTTTGAAATTATATAACCAATCAATTTACTCGATGTTACTCTGAATGCACACTTTTTTAGGGTTTAACCGGAGCTTGAATCTTTCCATTCTATCCAGTATTTGTGATTTTCAATTTCTTTTCTAAATCTTTCAGCAAATTTTCTGAACTTTCAGCCGTAGAGGTTGTTCTATCATGAGGAACAAAACCATCAGCACTCTGCACTAATGCATTACAGGTATAGCTTGTATCAGTAGGAATACTGAATTCAACTCCATTGTAAGGAAATTTCAAACACTGATGATATGTAGATGTTACCACTTTCATTTCGTGAATCCATGGCCTACCCAATAAGATATTGTATGAAAGAGGAAGGTCGAGCACCCAAAAGATAACATCTCTTTCCATAGGTCCTACCCTGATTGGTAATAGTACCAGACCTTTAGAGGTTCTTTCTTCTTCATCATAAGCTTTGATCGTTATTTTCTTTGTTGGATCAATGATATTTTTAGAAAATCTTAGCCGTGTCAGTAGATTGTAGGTACAAATCTTCAACCTAGCGCCTCCATCTATTAAAACATGTTTAACTTAGTGTTTATGGATCATAGCTTTGATGTGTAATGGCTGGTTATGTGGGTGATTCAGTGAGTAATCATCTTCTTCCGAGAAAGTGAGGTAATGAGGTGAAGTCAGGTGACCCACCATAGATTGAAACCTATCTACATCTAAATCTTTAGGGACATTAGTAGTGAACAAAGTTTTGTCCAGGATCTCTCTATGAGCAGAAGAGATCTTAAGCATTTCTAAAATGGAGATTTGAGCGTTAGTTCTTTTAAATTGTTCGATGATGCTATAACCAGGAAAGGATGATGAAGCCAAATGATTAGATTTAGCTATGATTGTATCTATTTGTCTATTTAAAGAAGTTGGTAGATTTGATGTTGTTTGAGAAGAAGTTGAGGAACTAGCTCCTTGGAGAGTAACCTTCTTTTGAGCGTGGGTCACGACATTGACAATTTGTGCTTGATTTTATTTATCTTTGATTATGATCACATTGCAATATTCAGGTTGGGAAGATTCAATCATGTTGATCACGTTATCATTGTTACCATAGGTGCAATTGACTTTAGTACCTCCCTTGGATTTTGAGGAATCACCTTGTTCATAAGAAGGTAAGGGATCTTTAAAAGCCTTGTGATCAACTTTAGTCGTGTGATTTCCAACAATGATTTTTCCAGCGTTGATGAGATCTTGAATTTAATGTCTAAGCTTTATACAGTTGTTTGTGGTATGACCCTTGTTTCGATGGTATTCACAGTATTCATTTTCTCTCCACCATTTGTGTTTAACTTCTGGATCATATGGTCTAGAATTGGCTGGCAAGGTTATCAGGTCATTTGCCAATAAAGTTTTAAAAGTTGATTCATATGATTCATCTAGAGGAGTAAAATCATGTTTAGGCTTTGAAAGCTACGGTTTCTCTTTAAACCATTCTTTTGATTTTTTTGGAGGATTTTCTGCTGCAGTTTCATCCGCTTTGAGTGCTTGTGTGCTGCTAGCCTATATTATGGATTTTGATTTTGCTTGAATAGTGTCTACCACTTCATCATTAACAATGTTTCTATTGCTATCTTTTTTCGTATTTCTAGTATTTGTTCTTTTCTTTAGAACTAGAACCTTGCGATGTTTCTTTCCAAAGTGATATATCTCCTTTCTTTATGAGCACATCTTGCATTCTGATGACACTATCTACCACTTTGTTGAATGAAAGATATAGTTCCATTTGGATACTATATTTCAATTCAAGGATCAGGTTATTGACGAAGATATCCATCTTCTCAGAATCTAGAATAGGTCATGAATATCTAGAGAACATCTTTCTCCAACATTGAAGAAAGGCGAGGAAAGGTTCTCTTGTTTTCTGTTTAGTGTTGCAAAACTCAATCACAGTGACTGGATGATGAATGTTATAGGAGTATTGTTGTAGAAAAAATTGGATTAATTCCTCAAAAGTTTTGATTCCCATAGGTAGACTTGAAAACCATTCCATAGCTTGTCCTCCTAAACTTCTCGGGAAAAGGTGCATGAGGTATGTTTGTTCGTGCATGAATTCCATACATAAAGCACAAAATTCTCTAGCACGGTCTTGAGGATTTGCATTCCCATCATATTTTTCAAACTTGAGAATCTCCACTCTTGAAGGGAATGGAGGCATGTAAAGGTTTTTGTCAAATGGAAACGGGCATATCACGTCCAGAGAATATTGCTTTGATGTTTTATCCTTGTTTTTCAGTTCTGTGATTTCTGTCTGTAATGCTTGTAATTGTTTGTTTACCAGTACTAAAGGTTTCTCTTCCTCTTTAGTGATGACTGTTTCAATGTCATAATTAATAGGAAGTTTAGTGCCTTGTTTTGATAGCTCTAGAAAAGGCTCTTCCTTTTCTCTAGACATGATGATCTTCATCATTCTCCAATTTTTTTTTATCATTTAGACATTTATTTATAATAGTTTCTGTAGGTTCAGAGATTACAAATTCATCTGATGAGGAATCAATGTCAGTAGCATGGTTGGTGAGGTTTTTATAAGTATCACGTTTAGTAGTTTGTCTTTCTTGCCTTTCTCCGGACATGGTGGGAGATAGGGGCTGATCAAAGATTGGTAGATCAAAAACTGGTATTTGTGACGATGAAGGTTTATTTGGGATGGGTTCTTCTACAAAGAATGGATTGTCATTTGATGAAAAGGATACTCCTTTACCTTTGTCATCTTTCTTGTGAGAACTTTTGGTTTAAGTAGGCATTTACAACCGACGGGACTGAGAGCTAGATGTGATGCAAAAGTCAAGATCAAATTGAAGCTAGTTGTTCATTTAACGTAGTGATTTGAGAGAAGTAACTAATATTTGGTCTGGTTTTAGGAACGATCTATCATGTGTAAGACATTATCTAAGTTAACTTAGGTTTGATAAGATGTTGATTGAACTAGCTAGAAGATGACTGACAAAATCGTGCAACGCAACGTCAGGGGTACACTATCGAGATTGTTTATGCTCAGAATTATGATAACCAATTTTATGCTTGTTGTAGACCGATCTAGGCAATTTTGAGTGTTTTGACTGACAAGATCAAGAATTCATACGACAGTTTAGCTGTTTATAGACGATAAATGTCACAACCCTCCTTTATCACTTTTGGATTTAAATACAAACTCTATTATATTTTTGGATAAGCTATTTAAATGATTGAATGAATATTATAAAAGGATAAAATAATAATACACACACACACACACACACATGGAAAACATACATTATTTTTATTTATCTATTTTCCACATCCAATTATGGCACATGTTGTAGGAAGAATAAGAAGCTTCTAGAGGATTCTCCACCACCTTGCATGTAACTCCTCCCACTAAGTCTAATCAATTTGCATGAAGTCCAAAATTGGGAAAGAATCTCTTTTTTTTAATTAAATTTTCAGATAGTGGAATGGAGGGAATTCTCTTATAAAATTATATGCAAGTTTCAAAGAAGGGAGTTGGTTATGTTTTGAAGAAAAATTTCCCAAGTTTAGAAGTAGGATTCTCTTTGTTAGCCTCATTTTCGTTGCAGGAATTTTTAAGTTGTTGTTGAAGAGTTTCTCTCAAAGCTGCAAGGAAGGATCATAGAATAGCTAGAGGATTCAACTTCAAGCTTCAGTAAACCAGGTTCTCTCCTTTTATCATATGAGGAATTTGTATTATCCAAATATATAGTTTGTAGATTCTTTGGTTGAATATAGTAATCTGAAGAAATCATTTCTCAATTTCTAGATAGGGAGAAAAAAAATCTTTTTTTGTTTTCTTTAGGAAATGCAGTGATATAGTTTCTTCTCTTTTTTTTAATACAAATTTAGATTTCTCCTGCATATCTTATTTAATATAATTTAAAAGGTAGAAATCATATTTTTTGCTTTTTTGTTTTCTCTTAGATGATATTGAATATAAAAATAAATAAATCTCCCTCTCTGTAAATGAATAAAAAAAAATCTCTCTCTGAATACTGGATTGAATCTCTATGAATACTAGATTGAATCTATGTGAATATTAGTTAAATGAGTTGAATAAAAATCCTCTGTGAATATTAGCTAAATGTCTGTGAATATTAGTTAAATGAGTTGAATAAAAATCCTCTGTGAATATTAGCTGAATCTCTATGAATATTAGTTAAATGAGTTGAATAAATATCTCTGTGAATATTAGCTGAATCTCTGTGAATATCAGTCGAACAAACTCTCTCCCTGTGAAATCTGGAAATAAATAATCTTCCTGTAAACAACTCTCTATCCCCCTCTCTAGAAATTGGTTGAGAAATAGAATATAATCCCTCTGTATTAACTTGTATTTCTCAGTTTAAAGACCTACCTACTTTTGGATAATCTGTGCATCACTGGAGAAAATTACTTCTCTGGTTATTTTTATTTCTCTGTTATATTTCATCCCTGGGATTAATATGATATTCTCTCTTACATTAATATCTTCTTATGTATTCATACCTATTTATGTATTCTCTTTTTGTTCAATTTAATATTCTGGAATGAACTATATTTATAATGCGAAGTGATTAATAAATTTAAGCGATTATGCGAAGTGGTTTAAATTTATATTCGCACGACCGTGTGCATATGTGTATCAACTCGTAGGTAGAGGACGAAGTTAATACTCCACAGGGAGTGGTACCGTAATGGTACCCCCCCAGCTAGCCTGCGGTCACTACTGCGATAGGGGCCACAGGGTAGTGGAGGGGACTCGTGGGGGCCCACTCCCATTAACCCCTTTTTAATACCAATCAAACATAATTCGAAGGGCAACATGAATTTAAAAAAAAAGAAATTCTCTTTTTCATATATGTTTAAAATGTTGGTTTATTTAAATTCCTTTTTTTTATATAAATTTAAATTTTAGTTAATAAAATTTTTAAACTTAGGTAAAATTTTAGATTTATAACTAGTTTTAACAAATTTATATTAAATGATACTTAGATCCTCTTAAGATCCACTTAACAATTAAATGACTTGAAGCTAAATTCTGTGTTGGGATTAATGGTTTTATAAGCGATATTCTCGCATGCATCTTACCCTACCTTCGCTTCATGCAAATGTCTTTACATTGATTTCAATTATTGGTGTTCCCTTTCTTCATGCAAATTATACGTTTAATTGTTAGTATGCAAATTACCTAGCTATCATTATTATGCAATTTATATTAAAGTTTTGAATAATAAATAATTTTAGTTATGGTTTTTATTTCATGTCATTCATCAAGTAGTTATTTCAATTAATTGAGCTTTGCAATGTCTAAATATACACATTCAATTCATAATTATTTTTCAAGCTTGATGTTTATTATAAGTTAGAAAACTAAATAAAGGAAGTTGGAAAACCAAAACCTAGTAGCGTTCGGTATATACAGTGCCTCTAGGTCACGCTTACGGGTAATGCCATCGTGTTGAACTACTGCACTTAATGCCTAATAAAGCTACATCAATGATGTTTGTGGCATCGTCCCTATAAATCGTCGGGGAGTAATAAGGGACACTTGGAAGTTAAATCTAAGGGGTGGGTAATCCCCCTTGGATCGATAATTTAATTAGATAATTCTAAAATGATCTTTCATTCACTGAGTTAACCTATAGTAAACCCCTATAGGGATGATGAGTGAAATGCTTTTATAAAACTGATCTAATCTCGAAAAATTATTGTCGATTGGAAATTGGTCAAGGGTGACGCTCATGATAAGAATTAGGATCTAGTTGTTTTAGGCCACAAGCAATAGGCCATCTTGAGCCTTTTCTTAAGCGCTACCATCGTGGGTAGCAACCGTAGAGAAACTGTCTGGGATATTGACCCTAGAAAGGGTTGCGTACCCACTAATCAGTTTACATCAAACCATAGAGTAGAAAATAGAACTACATACTTTATGCCTTGATCTCGTGATGAAGCGGGTATGTAGGCAGTCTTGGGACGGAGTTGTCCCTCATACTCAGGCATTCGTGGGTGGGGTCTAGGCTTGGTAAAAGAAAGATTGAGTAAGAATCCTATTTTGAAAGATAAGTAAAATTGGAAAAAGGTAATTCAATGCATACTTGGAAGGAATCCTGTATGGATTCGCTTGACTTCCCGAGGCTTTAAGCCAAATTTTGAGGCAAAATTCAAGCTTGTATTATGTTATTCACTTAATCCTAAGGACGGCGACCTCGGTGCACTTTTGTTAGAAGAGTATTGTACTTAGCGAGTGGCTCAAGACCCAAATGGTCCCGATGGGTCTAAGTCTCTGGCCAGAGCACCTCCTATCCTGATTGGATAGATGCCTACCCTGCATG
Organism: Cryptomeria japonica; assembly: GCF_030272615.1. Taxonomy (NCBI): domain Eukaryota; kingdom Viridiplantae; phylum Streptophyta; class Pinopsida; order Cupressales; family Cupressaceae; genus Cryptomeria; species Cryptomeria japonica. The sequence goes on along the minus strand of NC_081406.1, from coordinate 189,200,976 downwards.
GGTAGATGCCTATCCTGATTTGGATAGATGCCTACCCCATATGGGTAGATGCCTATCCTGTATTGGATAGATGAAATCTTATGTCCCGTATGGACAAGTGCCTAACTTGTATGGTTAGATGCTCATCCCAGATGGATGAATGCCTAATCCGAATGGATGGATGCCCAGAGTATGTGATTGAATAAAACACAAATGATTAAATTTAACAAAAAAAAGAATGGTCAAATTTTGTTGGGTTAAATATGGTGGGTTATTACATGTGGTATCAAAGCAAAGGTTCAAATCTAGGCCTTGTGCTCACTTCAATTTATTCAACTAAGGGAATGTTTTGCAATGGTAGAAATTAAATTTTAAAATCCTAAATCAAGAACTAACTACATAATTTAACTTTCAGGTAAAAACCTAGAATGGCTAGAGGAAGAGGAAGAGGAAGAAGAAGAGGAAGAGGAAGATGAAGGGGTAATGGAAGACGTGCTAGGGGTCAAAGGGAAGAAAACCATGAGGAAAACCATGAAGAAAACCATGAGGAAGACCATGAAGAGGATCGACACAACCCAGGAAATAACGAAGATGGGGTCCAAGCTATAATCGACCTTCTAACCAAACAAAGAGATAAAATCAACTTCTTGGAACAATCAATGCTGGACCTTAGGGAAAGGCATAATGAATTTGAAAATAGAAGTGGTACCGAAAATGGAAACCCTGGTAGCAATCAAGGGAATATGATGGGTAATAGAAAAGAAAATAACATATTGGAACTTTCCAAGGACTTAAAGAAAATCACCCCTCCTAAGTTCGATGGAAGGCAAATTGGTGAGGGAGCTGAGAATTGGTTAAATGAAATGGAAAAGTATTTTGAACTAAGAGATTTTAGCGAAACAACCAAGGCTTTATGGGGTTCCTACCAACTCACAGGGGAGGCGGCTAGTTGGTGGACCAACACCAAGGAACAAAATGGGTATAGCAGGGATACGGTCACATGGGATCAATTTGTTCACCACTTCCGAGATAGGTGGCTCCCTCAATTGTTCTTTGATGAGAAGGTGATATAATTCCATAATCTACGTCAAGGGCCCCTATCCGTTCAACAATATTGGGATAAGTTCACCAAGTTGCTTAAATATGTACCTATGTACCAGAAAGATGAAGAAGGCCAAGCAAGGAAGTTCATTTGGGGCTAAATACCAACATAGGGGCAGAGGTTGACATGCATGGACCCAAAAACATGAACGAAGTACTTGAAAAGTTCCTAAGGCAAGAGAGGAAGATTCAAACACTAGTAGAGCGGAACTATAATGGGAACCACTCATTTAAAAGGAAGTAGGAATTCAATGGGAACACTAATTTCAACAAAGGTCAAAGGAATAATTCTTCCAAAAGAAGGCCACCTCCTAATCAATATCAGAGGAATGGAAATAATAATAATAATAATAACAGGGGCAATAATAACAGAGGCAACTATAACAGGAATGATTAGCAAAACATGATAACTTATCCACCTAGGGCCAATGAAACAAGGAATGATCCCCCTAGGCATCAAGGTAGGAGGGGTCCTCCAGGTGGATGCTTTATGTGTGGGGAAAACCATTTTGCTAGAGAGTGCCCTAGGATGCAAGGACAGATAGAGCCAATCAACCCCAACAAGGGCCCCAATAAAGGATTCATGCAATAGTTAGGAACTGAAGAGGAAGATACCAGAATGTTCCCATGGAAACTACAGGTACACTATTTGAACAACCAATTTCAATTCTAATTGACACTGGATCATCTGAATGTTTCATCTCACCTGAATTAGTAAGAAAATATGCATTAAAAGTTAATCAAATGGAGTCATCATGGACGGTTCAATATGGGGATAAGGCAACTAGGGAAGTAACTAAGTGTTTGCTGAGAGCAAGGGTACAATTTCCTGAGTTTGAAACAAGGGTAGATCTCTATGTGGCACCCCTAGGATTATATGATGTAATTATTGGAATGAGTTGGTTAACAAACCATCAAGCTAATGTAGATTGCTATAACAAAGTTGTTGAATGTTTGGATGATGGGGGGAAAAGGGTCAAAATCCAAGGAAAGTTTAAACCCATTAATATAGAAACCATCTCAGCCATGTAATTAAAGAAGGAAAGGAGAAGAGGAGGCTTAATCTATATGGTTGAAATTGATGAAGGAAAAGAGGAAAATACACCAACCTTTGAAAATACCCCCTTCTTAAAAGAATTCAAGGATGTTTTTCTAGAAGAATTACCTGGCTTACCCCCTAAAAGGAAGTTTGACTTTTCTATCGAAGTACTACCAGGAGCTGAACCAGTATCAAGGGCACCTTACCGAATGAACACAACTAAATTACAAGAGCTCAAAATGCAATTAGAGGAACTCTTAGCTAAGGGATTAATAAGGCCAAGTGTATCACCATGGGGAGCACCAATTTTGTTTGTTAAGAAGAAGGATGGAACCTTAAGGCTATGCATCAACTATAGGATGTTGAATAAAGTCACCATAAAGAATAGGTATCCCTTACCTCGCATAGAGGATCTTTTTGACCAAATGAAAGGAGCAGCAGTTTTCTCAAAGATAGACCTCCGGTTAGGGTACCATCAACTCAGAATTAAGGAGGAAGACATTCCGAAGATAGCTTTTAGGACTAGATATGGGCATTATGAATTCACAGGAGTTCCTTTTGGTGTAACCAATGCCCCAGCTGCATTTATGAACCTAATGAATAGTGTACTCCATGACTACTTGGATAAATTTGTTCTGGTATTTTTGGATGACATATTGATTTACTCTAGGAATGAGGAGGAACATTTAGTGCACCTACAAACTATTTTGCAAAGGTTGAGAGAACATAAGTTATATGGGAAATTGTCAAAATGCGCCTTCTTCGAGGAAAAGATTCACTACCTTGGGCATATAATATCAAAGGACGGAATAGTAGTTGATCTAGATAAAATAAAGGCAATAGTAGAATGGCCAATCCCTAAAAACATTTCAGAGGTAAGAAGCTTTATGGGGCTAGTAGGTTACTATAGGAGGTTTGTGGAAGGATTCTCTAAGATAGAAAACCCCATCACCTCATTAAAAAGGAAGGGTAAAAGGTTTGTGTGGACAGAACAAAGTGATAAGGCATTCCAAATCTTGAAGGGAAAACTAACCTCAACACCCATTCTAAAGGTGCCAGATCCAAATGGACACTTCATAGTCGTAACTGATGCTTCTATTGAAGGTTTAAGAGGAGTACTTGTCCAAAATGAAGGGGTAGTGGCTTACGAATCCAGAAAGCTAAAGACTCATGAAGTCAATTATGCACCCCATGACTTAGAGTTGGAAGCAATTGTGCATGCCCTACCAAAATGGAGACACTTCTTACTAGGGAAGCCCTTTGAGTTAAAGTCAGATAACCAAGGACTAAAGTACATCTTTACCCAACTCCACTTAAATGCTAGACAAAGAAGGTGGTTAGAGTTTCTAAGTGAATATGATTTTGAAATTGAATATATTAAGGGGAAGAAAAATAGGATGGCAGATGCCTTAAGTAGGAGGAGACACTTGATGACTATAGCAACATTCAAAACTTCTTTCAAAAGGAAAATAATGGATGAACAAGGACATGACCCATGGTATGAGCAAGTCAAATTGACTTTAGAATATGATCCAACCGATCCTAAGATTGAAGGGTATACATTAGATGAAGATGGGTTTCTCAGATACAATAATAGAATCTATATTCCTAATTCAGGGAACTTAAGAGAAGTAGTCTTGTTGGAGGCTCACAATGCCCCTTATTCAGGGCACCCAGGAGTTAACAAACTTTATGCAGATCTAAAGAAGTTATACTTTTGGCAAGGGATGAAGAATGACATTGTCAAATATGTAGCTAAATGTTTGGAGTGTCAAAGAGTAAAGGCAAAACATAGACATCCAGCTAGATTGTTACAATTGCACGATGTACCTCAACACAAGTGGCAAGTTATTAGCATGGATTTTGTGCAAGGGTTACCCATGTCACCTTCTAGGCATGATACAATAATGGTGGTAATTAACAAACTCACTAAGGTGGCACACTTTATACCAGGGAATCTGATGGATGATGCACCTACCTTGGCTAGGCACTTTGTTAAGTAAATAATTAGGTTGCATGGAATACTAGAGAAAATCATATCAGATAGAGATGCTAGATTCACTTCAAGGTTTTGGACCACTCTTCAATCAGTTCTAGGAACTCAACTAAATTTTAGCACCGCATACCATCATGAAACCGACGGTCAGACAGAAAGGACAAATCAGATTATGGAAGACCTACTTTGCATGTATTGCATGGACCAACAGAGGAAATGGGAAGAATACCTACCTCTATTAGAATTTGATTACAATAATACATATCAAACATCTTTGGGAATAACACCTTTCGAAGCATAGTATGGTAGACCATGTGGAACACCTTTGAGTTGGGATAGTCTTGAAGATAGAGTAATTGTTGGACCAGATATGTTGAAGGAGATGGAAAGGAAAACTAAGGAAATTAGGCAAAGATTGAAGGAAGACTCAGATAGGTAGAAAAGTTATGCAGACAAAAATAGGACACCAAGGGAGTTTGAGGTGGGAGAGAAGGTTTTCCTAAGTGTCAAGAGTTCCATAAGATTTGGGAAAAAGACTAAGCTTGCACCTTGCTATGTTGGACCCTTTGAAATATTGGGAAGGATTAATCTAGTTGCATACCGGTTGACCTTACCTCCCCAATTGAGCCAAATCCATGATGTCTTCCATGTATCTCTTCTTAAGAAGTATGTACCTGATGAGAAACACATTTTGAATTGGGATGCTTTACAGGTCTAGGAAATGGGAGGAATAATGATAGAGCCATTCAAAATATTGGAGAGGCACCAGTGCCAGTTGCGCAACATAGAGGTTGATTAGTGAAAAGTGCAATGGGACCGGTATGATGAAAAGAATGCCATGTGGGAAGATACTAAGGAGATGCAACAGTTGTTTCCTTTTTTGTTTTAATCATGAACTATAGACTCTTTTGGATGCATTCAGTAAGTGCATTGGGACGATGCACAAATTAAGCGGGGGAGGATGTCACAACCCTCTTTTATCACTTTTGGATTTAAAATACAAACTCTATTATATTTTTGGATAAGCTATTTAAATGATTGAATGAATATTATAAAAGGATAAAATAATAATACACACACAAGCACACATGGAAAATATACATTATTTTTATTTATTTATTTTCCACATCCAATTATGACACATGTTGTAGGAAGAATAAGAAGCCTCTAGAGGATTCTCCACCACCTTGCATGTAACTCCTCCCACTAAGTCTAATCAATTTGCATGAAGTCCAAAATTGGGAAAGAATCTCTTTTTTTTAATTAAATTTTCAGATAGTGTAATGGAGGGAATTCTCTTATAAAATTATATGCAAGTTTCAAAGAAGGGAGTTGGTTATGTTTTGAAGAAAATTTTCCCAAGTTTAGAAGTAGGATTCTCTTTGTTAGTATCATTTTCGTTGCAGGATTTTTTAAGTTGTTGTTGAAGAGTTTCTCTCAAAGTTGCAAGGAAGGATCAAAGAATAGCTAAAGGATTCAACTTCGAGCTTCAGTAAACTAGGTTCTCTCCTTTTATCATATGAGGAATTTGTATTATCCAAATATATAGTTTTTAGATTCTTTGGTTGAATATAGTAATCTGAAGAAATCATTTCTCAATTTCTAGATAGGGAGAAAAAAAAATCTATTTTTGTTTTCTTTAAGAAATGCAGTGATATAGTTTCTTCTCTTTTTTTTAATACAAATGCAGATTTCTCTTGCATATCTTATTTAATCTAATTTAAAAGGTAGAAATCAGATTTTTTGCTTTTCTATTTTCTCTTAGATGATATTGAATATAAAAATAAATAAATCTCCCTCTTTGTGAATGAATAAATAAAAATCTCTCTGTGAATACTGGATTGAATCTCTGTGAATATTAGATAAATGAGTTGAATAAAAATCCTCTATGAATATTAGTTGAATCTATGTGAATATTAGTTAAATGAGTTGAATAAAAATCCTCTGTGAATATTAGCTGAATGTCTATGAATATTAGTTAAATGAGTTGAATAAATTTCTCTATGAATATTAGCTGAATCTTTGTGAATATCAGTTGAACAAACTCTCTCCCTGTGAAATTTGGAAATAAATAATCTTCCTGTAAACAACTCTCTATCCCCCTCTCTGGACATTGGTTGAAAAATAGAATATAATCCCTCTGTATTAACTTGTATTTCTCAGTTTAAACACCTACCTACTTCTGGATAATCTGTGCATCACTAGAGCAAATTACTTCTCTGGTTATTTTTATTTCTCTGTTATATTTCATCCCTGGGATTAATATGATATTCTCTCTTACATTAATATCTTCTTATGTATTCATACCTGTTTATGTATTCTCTTTTTATTCAATTTAATATTTTGGAATGAACTATATATATATATATTATGCAAAGTGTGTAAAGCCCCGCCAGGAAACCCCTAAGGGTTTAAATTAGAAACACTCAAATAGAGTGTAAATTTTTTTTTTTAGTAATAATTAAGAGCGTTAATGAAAAGTTACATTATTAAGATAGATTGAAGTGACCTCAAGTTATCTCTATCTAGATAACACAGCGGAAGGCTAAAACGATCCTGAGGAGTTTCCCAACGCGATTACACAACTTTACACCTAACTCAACTTGCGTCATTAGATCCTTTAAACTGGATATCTTTATTACGGGATAATGCATAGATCTTAATTACAAATGTGTTCAATGGTTTGACGTCTTATAATTTTAGGAAGAGATCATTTACTTTGGGCGGTTAGGAGGCCATTGAGAAGTTATTTATTCATTGCACTTTAATTCATAATTACATTAGGAGGTCTCCAAATGGGTTCAAGCGTTTTAAATATAACAAAGTTCATTCATTAGAGTTTTAAAATAACCATCCACACTTGACATCATCCTTTAATGCTATAAATGTGCTTAATGAGATACGATCGTTTAGGATCAAACTATGATTTGTAAAGCAAAGGTTCCATCATTTGATTTTAAAGTATTCACTCACATTTGATATATATTTCTTAAATATTAAAAAACATGGTTAATAAGAAGAATTTCATTTCTTAAGGATTGACTGCATTTAATAGAGGGAGGTCTCTTCATTTGGTTTCATGCATATTCAACTAATGAGATGTAGTTCTTATATGAAGGGTAAAATATGAGTAGCCTTAGATCTCATTTGAGGTTTTATTAATTGCAAATAAATGAACTAATTTCATTAAGATGGATATGCATTAGGACATACGGAAACATCTTCAATTTAAAGTATCGTTAACTAGATGACATTCATCATTTCAAGTTTAGAGTATTAAGATCATAATGTCTTTCTTCTATTAGAATTAAAATGCGGTTATCTTATTGCATATCTCCCCTTTTTTTTATTATGTTAAATGAAAGTAGTATGCGAGAGGTACTTTTACTAAGATTTAATGTATAAACAACAAATCAATTTACTTTTCCATGTTAGATTAATTTTAGCAATCGTGAGGGTTTCCTTTTATAAGGTTTAACATACGGGTTTTCTAGTTGAGTTCACCCAGTTATAGAAGTAACCTGGTTAAGGTTATTGGGTATAAATTACAACATAGATTACTACGTATATTCATTCAATATACAACATGAATACTTGATTGAGTCCACACGATTATCAAATTAATCCGGTGAGGATTATTGTTAAGATTTAAACGTGAAATAACTTAACCTATTTATCAAATGCAATGAAACATAATTGACATGGCGAGATTCGTTTACTAAGGTAAAGGATAGATATTTCTATTATGTTCATCTTTTAAATTTCAATTTAAGAATGGTGACATAATTTTATCTTTGTTTCCTTTTTACATTCATTCCATTTATATACTTAATATCAAGTTAATCCAATAAAGTAATTCTAATTAGATTTCTTCCACTATTACAATTTAAGTTAACATTACCAATTTACTTTTTTTCTCACTTTAATTTCAATATTTAAATACCATGCCATATTCATAATTCACAACGTTTTATGAACTTGAATAACTACGTTTATCCATATGAAAAATGTTATACATTTAAATTTGAATTCATTTAATTTACACCATACACTTTGCAAGAATACAACCATTCAAGATAATTTAAAACATAAAACAAAGTATGCTATAAACATCGCATGACACAGAATATGATCTCGGAGTTCACCCCGGATGGGCTACATCTCCGGGTCTGCTCAACTGCAAGACCCCTTTGGTATTATATCGTTAGGAATACAAAATTTATAAGTCTTTTACATCTTGCCACTTAGGCGAATAAATTCAATACACAATAGACACCTTGGACATTAATTACATAATGATCCCTTTTGTAACGGATCCCATTAAATACATCAAGTAAAAAGGACAAGGATTTCTTAACCGGAGGTACCTTAAATGGAGACTAGACCGACGTTGGGCAGACCAAGGCAATCAGATGACGGGGTCCCAACAAATTTCCCAAAATAAATAGTCATGCTCAAGCGTTGATGAGTAAATTCGACACTTTCTCAAGTTGACATAAACGTCTATCCAAATTAATTTACCCTTAGATACCCACTAAGACAAGATGGTTTTACAAGATAATCCAGCCCCAACATTACCCACTTAAAAGGATTAAAGCTTATTTGCACATCTCAACATTTGTATGGATAATGGAAATCGTTTCCATATTATATTTCTAAGAGGCAAGATCTATATAGGTCTTCAAGGTATATGTATACAAATTAGATGCTATCTATATTAACGTATTTTTTTTAAACATATCTATTTATCTCCTTTTTTTTTTAATTTAAAATAAACATTCATTACTCATTATAATGTTCGTCTCAACTCAAATTTAATATAAAATAATGCCTATAATGTATATATATTATTAAGCCCCCTTTTTGATAACATAAACTATTCCAAACTAAAACCGATTTCTTTTTTTTTTTTAAAACTTACCAGGCAAAACTAATTTAATAATTCCATTCTACAAAACAAATAGAAAAACAATTTTAAAACTTTAAAATAAAATAATACATAAAAACAAATTTAAAATGCCAAGTTTAAACTGGAAGGCGTGCCCTACGGTACCCGCAGGGCTTCCCTGCGAGTCACGGTGGACGCAGGGTTCCCTGCGGACACCGTGGGGACGCAGGGTTTACCCTGTGGCCCACGGTGGACGCAAGGGTTCCCTGCGGCCCACCGTGGTCGTAGGGAAAAAACCCTTGCGAGCCACGGAAGCTGGGCGAGGGGAGAGATGAGGGGAGGGGCGGCGGCGGCGGGAGCCGAGCTTCGGCTCCTCCGCCCGCCAAGCCCTAGCAAATAAATAAATAAACAAAATTTTCTCATTTTCTTTTGTCCCCTTTTTTTTTTTTAATATTCCTTTTTTTTTTGGTGTTTTCTTTTTAATATATTTTTTGAAAAAGAAAATTCACAGCTGGACACCAAAACGTTTTCTATTGAATGAATACTAAAACAAAAAAAAAAAATACACACAGTCACAGCCATTGCTTGTTTTCCTATTTTTTTTTTTTTTATATATATTTCCAGCATGTATAAGCAAGGATTGGGAAAGCTTTTCTCCCTTCTAGATGTCCAAGTAACCATGCCAAAGCTTGAATCCATGAACAACAAACTCCCAAAACTGAATCTAAGACTAATCTTCAAGAAGCTTCATGGTTTTCTTTAAAAACAAAACATTTCTTTCTTTTCTTTTTTTCAACATTTCATGGAGATCAAACAATAAACAAACGGGTAGATAGAATCCTACCTCCAAATGCATTCCGGGAAGGGATTTCTTTGACAAGAGCTCCACCTGCAACTCCCATGCAAATCTCCCATTTTTTTCCCAAAAAAACTCCCAAGCCAAAGAACCCCCCAAAAATGACTCCAAAACTAGGTTAAAAGAAAAAGCCCTAATTTTTAATTTCGAAATTAGGCATTTATTTTTGAAATAAAATGAGTGAAAAATGAAATGGAAGTCATTCATTTACCTTATTTAATACATCTCCTTTGTTTTCCTTATTAAAATTATAATGCTTCTATTTCTTTTAAATTTTTAAATTTTAATTTCTTAATATCGATTTAGGCCTACATTTATATTTTGGGACTACTTACCGGGTAAGGTGTTTTGATTAAATTTTAATTTTCTAAAAATCAATCTTTTTATACTATGTCAACTATACAAGTAAAAAGGAAATAATTTCGTTTAAATAATAATAATTTATCCCTTTTCTTCCAAAATGCGAAAATGAGTAATTTATTACTATCTCCCAAACGACTTTAAAAATTTTCCTTTCTAAAATGCATAACTCAATAAATTCGTTATTTTAAAATTAGCTATTAAATTAACTCGCTATAACATAATAAAGCGACATTTTTAAATAAATGACTAATCTAATGCAAGAGTCTTGTTTATTCAAATTTCTCAACTACATATGCGTAAATGTTACAAATGCGTAAATGAGCACATTAACCCCAGTTAAATACCTTAAGCTTGCTACAATAACAATTTAAAACAATCTCTTTAAATTAATGATTAACCATATGAAGAAACTTCCTATTTAAATTTCCATATCACTAATGTGCACGTCTACTCATAAATTTGAATTTAAAACTTAGGATAGCAAACCTCACTTACCTCGCGCAGGACACGCAAATCGAGGAAGTCCTCCCAGTCTCTTGACATGCATCCCAATGAAAAGCAAGCCCCACGAATCCACACATGATGCTCACCTAACCATGGCTAAGGCAAGGACGAGAGTTATATGGCCACTAAATCCGAATTCAAAAGATGAAGGAGCATACTCAACCTTGCAAATTCCAATGGAGATGAACCTTGCCCTAAGCGATGTTGTACCTGCAAATCTCCTGCACCCATGAATTCATACAAGCATGCATATACAAATACCTATTCAATGAAGACGTTAGCTCAAGATTTATCACAAGGGTTAGGAAACAATTACATTTACATGAAAATCGATGCAAAAGCACAATAATAAGTATGCACAATTTATTTATATTATCTAAGCTACACATTGCATATCGGTTAATCTACCATTCGAGAATGCCACATAGGAAGTCAATCAAGGTTAAACGGGTTTTAAAAATCCGACTAGGGTATGGGCATTACAAAGTGATTAATAAATTTATGTGATTATGTGAAGTGGCATATATTTATATTCGCACGACATTGTGCCTATGCGTACTAGCTCGCAGGTAGAGGATGGAGTTAATAATCCACAGGGAGTGGTACCGTAATGGTACCCCCCCCACTAGCCTGTGGTCATTGCTGCGGCAGGGGCCGCAGGGTAGTGGTGGGGACCCGTGGGGGCCCACTCCCATTAACCCCTTTTTAATACCAATCAAACATAATTCGAAGGGCAACATGAATTTTTAAAAAAAGAAATTTTCTTTTTCATATATGTTTAAAATGTTGGTTTATTTAAATTCCTTTTTTTATATAAATATAAATTTTAGTTAATAAAATTTTTAAACTTAGGTAAATTTTAGATTTATAACTAATTTTAACAAATTTATATTAAATGATACTTAGATCATCTTAAGATCTACTTAACAATTAAATGACTTGAAGCTAAATTCTATGTTGGGATTAATGGTTTTATAAGCGATATTCTCGCATGCATCTTACCCTACCTTCGCTTCATGCAAATGTCTTTACATTGATTTCAATTATTGATGTTCCCTTCTTCATGCAAATTAATTGTTTAATTGTTAGTAAGCAAGTTACCTAGCTATCATTATTATGCAAGTTATATTAAAGTTTTGAATAATAAATAATTTAAGTTATGGTTTTTATTCCATGTCATTCATCAAGTAGTTATTTCAATTAATTAAGCTTTGCAATGTCTAAATATACACATTCAACTCATAATTATTTTTCAAGCTTGATGTTTATTATAAGTTAGAAAATTAAATAAAGGAAGTTGGAAAACCAAAACCTAGTAGCGTTCGGTATATACAGTGCCTCTGGGTCACGCTTACGGGTAATGCCGTCGTGTTGAACTACTGCACTTAATGCCTAATAAAGCTACATCAACGACGTATGTGGCATCATCCCTATAAATTGTCGGGGAGTAATAAGGGACACTTGGAAGTTAAATCCAAGGGGTGGGTAATCCCCCTTGGATCGATAATTTAATAAGATAATTCTTAAATGATCTTTCATTCGATGAGTTAAACTATAGTAAACCCCTATAGGGATGATGAGTGAAATGCTTTTATAAAACTTATTTAATCTCAAAAATTTATTGTCGATTGGCAATTTGTCAAGGGTGACGCTCATGATAAGAATTAGGATCTAGTTATTTTAGGCCACAAGCAATAGGCCATCTTGAGCCTTTTCTTAAGCACTACCATCGTGGGTAGCAACCACAGGGAAACTGTCTAGGACATTGACCCTAGAAAGGGTGGCGTACCCACTAATCAATTTACATCAAACCATAGAGTAGAAAATAGAACTGCATACTTTACGCCTTTATCCCATGCCGAAGCGGGTATGTAGGCAGTCTTGGGATGGAGTTGTCCCTCGTACTCAGGCGTTCGTGGGTGGGTTTTAGGCTTGGTAAAAGAAAGATTGAGTAAGAATCCTATTTTGAAAGATAAGTAAAATTGGAAAAAGATAATTCAATGAATACTCAGAAGGAAACCCGTATGGATTTGCTTGACTTCCCAAGGCTTTAAGCCAAATTCCGAGGCAGAATTCAAGCTTGTATTATGTTATTTAATTACTCCTAAGGACAGTGACCTTGGTGCACTTCTGTTAGAAGAGTGTAGTACTTAGTGAGTGGCTCAGGACCCGAATGGTCCCGATGAGTCTAAGTCTCTGGCCAGAGCACCTCCTATCCCAATTGGATAGATGCCTACCCCACATGGGTAGATGCCTATCCTAATTTGGATAGATGCCTACCCCGTATGGGTAGATGCCTATCCTGTATTGGATAGATGAAATCTTATGTCCCGTATGGACAAGTGCCTAACCTGTATGGTTAGATGCTCATCCCAGATGGATGAATTCCTAATCCGAATGGATGGATGCCTAGAGTATGCGATTGAATCAAACACAAATGATTAAATTTAACAAAAGAAAGAATGGTCAAATTTTGTTGGGTTAAATATGGTCGGTTATTACAATAAAGACAATTTTTCATACGAGTTGTTGCTTGATTTCATACGATAGTTGGGTAGACTCCAGACGACCATTGTGTAGTTTCGTACGATAGGTTTTACGGATGCAGATGACAAAATTTTAAGATCAATGAAGACTCGTACGATAATAGGTATGGAGTAGGATGAAAATTTAGCATACTCATATGATGGAGGATTGGACAGAAACAAAATTCTGAAAGGTAGAGTTTTTGAACAACTGACGAAGACCAGTTTTTGGATACAGACTGATGTTTCGATGACTGACGAAGACCAGTTTTGGACACAAACTTACTTTATCACTGAGTTGTTGATTTGTTTGATTTTTCTTTCTCTAGTTTTAGTATTTCAGTTTTTGGGATGAAAACATAGATAACACACAAGATATATATAATGACTTCAATCACAACATGCTAACCCTACACAAGTTGTCTTAGAGAAGAAAACCTTTGCTTGCTGACTTAGGTACAAACCCAATAGCTAATCAAAATATGGTCGCTGAGTCTCACATAATGGATTCTCAATGCCGTATTAGCCGACTCCAAATGCTAATGGTGGCACGATATGGCAAGTGTCTTGGGAGAGTTACTATCTCTCTTGCACAAAGATTGTCCCCCTTTCGGAGGTGAATCAGGTAGCTTCTATCTTATGGTTCCTAGTCAGGAATTTTATTCAAAATTACCCCTTAAAGTCACGCAAGCATGATTAAGGCCTATAGCTTGACAAGGTACCGAAACAAGCTGTAGTCATGTAAACGTGATTGAGATCGTGAGGCCTTGCAAAATGCTTGATATGAGAGATCTCAAAGAGAAAACTCAAATAATCCCATCCTCTTAGACTCTAATCACTAGAGGCCTATTTATTATAGTGAGTTGGAATGCTCAGGTCCAACTGTACTCACTTGGGTCGTTCTCATAGGGTGATTACTTTGTTCTACTATGATAGGCCCGCTAAAGGTATACAAATCTCAAAATTTAGAAGAAGCTTCGAGGGTCTAGATTTTTTAGTGCCTATAAAAGACAAGATCATACTCTCCTACCTCTTTGATTTTTCTGAAACACAAAAGACAGATTTGTTCTTTAACTAGATAGCAATTTAATTGCCTAAAAAATTGAGCTTTAAAGAATGCACGAAGTTTGGTTGATCTTCTTTAGGCAACCTGCAAAACCAATGCATCAGTAGTCATTTTGTTTTCGATTCTTTTACAGGTGTATGTTTTATTGATAAACTCTCTGACAAGCGTTCTGCAAGAAAATTGGTTAGGCTGTAAAAATATCAGGCAAATAGAAGACAGACCAGGGTTAGTGTCACCGTTAGCAAAATCTAAATTCAATTTACAAAAAACCCTAAAAAGTATACTATTTTTGAAATGATAAAACAAAAATTTGTATGACAGATTATACCTTTTCGCACGAGTATTCTCACAGGCTCGAACAATAAAACATAGAGTCAAATAATCAGTTTTCTAAACTCGTATGAGCTCCCTTTCTGATTCACACGATAAAACACAGGTCTTGACAGAATGTCATACGATGAAGGAAGTAGACTCGTTTGATATTTAGCAGAGACTGTACAGATGAGACCTGAAAGATTAAAAAAAAGTAATTTTGAGGCCAAAGGATTGAATTTTGAGCCCCATAGTGGGTGCCAAAAATGTGTGTGTGAAAAGTGAACCTATATCTGTAAGTTGTATCTGAATATACAACACTTCAATTAAGTCATTAGATGCATGGTTAGTAAATCAACAATCAATAATGAACAATAAACCATTACAAAGCGACCTATTGCCTTCTAGTAGATGCAATTTTAGTCTTTCTCTCATATTTCATATGCAATACCAATGACTAGACAACACCTAAATGAAGGATTTAATCTATATGAGCATGAAATTGAGCTAAATGAATGGAAGATTAAGCTAGATAAATGTAAGATATGCAAGATTAATGAATATTAGGCTAACATGATCAAGCTATGAATGAGTATTTAAGCTAAATGATTTAACAAACATGGAAGAATCAATATGCAAATTCTTAATGAACCTAGAGCAAAAACAACATAATAACAATATATTCTCCAGGATCCTTGAATGAGAGATGAGAGCCTGAATTTATAGAAAATTCAGAAAGAAACCAACGGCTGAGATCAAATGATGATGAGTGGTCAAAATTTTCGAAGAGGAAGCACAATCTAGGTGAATTGATGTGATTGGCTGCTTTTCTCAGTTTTAAAGGAAATTGAACTAAAATTAGGATAAAATCAGAAAAAACTAATTTATTCTCTATTTCATTCATTTTTGATATTTAAATGTTTTAATTGTTTTCTTTGAGTTTTTTCTTCAATTTTTAATTTGATTTTTAATATTATCTCCAATTGATTTCTTTTCTCAAATTTTAATTCTTTTTTGTCAATTAATTCCTTTTTTTTATGATTTAATGGAAAATTGATTTATTTAGTGAAATATGCTAGGATATTTAATAAAATAAAAAAAATAATTGTTAAAAATGATTTCCTTGGAATGATCAATTAATTAAATAAATATTTAATTAATATTGGTTGATTAATTTGTCATGTGACATTGGTGATTTAAGAAATTAATTGTGTGCTTAAGATTAAATTAATTGCCTTTGGTTAGGACCTTAGTGATGTTTTTGAGATTAGGGGCTCATGGTTTAGATGAGCATTTTTAGGGTACTACAGGTACACATTCTCCATTCTCCATTCTCCATTCTTATTAGGTGCTAATACTATTGGTACTACAGAAGGGCTTAGAATTTCTTTGATCAAAGCTTTCTTCAACAGCTCCTGTACTTGTCTATTTAGTTCTTCATTCTCTGCCAATGTCATCAGGTGTGCAACTTTGTTAGGCAAACTAGCTCCAGGAACCAGGTCCATGCAATGATTGCTACTTCTCACAAGCATCAATCCATCAAGTACATTATTTGAAATGATGTCTTCATATTCTGTCAGCAAACCTTTTATCTCTTCTGATTGTTCCTCTTCATGCTCTGGATTCTCAGTCTTCTTAGGAATTAAGGCAAAACACATATTCTCATGTCTCAATCCATCCAGGAATTTCCTTCCATCCACCTAATAGATTCTAGCATTCATACAAACTTCACTCTTCAAAGGTTCCTCCAAGGGCAACAAGGTTTGCTTCATCCCATTGGTCACAATAAGGTATGTATTCTTTCTCCCATCATGTATTGCCTATCTATCAAATTACCAAGGTCTACCCAATAAAAGATGACAAATGTTCATAGGCATATTATCACACAAGGCTTCATCATGATAATTTCCAATTTTCAATTTCACCAAACATTTCTCACTTACTAACAACTTATGTTCATCCTGAATCCATGCTATCTGCTAAGGCTTAGGGTGTTTCAATCTTTCCAAATTCAACTTATTCACCATCTC
Organism: Cryptomeria japonica; assembly: GCF_030272615.1. Taxonomy (NCBI): domain Eukaryota; kingdom Viridiplantae; phylum Streptophyta; class Pinopsida; order Cupressales; family Cupressaceae; genus Cryptomeria; species Cryptomeria japonica. The sequence continues at coordinate 189,184,317 of NC_081406.1, read as the reverse complement.
TTCTGAAACAAGATTATTTGAACTACCACTATTAATAACAACTTTACAACACTTACTGAATACCTTACATCTAGTCTTGAACAAATTCTTCATCTGCAAGGGCTCTTCATCTCTCCCTGTATGACACAAATCTCTCCTCATTAGCAACAATTCTCCATCTTCTGGTTTATTATCTGATTCGGTGGGGTTTTCTTCCACCACTCCTGGTCTTCCAGTATTCTCTGTCTTCTTACACTCAAAAGCATGATATCCTCATCCACACTTAAATAAAGTTCCTCTAAATGTTCTCTTGTCTTGTCTTCCAAAATTCTCATTCCGGTAGCCATCTGGTTCTCTCCTCTGGTAGAAATATCTATCATCTTTCCAGTATGAATTACCTTCTTTACTTACTTCCTTGTCCTTTTTCTGATATGTACATGTTCCTCTACCTCTGGTATATCCTCTTCCTCCTTCAAATATTCCTTCGGAAAACCTTCCACCTCTTCCTCTCTACCTCTACTCATGTCTTTTGTTTAGGTTTTCTTCTGCCTTCAGGGCGTACTAGTAAGCCTCTTCAACACTCTGTAATTTGATCAAACTAAGTTCATCTTGTATAAACACCTACAATCCATTCAAATATCTTGCAACTTGTTCAACTTCATCATCAACGTGTCTGAATCTGATCTTCAACTTGTAAAATGCTTCGATGCATTCCTTCACACTAGATTCCTTCTGTCTAAAATTCTGCAATTTCTAGAATAGATTCACTTGATAATCAGTTGACATAAATTTTGATTTCAACTTAACCATCATCTGATCCCATGTCTTGATCTTCTCTTTACCTCTTCTCTATCTATCAACCTGCAAATGCTCCCACCAAAGAGATGCATGACCTTTCAACCGGGTTACCTTTTTTTGGAGCTTGCTAGGACTTGCTACTACAACTAGAGCATTAAACTAGTAGATTAAATAACCTTTAAATGATCATGGGTCTATTAGAATATGTGTATATTTAAATAAAAACAATCACCAATCACTTAGAAAACTTGTTATAGTGTCATCCAAGAATTTGTAGTCCTAAGAGAGATTTTTTTATCCCACTCTAGGTAGAACTCTACTATAAGCTAGACATTTATAACCATGGTAGAGATTACTTGAATCCTCTATCTATTTTAGTTATTCTAAGTTTCTTACTTTTTTTTTTAATAATTTCTTTTTCTTTTACTCTTTTTCTTTTTCTTTTGAAACTCTCTTATGAAGCTAGATCGACTTACAAACAATAAATCTTATTTTGGTTTGGGGATCATGGTTAAAACTAAGAGGAAAAATATTGATTTTTACTTGACATTTTGTTGTAATAATAGAATCCAACGCACCAAAAAATACTAGCATGTGTTAGTGTATAGTTTATATGAAAACTACCCTGAAAAGAATTACAAATCATTTAAACTTTCATTAAATATGTATTCATACAATCTAATATGGTTGATATAAAATAATATTTTTTAAAATATTGACCAAATTATTATCATAAAATGATAAAAAGAAGTCACCATTAGTAACTCCACTACTAGTATTCACAAACATTACTCTTTCCAACATAAAATAGTTATTTGATTATACAAATAATGATCAAGGATAAAGAACAACATAAAAGTTAAGTTGAAAGTAAACTAGCACTCAAATAAATTAAAAAAATAATTAGAAGAAACATGAGAGGTAACCAAAAAGGGGTGCCAATGGACACCATTTTCCCAAATTCCATAAGATTTCAATTATTATCTAGCAATTAGTTACAATTTTTATATTGAGTGATATCCAATACCTGATGAAGACCCTGTTGCAAAGTTGATCAGAATGAGCTTCTTATGTGTTGTCATTGATGTCAACATGCTTTGGTTGTCATTATTGACTTCTTGGTTGAGTTTTCAGTGCAATTGTGCAGAGTAGTTTTCTCTGCAAATATTCTATGTTGTATATCTATTTGTGTGCATTAGACATGTTGCTAAAATATGTTTGGAGATGTAATATTTTTGATTTGGTGCTCTAGATTGAGCTATGATAAGGAAGTTGTGTTTACCATTATGGTTGACAATGTTTGATAGTGATTCTGTGTGAAATGAATGCTCCACATTTCTCCGCGTTATGGTTTATGGCATTACATTTTTAAAATTATGTTATTACTATCCTTAGCTTCATTCTATTCAATTGGTACGTGCCCTTGGCCTTCAGAAGCATAATTTTCAAGTTTGAAGGTGTTTACTCTATGTTTGGCCGAACTCGGGTTTTTACACTTTACTTTGTTGCTCTGATGATTATGGAATTTTGTAGAACATTTTTTAATGATCATTTTGGTCTTGGTTAAGATATGTTGTGGTCCACTCTACATTATTCTCCATCATGGAAATATTTAGTGCCGACCTAATTTGAATTATGTTCAGTTAGTTGCTTAGCTGACCTTAAGAGATTTTGCATATGTGAAGATGATATATATAGTGATGCTTGGGTATTGTAAATAGTGTGTGCATGTGTGTGTGTGTGTGTGTGTGTGTGTGTGTGTGTGTGAGAGAGAGAGAGAGAGAGAGAGAGAGAGAGAGAGAGAGAGAGAGAGAGAGAGAGAGAGATGCAATGAAGGTGTATGGAAGAGCATCTATCTTCCTGATAGTTTGACAGTTGATGTTGAGCTGGTGAAAAGTGTTGAGTTGTCTAAGCCTTCATGTGTTAGCTACCAAAAGTAGTGACAAAGGTGTCTACAAATATTGTGATTGCAGAAGTGCATCTATGGTGGATTCTCTCTTTTATTCTTCTTTTTTGTGGTAGTGATTCTTCCGATAATGAGCCTCCTCTTTATTTCTCTTAGGTAGTGATCCCTCTGGTATTGAGCCCTTCTTTGTAAAAATAACCTTAACCAGTGTCACCCTAACATGTATTTATATCTTGAGAATAACTTCTCTATGGTTTTTCCCCTCATAGGGTTTTCCATGTAAAATTTGGTATCTCATTGTGTATGGTGTGTTATGATGTTTCATGTTTATATCATTTTTTGGATTATGTGTTAAAGGTAAATTTATGTTGATCTAATTTGGGAAATAGACTTAATATTTAATTCAATTGATTCATTCCCCCCTCTCAATTGTCTTGTGCGTTGGTATATACAACAATTGGTATCAGAGCTTTGGTTCCTTAGAGAAGAGCTTAACCACTTGAGGAGATCTTGATGACACAAAAATTGATAGTCCCTATGTTTGATGGATCTAGCTATTCTTTTTGGAAAGTGAAGATGCAAGGTTACCTCATTTCGCTTGGCTATGAAGTGTGGAAGTCTGTTACAAATAAGTATGTGAAATTGCATACTAGGATGAACACTCTGGATGAGATAAAGGACTTTGAAGACAATGAAAAGGCAAGGTATGTTATCTTTAGTTCTCTTTCTAAGACTGAATTTAACAAAGGTTTGATTTTTGGGATCTTCTTATGAAGTGTGAGATAAATTGGAAAAGAATTATGAAGGAGATGATACTATTAAAGAAGCTAAGTTGCAAAATGCTAAAACTAAATATGAATGCATGCATATGGAATAAGAAGACAATATAACTAGCTACTTACAGAAGATAGATGATTTTGTAAATAAGAGGTAACTTCCTAGAAGATGAAGTTGTGAAAAAGGTACTCAAAACTCTTACTAAACCTTATAGTTCTAAAGTTTCAGCAATAGAAGAATCACAAAATCAGAATAAGTACACTAGAGAATACTTGTATGGCTCCTTAATTTCTTTTGAGATGAGAGAATTTGGTACTACTAGTGAAAGAACAAAGACAACATTCAAGGCTATTAGATCAGTGAAAGATAACGAATTTGATGAAGGTAATTTTGATGAGTTTGAGGTCAACTTTGTGAGAAGGATGAAGAAAGGAACTGGAAAGTATAAAGGTAAAATGCCCTTTAAATTTTTTAGTTGTGAAAATATTGGTCATTATGCTTCCAGATGTCTTGATAGAATTGCAAATCAAAATAATAAGGAATTCAAAAGAAAATTCAATAAGAAGGATTATTATTTTAAAGAAGATGCAAATATTTCTGATCATGAATTTGATTATGAAGAATACAAAGAATTTTTGTTCTTGGCTATAAAGGAAGAATCTTATTTTGCTAACCCTACTAAAATTGTAATGGAAAAAGATTTGAAATATGTTGCTAAAAGAGAAAGTATTGTTGTATCTATTTTTCACACTAGAAGAGATAAGGATGAATGGATTATTTGTAAAGACATAGATGCTCTAACTTAAATAAAAGAATGAATACTCTTTATTCTTCAAATGAATCTATATTTCATTTAATAAATTCATTTGTTTCTCTCTAATCATTCCATAATCACATAATGTCATTACATATGCGAGTACAATAATTGACACAACAAGTCTATATTAAATAAAGAGATATAATATAGTATTCTTACAACATCGAGTACTCTTTCATAGTATTTCAATCATACTAACCATCTATCATAATTTCATTACATAACTTAGGCATTCAATTGCCTTAAGCTGAAATATTCATCTACAAGATAATATACACAATAAAGAGATGAGATGCATCTTTTGATCTCCAATCCTTTAGCTATATTCAATTCAATCTTTTGAATGAAGATGAGAACAAGATTCAGGTGCTTTTTCCACCCAACCTTGAAGCATACGCCTCTCCAAAATTCTTAACCATTCAAGAATACCCAACCCTGCATGAATCGCTTAGTAAGAAAAATTCGATATGCAAGATGGAATCTTGGTGTGTTTCTAGTATGATACATGCATTTTCATTTATTCTAACTCATTTAAGAAACAAGCAAGATAAATATAACGATATGGTAGAGAGTCATAAATATATTCATATATTCCAATGGTCAATAAGTTACTCGACCAAGTATAATGCCATGCATAGAAATAAGATAGTTTGGAAATGCAAACTATACTCTCTAAGACCCCATATTTGGCACCTGTCCCAAAATGTACACTTTTCCATAAAACACATGACTAGCATATTCCTTCATCTAGTATGCCTATTCCTTTCATGCAATATCTTTAAATTATATGTTATGCACTATCATTCACATGCAAACAATAAAACGTAAATCCATTTGCAAGAAATCAATCTTTTCATTTTCAGTATATTAAATAAACATTTAAAATTAAGAAAAGAAGGTGTAACACATGTATGCACATATTTGCATATAAATAATACACAAATGAAAGATATGAGCACACGTTCTTTTAAATCTATGTTTATTATTTTGTCAAGCATTCATTAATTCTTTACTTTGATATTAATCCTCTATGTGTCTATTTTTCAATACTAAAATCAAATTTAGTTTATGTTTCATTAACAGTAGTAAAATTTCCTGAATTTAAGTTTACATTTATATCTTTACTTTCATGATAACTAACTAAGTTTGCTTGTTGACAGGTTTTCTACAATTTTGTACAAGTTTGGTATAAATCAACATGTTTTCTGTTCTCAAGTTGAAATCTGAGAATACATATACCAACATATAATGAAAACCATCTTTTAAATACTCAGTGCACACACACACACACACACACACACACACATATATTGTGTTGTGACAATTCATTGTTGTTTTCAGCATATTTGAAAGGAAATCAAACAGAGATCTTTTATGTAATAGAGAAAAAAATGAAATAAGAACATTTGAAAGAGATGTAATCTGGAAAGGTTTTCATCTTCTTCTAATTTTGTAAAATCTGAAAGTGAAAATTCATTGACCTAGAGGAAGTGATCGGTTTCAAGAATTTCTTCATAAATTTATGTATGAATATATACATATACATATATATACATATATACATATATATATATATACATGTATACATGTATATATGTATATATATATACATGTATATATATATACATGTATACATGTATATATGTATATATATATACATGTATATATGTATATATGTATATATATATGTGTGTGTGTATATATATATACACGTGGATATATGTATATGTAAACCTTTGACTTGTTGACCCTATCATCAGCTAAACAAAAATACATTTTGACAATAAACAGTTCAAACATTCAAAGATTCCATATTTGAAATAGAGACAAATATATAAGTTTGCCATAGATTTCAAATTCAATAGTAATTTGTCTAACATTCAAGCATAATATGAAAAGAACAATATTGCCTACCTCATAATTCAATTCTTGAATTTGATTGCACAAATGACTTATAGAATTATATCGATTTTCCCTTCTCCTTTTTGGTTTTCTTTCCCAAATTGGCTAATCGATTTCAGAGTCTCCTCTATTCTTTTCTATTGAGTGTCTAAAAAATTTTTTACGTATTACCTATATGTTGAAGGCATTGCATTTTTCCTTGCAATTATGGCTTTAAAACTCTTGTTCACTAATTGCTTGAATCGATTTACCACCTGGGAGAGGCACATTGCCCTCTTTCTCAGGCTTTTAAATTCACATATTGCAGTGGTGGCGGTTCATGGCGCCATGTAAGTGGGGGTTCGGCTTTAATTTACAAAGTTACTCTTTTCAAATTGATGAAAAGGATCTTAACTACCCCACTTGCCATAGTGTCACTTCAATTGCCAGTTCAGTTTTAACAGTCCCCATCAATTTTGTTTAGCATTCACCATTCGATGTTAAAAATGCATAGTATAAAACATGTAATGTTGATTTTTCCCAATATCGACTTCTTCCTTAATTTGATGCTTTTCAATGCATGAAAACAAAAATGCTTCATGCAAGTCGATATATATATATATATATACACACAAAACTTTGTTATCAATGTTATTCACTTTTAATTTAACATTATCATTATATATATATGATATATAGGTATCAAATCATCAATATATATATATATACATATACATATATATATACATATACATATACATATATATACATATACATATACATATACATATACATATACATATACATATACATATACATATATATATATATATATATACATATACATATACATATACATATACATATACATATGTACATATGTATATATATATATATATATATATATATATATATATATATATATATATATATATGTATGTATGTAATGCCCCGCTAGGAAACCTCGAAGGGATAAAGCTAAAACACTCAAATGGAATGCAAAGTTTTTTTTTTTTAATAAGACACAACGTTAAGATATATTGGGTTTATCTAACACTTATATAACATAGCGGAAGACTAAACGAACCTAAGGAGTTTCCCAACGTGATTACGTAACTTAACACCTAACTCAACTCGCGACATTTGATCCAATTAAGCAAGATAACTTAATTACATGTTGTTACTAGAAACATGGATATAATCTATTCAACAAATTAACATTATAGAAATTAGGAAGTGTTCATCTATTATGGTTGAAGATGAGGCTAACATGAGGAAATTTACCCATAGAAGTTAAAACATAGATAACATGTAAATTCATCCATTAAGGTTAAAATATGGCTAACTTGACGAGTCCATCCATTTTAGTTACAATATGGCTAATATAATGAAGTTCATTTATTAAGGTTAAAATGTACGTAACCAAATGGGTTCATCCATTATAGTTAAAATATAGTTAATAAGGTGAAGTTCATTTATTTAGATTGAAAGGTAAATAACCAATGAGTTCACCCATTATAGTTAAGTATTTCTAAGAAGATGAAGTTCATTTATTAAGGTTAAAATGTAAATAACCAAATGAGTTCATCCATTACAGTTGAAATATAGCTAATAAGATGAAGTTCATTTATTAAGGTTAAAATGTAAATAACCATATGAGTTCATCCATTATAGTTAAAATATTGCTAAGAAGATGAAGTTCATTTATTAAGGTTAAAATGTAAATAGCCAAATGAGTTCATCCATCATAGTTAAAATATTGCAAAGAAGATGAAGTTCATTTATTAAGGTTAAAATGTAAATAACCATATGAGTTCATCCATTATATTCGTTATCCATTCATTACGTTCAATTTTGCATTGAACTCATACCATGCATCTTGTTCCAAAACACTATAATATCATCATAACAGAGTACATTCCTTCATGATCCATTTATTGCATTTAAAAGATGACTACATACATGCATTACGATAATTCTCATCTAACCCACTTATACATTCTATCAAAATACCATCCATACATGCTAACACTAACCATGAAACATAAGAACAAAAGCATCACATAACACCAAGATGGTATTGGAGTTACATCTTCGGGTCTGCTCAATTGCAAGACCCCTCTGATCATTTAAATAAGTTGAGATTACATAAGGTTCTTGTCATTTACAGTCCTGCCTTTTAGGCGAACACAAACAATATACAAACGACCACTTCGGTCAATAAATCCTAAATGATCTCTACATAGAAGTGGATCCAACTGAACATATTAAAAGCTAATACAAAGGTCCATTGCCTGATGGTACTCTAACTAGGGGCCTGACCAACTATGGCCAATCACAAATCAGCTAGACGACAGGGTCTAAACAAACTTATCAGGGCCTTGCCTGTCATAACCCTCTTTTTGGACCTTGATATGACTTTCTATTATTATTATTATTATTATTATTATTATTATTATTGTTATTATTATTATTTTTATTGCTACTAATACAACTACTACTATTATAATATTAATTTTATGAGTAATGTTAGAATGAAAATATAAATTGAAATGAGGTTGAAGTTTTTAAATAAAAAAAAATTTAAGTGGTGACACACACATGAGGTCATAATTTATTTGAAAATTGCTTATTTTCTCAATATCTTAATTGAGCACATGGTGTAGGAGAAATAAGAAGATTCTAGAAAAGAAATTTAAAATATTAAAGAATAAATATTATATCTAGCAAATATATGACATGGGAGTTACAAAATTATTCTATGACAAGAATAATTCTATTCATGGTATTTTTTATGACAAAGGAGTTACAAAATGTATTTTTGGAGGAGAATTTGAATTTGAATTTTGAATGCATGGTCAAATGTAACCCCCACTATGACAACAATCATTTTTGCATGAAATTAATTTATAAATTATTTATTTTCTCAATATACTATTTAGCACATGTTGTAGGAGGAAATAAGAAGGTTCTAGAAGAGAATCTCAATTCAATTTTTGCATGTAACCCCCACTATGTCAATTAATCATTTTGGGAAAAGAATATTGAAATCAATTAATTTCTTTTGTAGTGGGAAATAGACTCTATTTTCAATATATTGAGTTCTAAATTTTTGAAAAAGGGAGTTCATTGTTTTGGATAATAAAGTAGCCTTGAAATTCTTATGAATTTATTTTCAATACCATGTTAGTTGTAGGAGAAATTTTGTAGATGTTGCAGGATTTTGGAGAAGATCATTACCAAGCTTCAAGGAGGAATTGAAGGAGGTCAACAAGGTTCTTCATTCAAATCCAGGTTCCCCTCTTGCACATGCATTGCTTGTTTTTTTCTTTTGAAAGAAAATCTTCTTCTCGTCTCTTTCAAAATTTTGCACATAAGAAAGTTTATATTTTAATTTTATTTTTTTAAAAGAAATCTCTTTTATCCATTCCAGATTTTTTTTGCAAGGAAATCTTTCTCAGCTTTTGTTAATTGATTTAATCAAATACATGTAATATATTGCTTTTATATCCAAAAAATAAAAGAAAAAAAAATATTCTTCTTTTTTTATTCTGCATGTAGCAAATAAATTGGTTAATATATCTCTTTCAAATATGCATATATAAATACGAATATTGTTTAATTCTTAAATATTTTCCTCAATCAACTTTCTTTATTTTACAAAAAAATCAGATTTTTTTTAGAATGGAATAACTTGAACAAAAATAAATCTATTGCCAAAGTAATATAAAATTAGAATAAAGAAATCAAAAATAGAAATATATTCATCTTTGTGTATGTTAGATAAATACCTATCTCTGTGGATTTTAGGAAAATATTAATGTGTGGATTTTAGGAAAACATTCATCTTTGTGCATTACAAAAAAAAAATCATCTCTGTACTTTTTAGAAACATATTCATCTCTTTGGATTTTTAGGAAAAAAAATATTATTCCCTGTGCATGTATGAATTTTTTAAATTGAATTATACTTTAGAGTTTGTAATTAAATTTTATGTGTTTAATTTAAAATTAAAAATGTTTTAGAATATTGAAAGTTATTTTGAATGATTAAAATTAATAAACTTATAGTTCTTTGAAATTTAATTATGCACTTGGTGATTAAAAAATCATTTAAGATTATAATTAAAAAATTTAATAATTAAAAATTAATCAAATTTAGTGATAGATTTATTTATTGAGGTCTATTTAATGAAAAATGGTTTTATTTATTGATATCTATTTAAAAAGGATTAATGAGACCTATTTATAATCCAACCTTATTAAAATTAATGGAAATATGTTTAAAATGTTATCTCTAGTTTTAGGAATTAGGTTATTAAAATATTAAAGGAAAATTTAAGCGAAAAGAGTCTAACCCATATTAATGGATACCTTATTGGAGTTTTATTATGGAAAATTAAGTTGCAAATTTGAACTCATTTTAAATTCTAAAGAGTTAGTATCTCCTCAATGATGGGAAAAGAGTCCATTGGGTTTTGAAAAGATAAATATTGCATAAGGCAAAAGGGTCAATTAACACTTGAGAATTTCAATAGATAATCGAGCATTAAGAGATCTATCATCTTGAATTAATCCTTCTTAGGATGTAGATATAATAGTTAAATCTCCTCATTAAACAAATTAGTTTGGCTTAGGAAAAACAAAGCAAAGGAAAATGTTATTGCGCCAATGATACACTTATTCCATAGTTTTGGATCTTTTCATCAAATAAATAAATCATAATAGTAAGTGGGTTCCCTCAAGACATTCAATACATTTCAAATATTTAAGCTCTTTAATTATTGGATTTCAAAACTAACTTTTGCATATTTCACTTAGTACAAGTATCAAATGTTAAAGGAATTTACCTAACAAGTAGATGTGCTTAGATTCATAGTAACCCTTTTAGGTATTTCAGCAATATGAGTTAATGTTAGACAAAGTTTTGCCTCAATTTGAAAGGTTGATTATTTGATTCCAAGGTATGAGTATATAAGGCATTGCGAATAGTCACTTCTTTTAATAGTTAAAATCATTTACCTTCTAGCTAAAAGAAAAAAAGTTACACTTAATGATACAAGTAATTAGTAAGGATAAATTTAATTAACATTAAAATTAGAGGTAAATTGCATAGTTAAATATTCATATGGTAATAGTATTAATTAGGATGAAAAGAGAGTTTATTCAAAATCGAAATTATTTTAGCAAATGAGTTTCAAGAAACCTATTCTGTGATCACTTAGAAAATTAAATAACAATTCTAATTGAGGGTAATTTAAGGAGCAAACATTATCTCCCTTTGAAATATTTGAAATTGATAAAGTTACTATTTGTAGAATGTATCCAACAATAAAGTTAACGTTACTTCAAGTGGAAGGAGTAATTAGTTATCACTTTATAATCTTGCAAAGGTATTAGTTCAAAAGCAACTAGAAGTTTATTGATTAGAATTGTTTATTAGGAGACTTAGTATTATTTACTTGGTTAACTAGCAAGTGTTTATACTCTTGTCTAATCTCTTTTTCAAACAATTAGTAACTAAGAATAATGTGGTTATTTTGAAGCTTATTGTTGAATAGTTGTTTCCTTTTCCCTTCAACAAGTGAGTATTAAATTCATTTCCAAAGTATAATCATTGATAATTTAAATTCTATTTCAAGCAATTTAGTACCTTTCAAGTATTAGGATTCACATTTAAAGTAGTGTTATCATTTGTAGATGAAATTTGTATTACTTCATATGGAAGAATTAGTTGATATTATTATTAAGTACTTTTCACTTCAAACAAGTAGGTGTTAAAATTCATTTCCAAATTCTTGCTATTCAATCATTTAATTTTCTTTCAAGCAAATCAGTACTAGGATTCATACTTATTGTGTAATGGTTTGTCCCAAAACAATTATATCTTGCAAGTAATTCAAATCATTTTCATAACTTATCTTTGGAAGTATCATGGTTTCCAAGCAATTAGTAATTTCATGTATTTAGGTCAAGTTTTGAATTTTTAATTATCATAACTTTCCTTAGGAGAAAATTCTATTCTAAGTACTCGATTTGTTTATGTTCCTTTCAATTACGAAAAATTCATACTATAGTTTTTAAATTCAAGTGATAATTCCTTGTATATAATAGTTTCTTTTTCATAATTGTATTGGTATATTGCTTCATTTAAGATTCATGAATTCAAAGTTAAAATTCTAGTTAGATAACTAAACAAGAGGAGTTGAAACCCAAAATTAGCAGCGTTCGGTATCTATGGTGCCTCTGGGTCACGCTTACGAGTAATGCCGTCGTGTTGAACTACTGCACTTAATGCCTAATAAAGTTGCAACAACGATGTCTGTGGCATCGTCCCTATAAATCGTCGGGGAGAAATAAGGCTCATTTGGAAGTTAAAATCCAAGGGGCGGGTAATCCCCCTTGGATCGATAATCTAAAAAGATTAATTTTTAATGAATTTACATCCGATCAGTTGAACTTTAGATAACCCCATTAGGGTTTGGATGTGTGTGAAGATCTTGGAAATTTATTTTATCTTGATACAATTCAACGGATGATAATTGATTAAGGGTGACATATTTAATAGAAAATAGGACTTAGTTGTTTTAGGACACAAGTAGAAGGCCACCTTAAGCCTTTTGCTATAGAGCTACCATCGTGGGTAGCAACCGCGGAGAAATTGTCTAGGACATTGACCCTACAAAGGGTTGCGTACCCACCAAACAATTTACATTAAACCATAGTTAGAAACCAGAACTACATACTTTATGCCTTGATCCTGTGCCGAAATGGGTATGTAGGCAGTCTAGGGATGGAGTTGTCCCTTGTACTCAGGCGTTTGAGGATGGGGATTAGGATTTGGTTATGGGTGAGTAGTTGGTTCTTGAAGCTCCTTGGTCTTTTAATCAAATGATGCAAATAATAATTGAAATGTTAAAATTAATTCAATGCATACTTAGAAGGAATCTCATATGGATTCGCTTGACTTCCCGAGGCTTTAGGCCGAATTTTGAGGCGAAAATCAAACTTGTTTATGTAATTATTTTTATACTCCTAAGGACGGTGACCTTGGTGCACTCCTAGTAGGGGAGTGTAGTCTTTAGAGAGTGGCTCAGGACCCGGATGGTCCCGATGAGTCTAAAGTCTCTGGCCAATGCATATCCTATTCTTATGAATAGATGCCTACCTCATTTGGGTAGATGCCTATCCCGGATTGGATAGATGAAACCTCTTGTCTCCTATGGACAGATGCCTAACCTATATGGTTAGATGCCTAACCTGTATTGTTAGATGCCTAGTCCCGTATGGATAGATGCCTAACCCATATGGTTAGATGCCCATCCCAGTTGGATGGATTCCTATCTCATTTGGATAGATGTACCTGAGTATTTGATTGAATAAAAAAAAAAGTAAATAAGAATAAGTAAGAATAAGAAATCAATATTTTTATATATTAAAAAAAAAAAATCAGTTGAGTTTTTGGATTAAGTAAGTGGGTTATTACATTGCCATCACTTTAAATGAAAGCGAATACAAAAAAAAGTTAAACCTTGCAAAAGCAAAAACCAAAAAATACAATCTTTTCCCATATTGATTTAAACATTTAAAGTTTGACCAAGTTTCCTAAATGATCTAAGTTATTTTCAGTTTCCTACCTCATCCAGGTCCAGGTCATCCTTGGTTTTCTACGCACTACGTTCATATGCATCAAGACATAACATAAATAAATCCTTACGAGTTTTTCAACCAAGTTCACATGAATGTAAAGCATTAATCATCTAAATATGTTATTTAATCCTTAGATAAACATTAATGACATACTGGTTTGGAACAATAATCTAGTCCCCTTTCTAGCAACACAAATTTACCCTTTAAAAGAAAATATACATAAAAAGGAAACATCAAAATGGGAAAACATTTCCCAATGAAATAAAATTCCCTTGCATATATTTAAAGCAATTACACCATCCAAAAATATGAATTAGCATATATATATATATATATATATATATATATATATATATATATATATATATATATATATATATATATATATATATATATATATATATATATATATATATATATATATATATATATATCTAACTAAATAAAATTAATATCTGAACAATAATTGTCATTCACTAACAATATACGCTTTAAAGGGACCAACAATTAATATATAATTAATAATATATATTAATATATGGATTATCTAAATTAACATATATTTAAAATCTACATTAATCCATAATTAATAAAAAAAAAAATTCAATAAAAGTGGCATAGCCACTAAACTTTATTATTAATTTTTAGATAATTTTTACAATGGGTTCAAAAGGCATACCGACAAGAAAGAACCCGCAAGAAAACCTCCGGTTGTCACATTAAGAAAAGAAACTAAACTACCCTTACAAAATAGCTAGATCCCGATGATTTGAAATCTCACCCATACCCATATAATTGCCCTATTTATAGAGATCCCATAGGACATATACCTCAACTGATTATATACTCAGTTGGTTACAAAATGAAGGACTAAACACCAAAAAAGTTTCGTCAAGAAGATCTAGGAGCTCATCAGCTGTTATCAGCAGCAAGATACAAAATGTGGAAAATTATGCAGAGACACAAGGGAGACCATAAATTTCAACCAAATGGGAGCTAAAACTGAAATAGACCAAATATATCCAAATCCAAAAATTTGAGTCAATGAGAATTGCCCAAAAATCCATCCCATAATCAGCCTGCAAAAAAGTGAGAGATACTTGCAAAAAATGTGAAATCAGTTAGTCATAAACCAATTACTCGAGCTTTCCTCTAGAGGAGTAGGTAGAGCATCATAAGGAACAAGAGATTGTATAGGGACCGCAGGGAGGGGAGTAGCAGATGAAACAAAATAGAAATTAATCAGAGCATAAAGGCCAATTAACACATCCCGTGCCCTGGCCAAAACCCGGGGAGAGATAAAACCATGCAAACTCTCCACAACTTTTAGTGCTTCATCAATAGTGTTGCAAATCAGACCCATTCTAATTTCAAAAAGCAATTCTCCACAGTGACCATCTTCCAAAATATTTTGAATAGAAAGGAAACCCCCATAAGGAAGAGTACCCATATCAAAATTATAACTATCCAAAGCTGACCCAAGATGATGCATATCAAGCATTGGAGGAGCCACAAATTTTGATGCAATAAGTTGGACCAGAGTCATATCCCATAGAAGATCATAACATATAGTAAAAAAATGAGACAAAACTTCTGAAGAAAAGATAAAAGGAGAGAGCAACCAACGATTACCCACCACCCTGCAAATTTCAGACTCCAACTCCAGATTATAAAAAACAAAAACTCTCCCAAGCTTTTCAGAATCATAACCATAATTATCGATAATGTCTACCTCTGGAGTAATTAATGAAACACGATAAATCGAAAGAGTACTAGTCATGAGAGATAGTTACCTTTCCCACAGAGAGAAATACTCCTCAAGTTACTTTCGACACAGATAAATAAAAACATACTGCACCAAAAATCAATATATAGCCGAAGCAAAAAAGAAAGTAAAACTTTAGTTAATTTGCCACCTTGCACAATAATGAATGATCCATTCGTGTGAAAAGCCAAGAAACAAGAAAAAACATTCCAAGTGATACATCCTATCCGATCAAATTAAACCAAAAAGCCTATAATATTTAACCACCTTTCATAATAATGAATGATCCGCTCATGTGAAAAACCAACTATCCAAAAAATCATTTGAAGAGATGCATCTCGGGTGAGCCACAATAAGCTAACAAATAAATAATGATTAAACCTCATTATCACCTCTGTGAGAAGTACCAAAATATCACCACCGAAGCTGAAAAACAGTACAACAATAATCATTGTATGAAAGGGCAGAGCACGCCACATTTATCGATCCATAAAATGAATACCCCTCATGTGAGAACAACTTGATAAAGCTTTGAGAGAAAACAAAAAACAAAGCAAGCTGCCACTCTCAAAAACTTAAGAAGTAAAAAGAACAAACCAATCCGTTACTCTAAAAGCCAATAAACATAGTCACCCTTATTGCTTATGACAGCTCGCAACCAAACTATATATATGATTACAAATTCCCACATACAGAGTCAAATTACCAGCTGAACATAAACAATAAACATGCCTATCCTGACTGGCAATAGAGAGTTAAATTTTCAAAAAATAGAGACCAAGAAAACCTCATGTCATTGCAAGTATTCCAAAATTGAAACAGGAATTTCAATAGAGCTTACATCACGAAGAATAACATTACTGTCAATAGCAAGATTAGCCAAAAAATCTGCTACTCTATTTATCTCTGTATAACAATGAGTAATGAAGAAAGAATCAAAGAATTCCAATTGCTAGAGAATAAGATCAAGAAGATATTGCAATTGCCAACAATGAGAGTTCCTTTTTAACACATTTTGAATGATCACCAATGAATCCCCTTCAATAATGAGGTCTTTAATTCCTAGGGAAATAGCCAATTCCAGACCCAAAGACAAAGCCTTAAATTTATCAAAATTATTAGACTAAATATCAATTGCATGACACCTAGCATGAATAATATGAGTGTGATGGTAAAAAATCACCATACTTACCCTAGCCAAACCAGGATTTCTGCAAGAGGCACCATCAAAGTTAAACTTAAACTTACCAAGAGGAGGTGGTTTCCAAGAGGCAAACTTTCTTTTGTTTAAGGCATCCCCCTTTTTCAAAATTTATCCATGAGAGGGAAGGGCAGATAACATGCTCCAAACTCTAGTCACCCTACTATCCCAATGTGAAAAGGAAGTGAGATTTTCCAAATTCTTGCTTATATGAGACAAAGCAACCTCAGAAATGGATGATTCAATTTTCAGCAAGACCTCGAGAAGAGAAGAGCTAGCGTTTCTAAAGATCTTGTTATTATGCTCTAACCAAATATTCTAGATTAAAATAGATGGAGAAATAACCCATAAACACGCATAAAAAGATGAAGTAAACAAAAATGGCCAAGAACTAAAGAAGGTAATCAGATCTTTTCCCATAACAAATGCCAAATTCAATTTATCAAACAATCACTGCCAACATTGATATGTAAAGTCACAATGTATAAAAGATGGGAAGAGGATTCCAAGTTTTTATGACATAACACACATGTGAAGGCAATAGTGATACCTAGCCTATCCAATCTCATGCCTGTAAGAACCCTATCTTGAGCCACCAACTAGGCAAAAGCACCAGCTTTTGGCAAACAGGCTGAATGCCAGAAAACCTTATAAGGCCAAGAAGGGAGATCATTATTTTTCATAAGGGAATTATAACCATCCCTCACCGTATATTTGCCAGAAATATTCTTAGTCCAAACTAGTTCATCCTCATCATCAGAGAGAATAACCACCGTCTCACTCAGGACCTTGGTATACTGCAATTTCAGATCATGGTCAATAATAAAAAAGTCAATCGACTTCCATTTAGCCAACCTCACATTTCCACTATATATTATGTCAAAGTAATCTAACACAGAGGTTCCCCAAAGGGAAGAAAGAATGGATATCAGGGGAGACCAATTCCTTAGACTTTGTAATGGAGGGCGACCATTCCACCTTTCTTCCCAAAATCTAACCTTTGTGCCTTTATGGACAATCCAAGAGAGATTATGCAAAATAACAGATCTGCATTTACATATGAAGTTCCACATAACTGATCATGAAGGTAAATCAGAAATCTGAAAAATATACTCCCTAGGACCATTATTAAGATATTTAGCAAACATAATTTGGGCCCATAAAGAATCGGACTTCTCATACAAATTCCAAACCAATTTAGCCCCCAAAGCCAAATTTTTCTTTTCTGGATTTTTGATCCCTGCACCTCCTAAGTCCTTCGGCAAACAAACTTTATCCCAGGCCACTAGAGGAAGTTTTTTCCTCCCATCTTTATTGCTACTCCAAAGAAAAGACCTTAGAGTATCCTGTAAGCTTACCAACACATCCTTTAGAGATCTTAATACTGACATAAGATAAATAGGAACTGCATTCAACACAGACTTAATGAGAACAATTTTCCCAGCTAGACTCAACCACCTGTGGTTCTAAGAAAGAATTCTCTTTGAGATGGCCGAAATGATTTTATCCCAAAAGCTTAAATTATCCTATTTAATAAAGAAAGGTATACCCAAATAAGTACATGGAAGTATGCTAGGCTCAAAACCCCCAAAATACAATAATCTAGATTGGATTAATTGCGGGGTGTTAAGAAAGAAGATTTTTGACTTCTCAGAATTTACTTTCTGTCCCGAAAAAGAGGCATAATTCTGTATAACTTCTTTAATGACTAAAGCTTCATGCATAGAGGCCTGACCAAATAACAAGGTATCATCTACAAATAGACAGTGTGATATAGATCCCGATACTTTAAGGATTTTCACCCCTAACCAAAGGTCTTTCAATTTCACAACCTTAATAGCCCAGCTAAAAGACTCAGCTAGAAGTATAAAAAGAAATGGGGGAAGAGGATCTCCCTATCTTAAATCTCTAGAGGAGAAAAAAAAATCACATGGGGAAGCATTAATTATAATCAAGAACCTTGTAGAAGAGACATAGGCAATAATCCATTTTATCCAAGCCCTGGAAAAGCCTAATCTTTCCAAAACATGACCTAAAGCCCTCCATTCCACTCTATCATAAGCCTTCATCATGTCAAGCTTCAAGATCATGGCTGGGGATCTCTAAAGGGAGATAGAATGTAGAACCTCATGAGCCACAATATCTCCCTCCAACGTCTCCATGTTTGGTACAAAACCACCTTGTTCTACTGAAATTAGTTTAGGAAGGATTTTGGATAGCTGAATGGATATTTCCTTAGTGAAAATCTTATATAAAGTATTACATAGAGCAATAGGATGGAAATCAGCAAAAGATTTAACAATCTCCTTTTTAGGAATAATAGCAACCATCGTGGTATTAAGTTCCTTCAAAATTGACCTGTTTCTCCTACTTTCTTCAAGAGCTAGGAGTAGATCTTTACCCACAAAAACCCAACATTTCTGAAAAAATAAAGGAGTGAACCCATCTGGGCCCAGAGCCTTATCAGGACTCATAGCAAAAACTGTCAATCTAACCTCTTCAAGGGAAAAAGGAGACATCAACATCCTATTATCCTCAGATGAAACTAAAGATGGTATATCAGAAATGAAATCATTTTGAAAATTACCGCCTTCAGAAGATAACAGTGCCTTGAAAAAACTTACTACCTCCGCAGCAATCTCCTAAGGCTCTATAAGAAAATTCCCTGAAGAATCCTCTATACAAGAGATCCTATTCCTACTCCTTTTTAATTTAGTAGAAGAGTGAAAAAACTTGGTATTTCTATCCCCATCAGACAACCATACCTCTCTAGACTTTTGTCTCCAAAAGATCTCTTCCCTAGCTAGAATCTCTTCAAGTTCTATCTTTAAAGACTTTAACTCATCAAAAACCAGGGGAACCATACCATGATCAAACAAATTCTTATTAAGGGTTTCAATCATATCCTGAATTCTCTGTTTTTCATGAAAAATGTTTTTAAAATGTGAAATATTCCATTCTTTAATGTTCAATTTTAAGAACTTTATCTTATTGACAAGCTGGAACATGCGAGACCCTGAATAGAAGGGAACAGACTCCCACCAATTTCTTAGGAAAGGTAAGAAGGAGGCATCCCTAAACCACATAGGTTCAAATTTGAAAGGAGACCGAAAGGGAGCCTTGTCTTCCAAAATATAGAGAGAAATCGGAAAATGATCAGATCCTTACATAGGCAAAATGGAGGAAAAAAATTCAAGGTCCGACTGCAACCAATTTTCTGAAAGTAAGAACCGATCTAATCTTTCTACTATTTGTGAGAAATCCCTTCTCATATTTGTCCAAGTAAAAATCCCATTTTGAGATTTGCAATCAAAAAGACCCAAATACAGGATGAAATTCCCAAAGTCCTTCATGATTCTTTTGTTTGGAAAAATCCCTCCAATTTTTTCACTAGGATCCAATATAGCATTAAAGTCTCCTCCAAAAACAACAAGGGACCCCTATCTCAAAAGAGAAGCCACCCTACTCAAGTCCCTCCATAGCTTCTTTTTTCCCTGAATCCCAGAGGGAGCATAAATATTGAATAGCCAGACCTTAACCTTAGAAACCTTACTAGCAACCAAGAACAACATCCAATGAACTGCCGAAGAGACCAATTGTACCTCAACATTATAAGAATTCCATAATAAAGCTAAACCCCTAGAAGCACCATTAGAAGAACAAGAGAGAGTTCCATTTTTTCCAAGATGTAAAAAGCACACTAGCAGACTCTTCAGACAATTTTATTTCCTGAAGCATAACCAAATCACACTTGATTAAATCCAATTGCGACTTAATCAAGCATCTTTTGTTAGGGGCATTTAAGCACCTAACATTCCAGGATATAAGTTTCATTTCTCTTGAGGGGAGGTTGAAACTCCCCTCTTCTCAGTATCTAGAGACTTAGTAAAGTCTCCAAAGCATTTCTGCAAGTTCTTTTTAATAGCCCTAAACCTAGTCACAGGAGGACTAGACAACTAAAGCTTACCCTTCTTCTGATTACCTAAGGAGAGTGACATCTTCCTCTTATCAAACCCAGGGGAAAGGGACAGAGTCTTATGTATCCCAGTAGCAACTTCTAACTTAGTTCGAGAAAATTTAGGAGGCCTACCTCTTCTTGGTTAACCAAAAGGAGGGGACAAAACCAAAGTGGTTTGAACAATTGGCAAGTCCTTATCATTATGTGGTGGGGAAATCAGCTTGTTAGTCAATCCCACATCTTTAGTATCCAAAATGTCAAAAGGATTTGAAGTTGTAC
Organism: Cryptomeria japonica; assembly: GCF_030272615.1. Lineage (NCBI taxonomy): Eukaryota > Viridiplantae > Streptophyta > Pinopsida > Cupressales > Cupressaceae > Cryptomeria > Cryptomeria japonica. The sequence continues at coordinate 189,163,307 of NC_081406.1, read as the reverse complement.
CAATAGGAAGAGAGGACTTAATTTCACCTAAATCGCTATCAATAGAGAAAATAACTCTATCTGTCACCTCCATCCCTCCATGTGGGGCATGATTATTCAACAACTCATTCACTTGTTGTACTAGCTCTATATCAGGCACAACTACTTCAGATAACTCATTAAAACCTAGATTTGATTCCTTATCTAATGGTTGTGGACCGAGATCAGAAATATTAGAGGCTAAAAGTTTGATTTGAGCAATTAAGGCCGTGTCAGACGTAATCTCTCCTTTAGAAGCCTTTCCAAAATTACCCCTTTTAGAAGTATCTAAGGCTACTGGGTGAAAAGGAGAAGCCACAATCTTTTTTGAATTGTCAACTTTACCTAGACAATTTAAAATAATCTCAGAATCCTTCCTAATAAAGTTAGAGATTGGCTCTGAAATTTTTATTGATTTGTTCATGGAAGGAGAAACAGTAACCTAAATAGAATTCAACTGATCATCTTTATTCAAGTTTTTCCCATCACTAGCAATAATATGCTGAGACTGAAATAAAATGTTAGGATTCACATCTATTGGATCCATCACTTGATGCTTCTTCTTAAAATCCATAAATAACAGGGCATCTACAATAAGGGGAGATTTTAAAAGCTTAGATTCCAATTTCTCTATATTTTGACTCCAAATCCCATCATGAGACTTGATATTACAAGTACGGGGATGAACAGTTTCGGTAATGAGTAAAACACAGATTTTTACCAGAACCTCCCCCTCTACAAAATCCAATTTGGATGTGACAAAAGTACCAAAAGAATTGCCAATTTGTTGCAGAATGTCAAGATCCATGAATTCAAAGGGAAGCTTAGGTAGGCCAAACCAAAAGGGAGAAAAATTACTATTTGACCAAGCAGGAACATAGAAAGGTTTCCAAGCAATAAAAAAAAGAAAATGCTTCCCAAACCAGTGGTGAGGAGAATCCAAAACCCTATCCCGAATCATATAAGAATCGAAGACAATAATAAATGAACTTGATGAAAGGAGCTGAAAATAATGAATATCTGTCCAACGTTTCTGTAACTTAGCAAAAAGTTTGGACAAACAGATCTGATCCCCCCAAAGTTCCCTAATAATAGCATTCAAATGAAGGGAATAAGCCTTTTTATCAACATAAGATCCGAGGAGATCAATGCAAGGAATTGGTACCCAAGCGTGAGATGGAGGATTAGTAGAATGACATACCTTATCCTTTATAGGGCTAGCATTGTTAGGTTTTGAATTTACCTGATCGACCGCTTGAATCATAGAAACAGAAACCCTAGTTTCCATCTCATTGGTACCCTTTTTGCCAGAAACCTTTGCTGAAACCCTAGCTTCATTCTCCACACCTCGAGAACCAACCACTCAAGCAAATGAATGATTCTTTCCATAAAAAGATCCCCATTTCAAAGATGGATTCCATTGGCACTACCCTTGTTCCCCATGAAATTCAGAATGTCGAGTGTAATTAGCCACAAAAACTTGCCTTTGAGGAATGTTATGATGTTGTTTAAAAAACCCCTGAAAGTAGGTAGACACCGGCCTGAACCATGTCCTGCGAGCTGGTTGCGAAGATAGAAGCGCCTTATCCTCCCACCTGCCTTTGGTAAAAACCCATTGCAAGGTATGCGGCAGATCATCCTAGGTGACATCTGCCCAAACCCCAAGTTGCCGGTTGTCATCCATATCACCAAAAAATTGCAGAGCTTGAATCTCATCCATAATTAATTAATTAATATATATTCATAATATATATTAATTAGATTTTAGTAATAATAAAATATATTAATTTAAAATTTAATATATCTATATTTTTCTTTTGTTAAAACAATTTTTTTTTTATTAATTTAAAAAAAAAATGGAGGGTGGCAAACCTTAGAGCAGCCGTGGGCCCACCTCCCATCCATGGGAGTGGGGGCAGATGTGCCCTAGTCATCGAGCCTGCGGCCACCATGGTGGACACAGACCCTCGGCCTCCACACAATAGAGCTGGGGTCTCTACGACCACCATGGGGGTCGTAGACCATTCGGCCTCCACCTTGTGGAGCAGGGTTGTTGTGGCCACTTATGTGGACGTAGTCCCTCTGCCTCTACATGGTGGATGCAGAGGCTCTGCGGCCGCCATGGTGGGCACAAAGGATTCCTCTGCGGCTCTGCGGGGGGCGGAAAGGGGAGGGGCGTGGGTTGAGCTTTGGCTCCCCCCCCCCTCCGAAAACCCCAAAATTTCTTTTCTTCCTTTTTTTTTAATTTTACAATTTCGATTTAAATTTTATTTGAATAGAAATAAATGAAATTTAAAAAAAAATGTAAACCCCCATTTCCTTCATTCATAGGTTCTATACTGTTGTCTATATTTTTATTTCATTTTTTTTTGAATGACCATGAATACCAAGTTGATTTTAAAACTAAATCAACAAACACATAAAATAAGAATAGCTAAAAACCCCAATCTGCAGTCTCAGACATATGATTGCACTCAGAAAATCTGAAAACAAAAACCCCCAAATAAACATAGACTCAGTAATTTCCCGAGACAACAAAAAAAAAGAATGGATTTACACTCCTTTATCTACTCCATTTAAACAATCTTGAACCATAAAATCAACCATATTCCCAAACTAATACCTAAATTTAAGAACATTTGTGGAGGTTTAAAGCAAGAAATCTTCAAGAACAACCATTTTTTTTTTTTTGAAGAGACAAACCCAATATCACAAGAAATCTTCAAGAACAACCATTTTTTTTTTTTTGAAGAGACAAACCCAATATCACAAGAAATCAAGAGATGCATTCGAGTCCTATCTCATTTGCATTCCTAGCAAGATTTTGAAGAAGAGCCCAACCCGCATCTGTAGAAATCCTTCCCTTCCCAAAATCCCCCAATGTTCTCCATCAAAAATCTCCTTCTTTAAAAAAAAATTATCATTCTTTTCAACTATTCAAATAATATAACTTGCTTTTCTATTTAAAATTAAAATGCTTCTATCTCATTTAATTTTAATTTTCTCAATATTAACAAAGCTAACATTTATATTTCACAATATTGACGAGGGTAAAATATTTTAATTAAATTAATTTCCCAAAATCAATCTTTCACACTATATCAAATATATATATAAATTAAATTTGCTTTTCTAATAAAAAATGATTTTCTTAAATAATTAAAATTAACCTTTCTATTCCAAAAAACAAACAAAAGGGATTAAATTATTTCTATTTCGAATAACTTTAAATCCTCCTTTTTTAAAAAAAAAAAATGCATAAACTAAATAAATTTACGATTTTAAATTAACCATTAAATTAAACTTGCTACAAACATAAATAGAGCGATCTTTTTTTAATTAATGATTAAACACATAAAAGAAACCTATTTATTTTAATTCCTCAATTACTAATGCGTAAATGAACACATTAAATCAAATTAAATACCTAGGATAAAATACTCAATTTTTACCACACGCAAGGCATGCAAACCAAGAAAGCCAACCAAATACATGGCTCGCAAACCCAAACAAAAAAGGAAACTGACAGACCACAGGTGACGCTCACTTGAGCATGACTAGGGTAGAAATGAGGGTTTTACGACCACCTAACCCAAATTCTATGGGCGAAACAGGTATACTCAACCCTGTGAATCCTGATGAAGACGAACCTCACCCCTAGGTGGTAATGTACCTGTAATCTCTTGCAACCATGAGTCACACAAGCATACATACATACATACATACATACATATATATATATATAATGAAAGTGTTAGCTCGAGATTAATAACAAGAATCAGGAGAACAATTAAAGTTGCATAAGAATCGATGCAAAAGCACATTAACAGGTATGCACAGTAATCACAATATTTGACTACAACATTACAACACGATAAATCAATCATTCAAGAATGCCACATAAAAAGTGAACTAAGGTCAGACCGGTTTTACAAAGCTGACTAGGGGTAGGGGCACTACAATATACATATAGCTATACACACACACACACACACACACACACATACATATGTATATATGTATATGTATATAACCATAAATAAACATTGTACTTCATCTATTTCATTTTGAAGACGATTACTCCATCTGCATAAACAATGTATATACAAACAAACATCAAAATACACACTTAATCATTTAAAAGAATTAAATCAATCTATTTTTAAAATAATGGCAACAAATTTAACTCGTCGTGTAGAAATACATCCTTCGTATAAAATAATATTCATTTATGCAAGATGCGTTTGATGCAACTACTGTGGTGTGTGAGATTCCATCTCCATACTGATTTCAAAAAGCTAAAACAACTCTACTTGAACCAAGTTCTTGCCTTCATCCATGTTCACCTGTTCCTGTATTCACTTGCACTTGATTGTTCATTATCAATGACAATTCCCAATTTTCATGATAAAACAATTTAAATCATTCATTTGCATTTAATTTTCCATTTCCAATTCCAATCTAATTTGAATTTAAGTTTCAATTTCATTTCAATTTCATTTTCTTTTTCTATTTCATCCATATAACATAAAATATAAACAATTTTCCTAATTTAATTATTGCAATTAAATATTTATAAAAGTGTTACATGACATCCTTCCTCACTTGGAAGAGACATCGTCCCAATGTCTTGTTAAACATCAATAAGCAAATAGTATATCAAACATCATAAAATAATAACGACACATCATAGTCTCAAATCAAAACATAAGCAATAACAGTAGCATCCACACTATCCAAGTTCACAATATGTGAATCAAAACCAGAGTATCAAGGTATCTCATGCAATAAGCAAATACTACTCTAAGAAAGAAAATGAGGAAAATGACGGTCAATTGTCTTAGTATCCTTTCATGTAGAACTATCCTCAGAATATTGATCCCACTAGACCTTATATTGGGTGAAATCTCTGCTACATAGCTTCACGCTATGCTGAACTAGGATTTAGATGGGCTCCACTAGCACCACCCCCAGATCCTGTACCTGTAAAGATCATCAGTCAAGAATATGAGATGCATTAGGATAATATGGTTTCAACAAAGAAACATGGAAAATATTATGGATTCGTGTAGTGTCCACCCTTGACTTGACTTTTTTTAACTAAAGTTGACTTTTATTTCATGCTTGATAGACTTATCTAGACTATATTTGATGATTTGGATGATGATTACTAATGTGTTTTAGTTACTTACTATTGATGTTAGACACTATTGTACATATGCTATTTTGATGATCTATATGGATGTTGATACTATCATTACTGATCATGTGATTTGATGGATATATGTATTTGATGATTTTCACATGCTTACTATGTGATGGATCATTGATAGATTATGTTGATCATGGATTTGATGTTGATTATGATTAAACTAACCCTATTTCATGATTACATACGATGAGATGTTTATGAGATGTGTTTTCCTATTGTATGACTGTCTTCGTCAGAGGGACAATATCACATCACTCATTGCGAGCGAGATGTGTCATCGTGACTCCCTATCACTTATCTGTTATGAGATATATGCATATGTTGTATCGTTGTTTTGTGGTTACGGGATTTTGTAGGTACCAGACATCGACTCCACCTGGCTTCATAGGTCTGAGTGTGTCTTTAATTCCAATAGCTTATGTGGTTCGGAGATGACATGAGTTCCCTTTACATACTCTAGGTCTAAGATGTTCACCAAGTGTCATTAGCATCTTGGTGTAATTCGCCACGTTAGATAGTGAGTTTGATCTTTCAGTTTGTGAGAATGTTTAGAGATGGTTGATTTATTTCTTTATGCTTAGACTAATTATGTGATCCTTGATGTGTGATTTTATAATTAATAATGTTTATTGACTTTGAGTATTTAATTATTTGATATTTTATGTTTATTTACTTTGTGTGATTTTAATATTTATTTGGTATTTATTTTTTAATCTTTATTGTTGTTTAATATTTATTTAATATTGGTGGTTTAATCTTTATTTATATTTAATTATTTAATTATTTATTTATTTGCAGTTCATTTGATGTTTAATATTTATTTAACTCTTTATTCTATTTATGAGCTTTTGGTTTTAACTTACCCATTTAATTAATTTATTTATGGCTTATGTTTTATTTATATAGTTGACTTGTATTTATTAGTGGGAGTGTATAAACACATTTGAATAAAATAATAATATCTTCTCACTTAGTTGTATAAGAAGATTTTATATTATTTTCACCTACCCTCCATTCTCATTGGTTGAATTTGAAATGGAAAATATAAAAGTAACCTAACATGGGGTTGGTAGAAAATATTATATTTTGGTTTATTTTTATTGGCTAGAGTTTTATTTTGGATTTATTTTTATTCGACAGTCTGGGCTTGTTGTCGGGTTACCATTCTTGGAGATTTTCTGCAACATTTGGATTTTGGTTTGGTTTTGGATTGCTGGAGCTTGTGGTTTGGATTTGGATTTGGAGCTCTTTGTCAAATTTCTTCCATAACTTCTATTTTCATGTTGATGCTCTTGTCTATTGTAAAGATTTTTACTTATTTGTATTCTTCGTGTCTGCAGAAATTGTTGTTTGTGGGTTTTAATTGGGAAAAAGATTTATTATAAAGTTTATACCATAGTTTTAGATAAATATTTATGTGCATCAAATTTATTATAAATTTCAACTTTAGGATGGGGAAAAAATATTTTATTTCTATTGGTTGTTTGGTTTTGTCGTGAGTGCGGCTGCGATTTTCATCATTTCTCTTCTGCGAATGAATCTTGCTTTTGGAGTGTGGAAATTTAGTGTTGGGTTTCCTTTGTGTTATTCAGTTGTCTTATTCGATGGATTTTGAAGTTAGGAGGGGAAATTTGTGAGTTTCTGGATCTGGCTTGGCTGTGAAAGAAACTTCACAGATAGTTCTCCCTGAAGGCTTCATTTATGATTTTAGTTGCTACTTATGTTGTCTCTTTGGTTATTAAAATATTTATTTAAGCTATCTAGCCTTGTTAGACTCTCTGTGAGTCCCTGTACTTGGTTTTTGAGCTTATATCTGTGTATGGTAATTTGATGATTCTTCCTTCGATAGATTTCCACTTGAATTTCCGTTTGTTTCTTTCAAAATTTCTTTTCTGGGCGTCTTTGGTCATTTTGGATTTTATACTTAATTGTTTTTCTTATATTTTTAATTTAAGTTCAAAACTTAGTCATTTTTTCGTACTTTTTGTCCTCTGGGACAAATGTGCTAAAAAATTTAAGGAATGCGTTAAAAGACTGTGTGTATACGTTAATATATATGCGCTAATCTGTTTAACAAACATGCTACTACAGTGAATAAATGTGCTAGAATAGAGGACAAATGCACCTCAAAAATTGATAAATACATTAAAAGAATTGATGAATGCGCTAGAATAGTGAACGTATGTGCTAAACTATCTTTTTTCAGTATTTTTCTAGTTTGTCATTTGCAATCTGTCATTTCAGTTTTGGATTTCATACCAAAGGCCTTTTTGGATGTTTTATGATGATTTCCAGATTATGCATTTGATATATTTGATGAATCTTTTATTATTTTCGTTACATGTGTTGTAGAAATATTTATGTTGGATTTATGCCTCTATCATGTTGAGAAGCCATGGTAGAGAGTTGTTTATTGTGCTTAGTCCAGCAAGTTGATGTTCCTTGTTGTTGATATTTATTTCATTTGATGAGCAGATTTGATTATCTTATTGATGCATTTCTATGCTATGAGGCTCCTTGATGTTTATTTGGTTTTATGACCTTTGGATGACCATGTATGTGTGTGTGATTGTGTGAAGATAATGATTTCAGATTTATTTGTTGGTATGAGCCTCTTGTTGCATTTATTGTTTGGGCCATGTTAGGGGGAGTGGGCTTCCATGTGATGACCAAGGTCACAAGAGATAGGCTTGTATGAGGTTCCTTGTAAGGATGCATGAAGTCTAGACCGCTAGGGCACATTGTGAGTTTACTACGATTGTAAATAAGTGATAACCTAATAGTTAATGGGTTGGGTAGTTAGATTCATTAATAAAGATAATAATTAATGTGAGCCTCATGACTTGATCTTAGGGAGGGTGTTTTAGGATAAGCATGAGAAGGCCATTGCGATGGCAAGTTAATCTCTTTTGATCTCTCATAGGTTGAGATGGCTCCACATGTCCATTAGGATAGTGCCTTATGTTGTTATGTTTTGAGGATGGCCTATGATGACACTCCACCCCTACATGTGTTCCTCGATGATTTATGATTATGCCTTATTGGTTGCATTTATGACTTGTTGAGTTGCACGCCTCTAGGAGTTTATTCTTGTTGGATTGTGTTGGTTCATGCATGGGAGTCATTATGTGATTAGCCTCTTTGGCTATAGGTGCCAGCTTAGATTTAGAGTGTGTGTTGGGACCTTGTGTCATCTCCTAGAATGCATGGGTGGTTCCTTTGGTTCCACATGGTCGGGTGGTTGATGCTTTTAGCCATAGGGATGTTCTCTTGGATTCTCCTTGCGTGGATGTGGATTCTTCTTTATGATGACTATGGATGTACCTTGTAGCAGATTTTTGTAATGAATATGATGGAATTTATGTAATGTAATATTCTTGTATGTAGTATTTGGGATCTTGTAGTAGGCAGAGCTATGCTCATGATGTATTTTATGTACTTGTAATTATAAGAAGGTTGTAATTGGAAATTAGGACTATGTCATAAATTGTAATGAGACATTAGGGATGTAATTGTATTATTTTATGGATGTGATCTTATGTACCTTGGAATTAAAATGGATTATGATTGAAATATAAATAGATTTGCATTGTAATTTAATTACATTATTCTATGGAATGTTTAGGACGAAAATTAGAATGTAAAGAAACCGTAGAAGAGGTTAACCGTGATGTAAGAAATGAATATGTTAGAAGATGTTAACTAGATCTAGTGAAGATGAATGATTTATATAGATGCATTGATAGAAGGAAGTTATACTTATCATGTAAGGGATTGTAAATAAGAAGATTGCATAAAGAAGATGATAATGTTAGTATTAGATGCAATTGAAGTATGTTAAAATGGATTGGTAGAGATGGATTATACCTATGCATTAGGATTGTATTATTATGGAAAAGATAAAGAGCATGCAGATAGGAAATGATGGGTTAAAACACATTTGTATTTGGTGCATAAAATGAGTGTATTAAGGGGTTGTCTTACATTTTAAAGAAGGAATATAACATGCTAGTAGAGTGGAAGAATGATATACATATCATTATGGATAGATAATCTAGTAGGTTACAAATCACATGGTTAGGAATTGAATATGATGCATTAAATCAAGATGGAATATGTTTATCATGTGAGTAGGATGTCATTATGGTAGTTAATTAAGTAGTGACGTTGAATTACCCTAAGGAAAGGTTAATGATGTTATGTTATTTCTGCTTGTGTAAATTTATGAAATGTGTAATGATGCATGTTCATAATGGCTAAATGGTTAATGAATGTAGTTATATGGAGATGTTATGTGTTAATTTAGTTGTTCATAGATGTTAATAATTCTTATTTTTATCTCCAATAGTATGTTAGATGTTTAGTTTCTCTAGGGTATTTTGGTGGGCATTACAATTCAAGCTAGATCAGGTGGTAAAGCTAATCTATTAGCAACTGGATTAATAACTTCCAACACATCAAAGGGTCCCATATATCTTGGTACCAACTTTGATGATTTACCAAATGAGATAGATATCTTATGAGGCTTAACCCTCAAAAAGACTTTATCTCCCATAGAAAACTATCTAAAAGTCCTATTTCTATCAGCATAGCTCTTTTGTCTAGCATCTGCCTCCTTCAACCTACTCTTAATCAACTTCATCTGCTCATTCATTTCTTTGAGAAAATCAGGACTAATGATGATCCTATCTTCCATCTTATCCCAACAAATGGGTGTGCGACACTTCTATCCATAGAGTTCCTCAAAAGGTGCCATCCCTAATGATGCATGAAATGAGTTTCTATAAGAAAACTCAACCAATGGCAAAAATTTCTCCCACTTTTACTTTTGATCCATGCAGTACATCTGTAGGAGATCCTCTACTACCTGATTAACCCTTTCTAATTGGCCATCTATCTGAGGATGATATGCCAAACTGAAATTCAATCTAGTTCCCAAAGCTACATTTAGTGTCATCCAAAATATAGATGTCATCCTAGTATTCCTATCAGATATAATAGTTTTTGGTACACCATGCAATCGGAATATCTCTTGCATAAATTTCTTTGCAAGAATAAATGACCCATCTTTGAGATTCCTAGGTATGAAATGCGCAACTTTTGTCAACTTATCAACAACTACTAAGATGGTATCATGCTTATTCTTTCTCATAGGTAATCCCTGGATAAAATCCATGTTGATCACTTGCCACTTATACTTAGGTATGATATGTTGAAATAAAAGTCCTACTAGATGAAAATGCTCATCTTTCACTCGCTAGCATTTCAAGCATTGTGCCACATACTCTATCACATGTTTCCTCAGTTTAGGCCAAAAAATACAAAGTCCTCAACTCAACTACCATCTTTGTAACTCCAGGATGTCTTGAGTAAGGTGTATTATGCACCTCATGCAAGATCATCTTCCTGAAGTCTCCTTCTTCAAAAATATACATTCTCCTTTGGTATCTCAAAATAATATCAGGTTCCATCACATATCCATCAAATTGATGATATGAAGGATCAAACTCTAAGGCTTGTTTAATCATTTCATAATGTTCATCTCTTAGAATATTATGTAACACTTGTTGCTTCAAATTTGACCTTATTGTAACCATAGTAGAAAGATGTCTTCTTCGACTGAGAGCATTGGCTACTCTGTTTTCCTTTCCCTTTATATATTCAATACCAAAATCATACTCACTTAGGAACTCAAGCCACCTTCTCTATCTTTCATTAGATTTAGGTTGTGTAAAGATGTACTTCAATCCCAAGTGATCTATCTTCAGCTCAAATGCTTTCCCTAGAAGGTAATGCCTTGATGCAACCATGGTCCGGTGGGTCCTCAAAGAGAACTTACCAATTCATGCAGCAAGAGTAACACAATGGAAACAAAAATAAAAGACATATAAATATTACAAAATCAGACATCTGCATCATCATATTATCATCATAGAACATCCGATAATCAATCGGTTACATGCAGGATAACATACTAGATTACAAGCCATCCAGAACTCTCAGAGTTCTTCAGTTCTCTAATCATGAATCTAGATCCTCATTCTGATTGATATCTCCCTAATGACTATAAAAACAATATATATCCTCTATAACACATCTGGGTTGGCCATAAAATATTACTTTAACCAAGGAAGGAAAATGAAATGTGTAGGACAAGTCAGCCCCAAAAGGTGAAGATCTCAACTGCCAAGAATAATCTAAAAGTATGGACCACAAAGGAAGGTCATCCAAGAGCCTAAGAACATTGGGTGTGGTGCCAAATTGATCTGCAATCCAATAAATCACTTCAAAAAAGAAGAAATATCCAACATAGACGATAAGCTCAAAACTGCTCCGGAAACCAGAATCATTTACTCCGGAAAGAACAACTCACTGGAAAATAACCCAAATGAACTGGAAATCTAGAATAATGCACAATAACATGCCTAGAACCAAATAATCTATTCTACAATGGAAGATAAAAAAAACAAAATACACTGAAAGAAACACAAAAAACTGCTACATGAACTGAACAGGGAACAAAATTAAGGAAATATTTTTTTGGTTGATGCAAGATTTCTCATAGACCAGGGATGCTCCTGGATCTTGCCTCCACATCTATAATGCATGAACAATAGCCAAAAACTGTAACTCATGCCATGCATATTTCAATTCATATTGCTTCAGTTTCCTAGACTTGAAAGAAACCACTTTTCCTTCTTGCATCAACACTACTCCTACACCTTCACCTGAGACATTTGTAATCACTATGAAGTCTCCATTAGGATCTGGTATAGTTAATACTAGTGTTGATGTCAACTTCTGCTTAAAAATATTAAATTCCTCTTCACATTTCTCAGTCCATTCAAATTATTTCCCTTCTTCTAAAGAGAAGTAATAGGTGTTGCTATCCTGGAAAATCCTTCCACATACTTCCGATAGTATCCTGAAAGACCCTTAAAACTTTGAACCTCTATAACATCCTGAGGTGTTGGCCAATCTAAAATTGCCTCAATCTTTGTATGATCAACAAAAACCCCCTCTGCAGTTATAACATGGCCTAAATAGTGTACCTTCTTCTGAAAGAAAGAACACTTTGAAAACTTACCAAAAAGATTTTGATCTCTTAGCCATTGTAAGACTATTCTCAAGTGCTTCTTATGTTCTTCTTCATTCTTGGAATAAATCAAAATATCATCAATGAATACAAGCACAAAATCATCCAAGTAATCTTTAAAGCTACTATTCATAAGGTTCATGAGCACTACTGGAGCATTTGTCAGACCAAAAGTTGCTACTGTGAACTTGTAATGCCCATACCGGCTTTGAAATGCTATCTTTGGGATATCCTCTTCCTTTATCCTCAATTGTTGTTATCCTAATCTAAGGTCGATCTTAGAGAATACGGTAGCACCCTTCATCTGATCAAATAGCTCATCTATCCTAGGAAAAGGATACTTGTTCTTAATGGTCACCTTGTTCAACATTTTGTAATCAATACATAATCTCAAGGTTCCATCCTTGTTCACGACGATTACTGGAGCACCCCATGGAGATACACTTGGTCTTATGAAACCCTTTTTAAATAACTCCTGCAATTGAGCCTTGAGCTCATATAGTTTGGTGGTTGTCATTATGTAAGGAGCCTTGGATTGTGGCTCAGTTCCAGGTAAGAGTTCTAAAGTCAAATTCCCTTTTAGGTGGTAACTTAGTAAGATTTTTTGGAAAAAACATCCCACAACTCTTTGAGAGCTGGATAATCCTTCGGGATCTTCTTGGCATTATCCAAGTCACTTACAATGATAGAAAAAATGGAACATCCCTTCCTTTGAGCTTTGATTTGCATAGCAGAGATGTGTCTCAATTGAAGAGGATTTCAAGACACATGAATCTCAACTAGATTTCCATAATCATCTAAGCAACTGAAAACTTTGTCCTCATAGTTTACTGCAACTTTATGCTCAGTTAACCAATTAATACCTAAGATCACATCATATGATCCCAGTGGTGCTACATATAGATGAACTTGAGTTTGGAAATTAGGAAGCTCTAAATCACTGCAAAATAGAATCTACCCTCTTCTCTGCTTGATTGTTTTCACTTGAAGTTTCAGTTGAATTGGATCTTAATATATTTTAAATATATTCCAGATAGAATAAGACATGATTCATAAACATAAAGGACCTAAGAAACATCATGCACTAGCTTTGACAATCCAAAGTTCTATTATTAATAGTATGGATTTCAAATATCCAATTGGTTACATAGAGTGACTTTTAGGATAGTCAAGGGGTGAATACCACTCAGATTTACTTTCAGTTACATGATCAAGAGGGACACACTTCTCTGATTTTTGGTTCAAAACCATGATCATAGTCATAGGGTAGATAACCCATGGATTCCTCTTCTGAAACATAGCTATGGGGTGTGTACCCTTCAAATTCATCACTAGTGGAAATTGAAATTATTTCCAATAGAGTGGGCTTACATTGATCTTTACAAATCATTTCTACACCAATACTCCACTCAATAGGTCTTTCTCCAGAAAGTGGAAAAGAGTTGGATTTTGTAGGAGAGTCTGGAGGTATGAAGTTGACAGTTTCCTTGATTTTCCTTTTCTCCTGACGAATTAGAGACACAACATGACTTAAGGTTTCGGTGTCGCTTAAATAGATTGCATTGTCTTTGTTGGTTTCTTCAATTTTTTTTTCAATTGCTTCTCTTTCTTTCTTAACCCTTAGGTAGCGTTTATTCCTAGTCAATGAATTTCTAGCAGTCTTTCTGAGATGCACCATTCTAGCACAAGAATACTCAATCATTAGATTCTTTCAAAGTTTTTAGTGAGCTCATAGGTTCTAGTGCTATAAACTGAGAGCTCTAATACCAAAATGTAAAGATGTGGATGCTATAACTTCAATAAAAGAACTAATAATCTTTATTCTTCAAACAAATCTATATTTAATTTAATAAATTCATTTGTTTCTCTCTAATCATTCCATAATCACATAATGTCATTACATATGCGAGTACAATAATTGACACAACAAGTCTAATTCAATAAAGAGATATAATATAGTATTCTTACAACATAGAGTACACTTTCATAGTATTTCAATCATACTAACCATCTATCATAATTTCATTACATAACTTAGGAATTTAATTGCCTTAAGCTGAAATATTCATATAAAGATAAATACACAATAAAGAGATGAGATGCGTCTTTTGATATCCAATCCTTTATCTATCTTCAATTAAATCCTTTGAATGAATATAAGAACAAGATTCAGGTTCTTTTTCCACCTAACGTTGAAGCACACACCTCCCCAAAATTCTTAATCATTCAAGAATACTTGACCCTGCACGAATTGCTTAGCAAGAAGAATTTGATATGCAAGATGGAATCTTGGTGCATGCCTAGTTTGATACATGCATTTTCATTTATTCTAACTCATTTAAGAAACAAGAAAGATCAATAGAAGGATATGGTAGAGAGTCATAAATACATCCATATATTCCGATGGTCAATAAGTTAATCGACCGAGTATAATACCATGCATAGAAATAAGATAGTTTGGAAAAGCAAACTATACTCTCTAAAACCCCATATTCGACACCCATATTGGAATGTACATTTTCCCATAAAAGACATGACTGACTAGCATATTCCTTCATCTAGCATGCCTATTCCTTTCATACAATATCTTTAAATTATATGTTATGCACTATCATTCACATGCAAACAATAAAATGTAAATCCATTTGCAATAAATCAATCTTTTCGTTTTCAGTATTAAATAAACATTTAAAATGAAGTAAAGAAGGTGCAACACATGTATGCACATATTTGCATATAAAGAATACACAAATGAAAGATATGAGTACACGTTCTTTTAAATCTATGTTTCTTATTTTTTCTTGCATTCATTAATTCTTTACTTGAATATTATTCCTCTATGTTTCTATTTTTCAATACTAAAATTAAATTTAGTTTATGTTTCATTAATAGTAGTAATTTTTTTTGAATTTAAGTTTACATTTATATCTTTACTCTCATGATAACTGACTAAGTTTGCTTGTTGACAGGTTTTCTCTTCTCAGGTTGAAATCCAAGAACACATATACCAACATATTATGTAAACCATCTTTTAAATACTCAGTGTATATATATATGTATGTATATACATATAACATATAACATATACATATATATGTATATATAAATATATAATATGTACATATGTACATATACATATATATACATACATATTTATATATATATATATTCACACACACACACACACACATATACATATTCATATATATACATATATGTGTATATATATGTATATGTATATATATATACACTGTGTTGGGACAATTCATTGTTGTTTTCAGCATATTTGAAAGAAAATCAACTAGAGATCTTTTACGCAACAGAGAAAAAAATGAAATAAGAACATTTGAAAGAGATATAATTTGGAAATATTTTCATCTTCTTTTAATTTTGCAAAATATGAAAGTAAAAATTCATCCAGGTTTAGGAAGTGATCGGTTTCAAGAATTTATTCATAAATTTATGTATGAATATATACATATGTACACACACACACACAAACACACACAGATATATATATAGCACACATACACACACACAGATATATATATATATATATATATATATATATATATATATATACACGCACGCACACACACACACACATGTGCATATATGTATATGTAAAGCTTTGAATTGTTGATCCTATCATCAACTAAACATAAATACATTTTGGCAATCAACAATTCAGACATTCAGAGATTCCATATTTCAAACAAAGATAAATATATAAGTTTGCCATAGATTTCAAATTCAACAATAATTTTCCTAATATTCAAGCATAATACGGAAAGAACAAAATTGCCTACCTCAAAATTCGATTCTTGAATCAGATTGCACAAATTATTTATGGAATTATATTGATTTTCCCTTCTTCTCCTTTCTGGTTTTCTTTCCCAAACTGGCTAATCGATTTTAGAGTCTCCTCTCTTCTTTTCTGCTGAGTGTCTAAAAAATAATAACTACGTATTACCTATATGCTAAAGGCATTGCATTTTTCCCTACAATCATAGATTTAAAAATCATGTTCACTAACTATTTGAATCAGTTTACCACCTGGGAGAGGCACGTTGCCCTCTTTCTCAGGCTCTTAACTTCACATATTGTAGTGGTGGTGGTTCATGGCACTAGGTAAGTGGGGGTTCGGTTTTAGTTTACAAAGTAACTCTTTTCAAATTGATGACAAGGGTCTTAACTACCCCACTTGCGATGGTGTCACTTCAACTACTAGTTTGGTTTTAACAGTCCCCATCAATTTTGTTTAGCATTCACCATTGGGTTTTAATAATGCATAGTATAAAACATGCTAATGAACTTATATGGCACTGAGAGCGAGGGTGAATCAGTGATAGTAAAAACAATACAAAATTGAATATCAATTTCACCAACTTAAAACTAAATAGACATGCAAGAAATAACACCAAGTATGCAATCACCACATAAAGCATAAACCACATGACATAAGATTTTATACGTAGAAAACCCAAATGGGAAAAACCATGGTGGGAGTTAGTACCCACAAGATCCACTATTTGTAGTATAGAGATTTGACCGGTTAAGGTCTACAACACCCAGTTAGGGGCACACCTTGTTAGAAGTGTCTAAGCTTGGTTAAGAGATTTACAAAAAGGCCAATGAGGACCAGCCCTGTTAGGAGCTACTCAAGTTACTGGGATTTGCAAACACAAGTTAATGTGTCACCTGGTTAAAGGACTTAATGATCAAAACTGTTAGGATCTAACTGTGCCTTGTTAGGAGTGACCTTGTAAGAGGATTTTTTTGCTGCAACTTTTAGGAAGACGACAACTACAAATGATCTTAGTATAATAGCTTCTGTGTCTTATAAGATCTGCTTTAGAACATTACAACATCACAAAGACTTCATCTCTCAAATCCTCTGATCTTCGCACTATCAGAAATACAAAATTCTCTCATCACATATCACACTATCAAGCTCATGTATATATATCCTTTCATACCTCATCACACAATAAAAATTATCATAAGGTCAGCTAGAACCTTATTACAATTCCCTAGGTTCAATGCATCTAGAAAATCTTGCATTGTATGATTTAGTTATGTTGGCCACCGACATAACAAATCCAATTTTGTGCCATTTTATCGATCTGAGTGATTTTCATCACTACCGGTTAACTGTGTTTCTTGATCTTTGCCTTGTTGGTCAGATCTCATTCATCTGATCAAATCTACTCGTGTGATCATAAAGTTATCTTCATCTGACAATCATCAACGTTGCTGCAAAACTACTTTCCTTCATCCTTCATGGATTTCATGTACCAGTTGTCAGTGTGAGACTCTATTAGTCATTTTACCATTTGAGAACTTATTTACCGGTTATGATGGAATTGCCTTTGTTTACTTGTTAACCTTTACCAGTTGCACTGTATAATATAGATGACAAGTTAATATAGTTTCCATCAATGACAACATGCAGAATAGTCATCATATATCAATTTAATCTCTTTTCATCTACAAACAAGTACCGAATGCATCAAAACATTACATTACATTACCAGTTGACCAAATGATCAAATTCCAACAATCTCCTCCTTTGGCATTGATGGCAACACTTATAATTTTTTTTTTGTCAACTAAGTGTGCAACACAAAAAGTGACTAAATGACATACACTCCCCCTTACCAATTGCATGCCATTACAAAAATGAAATCATTAATCCCCCTTAACAGTACATACACAATTTTGACTAGACTCTTAACTATTCCTACTCCCCCTTTGACAAAAATGTCAAATAAAGAAGTAAAATACATACATTACATCAAAATTTGTCATCAAAAACTGCATGTATATATAGAGATAAATTTTTTAAGGTCTTTACAATGCAATTCTCAAGAAAATATCACTGAAATGAAATTTCAACTGTTTAAGATCATTGTCCCATGTTTCTAACAGTGTCTCAGTGATTTCAACATGTGTCAAAATCTGTGCAACAAATTCTTCCATAGCATCAATAGTGCTCATCTTCAAGGTAGCCAAAATTTCTTTAGACTCCTTGTATGGTCTATGTATAATTTCAACCTTCGGAATTAACTGATTCGTCAGCTCCTTCAAGGATCTTATCCACTTCACCTATTCAAAATCATAAATTTCTAATATGTGCTATAAGGCATCAGCTGATTTACCAAAAGCCAAAGCAGAGTCCTATATTGATATGTATGCTTCACTTATCCTTTCTAGTTCCTTCTTGGTATTGTCTCTCTTTTTCTTTAAGTCAGAACAAAATAATGATACTTTATATATAGTGGCCAAAATTTTACCTCCAGTTTCTATTCTAGTTATCAAAATACCTTTGTTCACTATTAAAGCAACCTTACCTTTGTCAATTTATGAAATCAATTGTTCTCCCCTTCTCTTCTTGTAATCTTTTTCTGCTAAAGCATGAGTTTCCTCTTCAAGTGATTTTAGTTGTTCACTGGCATCAACAACTAACTATCCAAGTTTGGCAATAGGGGTAGCCAAATGTTCTGTTTTAGTCTCTGGTAGAAGACTTGACAAAATTTCAACAATAGTCCTTATAGTCTGTGCTTCTCTTTGTTGTTCCTTCAGCCTCTTCTTATATGCACGAGATTGCATAGCAATAGCAATCTCCATTAACGCAGAAGAACTTAGATTGTCCATATTTATAGGACCTTTAATACTCATGGAGTCCTCATCATCATCATCATCGATCAAGGTTTTCTTCTTCTTCTCTTGATCCTTATTATCTATCTTCCTTTTTTTCTCTATCTTTTCTTCCTTTGTTTTCTCTTTCCCTATCTCTATTTGTTCCTTCTGTGTTGTTTTAGTGATCAGTGGAAGTTTAGTTTCAACATGATGTTCCTTTACCGATGGTGGTTGTATTTCCACACTTTTTTCAGTAGTCAGTGCCTCCTCTGCCTTCTTTTCCCCAACCATATCCTTCTAGCTGTTATTGATAGAATCATTTACATTTGTATCTTTGGTTGCATTTACCGGTGGAGTTTGTGTTCCTACGGATTGAGAATTCATCGGTTGCTCAGTTGAGCTTTTGTCTACTTCTTTCTCTTCTCCTTTGTTCTCAACCTATTCCTGCTGAGTATCCAACATCTGTACACCAACTTCAAAAAAATCTACATTATCAACATCACCAATATCATCATCTGTTATATCTACTGGTTCAGTATCAATAGGATCATCGTACAAGTACTTATTACCTGACTCCAAATCTATAGGCTTAACACCCTCGAGAAAATATTCTCCCTTTAACTTAACAGGTGTATCATCCTCATCTTCTTCATCTTTTTCTTCTTCTTTAGGGATGAGACCTAAAGATTTCTTTATCAAAATTTCATTCTCCTTTTGGACTGATTCAATATCTCCTATCAACATTCTAGTCAGTCTTTTCTTGGATCTAAGACAGGATTTTGCATTTACTCATACATCTTCTATTTCTTCCTTACTATCTTTTGGTTGCAGGTGTTTAAGAGTGTAATCAATAAATTCTTTATCCTGTCTAATGGTGGCTTGCCATCTTGCATCAATAATATTATACAAAGTGTCTAGAAATTTCCCTTGTAGCTCAATGAGTGCTCTGCTATACTTGTTCATACTAAAGATGACTGCATCTTCAATCTTCCTTCGTTGAATTTCAGACAAATGAGTAAACAATATGTTTAAACCTTTGTAAATACCATACTCCTTAATGATTCTAATCATTCTAGTTAAAGAATCTTCAAGTGTCATTATTTTTGTAGTTTCTTTACCTTTTCGAGTAGTATTCTTCTTCTTAGCACTTGCCCTTAGTGTTTTCTTATCTTCTTCTGATTCCATTTCCTCAATATTTGTCACCAATTTATGAGCTTTCTCCTTCTTTCTTTTTCCAGTTTGGGTAGGCACAACAGGAGGTTCAACAATTTTACCTTTCCTTCGAAATCATATTTTAGAGGGTTCCCCTCTTTGGGATTCAATAGGCTTCACCTTAGTTTCTTGTGCTTTCTTCTTCTCAGTTACTTTGGCTGCTCTGGTCTTACCGGTGGGAGTACCGGTTGGTACACTGGAAGTTCCACCTTGTTGAGCCTCATATTTGGCTCTTGCTGTAGCTATTTGTTCTTTTGTGAATCCAGCTTACCCAACAAAGCCCTGTACCTCTTCTCTTATTTTCTTTGCAATCACTAGTTTCTATAATTCATAATGCACTTTCAGTAGTTTCTCCTTGTAGGTTCCAAACCTCTCAGTAGTAGCATCTACCGGTTGGCCTAATAAATGGTTAGCATAGGAAATGAGTATATCTTTATCTACTTCATATCCCATGGGCATTACCCATGTGGTCCTAGGAATAACAACTTCCATCAATCATGTATCTGTGTCAACCATAAAACAAATAGAATCCTCATACCGATTGACTACCTTTGTTGGTATGCGTTCCCTAGCATGCATTTCCTTCTAAAATTTCTTAAAATATCCCCATGAAATATCATCGAACTTGGTTTTTAGCATCATAATGCTATTCTTTATCTGCAATAGGGCAGGTGTCCCGGTTATCCATTATACATTACCAATACTGGGGAAAATTTTTTGGAAATAAAAGAATAAGCCCATGATAAGTTGTCCAAAATTGAATCTCAACTTCTTGTCTTTGTTCACAACTTCCAAATTTGTCACTAATTGGCTTCTCACTGCTTCACAAAGATCATAATCAACATCCTCCTTAATCATCTGATAGGCAGTGTGAATAGCTGTTGCCTGTATGTTGTTCATTCTGCTTGAATAGAAAATTCTATAGCCAATCACCATAGATACAAATTTAACAGCAGAATCATTAATATCATTCACGGTCATGGCTATTTTATCCCATTTAGATCTAGTTAACTTTTGAACATCATTCTTAGGTAAAGACCTAAGCAATGGCACTTCACCAGTTGGGCAGAAGAAGGTACAACATGGATTGCTACCTTAGTAATTTTGTGAGGTCTGTCCAACCACATGAACTGATCATGAATATGGCTCAAAACAAATATCACCAAATTGTCATCAAAATCATCAATGAAATTGATCGCATGATGAAAACCTTTATCGTCTATGCTTCTAAACTATTATTTCGATCTTCCTTGTTCATTACACAGAGATCTATATTGCTCATAAATAACTGCAACTCCCAAGTCTTCAAGTTTGTAGTGATAAAAGTATCTTACATCCTCTACATGCAAAATACCATTTAGTACATCGGATAAGGCACCAACAGGGTCAGTTTCCTCTAACTTGTATGGATGTTGTTTGTATTCAGGTCTTTCTCTCTTGGTCACATCAACTAGATGTGGAGTATCCATACTACAATATGTTAAACTTTGAAACAAAGAGTAAGATTCACTGATAAATACCTCTTCTGCTTCGGTGCTAGGGTTTCCAACCATCAAAAAACTTTCAATACTTGATAACAAAATTGTTGGAAATTGACACTCATCGGATTCATTTTATTGTCATTGATGGCAACAAGATTAGATGGAAATCATTTACCGGCATTAGGAGGCATATACCGGCAGACACCAACATTGGAGTATCTAGGATTATACCGACATCGACATCGACATCAATACTTCAAGGAAGCCGACATCAAGGAAGACTTATTTGGAAAATCAATTTGAAATTATTGTCAAGGCCGATATTGGATATCTTTTGTAATGTATTGTAAGCCGACATAAGGAATATTATTTATAATGGGTATATAGGTCAGTCTGCTAGGTCATTTTGTATATAATGAAAAAAGGACATGACAGAGGATGTGGCATAGGAGAATATAGCATAACTACATAATGCGAAGTATATGTATGTAGAACATTTGTATGTGAGTGTTATATCATGTAATGATATGTAGATAGCTTGGGAAGAATTCTTGGAGGAGAAGAGATATCGGTAGTAGTGTTCAGGGTTTTTGAACCGGTACAGAGAAGAGCTAGAACCGGAACTCTATCTAGCATAGCAGGTGCATTTTTTGGTTCAATTTTATTGTTTTACTTCAATAGAAGCTTGTAGTCAGTGATAATCTTTAGTGATGGGAAATATGCTCTAGACAGTGTGCCTTCCTACATGTGTAGGACCCCATTAAATGTAATATCCTTTCATATGGCCAGTAAACTGATATTGTGGGTCACAAATCCCACTATGATTTTTCCTCTTTGAGGTTTTCCATGTACAAATTATGTGTGTTATGGTGTTCATTTATGTGGATGGTTTATTTGCTTCATGCTATATGTTTATTTGTTTACTAGTTTATATGTGTATGGTATAAAAGGGTAAAATCTTGTGTTACTGACATAACACTGATTCACCCCCCCTCTCAGTGTTCTTGGATTCCAATAATTGGTATTAGAGCTTGGTACCTCGGAAGAAGTTTAACAGCTTGAGGAAGATCCTAAAAATGAAATATTTGAACATAGCTATGGAGAAGCAACTTGAGATGACTCTTGAGGATTATGATGTTGAAAGGATAAAAAACTTGAAATTGCAAGATGAATTGAATTCAGCTAATGAGTTCATTCTTATCCTGCAAGAAAGGTTATCATCAGCTCAATCCAAGAGAAATGAACTTTTGCAAAACCCGGATGATGAGGAAAATAATGCACTTAAGGAACAATGTCAGAAACTAAGTCAAGTAAACATACTCATGAAGAATGAAATACAAGATTTGACTATGAGATTATCAAAAGATATTGAGGACAGAAAGAAGGAGGAAGATAATCTTGTTATATCTCTGAAGAACAAATTTGATGAATGTGGCAGATTGACTCATGAGAATAATCTGTTGAGAACTGATTTGGCACACCCCCAGAACAATGAACAAGAACTTGAAAGACAAATAACTACTCTGAGAGATGATCAAACTACTGCAAATGAGTATAAAGAAAAATTCAGGATTAGTGTTGCACAGTTGGATGACTTACTGAAAAGACAAAGGAAGATTGATGATTCTAGAGGACTTGGATTTGTACAAGGTGAAAGATCCGATACTGCAAATGAAGATCAGACAACCGATATGTAGATTTCATCAGAACAGAGGAAACCGGTAAGGCAATCTAATGCTTATAAATTCAATGGTAGATATTTTGTTTGTAATAAATTTGGGCATATGGCTAAACAATATAGAAATAAAGAAAATCAAAACTACAATTATGTTCCCAGTCAATGCACAAATTGCAAGAAATATGGTCATAGTCAGAAGATTGTAGAATGAATGTTAAATGTCATGCATGTGGAAATTTTGGACATTTTTCAAATCACTGTAGGTCAAGGAATGACACCGGATTTGTCAAAATAATGAAGAAGAACAATGTTACATGTTATGCATGCAACAAAATAGGTCATATTGCTAAATACCATAGAAGAAAGAATCAACCGGTTAGCAATGATAAAGATAATGAGAAAGGAAAGAAGAAGGTAGATGAAATACAACAAGATCACACAAAGAGATGGGTTAGAAAATCTGAAGAACCAAGTGGAGATGGATCTACATTGGTAACTCCACTAGTAGAACATGGTATTCCTCCACTGATAGGAAATTCCACTGGTAACTGAGGCATAAGCCTTAGGGGTTGGCAAATTCATTGCAAAATCTTGCATATTACCCCAAATGAGATCTAAGGAGATCTAGAAGAAATCTAGAGAGTTGTTTTCATCATAGATAAAGGTTCACCTGACATAAGACTGTGAAACCGACACCCAGTAGGGTTGTTCGCGAAGCATTTATTATAGAGAAAGATTAAGGTTTTATTCACTGATAAAAAGGGTAAGTGAATTCATTTTCACTCACCGAGCATTCAAGAATTGAGAGCGAAGAAAAGGAGAATTTTAGGCGAATTAAGAGCGTGCAGAAGCATTGTAAAATAATTTCAAGCAGTTATAAATCTTCCACTAGCATTCACTTTTAGGTATTTTTTGAAAAATGGCATTTGGATCTTCAGCTCCTACTTTCATTGCAAATCCCACCATTGTTGAAGTAAAGGATATGTTAAGACCCATATTCAATGAGGTTCCCCTAATTGCTAAGAAAGAAGACTCTGCAAGAGCATTTTCTATGGTTCCTGACGGCGTGATGTATGTTGAAGACGTGAGGGCATACATTCACTACACCCTGGAGGATATAGGCACAGAGGACATCAAAAGCATGTATCAATCCATGATACTAGGAGACTCCACAACCATCAAGCTAGAATACAAAGCAATTGAGGATCTAGGGTTAACTAGTATTCTGTACATATTGGAATTCAAGGATGAAGTCATCAGATACGTTCTGAGCAGGGTTCACAATGAGTTTATCTAGCTGGATTGGCCTTACATGATCACAAAGGAGGCTATTCAAGCAGTCATCGGCTTAACCAAAGTCAGACAAGAACCTGGCAAGAAAATTTCCAACACAGAGGTCGAGAAACTCACCGGTGCAACTCCTGATAGTAGATCAATGAGGATCAATACAATCATCGACACTGATGTGAAACTTGCAAGCATGATAATAGGTCATAAGGTAACTCAATCCAACCGATTGAATTTTGTTGCTAGTTTATGCATTCATGTTGCATATCAGATGCTGAGGCATAAAGCAAAATATGATTTATGTGAATGGATGAGGAGTGAATTGATGTTGAACCTGAAGAAGTTGAGGAAATACAACTTCAGAGATTCCAAGAACACCTGCATGCAAATACTTGTCATAAGAGAAGAATGGAGGCACATAAAGCAAAAAAGCATAAATGCTCTGAAGAAGAAAATTATCATTCAGAAAGGGAATCAATTTAATGAACAAGTACAATACAATCCTTATAAAAGGATAATAAAAACCCTAAAGGGATAATGTGTATTTAATAATTAGAATAATTATTAAATACCTACAATATTTATTAAATGCCTAAGTTTAGCTTAAGCGTAGAGTTTAATAGACTAATAATTAAATAAATAATTATTAGCTAATACAAGATAACTCTAACACCCCCCCTTAAGATGAAGTTAGGGAGTAGCTAAAAAACTAGATACATGAAGCAAAAAATGCAACTACATGATGAAGACAAATTTGGGTCCCAGGAACAAGGCTTGATGAGGTACCAAATCACAACCAAATCTCTATGAATTGGAGAAATAGAGAAAACCACATGGGAAAACATTTTACTCCAAAAAGAGATGGAAAAGCAAGAAGAACACCACTAAAGCAGGAAATAGCTACAAACATTGCCAAAGAGTAACTACTGATCTGAAGAACCTCCACTGAAATAGAACATGACCAGGTAGAGAAGACTATAATCTGCATGAGTGCCCTCAAATAGCACTACTCGAATCAGATGGCAAACAAAGGAAAACAATTAAACTTGAAGATACAAATGGCATGAGACACCAAAGCCTGAAGACCTAATCAATCAAACCAAGGAAACATTAGAACCAATAAGACAAACCTCCCCATAATGCTGAAAAGGGAGAGGGATAGGTACATTGAAAAAAATAGCCAACAAGAACTGCATGACGAAGAACCAAGAACATCGAAGGTGCAGAGAAAGTACATGGCGTCATGGAAGGAACACTCACTTGACACACATCATGATGTGAATATCATGGAAGGAACACTCACTGGACAAAGGAAGATGGAAAACAACAAGCAAACATCAACCCCCTCATGGCACTTTATCAATAGTGCATGTACAACAAGGCACAAGATGTGCATGATCCCAAGTAAACAATGCATGATGGCACTTTATCTCAGTGCATTTGCATAAGTACAAGCTACAATGATAAGAAGACTAGAAATAGAAACAAGAACCAAAATAGAGACATCCTACCCAGAGAAGAGATCCTAGGACCTGAAACAACCAAGATATCCACCAGAGTGCTGAAATGAAAAAGAACTGAATAAAATATGCATGGAGTAGAATCTAGAAATAAAACTCATATGGCTGAAAATTAAACAACACACGCTTTCCAAAAATATAAATTTTTCGAAAAACGGAGGTCGGATGCTCATTCTATGGCTCCCGGGGTGCAAAAACAAGACCTCACTTTGACTGGAAAAAAACATAGTCAAACAGAAAAATTGAAAAAAATTACCAACATGACGAGGTCCGGCTCGGAACCATCTTTCTGATGCCTATTTTTTTTTGAAAAAATGACTACGTATGCCCAAGATATGGCCAAAAAACCAAACCCCTCTTTTTGACCGTAAAAAAGGTTAAAAAAAAAAATTAAAAAAAAAATATAATTTTTTTTTTCTGATGAAAATTTTCTGACGCATTTGCAGGTAAAGCCGTACGGATTTTTGTGCCTCGTAAAGTGTGCCAATGAAAAAATCATTGCCCAAATGCCCTTATCACCGAAATAGGTCGTATTATATATCAAAATGATTGGAAATGCCTTTCGGAAGCCAATGGTGAGGTCTTTTTTGGCCCAAACTACTTTGAATTTTTTTAATGAGTTTATGATGGATTTCTCGAAATTCCTGCCAAAAAAGGCAAAACCAAATAAAAAATTTCAAAATCCAAATTTGTCAAAATTTATGTGGAAATGGGGGGTTTCTGAACGTTCTGAGCTCAATGGTGAGGTCCGTTTGAGCCCAAAATGATCAAAAACAAAATAGCTACCCCAGATCCAATAAAAAAACTCTGAAAAAGCTTGAAGCCCTCCTCCGAAAAATCTTTTGAAAAATCAAGAACAAGCAGTAGTAGATGTAGGCTCTGATACCATGAAGAAGTTGAGGAAATACAACTTTAGAGATCCCAAGAACACCTGCATGCAAATACCTGTCACAAGAGAAGAATGGAGGCACATAAAGCAAAAAAGCATAAATTCTCTGAAGAAGAAAATTATCATTCAGAAAGGGAATCAATTTAATGAACAAGTACAATACAATCCTTATAAAAGGATAATAGAAACCCTAAAGGATAATGTGTATTTAATAATTAGAATAATTATTAAATACCTACAATATTTATTAAATGTCTAAGTTTATCTTAAGCATAGAGTTTAATAGACTAATAATTAAATAAATAATTATTAGCTAATACAAGATAACTCTAACAGAACCTTGGAAAGATCAAGGGAATCAAGAAAGGAACTTTTAGATATGGTAATCTCATTGTATGTCTGATGCTTTACTTCTTGAATGAGCTACCTGGGCTTGGCAAGAAGCGTTGGGCTCATGACATACTAGTAGGTATGTAGATCAAGGAAGCAATCACCAACCTTGGTACCGATAGAGATGAGAAACTTTGGGGGTATTTCAAAACATTCCGAGAAAACATGAGGTAGAGGGAGAGAATATGAAAGAAAATTGTGGAGAAGTACTCCACTGATATTTGTTTTATGGTGAAAACTGATGAAACCCTTATGGAGGCAATTGAACCTAGAACAATCTGGGTTACAGAGCTTGGATATGAGGTGGATGATAGCACTTTTGAACTCTATGCAAAAATGCTGCTAGAAGCCCCATTGAATGACGAAACAAAGCATTTTGGTGCAGCAGAAGAGAAGGCCCTTGAACTCAAAACTAGCTTCAACAGGAAGAGAAGAGAGAAGAAAATAGAAAAGATATTTGCATATGTACAAGATGTAATTCATAAGATAAACACTCAACTAGGTTCTGGATCCAAACCAACAACAAAACCGACGGTGGCTAGTACTGTAGAGGTGAAGATGCTTGAATCTTACATTTCTACCATCACTTCTGATTCTGACCCTGAGGACAATGAACCTCTAGCTCTCAGAAGGGTACAAAGGAAGAAAGTGGATTGACCACCGGTAGAGAAGAAGAAGGCAAAACCTATGAGGAGACTTGTTTGAAAGGCAACTAAACCTACTGCACCACCACCTCTGGGAAGGAAGCCTATATAAAAGAGGAAATTAGTTGCATCTACTCCGACAACCCCAAGTAAAAAGAAGAAGAGTGATGATACTAAAACCGGTAAGACTAAAATGACCTATGTTGAATTAATTGATGAAATTACAAAAGATGGAATTTTGAAAAATTTATCTATGTGTTATGAGAACTTAGAGGATGATGAGAAAAATGAAATAGAAGAGGCTATTTTGCTACATGTAGACATTTATAAAAAAGCCTTAATAGAAAGTTTGAAGGAAATTCCTCTATCACTGTATAATAAAATTTATGCTAGAAGACTTGACACTGTCAAGAGGGATAGGGAGATTAAGGAAGTAGCACTTTTGGAAATGTGTGGTTCAATAAACAATAAGGAAATGAAAAGATGCATAGATGTTGCAAACAGGACAATTTTCAGTAGTAAACCTCGATAGATAAGCCTTATGATGGGCAGAGTAAATGAGGTGATACATGAGAGCAATAAGGGTTGGACCAAATTCTTCTAGAAGAATCTAGATTTTCTTACATCTCAAGAAGAATTTGCAAAGGCTACATCTTCCACTATTCCAGATAAATCAAAAGGGAAAGGTATTTTGGGTAGTTCAACTCCAATTTTGACTACACCTACAATAACTATAGATATATAGACACAACCGGCTAGGGTGAGTGTATAGTCCATACCAGTTGAAACTATCTTTGAGGAAAGAAATGTACAAGATACTATAAATATTGTGGATAATACTCCACCAACATTAATTGACATTGCACCAAGTGGTGAAGTCACTGGTGCAAAAGAGGTTGAGGATAGGTAAATGAAACTGAGTTTGATGCTCTACAAAAAGGACAAGGTTAGGATAAACAAACACTTGATCAAGAAACAACAAGAGTCGATTGTTAGATGTTAGAAAATCATAAATTAAAAACTATCCTAAGCAAGCATATCAAGAAAGACACTACCAAGAAAAAATAAAGCTTAAGGAATCTACAAAAAGTAACTAAGCTCCTCCAAATGCTCTCTACCATGCTAGTAGCTTCTCCTTCCTTGTTCCTCTCCTCTCCAAGTTCCAAAATAGTGTAGCTCTTAGTAGCTTTTTGCACTATGGATGCTTATGGAGATTCAAGATTAAAGTATTTGCTCTAAATATGAATGAAAAGCTAATACTACTAGATGTTTATAGATACTAAAATGATTTATTTTAAACCAAAATGACAAGATAATTAATGATTAATGATTTATGCTAAATGCTCTCTAAAATGATTTATGACTTATGAATGCTAAATGCTTGAGAGTTGAGAATGCTTGACGCTTGAGGATTTGAAAATGAGGAATGTGAGCTCTATTTATAGGTAAAATGGAGCAATGGATGGTTGAGATTGAGTAATCTCAACAAGGGTCAGGATTGAATGATTTGAGATCCATGTGAGGGCTTTCAACCCAATCCCAGGATGACAAGTGTCAATGTGAGATAGGTTGAGAGGAGAGGGAATAAGCATTCAATGCTTGACATGACCTGAGAGTTAACTTGGGAGTTAAGGTCAAGGTTAGTTGAATGAATAAATTCTTTATTCAAAGAATAAAGCTTTTATCCAATGGATAAACTCTTGTGCAAAGACAAAAGGGATAACCATGGTCAAAGTAATAAATGCTTGAGGAGACACACATGAGTGCAAGTTGAAATAACCATAAATGGTTATGTAAGAGCCATTAATAGTCATGTAAGAGCCATTAGTGGTTTTGGAAGACTTTGGAGGTTAATTTGTTGAACACACAAAGCATTAAATGCTTTTCAAAGACTTTGAAGTCTTTGAGAGGTGACTTCAAGTTGCTTATGAATGTGACAATAATTAGGGGATGGATTAGGTTAATTAGGAAGGGGTTAAAAGAATCTAGAAGGGGGTTAGGATTGCAAGTGGATTTGGTGGGTGAGGGAAAATAGGATTTTTATTTAAAATAAATAAATTTATTTCAATAAATGTGTGCAAGTTGCATTTGTAGGAAAATGCAAGTGGGGGGGATAAATGATTTAAATAAATGTTTTATTTAATTTATTTAAAAGAGGAATAGGGGATTAAATGAAATAAATATGATTTATCATTTAATTGATTGTGAATTTGGTTGAATGAATTAATTAAAATAAATTGAATAATTTACTTAATTAATAGGAGAATGTTTGAAGATGAAATAAATTAAATGTTTGGTTTAATTAACTGATGGCTAGTGGATTTTTAATCAAATAAATAGGAAATATTCATATAATTAAATTGGACAGATTTATGTGACTACATTTGCCCCTCTTTGAGATGGTGCGGTTTATCGCGTCGTTTCAAAGAAAGAAAAATAGGTGTGAAGAAATGCCCCATAAAATGTTAATTTAATGGGTGGTATGCCCCCTCGAGAGATGGGCCAAAAATTTTGAAAAAAATCGGGTGATCTCTTGAAAAGGAATGAAAATTGGTGGGGTGATAGAAGAGAAGAATTTAACAATACTATTGAAAGAATGGAAGAAATCAGAATGAATACGGAGAAATATCAAGCCAGTGAGTACCCTAAGGTCATGCAGGAGATATGGTGAAAATGTGGTGGTTGTGTTTTCAATTAATGTTATAAAATTGATCAAATTTGGTTGGACAATCTAGTGCAATTGGTTTAATTGCCCCGGTCGAGTCAAAGCATGATAGTTGATGTCAGTTGGTTGCTTGGATAGGATAAAGTCTGAGTAAGTGAATCAAAGTGACCTGATGTAACTTAGACAATTGATGTAATTGCCCGATGAAGTCAAGGTATAGGAAGCAAAATACTCGTTAAGACTTAGACAATTGATGTAATTGTCTGATGTGATTGTGTTTAATTGGTTGATCAATTGATAGTGTGTGTGTGTGTGATGGATGGTTGTGGTGAATCATAGCAGCCCCATTGAGACTAGGTCATTATGATAAATGCCTGATGTAGTCTAGGATTACCATGATCGATTACTTGTTGAGACCCAAAGATAATTGATCAGAGTATCTGTTGATAGTCTAGGTGTGTGTGTGTCGATGTGCCTGTGTAGATAGAGTAACTGGCTTGATTGTGTGGATGACAGAGGATGGTAAGCGTAGTCCCTCCTTTTAGAGATGGATGGTGATGAATGTAGCTTGATTGATTTTGATGTTGATTATCAAGATGGGGAGGGTGGGGGGGGGGGTTTGATGTTAGATAGAAGAAATGAAGGACCTATGATTCATTCCTATGGAAGAAGAGGAAAATAGAGTATGCATTGTCATTACTATGTATGCATGATATGCATCTATTATGAATGTATAGATGGATGGAATGCAACAGAATGCAATATATATAGATGAGGTGAAATGATGATCCATAGTGCTCTATTTTCATCATTGAGCTTTAAAATGTTGTAAGAAAATACAAGCAACTTGACATAATGGTTCAAGATGACCTGAGTATTCCTTTCATGGATTTGATATAGCAAGTTAATACAAGCAACTTGATATAATGGATCAAGTTGACCTAAGTATTGCTTACGAAACAGACAAGGATTATCTTCTTTCATGCATGACCTGGATCATCCTCCTTGATCTTAGGCTGATCATATCCTGAGACAAGTTCATACCTTAATAAGAGATAAAACCTTTATCCAGTTGGATGAGGAGGAACCAAAGAAGGAGCATTGATCTTGCAATCAAAACAGTATATATAAAGAATATGGATCCTTGGTAATGGTTCATGCTCATATGGTCGAGGTATACACTGTAGTCAGCAAGTCGTAATGATCTATGACTGCATTTTGCATAAGATCATGTAGCTTAATGAACTTCCCATGTAGACACCATTAGTACATGCCCCAAAACTTCATCAGAATAATCTGCAGAAGATGCACAAACAATGCTGTAGGAACCTGATACATATAAATGAATGAATTACTCATAAACCAACCAAGTATTTGATAGCTTAACACATAATTTTCTTGTCAAAGAAAACATTATTTTGTCTTTGTTTTGGTAAGGAAGGATGCATTCTTGTTGAAGACAGGTTGAGTGTTGACGTTTGATTGTTTGGTCGATTTTGAGAAGTGATCATTTGTTTGGAGTATGTCGCAATGTTGTTTGGTATCCGCTTTGAAGAATATATGTACATGGTGTTGCCATGTTTTTTATTGATTTTTGATGTTTTTGGATTTTGTGAGATAGTTTTCAAATGTTTTTGGTATTTTGATGATTGTTTTGAATGTTTTTGGTATTTTGTGAGATAGTTTTGAATGTTTTGGGTATTTTGCAAGATAGTTTTGAATGACGAACTTAATGAATCACAAAATCATGTAGAATCTACTTCCATCAATAGGTTAAGGGCATTGCCCCTAGTTTAGACATGACTATGAAAAAGCAGGACGCAAGACGCATGAAGCACTTTCTTGATTGGAGATTTATTATCAAGCCATGGTTTGGGCGAATGGACAAATGGATGTAGTGAATGTGATCGCAACAAGTCTGAAAGACAATGGAGCCATAGCCTTTACGAGTGGCACCTGTTTGCCTGGTTTTCACCATTTCCCTTACCCAAGGTGCCACTGGAGTGGTTGTTCACCATTTGGATGCATGATTTTTCTTTACTATTTTGATGTTTTTATATTTTCCTCAGGACATTTATCTGAATGTTTTTGGATTGATTTTCTAGTATGCATGGGAGCCTGGTGCTCTGTACAACTTTAGGTATAAAACCATTTGAGGTGCATGTTGTTGATCGGATCTGCTAGCAATTCTCCTTCTGAAGTAGCCAACTGATATGCCCCGGACCCAAATACAATAGTGACAACATATGGACCTAGCCATTTTGATTCAAACTTTCCCTGATGTTCGTTGTTGGGTTGGTTACGAGGATTTTATCGAAGAACAAGATCACCTACCTCGAATGTACAAGGTCTAACTTGATGATTATAGCTTCTGCTCATGCGCTACTGATAGGCCTTGAGGTGATTGTATGTAGCTTGTCACTTCTCATCAAGTAGCTCTAAGTCCTGAAGACGGGATACTCTGTATGCTTCATCATCGATGAGATTGAGCAAGGAAACCCATAGTGATGGGATCTCGACCTCAATAGGTAAAATAGCTTCTGCACCATAGACCAGTGAGTAGGGAGTTGCACCTGTAGGGGTTTGAATGCTAGTTCGAAACACCCATAGTGATGGATTCAATTGAACATGCCAATCACGACTGACATCATTGACTATCTTCTTGAGGATTCTCAATATGTTTTTATTTGATGCTTCAGCCTGACCATTGCCTTGTGGGTAATAGGGAGTGGAAAAGTGGTGTTGGATGTGAAACTTCTCACAGAGTTCATGGACAACCTGATTTTTGAAAGGAAGACCGTTATCTATGATGATGGACATGGGTACACCATACTGAAAAAATGATGTAATTGAGGATGAATGAGGCGATCTACTTGCCGATGACTTGGGTAAGTGGAACAGCTTCAATCCACTTTGTGAAATATTCGGTGGTGGTAATAATGAATTTGTGACCATTGGATGAAGATGGATGGATTTTACCCACAAGGTCAAGACCCCAATGACAAAAAGGTCATGGTGTTGTGATCGGTTGCAATTCTTGTGCCGGTGCATGTATCAGGTCTCCATGAACTTGGCATTTTGTTATCTCATCCTATTCTAGACATCGAAGGAGAGCACCATCAAGACTGCGTCGGTATAGGGTTTCAACAATAATGGTATATCAAGCGGTTTGGCGAACGAAGGTTTTACGTTGGTTATTCGATTGGTGAGGAGGAAGGGTGTGATCGTGGAGATAGGTGTAGAACTCACCATACCACTGGGATTCAAAACCAACAAGGTGACATATCATCTCGGATTTGGGGAGATCATAAGCAGGGATCGAAAGTTGTTCTACCAAGAACTCGTAGCGTGTTGAATTCTGTGGAAGATCTAGGAGAGAGGCGATGGTAGCCATAGAGTCAACAACTTGATTCTGATCTCTTGGTATCTGCTCAAAGGTGATAGTAGTAAATGATGTGTTTAATTTGTCCACCATTTGTTTGTACGACATGAGTTTGTCATCCTTGGTCTTATATTCATTTGTTGCTTGTCGAATGACTAGTTGGGAGTCGCAATAGACTTGTAGTTCTTGTAACCTCCATTGTATGGCCAAAATGAGTCCTGTGATCAAGGCCTCATACTATGCTATGTTGTTGGTGCATGGAAATGTGAGCCTGTAAGACTTCAGGATGTTGTCACCTTGAGGTGTGATAAACATAATGCCTGCCCCCGAGCCATGCCTAGTGTACAAACCATCAAAGTATAGTTTACATGGGTGTGCTGTTGTGATCATGAATATCTCTTCATCTGGAAAATGAGAGGATGATCGCCTATGAGTGGTGCGTCGGCCAACTGATCTGCAATAACTTGACCTTTGATAGCTTTACGGTCCACATACTCGATGTCGAATTCACTGAGAATCATCACCCATTTGGCCAAGCGGCCTGTCAATGCTTCTTTACTGTAAGTATTTGAGTGGATCAATCTTTGCAATGAGCTGTACTTTGTGTGTCAACAGATAGTGCCTTAGTTTAGTGGTTGCCAAGATTACTGCTAGGCAAGTTCACTCAATAGGTGTGTAATTGAGTTCATAGCCAACCAGTGTGCGAGAGATGTAGTAAACAACACACTCTTTCCCTTCTGCTTTATGTTGTGCCAATAGTACACCCAATGATGTGTTTGTTGTTGATATATAGAGTAACAAAGGTCTACTTGGATCTAGTGGGATAAACAATGGCATATTCATGAGATAATCTTTAAGCATCTGGAATGCTTGCTGGCATCTGGTATCCCACTGAAAGTGGATGTTCTTGTGTAGCAGGTGTGTGAATGGGTGACACTTATCTGCCAGTTGTGCAATGAATCTTCGGATGGATTGTAGCCATCCTTGTAATGTTCTTAGCTGACTGATGTTCTTTGGTGGTGGCATGTCCATGATTACTTTGACCTTTGCTGGAGACAATGTATCCAAGAAGTTTCCCTGAGGTTACTCCAAAGACACATTTCTTTGGGTTGAGTCGAACATGATATTGTTCTAGTCTATCAAAGATTTTATCTAATATGTTGAGATGACCTTCTCTGGTGAGTGATTTTCCTAGTAAGTCATCAACATAATCTTCCATCATAGTATGCATCATGTCATGGAAGATGGTGGTCATTGCTCATTGATAGGTCACTCCTACATTCTTGAGACTGAAAGGCATTACATTCCAGTAGTATGTGCCCCATGGACATGTGAAGGTTGTCTTATGTTGATCCTCTAGTGCGATCTTTATCTGATTATATCCGAAAAAAGCATCCATGAGTGAAAGCATGGCATGTCCTGTTGTTAGGTCTACTATGATGTCGATGTTTGGTAGAGGAAAGTCATCCTTAGGACATGCCTTATTTAGATCTCTAAAGTTAGTATAAATACGGATGCCCCCATTTGGTTTGCCGACAGGCACAATATTGGATATCCAATCTGCATAATCAATGGGTCTGATGAAACCAACATCTAGGAGTTTCTTGAGTTCTGCTTTGACTAGTACTACAATTTGAGGATGCATCTTATGAAGCTTCTGCTTGATAGGTTTGGCTCTTTCTGCTACAGTGAGGTGATGCATGACTAAATCAGGATCAAGCCCAGGCATGTCTGCATATGACCATGCAAAGTTGATATGATGCTTTTGAAAGAACTCTACAAATTTAGGTTGTTCCTCTGGAGTTAGAAGAGATGTCAGGTGTATGTGGTGAGGATTTTTAGGAGTCTTCACGTCGTATTATTTTGTTTCCTCGATAAGAATCATTGATCATTCTCGTTGTGTGCTACAGGGAAGGATGTCAAACCTTTCATCCTCAGGTGCCTAAGAGAGGTTTTCACCATTGGATATGCTCTTTCTTTTTACTTTTGTTGAATCAAACAATGCCACGATGTTGTTTTCACTGGAAGATCCATGTTTTATTGTTATATTTTTCTAGTTGAAAGGTTTGGCATCCACCCCGAAGTATGTTGCGCTATTAAGTTTAATGGCGAATCCAGCTTTGTGATCCCCGCTTGGTATGTTATCCTGTAGTTCCAAAAATTCAATGAGTGCCTCATCATTTTGGAAAAGGTCAAGACACAAGGGATTTGGTTGGTTCCATTAGATGAGTTCAGGATGGATAATGGGCATTACTTCATCAATTAGGTTAAGTTCATTAGATGTGTCAGTGAGGGTTAAGACGGTGTGGTGAAGGTCGTTGATGGTACTCTCCCTATCAGAATCAAGCGTAGGATGTGACATAGGGTCTATGGAAGATGTTTCCAGCTCAAGAACTCAAGAGGTCTTTATTTGCGCTTCTCCGTAAATAGGGATGTCTTTGTGGGGTGGAGGTAGTGATGTGTCTTCCTCATCTGAAGTATTAAGCTGGATGGAATCAAATTCCCATTCATGTGAGTCGGTCTCTGAGTCACTTTCTAGTATCCGATTACTATACCATACTGGGATGTCATTTGAGTTAAACACTGCAGGTGTGACTGATTGATGTACCTTTGTAGATGAAATGATTGGTGCTGCAGGAAGGATTATGGGGATCAACAAATCTGATACAGGGTGCATCGGTGTTGGTGACTTTGTTGCTTCTGCTGGAATTGCCAGTGTTGTTGATACTATTGGGAATTCTGATATAGTGGCTACTACTCATGGTTCTTTTATTGTTTCTGTTGATGGGGTTGTTGGTTTTATTGGTGGAATGATTGGTGTTGCGGGTATTTTTATTGGTGCTATGGGTATAGTGGGTATTGCTAGTGGGATTATAGGTTTTGCAGGTAGGATTATTGGTGTTGTTGGTATTTGGATTGGCGTGCTTGGTACTACTGATGCTATTGATGGGATTGTGGGTACTGTAAATATAAAGGATTGATTTGATATGAACAATTTTATATGAGACTAATGTTGATATGAGACTGATATGAGATTGATACAAAGATGCGATATGATAATTCCCCCCTCAGGAGATCGTTTGTGCACTAAAGGCATGAATGATCTCTTGAAAGAAGAAGAAAGCTATTTGAAAGATAGAAGAGTGAATAGTTGATGACATGCATGGGTTTGACAAGATTGATTAGATTGATATTAAGTTTGGTTTCAAGAATGACACCGCCTATATAAGACAAAGATGATCAAAGCATCTGGTTTTAGGAAAGATATATTTTGTATAAGACAAAAATGATCAAAGCATCTAGTTTCAGGAAAGATACATCTTGTATAAGACAAAGATGAGCAAAGTGTCTGGTTTCAGGAAAGATACATCTTGTATAAGACAAAAGTGATCAAAGCATCTGGTTTCAGGAAACATACATCCTATATAAGACTTGATCATAATGTTTGGTTTCAAGAAAGATACATCCTGTATAAGACAAAAGTGATCGAAGCGTCTAGTTTCAGGAAAGATACATCTTGTATAAGACATGAGAGTTGGAAGAATGATGAAGATATGAAAGTGAAGAAATATGCCATGATGATGTGACAGATATGCATGTGATGGATGCAAGATGAATGTGACTAGATGATAATGATGATGAGATGTACCTTGAAAATGAGATGTATGATATGAGATGTTTATTGAAAATGAGATGTATGATATGAGATGTTAGAATGTCATACTGATAAAGATAAGGTTAACTAGAACAAAATCCAGTAGTCATACTGATCTATGTCATTGTTTTGTTTTGTTTTGTTTGATGATTGATAAAAATGTCTGGTTTCAAAGAGTGAGTACCCCGTATAAGACTGATCTGTTTGGTTTCGAGTGTACCCATCCCTGTATCAGACATGTTGATATCGATAGATTTAGAGTGATGAATTGATTAACAAGACATATGGTTAGTTTGATCTCAGAATTTGAGAGTCTTCCTGTTGTTGAATTGATGGGTGAGCCATGCGCTCATGCTTTGATTTTCAATTTTTATTTGATTTTGTCGATTTTTTTATTTTTATTTTTCGATATTTCAATTTTTTTGGAGCCATGCGCTCATGCTTTTTGGATTATAAGAAAGATGTATTTGGTTTCCCCAATGTATAGAAATATAAGGAATGGATGAATGAACCATTGAGGAGGATCCCCTTGATTATTAAGATTCCCTTGATGATTAGGGATCTTTAGCATTTGTGCCTCCACCAATTGCCTCTTGAAAATCGTTGAGGTTTTCATCCTCCTCTTTTTTTGATCTCTAGTTGTCTAGTTTTCAATCTAGTGTGAGCCATTTTGTTCACAAGTTTTTGTTGAAGTTGGGTGAAAATGATGATGAGTTGATGAAATGAGAGATTTATGTTTGGTGGAGTTTTTTGCATCTGAATCTCTAGCACTAAAGGTAGATGTGACCAAAGTCCTTTCTTGAATTGCTTGTTGTGTTTGATTGACAAAGTTTGGTGTGATAAGGTTTAGAGGGATCTGAGATGTGTTACAGATTCAACTACCTAGTAATGAGAGGATTAACTCAAAGACTAGTTTTAACCTGCATAGAAATGCCTCTTTAGGATGAGTTTATCCTAGATGTCGAGACACTCTAAAAGTGATTTGTTATGTTTGATTCAAGCAATATCTAAAAGAGAACGTTAGGACAAGAACCTCTTAATGTTTTGAGAGTTGAAATGAAGTGAAGATGTGAAGGTGAGAAATGGATGAAATGGTTAACTTCAATAAAAGCTTTGTGTTACAAAAGGGACAAACTCTTCCTCTTCTTGTTCAGGAGTTGGTGGTTCTTCTCATGCTACGTTGTATGTGATGCAAATGTGGGGAAAGAAATCAAGATTTATCTTGCCTCCTTTGTTCTTGTGATAACTTAAAGCTCTTTATTGCATAAAAGCTTTGCGGTTCAATGACTCTGGATCAAATTCATTTGATTTTCCTTGAAGGTATAGACGTATGTGACGTAGAAAAACTCTATGAGAGACAAAGATTTGTCTATTTAGATAGAAGAATTTCCTTCTTTTGATTAAAGCCTTGGAGCTTAATGGTCTTTTCTTCAAGTTGATGTGTTGACGAGGATTCTTCTTTCTCAAGATGTGAAGAATGGTCATATAGTTTGAAACTTTGTTGTTGCACTTTGTTTTTGATCTTTGTTTGGTATTTTTGAAACTGTTTTTGTGTTGAATGGATACTTGTTTTGGAATTGATGTTTGATTTTTCTTTGACAAGAAAACAAAGCAAGTACAAAAACACAAGAATGTTGCCTCAAAAGGCACAAATAAGTGTGGGTCTAGATCAACCCAATCTTTGAACTTGTTATGACCCTTTCCTTTAAGTGTATTTTAGGTGTTTTCTTTCCAAAGCCTGAAGTCGGCTCAATTTGCACTTGGTCTTGACTAAAATGAAAACACTTCAAACACTTTGTATCCCTAAGGTCAAATGGCCAGTTGTGATAAATTCAGCCCACACCTTGATATTTCTTTGACTTTGGTACTACATACCTTATGAATCCTGTCGTGGTAGGTAAGGATGTGATATACTAAGTCTTGCATGAGCATAACAAATAGATGATCCCTATGATGGGGGAGTCACCACTTTCATCAAGCCACAAGTGACTTTTCAATAAGCTATGTTTCTACTCAAGGAAATATGTATGGTGAG
This sequence comes from Cryptomeria japonica, assembly GCF_030272615.1. Taxonomy (NCBI): domain Eukaryota; kingdom Viridiplantae; phylum Streptophyta; class Pinopsida; order Cupressales; family Cupressaceae; genus Cryptomeria; species Cryptomeria japonica. The sequence continues at coordinate 189,123,501 of NC_081406.1, read as the reverse complement.
TATCTTGGGATCAAAACCATCTATGCTCTTGCACTGAATTATATCACAAATATCCTTAATCAATAGAATGGGTGGGCTACTACTTAAAGGTGTTTAGTAATTTTCGATGTCTTTGGACATAAGTTCACTCTGCAATGACTCACTTAAGAGTCTTGTAACTTGTGGTGGGACCCATTTGTCCTTTCGACAAGTTACACTATAGGAACAACTATACCCAAGGCTACAAATTTCACTCTCACCTGATTTCTATAGTAGCTCGAAGGATTTACCGCGCGAGGTCATTCCCAAGAGTGATGTGTCTCTTGGCAGGCCTCTCTTAAGAAGATAAAAAATTTGAGTTTTACTAACACTTTTCTCTTGCACCTATGACCACGAAAGCCAAGGGAGAGGATAGTGTGTGTTAGAAGTAGGACCACTCGACCAACTCTTTTGCACAAGTGTGCCAAACACGAAATGCACTTGTTCTTTTTAACTTATCATTGCAATGATTTTCTATCTATTTGGAGATGTTTCTCCAACAACCGTGATGTTCTTTTTTAACTTCAAAGGCATTATGTTTGAGTAAACTAGAATTTGAAATCCTGGTCAACTTAATGAAAAACACATTTGCATGAAGTAAAATCGTTTTGCAACAAAGAATAACACAAATTGATTGTTCTTTTTACTTGCCCAAAGTTGAAGTGTGGATTGTGATTTTTAAGTCCGGATTGATGCAAGGAAATCAAATTTGTGTTGTTGATTTTAAGCACCAAAAGAAAAATGAGTCCTAACTTGCAATGAAAGCAAATTTGAAGTTGTTGTTCTTTTTACCTTGTAATAAAGAAAGATGAATTTTCTTTTAAACACCAAAAACAAGTTTGAGGTTCATTTTATGCACTCCAAAATAAAATGTGAGGTTTATTTTAACTTGTACAAGAAGGGAGAGTGGATTCTTTTTAACCAACTTTTGTTGAAAGAAAGTAAAAAAAGAAACTTAAAGCCTCTAAACTAACTCCTTCCCCTGCATAAAAAAAGATTAGAACCTGCACACAGTCAGTGATCAAATGTTAGTGTGGGCTTACACAAGCCTAAATTGTGATCTTGGTTACAAATTCTACAATCCTGATCCTAAAATGCCCTGAAATTTGACTGTCTGAAATTTGGAGGATCTTCCAAAAACTAGATTTTGCATTACAACTCCTAGAGGTCTGAAACCCCTCTCAAACATCCTGACAATATATATGGAATATAACTTAAAGTATAAGAAAGAGAAAAGAGAAGAGGAAATGTCACTTATACTTAAATGTTATATTCCATATATATTCTGCCTCCCACAAACCTAAGAAAAATAATTTTATCAATTACAAGACCTTTTTTACAACGTTCTGTTACAATAGTGCTAGTCTGTATAAAAACAGAAGCGCTACTTTAACACAAAAGCGCTAAAATGACTACAAAAACATTAAAAGAAAAGATTTCTACAGCAATACAAAGCACTAATATAAATACAAAAGCGTCAAACTACTGGCAAAAGCGTTAATTATTTGACAATAGCGCTATTGTAACAACAAAAGTGCTAAAAGACAAAAAACAATAGTGCCAAAACACAACAAAAGTGCCAAAGCGCGACCTGTGTGTCAAGCTTGTAGTACCCCTACTCGTTTGAACTCTTTAGACTCATATTTTATTATTGTTTGTTTTCAGTGGATACATTACCATGATATGTTATTTAGATTTTTATGACATTATGCTTTATCTGGAGATAAGATGTATAATTTATTTGCAGTATTTTAGTACTTGTGATTTATGGCATTTGATAGATTATTGATATGTATTGACATTTTACTTTATCTATGCAATGTGTAATTATATGTTGTGTGTTTGCGAGTGTATTGGATGCAAGGGGATGATTTTCCTTCACTCATTTCGGTGAGACAGAGAACGTCACGATTCTCCTTCATCGGTGTGTATGCCATGTTTTCTATATTGTATATATATGCATGCGTAGTTCGGTGATGCAGGATATTGCAGTTACAAGTACCGGGTAGGTACGGGGTATCGTTTCCACCTGGCTTCATAGGTTTGAGCGTGCCTTATATTTTTTGATGGAAGTGGAGAATATAGTAGTTGACCCTATTTTATTCAGTTACACTCGTGTGAGTGTTGTTAGATGGTCATCTTGTCAGTTTGTTCTGCCTTCGTATTTTTGTCATTTTGATCTTCTTATGAGTCTTTGCTTTGATTTGCTCAGTTGTGTGTTTAGTGGTTTTAATTAATTAATTAAATTTATGGTATTATCTCATAGTTGAATTGTTTATGCATTGAGATTATAAATTTAGTTAATTAAAAGAAATTATTAAATTAAATTGCAAGCTGCATGATATTAGAAATATATTTTTATTTAAATTTTGTGGAAAAATAAATTAAATTAATTGTATTTATTATTTCCTAGAATTTTAAATAAATAAAAGAATAAAAGAATAAATAATTAAAAGAATAAAAGAATAAATAAATAAATAAATAAATAAAAGAATAAATAAATAAAAGAATTTTAAATAAATAACTAAATAAAAGATTAAATAAATAAATGAATAAAAGAATTAATTAGAATTAAAGTATTGCTTTAATTCTTTATTTAGAAAATTAATTAATTTGCATGAGAAAAGAAAAGAAAGATTAATGATTTTTAATTATTGCATGTTAGTTTATCTTTTGTTATAAAATTAGAAAATAAAATAAAATTACTATTATTCTAAATTTAGGTTTTTTGTGAAAAAACTATTGAACCTAGAATTTTAGTTTAAATAGGGAATATGTTTTTATTTTAGATATACAAGAACAGGTCGTGAATTTAGGTGAATAAATTTATTGGAAGCTTATTGAAAAAATTAGGGCTCTTCTACAGATTTCTTCCAGGAAAGCTATACCAGGTTGGATGAATTCTTAGTTGTGGGTTTTTAGTAAATATTTCTATTTTTCTCTGATTGATGTGTGTGTGTAAAGTTATTGTCGAATACAAACCCTCTTTTGGTGAATTCGAGTTTTGTTTTAAAATCTATGCCTAATGTGTATTTCTAATTTATGTGAAGAATGTAATTTTGGGAAAATTAGGAAAAAAAATTATTATAGAAAATTTGTCAATATTTTTATTGTGCATGGAAATTGCAGGATTTGAGAGGAATGAAATTTACTAGAGAAATCATTTGTTTGCTTTTTGTTTTGACATTTGGCTATGATAGTCTTTTTTAATATTTGTGTATCTCTGTGATATTATTAGTTATTACAGAAATAAATTTAAATATTAATTAAATTTATTATATTATTAAAAGTTAAGGGAAATTATTTTGGAGATATTATGTATTAATTAATTTTCCTGTAAATAAAATTGATTGGAAATAAATTTTGGGTGAAAATAGAATTTACTTGTTTTAGATTATTGTATTAAAAAAAAAATTAATAAAATAATTTAAAAAAAAAACAAAAAACAAAAAAAAAAAAACCAAAAAAAAACATTAATTAAAAAAAAAAAATTAAAAAAAAAAAATATTATATATATATATGTATATAGTATTTTCTATGGTTTTAATTATGTTATTTTGGAAATGAAAGATATTTCAAAATTAAATCTTCTTTTTATTATATATTTTAATGTGATAAAATTATATGATATTATATTCGTAGAATATATATATATATTTATGTAATTATATTATATTATTATATATAATTTGGAATTTGGAATTTAATTTAGATTATTTATAAAATCTAATCGGGTTTATTTGCAAATTAATCATGAACATATAATTAGGGGGTTAATTTTTATGTGATTTTATTTAACTTTATTGGACAAATGACAACATTGATTTCTTGTATTAATATAGTTGTATTTTCTTATTTTCTGGAAATTCCTTATTTGCAATTATTTATGCTTTTGGCTGTTGTAAAGAAAGATTGCCTATATTAGGGTCTTGTGTAAATGTTGTTTGTAGTCAGACTTAATTTTGTTTCAATTCTGGTTGAGTTGTCATTGTGTTCTATGTTATTATTTCTCCTTGACCAGGTGTTGTTGTATAACCTTTTTGATGTGAGCCATTGTGTGTTTTGTCCAAATGGTCAATCTTGGGTTAGTGCTTATGTATCCTTCACCTGCGCTTTGTTAGGATTGTTTATGGTTGTCTGTTTCACCATAGAGTTCTCGTAGTGAGAGACATTTCCTGTTAGTGTTCTATGAGAGAGAGTAGCTTTCGAGCGGGGGCTGTGCCCAAAGTGGATAATAGGATAACCTGCCAAAAGTTAGTTAAAAAGTGATAACATAATAATATATTGGGGGGGAGTGAGATAAATATTAATTAAGATAAGTGTACCTCATGCATAGGTGAGTGCTTGTACAGGGCTCATAATGTTACGAGAAGGCCTGGAATGACAAACTTACCACCTTTTCTTCACGAAAGGATTGGTAGGGTCCGCATGAGACTTAGTTGGAACCGGAGGCTCGGGAGAGGTTACCAGGAGAGGCCCAAGGATGGGGGCTGGGACCTATGGAGGTTGTACCATGGTAACCATCAAGCTATACGATGACACTCTCTCCTTAGAGTCACTAGTGTTTTATGAGTTGTGTTACATGGATTTTTGCAGAGTCTTGTATTCCTTTTGTACTTGTCTTACTTTGCTTGCTTGAGGGTTTTCTACTATCTCCTAGCATGGTGGGGTGGTTCCATTTCGGGATCACATGGTCGAGTGGTAGTGTCACTTCCCATCGGATGTTCTAGATTGTATCTTCAGGCGAGGAAAGACTTCGTTGGTGTTTCTTGGTTTGTGGTTTATGTACCAGCTCTTGTTCGAGATCGTTGTTTAGTTGAGACCTTGTGGTCATTGTATCAGACTTTTATGTAACTTTGATATTGTATCTTTGTAACTAGTGGTATTATTGGAAGCCATGTATTTATGGATATTATAATATTATTATGTCAGTGAAATGAATGTTATTGTTTTGATCTTATGTTTAAATGGTTTATGAAAATTGGATACATTGGAATACTTTTATTTCTTTATTATGAAATTTGGATGTATGTGCAGTTTTAAACTTAAGTTTTCAATTTATCTAATTAAATGGATTAACCGTGGTGTTAATATAATCTAGGAAATTAATCTTTGTTGGTTACCCTTAAGAAAACATATGGTAGACTTCCGCTATGTTGTTAAACATGCAATGGTTTTAGTTAGTGCTCTTACTCTTTAACAAAAAAAAAAATTATTTCACCCTTTAGTTGCCTAGTTGTGTTGTTTTCCTTTAGGGTTCCTGGTGGGGCATTACAAAGCTAAACAATCAAACAAGTTAATTTTGCTTAAAAAAATATTATTGGGTGTTGGATTCACGTCGGGTTCACCAAATGATGCTCTGCAAAAAGGACAAGGTTAGGATAAACAAACACCTGAACAAGAAACAACAAGAGTCGATTGTTAGATTTTAGAAAATCATAAATTAAAAATTATCCTAAGCAAGCATATCAAGAAATACACTACTAAGCAAAAAGAAAGCTTAAGGAATCTATAAAAAGCAACTAAGCTCCTCCAAATGCTCTCTACCATGCTGGTAGCTTCTCCTTCCTTGTTCCTCTCCTCTCCAAGTTCCAAAATAGTGTAGCTCTCAGCAGCTTTTTGCACTATGGATGCTTATGGAGATTCAAGATTAAAGTATTTGCTCTAAATATGAATGAAAAGTTAATACTAGATGTTTATAGATGCTAAAATGATTTATTTTAAACCAAAATGACAAGATGATTAATGATTTATGCTAAATGCTCTCTAAAATGATTTATGACTTATGAATGCTAAATGCTTGAGAGTTGAGAATGCTTGAGGCTTGAGGATTTGAAAATGAGGAATGTGAGCTCTATTTATAGGTAAAATGGAGCAATGGATGGTTGAGATTGAGTAATCTCAACAAGGGTCAGGATTGAATGATTTGAGATCCATGTGAGGGCTTTCAACCCAATCCTAGGATGACAAGTGTCAATGTGAGATAGGTTGAGAGGAGAGAGAATAAGCATTAAATGCTTGACATGACCTGAGAGTTAACTTGGGAGTTAAGGTCAAGGTTAGTTGAATGAATAAATTCTTTATTGAAAGAATAAATCTTTTATCCAATGTATAAACTCTTGTGCAAAGGAAAAAGGGATAACCATGGTCAAAGCAATAAATGTTTGAGGAGACACACATGAGTGCAAGTTGAAATAACCATAAATGGTTATGTAAGAGCCATTAATGGTTATGTAAGAGCCATTAATGGTTTTGGAAGACTTTGGAGGTTAATTTGTTGAACACAAATCATTAAATGCTTTTCAAAGACTTTGAAGTCTTTGAGAAGTGACTTCAAGTTGCTTAGGAATGTGACAATAATTAGGGGATGGATTAGGTTAATTAGGAAGGGGTCAGAAGAATCTAGAAGGGGGTTAGGATTGCAAGTGGATTTGGTGGGTGAGGGAAAATAGGATTTTTATTTAAAATAAATAAATTTATTTCAATAAATGTGTGCAAATTGCATTTGTAGGAAAACGCAAGTGGGGGGGGGGTGGGATAAATGATTTAAATAAATGTTTTATTTAATTTATTTAAAAGAGGAATAGGGGATTAAATGAAATAAATATGATTTATCATTTAATTGATTGTGAGTTTGGTTGAATAAATTAATTAAAATAAATTGAATAATTTATTTAATTAATAGGAGAATGTTTGAAGATGAATTAATTAAATGTTTGATTTAATTAACTGATGGTGAGTGGATTTTTAATCAAATACATAGGAAATATTCATTTAATTAAATTGGACAGATTTATGTGACTACAGAGTCTATACCGACAATTAAGATTGATTCCTTGATAAAGGTTTTGTATGTGCGTTTTTGTTTTTGTGGACGAGGTCTTGGTTCATCATGAGATGTGATGCGACCTTGATTAAGAGGAACATTTGTGTTATTTTGAGGTGGAGGATTTTGTCCTGCAAACCGAACCACAGGTTGTGCATTTTGGACAGTCCGAGCATCCACAACTCCATCGTTGACGATGTTCTTATTCTTGTTCCAGAAGTTCGGTTTATCGCTATTGAAGCGCGGGCGAGGAGCATCTTTTGGTTCATTAAAGATTTTGATGAGTCCTTTTTTGATGAGTGCCCTTTCACATTTTATACCCTTGGTGATCATATCGTTAAAAGAGTCTGTGTCTTTGACATCTAGGTGAAATTCCATTTCTTCGTTTAAGTTGGAAATGAAAATTTCCACTAGTTCTCGTTCAGGTAACTGAAGAGAACGTCTGCTAGACATTTGGCGCCATCGTTGCAGGAATACTGCGAATAATTCACCTAGTTTTTGTTTGGTGTTGCATAGATCAGCCATGGTGATGTCGCGTTCAATATTATAAGAGTAATGAGATAGGAACTTCTGGATGAGTTCCTCAAATGTTCTAATGCCACCTGGAAGTCGGGAAAACCATGATGTGGTTGTTCCTCCCAAGCTTTGGGGAAAAAGGCGCATTAGGTATGTGTCCTCATAAGCTACTTCAAGACAAGCAGAATGAAATTCTCGGACATGATCAAGGGGATCCCCCTTTCCTCTATATTTTTCAAATTTGGGTGTTTCAAACCCGCGTGGAAAGGGTGGCATATAAAGATTCCTATCAAACGGATAGGGACAGATGTCGTTAAGTGAAAATTGATTGGTCTTAACACCACTATGAAGTTGTTGGGCGAGATTCGCGACTTGTTGCCGCAACATCTCCATTTCATTTGGAGGAGGAGGTGGTGGGTTACCTCGAGGGATGTTATATCTGATGGGATCTCTACGTCTTTCCTCCTCATGGCGACTTTGTCTTTCTGATGCTTGTCTTAATTGGGCAAGATCAAAGTCTGAGGGGAGTTTGGCTCCTTCTTGAGCGAGTTTTAAGAAGTGAGCATCTGCGTTGCTCCTTAGTATTTCATCAAATAATCTGTTAAAATGAGGATTATGCTGAACCCTTTCGATTGTTGAAGGAGTGGGTGTACCTGGGTTTTCATCATTTACATTTCCTCCAAGTGCTTCTTGAAATTCATTGAGGTTGTCCTCTTCTTCCTCAATTTCTATTTCTCGTTGCCTTGATCGCGATCGGGTTTGAGCCATTTTGTTTGCAAGTTTGTGTTTGAAGTTGATTGAAGATGATGATGAGTTGGTGATGAAATGAAAGATCGATGGTTGGTGATTTGTGTTGTATGTAGATCTCTAGCACTCTAAGGTAGATGTAACCGAAATTCTTTCTTTGAATTGCTTGTTTGTTTTGAGGAGTTTGGATGTGATAAGGTGTAGAGAAATCTGAGATGTGTTACAGACTTTGACTACCTAGTAATGAGAGGATTCACTCATGAACTAGTTTTAACCTGCGTAGATGTGTCTCTTAGGATGAGCTTATCCTAGATGTAGAAACAATCTAAAAAGTGATGTGATGTGTTTGATTTCAAGCAATATCTAAAAAGAGAATTTGGGACAAGAACCTCTTAATGCTTTGAGAATTTTTGGAATGGATTGATGATGGAATAATGATGTATGAATGAGATGATGGATGTTTTTGTTTTCAACTTTCAATCTTTCAATAAAAACTTTGTGTCACAAATGGAACAAACTCTTCTTCTTCCCTTTCAGGTGTTGGTGGCACTTCTCGAGCTGTGTTGTAGGTGATACAAATGTTTGGGAAGAATTTGGGATTAATCTTTCCTCCTTGATTTTTGTGATAACTCAGAGCTCTATATTGCATAAAAGCTCTACGGTTCAATGATTTGGAATCAAACTCGTTTGTTTTACCTTGAAGATAGAGACGCATGCGATGTAGAAAGACTCTATGGGAGACAAAGATTTGTCGATTGATATAGAAGAATTTCCTCCTTTTGATTAAAGCCTTTGAGCTTAGTGGTCTCCTTTTCAAGGTGATACTCTGATGACACTTCTTCTTTTGCAAGATGTGAAGAATGGTCATAAATTTTTGACTCTTTGTTTGTTTGCACTTTGTTTTTGGTATTTTTGGTTGTGTTGACAGATGTTGGATGAATACTTTGTTTTTGGGATTGATTTTCTGATTTTTCTTTGACAAGAAAACAAAGCAAGCACACAAACACAAGAATGTTGCCTCAAAAGGCACAAATGAGTATGGGTCTAGATCAACCCAATCCTTGGACTTATTTTTGACCCTTCCTTTAGATTTATTTTAAGGTGTAATTCCAAAGCCTGAAGTCGGCTCAATTTGCACTAGGTCTGTAAAACGAACACACTTCAAACACTCTTTATCCCTAAGGTCAAATGGCCAGTTGTGATAAATTTAGCCCACATCTTGATATTTCTTCAACTTTGGTACTACATACCTTATGAATCCCGTCGTGGCAGGTAAGGATGTGATATACTAAGTCTTGCACGAGCATAACAAATAGATGATCCCTATGATGGGGGAGTCACCACTTTTATCAAGCCACAAGTGACCTTTCAAAAAGCTATGTTTCTACTCAAGGAAATATGTATGGTGAGTATCTTGGGAGCAAAACCATCTATGCTCTTGCACTAAATTATACCTCAAATATCCTCAATCAATAGAACGGGTGGGCTACTACTTAAAGGTGTTTAGTCATGTTCGATGTTTTTGGACATAAGTTCATTCTGCAGTGACTCACTTAAGAGCCTTGTAACTGGTGGTGGGGCCCATTTGTCCTTTCGGCCAGTTACACTGTAGGAACAGCTATACCCAAGGCTACAGCTTTCGCTCTCACCTGATTTCTATAGCGGCTCGAAGGATTTACCGCTCGAGGTCGTTCCCAAGAGTATCGATCCCTTGGCAGGCCTCTCTTAAAAAGATAAAATTTGAGCGTTACTAACACTTTTCTCTTGCACCTAGGACCACGAAAGCCAAGGGAGAGGATAGTGTGTGTTAGAAGTAGGACCACTCGACCAACTCTTTGCACAAGTGTGCCAAGCACGAAAAACACTTGTTCTTTTTAATCTATCATTGCAATGTGATCTAACTATTTGGAGATGTTGCTCCAACAATCATGGTGTTCTTTTTAATTTTCAAAGGCAATTGTTTGAGTAAACTAGAATTTGAAAATCCTGGTCAACTTAATGAAAAACACGTTTGCATGAAGTAAGATTGCTTTGAAAATGAGACAAGTTGATTGTGAATTTTATTTGCACCAAAAATGGAAGTGTGGATTGTGAGTTTTATCTTGATGCAAGAAATAAAATTTGCCTTGTTGATTTTAAGCACCAAAACGAAGTTTGTTTCCTAACTTGCAAAAAAAAAAAAAAAAAAAAAAAGTTGTTTTTGTGTAAGTTTGTGGTTCTTTTTACCTTGGAACAATGAAATTCTTTTTAAGAGCCCCAAACAAATGTGTGATTCTTTTTTTAAAAGCCCAAATTTGAAATGTGAAGTTAATTTTAAACCAAAATAAAAAGTGAATTCATTTTTAAAACCAACTTCAAAAACAAGTTAGTAAAAAATATAAATCTACTCTTTAATCTAATTTAAATCTGCACAAAAGAGAAAAATAGTTAGTAAAATCCGCCTATTTGGTGGGCTTCTACAAGCCTAAATTTTTTTTTTTTTTTTGGTTTTTTATTTATTTTTGGTTACAAAGTGATTTGTACAACGTTTTGTTACAATAGCGCTAGTCTGCGTTTGAACAGAGGCACTATTTAACACAAACGTATTAAAAGAAAGGGAAAGACAGAGAAGGGAAAAGCACTGAAACAGGGGGAATAGCGCCAAAATAATGCCAAACGCACCAAAACAGTGTCAAAATCGCAACCTGTGTGACATTTTCAACATTCAAACATGTTATTGGTTAAAAAAAAAAAAAAAAGTTGATCTTTTTGGTGTTTGGATTCACGTCGGGTTCACCAAATGATGCTCTGCAAAAAGGATTAGAAAATCTGTTTGATGGCAACACACACAAGAGCACAAGAAACAAACGTTAGTGTTAGCAACAAAAGATTATCCTAAACAGGCATATCAAGAGAGATATTAAGCATGAAATAGAAAGCATATAAACATAAAATGAAATAGCTAATCAAGATGCTCATAGTTGCTCCTCCCTTGTTCCTCTCCTCTCCAAGTCCCAAATGAGTGTAGCTCTCAGCAGCTTTTTGCACTATGGATGCTTATGGAGGATTGAGATTTAATACTAAGCTTCAAATATGAAATGAAAAGCTAAATACTATGCTAGAGTAGATAGTGATGCTATGAAAAAGCTCTATGTTAATGCCAGTATAACAACAATACTCTAAAATGCTTCTCCTTTTGCTTGAGGAGAAGGGTTCTATTTATAGAAGAAATAGGGAAATGAAGGGTTAAGATTGAGCAATCTTAACAAGGGTTAGGATTGAAAGTTGGGGATCCATGTGCACAATTGGCACCAATAAAATGGTGACAAGTTTCAACATAGGATTGGGTTGAGAGAAGAGGTTGGAGGCATTAAAGGCCTGAGAAGACCTCATGGTTATCTAGAAGGCAAGGGTCAAGTCTAAATTAAGATTACCCACTGGATTAAGAGTTAATCCAAGGATAAACCTTTGTGCAAATGTTTAAGAGATAATCATGGTCAAAGCATTAATGGCCTGATGAGACCTTTGGGTTGGGTAGAGGTTGAGTCAAAACAAATGTTTTAACCATGTGGGAGGGTTGAATTAACCATTAATGGTTATTGGAGACTTTGGGGATTAAGTGGTTGAAGGTTGGAAGCTTTCAAAGGTTATCCAAGACTTTGAGGGTTAATTTGTTGAACACACAAAGCATTAATTGCTTTTCAAAGACTTTGGAGTCTTTGAGAAGTGACTCCAATTTGCTTAGGAATGTGACAATATTTAAGGGATGGATTTAGGCTAATTAGGAAGGGTTTAGAAGAATCTAGAAGGGGTTTAGGCATACAAGTGGATTTTGTAGGAAAATGCAAGTGGGAGAAATTTTGGTATTTTCAATTAAAATAAAATCATTTATTTCAATTAAATGGTGTAAGTTGAATTTGGATAAATATTTAAATAAATATTAATTTATTTAAATGAGAAAATGAAGATAAAGCATTAAAATGCTTGAAGACTTTGAGGGAAACCATTAAAGGCTTGAAGACTTTAAGGAAAACCATTAAAGTCTTAAGAAGATTATAGAAGGAAGCCATCAAGTTTGAAGACTTTAAAGCCATCAAGTTTGAATACTTTAAGGGAAACCATTAAAGGTTTCAAGTGGGTGAGGATAAATAGGATTTTAAATAAATAATTTATTTAAAATAGTTGTGCAACTTGCTTTTGTAGGAAAATACAAGTGGGTAGAGGATAAAGGTGATTTAAATAAATGTTAATTTATTTAAATGTGAGAGGTGGGATTTTGGGGGATTTAAATAAATATTAATTTATTTAAATGTGAGAATATTTTAATTAAATAAATATGATTTATTTATTTAATTAATGGTCTGAATTTGGTTAAGTGAATTAAATCAAATAAATTGAATAATTTATTTAATTAATAGGAGAAGAGGGTTAAGATGAATTAATTAAATATTAATTTAATTAATTATTAATTGATGGTTAAATAATCAAATAAATACTAAGTATTCATTTAATTAAGTGGACAGATTTATGTGACTACATTTGCCCCTCTTTGAGACGGTGCGGTTTATCGCGTCGTTTCAAAGAAAGAAAAATAGGTGTGAAGAAATGCCCCATAAAATGTAAATTTAATGGGTGGTATGCCCCCTCGAGAGATGGGCCGAATTTTTTTTTTGAAAAATCGGGCGATCTCTCGAAAAAGAATGAAAAGTGGAGGGGAGGTAGAATAGAAGAAATTAGAACTAATGATGAAAGAATGGGAGAAAATGGAGTGAATATGAAGAAACAACAAGCCAGCGAGTACCCTGAGGTCATGCAAGAGATACATAGCAGATGTAGTGTGGGGTTTGGATTGATGCTATACAATTGATCAAAATTGTTTGGACAATCTGGTGCAATCGGTTTAATTGCCCCGGTCAAGTCAAAGCGTGACAGTTGATGTCAGTTGGTCGCTTGGACATGATAAAGTCTGAGTAAGTGAATCAAAGTGACCTGATGTGACTTAGACAATTGATGTAATTGCCCGATGAAGTCAAGGTATATGAAGCAAAATACTCGTTGAGACGTAGACAATTGATGTAATTGTCCGTTGGATTGTGTTTGATTGGTTGATCAATTGATAGTGTGTGTGTGTGATGGATGGTTGTGGAGAATCATGGCAACCCCGTTGAGACTAGGTCATTGTGATAAATGCCTGATGTAGTCTAGGATTACCATAATCGATTACCTGTTGAGACCCGAAGATACTTGATCAGAGTATCTGTTGATAGTCTAGGTGTGTGGGAGTCGATGTATCTGTGTAGATAGAGTAACTGGCTTAATTTTGTGGATGAGTGAGGATGGGAAGCGATGAAGGGATTACGATGATGTTGATGATCAAGATAGGGAGGGTGAGGGGGGATTTGATGTTAGATAGAAGATATGGAGGACTAGGATCGAGTCCTATGGAAGAAGATGAGTAAAATAGAGTATGCATTATTATGACTACGTATGCATGATATGCAGCTATTATGAATGTATGGATGGGTGGAATGCAACGAAATGCAGTATATATAGATGAGATGGAATGACGATCCATGGTGCTTTATTTTTCATCATTGAGCTTTAAAATGTTGTAAGAAAATACAAGCAACTTGACATAAAGATTCAAGATGACCAGAGTATTTCTTACATGGATTTTGATATAGCAAGTTAATACAAGCAACTTGATATAATGGATCAAGTTGACCTGAGTATTGCTTGCGGAACAGATAAGGATTATCTCCTTTCATGCATGACTTGGATCGTCCTCCTTGATCTTAGGCTGATCATATCCCGAGACAAGTGCATACCGTACTAAGAAATAAAAACCTTTATCCAAATTGGATGAGGAGGAACCAAAGAATGAGCATTGTACCTGTAAACAAACAATATATACATAAAGAATAAAGAATATGGATCCTTGGTAATGGTTCATGCTCATATGGTCGAGGTATACGCTGTAGTCAGCAAGCCGTAGTGATCTATGACTGCATTTGGCATAAGATCACGTAGCTTGGTGAACTTCCCACGTAGACACCATTAGTACATGCCCCAGAACTTCATCGGAAATAATGCGCAAATGATACAAAACAATGCTGAAAGATCCCGATATAGATAAACGAATGATTGTACTCACAAATCAACCAAGTATTTGATAGCTTAACATAATTTTCTTGTCAAAGAAAACGTCATCTTGTCTTTGTTTTGGTAAGGAAGGATGCATCCTTGTTTAAAGACAGGTTTGGATTTGTTAATGTCGATTGTGTGGTTTGATTGGTAAATGGTCATTGTGTGAGTATTTTGTCAATGTTTATTTTGTATCTGATCGGATAAATATGTACAAGGTGTTGCCATGTTTTTGTGTGATTTTTGATGGGTTTTCCGATGTTTTTTGGATTTTGTGAAACAATTTTGAATGTTTTTGGTATTTTGAGAGTCATTTTTTTTTAATGTTTTTGATATTTTCTGATGATTGCCTGAATGAAGAGCGTAATGAATCATATGAGACAATGTAGAATCCACTTCCTTCACGAGGGTAAGGGTATTGCCCCCAGTTTGTAGACCTGACTATGAAAAGGTGGGATGCTAGACGCATGGAGTATTTTCTTAATTGCAGATCAAATAACAAGCCATGGTTTGGATGGATGGATGTATGTGTGCATGAATGTGATCGCAATGAGCCTGAAAGATACTGGAGCCATTGCCTTTACGAGTGGCGCCTGTTTGCCAGGTTTTCACCATCGCACTTACCCAAGGTGCCACCGGAGTGGTTGTTCACCGTTTGGATGCATGATTTTTTTCTTTACTTTTTTGAATGTTTTTATATTTTCTTCAGGACATTTTTCTGAATGTTTTTTGGTATTTTCTGATAGGCAGGGGAGCCTGATGCTCTGTACAGCTTATGTGTAAAACCGTTTGAGGTGCATGCTGTTGATTGGATCTGCGAGCGGTTCTCCGTCTGATGTAGCCAACTGATATGCCCCGGACCCAAATACAGCAGTGACAACATATGGGCCTAGCCAATTTGATTCAAACTTGCCTTGATGTTCTCTGTTTGGTTGGTTGCGAGGATTCTCTCGAAGAACAAGATCACCTACCTCAAATGTACGAGGTCTAACTCGGTGATTGTAGCTTCTACTCATGCGCTGCTGATAGGCTTTGAGATGGTTGTATGCAGCTTGTCGCTTCTCATCAAGTAGCTCCAAGTCCTGAAGGCGTGAGACTCTGTATGCGTCATCATCAATGAGATTGTGCAAGGAAACCCTTAATGATGGTATCTCGACCTCAATAGGCAAGATAGCTTCTGCACCATAGACCAATGAATAAGGAGTTGCACCTGTAGGGTTTCGAATGCTAGTTCGATATGCCCATAGCGCTGGATTTAGTTGAACATGCCAATCACGACCGGCATCATTGACTGTCTTCTTTAGGATTCTCAATATGTTTTTATTAGATGCTTCGGCCTGACCATTGCCTTGTGGGTAATAGGGAGTGGAAAAGCGGTGTTGGATATGAAATTTCTCACAAAGCTCACGGACATCCTGATTTTTGAAAGGGAGACCGTTATCTGTGACAATGGACATGGGTACACCATACCGGCAGATGATGTAATTGAGGATGAATGAGGCGATCTGCTTGCCGGTGACTTGGGTAAGTGAAACAGCTTCGATCCACTTGGTGAAATATTCAGTGGCGGTAATAATGAATTTATGGCCATTGGATGAAGATGGATGGATCTTACCCACAAGGTCAAGGCCCCATTGACAAAAAGGCCATGGTGTTGTGATTGGTTGCAGTTCCTGGGCCGGTGCATGTATCAGGTCGCCATGAACTTGACATTTCTTGCATTTTTTGACAAAGTAGTAGGAATCCTTTTCCATAGATGGCCAATAATATCCAGCTCGCAAGAGTTTCTTGGCGAGTGATGGACCACTTGAATGAGCCCCGCAAATTCCTTCATGTACCTCTTCCAAAGCCTTTGTTATCTCACCTTGTTCCAGACATCGAAGGAGAGTACCATCAAGACCGCGTCGGTATAGGGTTTCGGCAATAATGGTATATCAAGCAGTTTGGCGAATGAAGGTTTTACGTTGGTTATTTGATTGGTTGGGAGGAAGGGTGTGATCGCGGAGATAGGTGTAGAACTCACCATACCATGGGGATTCAGAACCAACAAGGCAACATATCATTTCATATTCGGGGATATCATAAGCCGGGATCCAAAGTTGTTCTACCAAGAACTCGTAGCGTGTTGAATTCTGTGGAAGATCTAGTAGAGATGCGATGGTAGCCATAGCGTCAGCAGCTCGATTCTGATCTCTTGGTATCTGCTCAAAAGTGATAGTAGTAAATGATGTCCTTAGAGTGTCCACCATTTGCTTATATGGCATGAGTTTATCATCTTTGGTCTGATATTCATCTGTTGCTTGTCGAATGACTAGTTGGGAATCGCCATATACTTGTAGTTCTTGTAATTTCCATTGTACGGCTAACCTGAGTCCTGTGATCAAGGCCTCATACTCTACTATGTTGTTAGTGCATGGAAATGTGAGCCTGTAAGACTTCGGGATGCTATCACCTTGAGGTGTGATAAACAAAATGCCTGCCCCCGAGCCGTGCCTAGTGTATGACCCATCAAAATATAGTTTCCATGGTTGTGCTGTTGTGATCATGAATATCTCTTCATCTGGAAAATTGGAAATAAGAGGATGATCATCGGTGAGTGGTGCATCGGCCAACTGATCTGCAATAACCTGACCTTTGATAGCTTTATGGTCTATGTACTCAATGTCAAATTCACTTAGAATCATCACCCATTTGGCTAAGCGACCTGTCAATGCTGCTTTGCTAAGTAAATACTTGAGTGGATCAATCTTTGCAATGAGTTGCACCTTGTGTGTTAACAGATAGTGCCTCAGTTTAGTGGCTGCCAAGATTACTGCTAGGCAAGCTCACTCAATAGGTGTGTAATTGAGTTCATAGCCAACCAGTGTGCGAGAGATGTAGTAAACAGCACACTCTTTGCCTTCTGCATTATGTTGTGCCAGTAGTACACCCAATGTTGTACTTGTTGCCGAGATATAGAGTAACAATGGTCTACTTGGATCTGGTGGCATCAGCAATGGTGGATTCATGAGATAGTCTTTAAGCGCCTGAAATGCTTGTTGGTATCGGGCATCCCACTGAAAGCGAATGTTCTTATGTAACAGATGTGTAAATGGGTGACACTTATCGGCCAATTGTGCAATGAATCTGTGGATGGATTGAAGCCGTCCTTGTAGTGTCCTTAGCTGACTGATATTCTTTGGAGGTGGCATGTCCATGATTGCTTTAACCTTTGCTGGATCGACCTCAATGCCTTTGCTTGAGACAATGTATCCTAGAAGCTTCCCGGAGGTCACTCCGAAGACACATTTCTTTGGGTTGAGTCGAACATGGTATTGTTCCAGTCTATCAAAGATTTTATCTAAGATGTGAAGATGTCCTTCTCTAGTAAGTGATTTTGCTAGTAAATCATCCACATAATCTTCCATTATAGTATGCATCATGTCATGGAAGATGGTGGTCATTTCTCTTTGATAGGTCGCTCCTGCATTCTTTAGACCAAAAGGCATTACATTCCAGCAGTATGTGCCCCATGGACATGTGAAGGCTGTCTTATGTTGGTCCTCTGGTGCGATCTTTATTTGATTGTATCCTGAAAAGCCATCCATGAGTGAAAGCATGGCATGTCCTGCTGTTAGATCTACTATGATGTCAATATTTGGTAGAGGGAAGTCATCCTTAGGACATGCTTTATTTAGATCTCTGAAGTCTGTACAAATGCGGATGCCCCCTTTTGGTTTGCCAACTGGCACAATATTGGAGATCCATTCTGCATAATCAATTGGTCTAATGAAACCAACATCCAGGAGTTTCTTGAGTTCTGTTTTGAATAGCACGACAATCTGAGGATGCATCTTACGAAGCTTCTGCTTGACAGGTTTGGCTCCTTTTGCTATGGTGAGGTGATGCATGACTAAATCAGGATCAAGCCCAGGCATGTCTGCATATGACCATGCGAAGTTGATCTGACGCTTCTGGAAGAACTCTATGAATTGAGGCTGTTCCTCTGGAGTGAGAAGAGATGCCAGATGTATGATATGAGGATTTTCAGGAGTCCCCACATTGTATTCTTTGGTTTCCTCGATAAGAATCGTTGATCGTTCCTGTTGTGTACTAGCAGGGAGGATGTCAAACCCTTCATCCTCAGGCGCCTCAGAGAGGTTTTCACCATTGGATACACTCTTTCTTTTTACTTTTGTCGGATCAAATAGTGCCACAGTGTGGTTTTCACTGGAAGATCCATGTTTTATTGTTATATTTTTGCAGCTGAAGGATTTGGCATCCGCCCCGAAGTATGCTGCGCTATTAAGTTCAATGGCGAATCCAGCTTTGTGATCCCCGCTTGGTAGATTATCCCTTAATTCCAAAAAGTCAATGATAGCCTCATCGTTCTGGAAGAGGTCAAGACATGGGGGATTTGGTTGGTTCCATTCAATGAGTTCAGGGTGGATAATGGGCATTACTTCATCGATTAAGTTAAGTGCGGGAGATGTATCAGTGAGGGTTAAGACAGTGTGGTGAAGGTCGTTGATGGTACTCTCCCTGTCAGAATCAGGCGTAGGATGAGACGTAGGGTCTGTGGAAGATGTTTCCAGCTTAGGTACCCAAGTGGTCTTTATCTGTGCTTCTCCGTAAACAGGGATGTCTTTGCGGGGTGGAGGTGGTGATGTGTCTTCCTCATCTGAAGTGTTAAGTTGCACTGAATCGAATTCCCACTCATGTGAGTCGGTCTCTGAATCACTCTCCAGCATCCGATTGCTATACCATACTGGGATGTCTTTGGAGTTAAAGACGGTAGGTGTGATTGGTTTATGTATCCTTGTAGTGATCGGTGCTGCAGGAATTGTGATGGGGTTTAATGGATTTGTCACTGGAAGTATCGGTAATGGTGACTCAGTGGCTTCTGCTGGAACTACTGGTGCCATAGATGCTGCTGCGGGTTCCAATATAGTTGCTGCTACAAATGGTGTTGCTGATAGGATTACTGGTTCGTTTGATGGGATGAGTGACATTGGTGATGGTGGAGTTGTGAGCCTTGAGGGGGCAGTGGGGATAGTGCTTGATGGTGCTTTGATTATGAAAGGCATCCTCTTTGCAGTAGGTGGGCAAAATGGTTTGCTGGGTTTTCCTTTGAATCTGAGTTTAGGAAGGATCTCTTTTTCAAAGCCAAGGCCTATATTACCTTTGGGCTTGAATTCTGGTAGTAGAGGTTCATGTCGTCCTTGTTTGCAGTATCCCAAAGCACTCTGACCATCATATCCCATTCTTTGCATAATGAGGAGGCCTTTGCCATACTGTTCTATAGGAAGTGTAACTCGCGGTTTATCAGTGGTGATGGGATCTTTATAGATCCAGTCCGCTAGGTCCTCATCTTGTGTCTCTTCCTCTTGACTCTTTCCAAGGACGAATGGCGTCAAGGCACATGCTGGTATGATTAGTGGTTGCTGGAGTAACTGCTGTGGCTTACCATGTGTTCTAGGAGAAGTGGGCATTTGTCCCACACAAAAGAGTTGACTTAAGTTATATTCCCCGGGACCTTCCTCTGCGACTTTCATCTTAAGCTTTTCTTGCTTGGGTATAGGGGTGTTTGAACTGGCAAGAGAGGCGGGATTTATATATGATGTGGAGGAAATGGCTTCCCTATTATTAGGAACAGTAATCTCTGGTTGATGGCTGATATTATGGCAAAAAGCAAAAGGATTTGCATCGCCCAGGATTGTGATCTCTGTACCGTTATGTGGGAACTTGATACATTGATGGTAGGTAGATGGAACAGCTTGCATGGCATGTATCCAAGGTCTCCCTAATAATAGATTATATGGCAGAGGAAGGTCCAGAACCTGACAAATGATGTGCTTTACCACGGGGCCTACTCGGATTGGTAGTACCACAGCTCCTTTGGATGAACGCTCTGCATCATCATAGGCCTTGATGGTGATCTTCTTGCGAGGATCCACTGATTCTATTGCATATCCCAATGCTGTGACCAACTGTAGTGTGCAAATGTTTAGGCCTGCTCCATTATCGATCAAGACTCGCTTGATCCTGTGTTGGTTGACGAAGCCTTCAATGTGGAGTGAGGCGTTATGAGGTTGCTGGAAGGAAGAGTTGTCACTTTCAGAAAAAGTGAGACAAGGTGATGACTTTAGACTTCCAACCATGGCTTGAAATTGGTCCGTATTTAGATTTGCAGGGACTGACGCCTCTTGGAGTGCTTGATCCAAGATTGTTTTATGAGAGGGTGACAGACGCAAAAGCTCCAAAATGGATATAAGTGCAGGGGTTTTGTCTAATTGTTCCACAAGATTGTACTGCTTTGGGACGGAGGTGGTGCCTTGTGGAGCTGCCTTGATGGTGACCTTGCCACGACGTGTAACAACATTGCAATTTGAGGTGGGATTTTTGAAGGTTATGGTTGCAATTTGTTCACTGGCATCATACAGGTGATTTACAGTGTAATTATACGCAGCTTGCGTATAATCAGTGGTATCAGGACCTCGACTGGACGTCGAAGGACCCCTTTGATCTTGCGATGGAAGTGGATTCTTGAACATCTGATGATCATTATTGGTTGTTTTTGGGTCATGCCCTTCAATTTCAATTTCTCCTCGGTCAATAAGATCCTGAATGAGATCTTTCAATCGGTGACAATTACTTGTCTTGTGTCCTCTTCCTTGATGGAACTCACAGTGTTCAGTATCTTTCCACCATGCTGGTTTGACTTGAGGCTCATAGTTTGATAGCTTAGGTAGAGTGACCAAATTTTGAGAGAGGAGTTGTCGCAACACTGTTTCAATGGGTTCCCCTAAGGGAGTGTATGTGCGTTTTTGTTTTTGTGGACGAGGTCTTGGTTCATCATGAGATGTGATGCGACCTTGATTAAGAGGAACATTTGTGTTATTTTGAGGTGGAGGATTTTGTCCTGCAAACCGAACCACAGGTTGTGCATTTTGGACAGTCCGAGCATCCACAACTCCATCGTTGACGATGTTCTTATTCTTGTTCCAGAAGTTCGGTTTATCGCTATTGAAGCGCGGGCGAGGAGCATCTTTTGGTTCATTAAAGATTTTGATGAGTCCTTTTTTGATGAGTGCCCTTTCACATTTTATACCCTTGGTGATCATATCGTTAAAAGAGTCTGTGTCTTTGACATCCAGGTGAAATTCCATTTCTTCGTTTAAGTTGGAAATGAAAATTTCCACTAGTTCTCGTTCAGGTAACTGAAGAGAACGTCTGCTAGACATTTGGCGCCATCGTTGCAGGAATACTGCGAATAATTCACCTAGTTTTTGTTTGGTGTTGCATAGATCAGCCATGGTGATGTCGCGTTCAATATTATAAGAGTAATGAGATAGGAACTTCTGGATGAGTTCCTCAAATGTTCTAATGCCACCTGGAAGTCGGGAAAACCATGATGTGGTTGTTCCTCCCAAGCTTTGGGGAAAAAGGCGCATTAGGTATGTGTCCTCATAAGCTACTTCAAGACAAGCAGAATGAAATTCTCGGACATGATCACGGGGATCCCCCTTTCCTCTATATTTTTCAAATTTGGGTGTTTCAAACCCGCGTGGAAAGGGTGGCATATAAAGATTCCTATCAAACGGATAGGGACAGATGTCGTTAAGTGAAAATTGATTGGTCTTAACACCACTATGAAGTTGTTGGGCGAGATTCGCGACTTGTTGCCGCAACATCTCCATTTCATTTGGAGGAGGAGGTGGTGGGTTACCTCGAGGGATGTTATATCTGATGGGATCTCTACGTCTTTCCTCCTCATGGCGACTTTGTCTTTCTGATGCTTGTCTTAATTGGGCAAGATCAAAGTCTGAGGGGAGTTTGGCTCCTTCTTGAGCGAGTTTTAAGAAGTGAGCATCTGCGTTGCTCCTTAGTATTTCATCAAATAATCTGTTAAAATGAGGATTATGCTGAACCCTTTCGATTGTTGAAGGAGTGGGTGTACCTGGGTTTTCATCATTTACATTTCCTCCAAGTGCTTCTTGAAATTCATTGAGGTTGTCCTCTTCTTCCTCAATTTCTATTTCTCGTTGCCTTGATCGCGATCGGGTTTGAGCCATTTTGTTTGCAAGTTTGTGTTTGAAGTTGATTGAAGATGATGATGAGTTGGTGATGAAATGAAAGATCGATGGTTGGTGATTTGTGTTGTATGTAGATCTCTAGCACTCTAAGGTAGATGTAACCGAAATTCTTTCTTTGAATTGCTTGTTTGTTTTGAGGAGTTTGGATGTGATAAGGTGTAGAGAAATCTGAGATGTGTTACAGACTTTGACTACCTAGTAATGAGAGGATTCACTCATGAACTAGTTTTAACCTGCGTAGATGTGTCTCTTAGGATGAGCTTATCCTAGATGTAGAAACAATCTAAAAAGTGATGTGATGTGTTTGATTTCAAGCAATATCTAAAAAGAGAATTTGGGACAAGAACCTCTTAATGCTTTGAGAATTTTTGGAATGGATTGATGATGGAATAATGATGTATGAATGAGATGATGGATGTTTTTGTTTTCAACTTTCAATCTTTCAATAAAAACTTTGTGTCACAAATGGAACAAACTCTTCTTCTTCCCTTTCAGGTGTTGGTGGCACTTCTCGAGCTGTGTTGTAGGTGATACAAATGTTTGGGAAGAATTTGGGATTAATCTTTCCTCCTTGATTTTTGTGATAACTCAGAGCTCTATATTGCATAAAAGCTCTACGGTTCAATGATTTGGAATCAAACTCGTTTGTTTTACCTTGAAGATAGAGACGCATGCGATGTAGAAAGACTCTATGGGAGACAAAGATTTGTCGATTGATATAGAAGAATTTCCTCCTTTTGATTAAAGCCTTTGAGCTTAGTGGTCTCCTTTTCAAGGTGATACTCTGATGACACTTCTTCTTTTGCAAGATGTGAAGAATGGTCATAAATTTTTGACTCTTTGTTTGTTTGCACTTTGTTTTTGGTATTTTTGGTTGTGTTGACAGATGTTGGATGAATACTTTGTTTTTGGGATTGATTTTCTGATTTTTCTTTGACAAGAAAACAAAGCAAGCACACAAACACAAGAATGTTGCCTCAAAAGGCACAAATGAGTATGGGTCTAGATCAACCCAATCCTTGGACTTGTTTTTGACCCTTCCTTTAGATTTATTTTAAGGTGTAATTCCAAAGCCTGAAGTCGGCTCAATTTGCACTAGGTCTGTAAAACGAACACACTTCAAACACTCTTTATCCCTAAGGTCAAATGGCCAGTTGTGATAAATTTAGCCCACATCTTGATATTTCTTCAACTTTGGTACTACATACCTTATGAATCCCGTCGTGGCAGGTAAGGATGTGATATACTAAGTCTTGCACGAGCATAACAAATAGATGATCCCTATGATGGGGGAGTCACCACTTTTATCAAGCCACAAGTGACCTTTCAAAAAGCTATGTTTCTACTCAAGGAAATATGTATGGTGAGTATCTTGGGAGCAAAACCATCTATGCTCTTGCACTAAATTATACCTCAAATATCCTCAATCAATAGAACGGGTGGGCTACTACTTAAAGGTGTTTAGTCATGTTCGATGTTTTTGGACATAAGTTCATTCTGCAGTGACTCACTTAAGAGCCTTGTAACTGGTGGTGGGGCCCATTTGTCCTTTCGGCCAGTTACACTGTAGGAACAGCTATACCCAAGGCTACAGCTTTCGCTCTCACCTGATTTCTATAGCGGCTCGAAGGATTTACCGCTCGAGGTCGTTCCCAAGAGTATCGATCCCTTGGCAGGCCTCTCTTAAAAAGATAAAATTTGAGCGTTACTAACACTTTTCTCTTGCACCTAGGACCACGAAAGCCAAGGGAGAGGATAGTGTGTGTTAGAAGTAGGACCACTCGACCAACTCTTTGCACAAGTGTGCCAAGCACGAAAAACACTTGTTCTTTTTAATCTATCATTGCAATGTGATCTAACTATTTGGAGATGTTGCTCCAACAATCATGGTGTTCTTTTTAATTTTCAAAGGCAATTGTTTGAGTAAACTAGAATTTGAAAATCCTGGTCAACTTAATGAAAAACACGTTTGCATGAAGTAAGATTGCTTTGAAAATGAGACAAGTTGATTGTGAATTTTATTTGCACCAAAAATGGAAGTGTGGATTGTGAGTTTTATCTTGATGCAAGAAATAAAATTTGCCTTGTTGATTTTAAGCACCAAAACGAAGTTTGTTTCCTAACTTGCAAAAAAAAAAAAAAAAAAAAAAAGTTGTTTTTGTGTAAGTTTGTGGTTCTTTTTACCTTGGAACAATGAAATTCTTTTTAAGAGCCCCAAACAAATGTGTGATTCTTTTTTTAAAAGCCCAAATTTGAAATGTGAAGTTAATTTTAAACCAAAATAAAAAGTGAATTCATTTTTAAAACCAACTTCAAAAACAAGTTAGTAAAAAATATAAATCTACTCTTTAATCTAATTTAAATCTGCACAAAAGAGAAAAATAGTTAGTAAAATCCGCCTATTTGGTGGGCTTCTACAAGCCTAAATTTTTTTTTTTTTTTTGGTTTTTTATTTATTTTTGGTTACAAAGTGATTTGTACAACGTTTTGTTACAATAGCGCTAGTCTGCGTTTGAACAGAGGCACTATTTAACACAAACGTATTAAAAGAAAGGGAAAGACAGAGAAGGGAAAAGCACTGAAACAGGGGGAATAGCGCCAAAATAATGCCAAACGCACCAAAACAGTGTCAAAATCGCAACCTGTGTGACATTTTCAACATTCAAACATGTTATTGGTTAAAAAAAAAAAAAAAAGTTGATCTTTTTGGTGTTTGGATTCACGTCGGGTTCACCAAATGATGCTCTGCAAAAAGGATTAGAAAATCTGTTTGATGGCAACACACACAAGAGCACAAGAAACAAACGTTAGTGTTAGCAACAAAAGATTATCCTAAACAGGCATATCAAGAGAGATATTAAGCATGAAATAGAAAGCATATAAACATAAAATGAAATAGCTAATCAAGATGCTCATAGTTGCTCCTCCCTTGTTCCTCTCCTCTCCAAGTCCCAAATGAGTGTAGCTCTCAGCAGCTTTTTGCACTATGGATGCTTATGGAGGATTGAGATTTAATACTAAGCTTCAAATATGAAATGAAAAGCTAAATACTATGCTAGAGTAGATAGTGATGCTATGAAAAAGCTCTATGTTAATGCCAGTATAACAACAATACTCTAAAATGCTTCTCCTTTTGCTTGAGGAGAAGGGTTCTATTTATAGAAGAAATAGGGAAATGAAGGGTTAAGATTGAGCAATCTTAACAAGGGTTAGGATTGAAAGTTGGGGATCCATGTGCACAATTGGCACCAATAAAATGGTGACAAGTTTCAACATAGGATTGGGTTGAGAGAAGAGGTTGGAGGCATTAAAGGCCTGAGAAGACCTCATGGTTATCTAGAAGGCAAGGGTCAAGTCTAAATTAAGATTACCCACTGGATTAAGAGTTAATCCAAGGATAAACCTTTGTGCAAATGTTTAAGAGATAATCATGGTCAAAGCATTAATGGCCTGATGAGACCTTTGGGTTGGGTAGAGGTTGAGTCAAAACAAATGTTTTAACCATGTGGGAGGGTTGAATTAACCATTAATGGTTATTGGAGACTTTGGGGATTAAGTGGTTGAAGGTTGGAAGCTTTCAAAGGTTATCCAAGACTTTGAGGGTTAATTTGTTGAACACACAAAGCATTAATTGCTTTTCAAAGACTTTGGAGTCTTTGAGAAGTGACTCCAATTTGCTTAGGAATGTGACAATATTTAAGGGATGGATTTAGGCTAATTAGGAAGGGTTTAGAAGAATCTAGAAGGGGTTTAGGCATACAAGTGGATTTTGTAGGAAAATGCAAGTGGGAGAAATTTTGGTATTTTCAATTAAAATAAAATCATTTATTTCAATTAAATGGTGTAAGTTGAATTTGGATAAATATTTAAATAAATATTAATTTATTTAAATGAGAAAATGAAGATAAAGCATTAAAATGCTTGAAGACTTTGAGGGAAACCATTAAAGGCTTGAAGACTTTAAGGAAAACCATTAAAGTCTTAAGAAGATTATAGAAGGAAGCCATCAAGTTTGAAGACTTTAAAGCCATCAAGTTTGAATACTTTAAGGGAAACCATTAAAGGTTTCAAGTGGGTGAGGATAAATAGGATTTTAAATAAATAATTTATTTAAAATAGTTGTGCAACTTGCTTTTGTAGGAAAATACAAGTGGGTAGAGGATAAAGGTGATTTAAATAAATGTTAATTTATTTAAATGTGAGAGGTGGGATTTTGGGGGATTTAAATAAATATTAATTTATTTAAATGTGAGAATATTTTAATTAAATAAATATGATTTATTTATTTAATTAATGGTCTGAATTTGGTTAAGTGAATTAAATCAAATAAATTGAATAATTTATTTAATTAATAGGAGAAGAGGGTTAAGATGAATTAATTAAATATTAATTTAATTAATTATTAATTGATGGTTAAATAATCAAATAAATACTAAGTATTCATTTAATTAAGTGGACAGATTTATGTGACTACAGATAGTATCTACCATGCCTGATTATAGTCCCAGTTAAGCTCAATACCAAAGGCCTTTGACCTCTTCCTTAATTCCAATTCAATCCTCAATGATCAAAAAAATCTCCTTCACATATGATATTGCATTCCAAGACCACAACACTTATTCCATTCCCATACCCTAATCTACAACGAGATCTTACAAAAATTTATACAAACCCTAAGGCCTAAACCAATTAGGTTGGCCACTTAAAAGATATTATAATAAGATCAGTACATAAATCCATATTGCAATTATATGCCACATCGGCTTAAGACTAAAACAACAATAACAAATCAATAAATCATCTTGAAACATCCTGGTAATGTGTAGAGTACACATTAAAATGATATCGGTCCATAACCTAGATAGGTACCGAACCTACTCTAGGTCCACCACTCCAAAGCAATGCCTTCAAGCAATTGAAGAACAATCAAAGAACATCTTCAACATCCTAAAATCCATCTAGAAGCTGCACCAACACCACTTATGCATCCTATCAAGATTCCTCAGTAAAAGCTCTACCGGTTAAACCTTAAACCAATACAGATAAGGGTTTACAAGAGTGTATGATAGCATCTGATTACCAAGTCAATAGCAACTAACTAAAACATGCTCAAGGAACATGTAACACATGAAATAAAACTACTCCATTGATCCAAACATGTCGGAAGTGTCCAATAGATAGTCTCTTCTTCCAGTAACACTAGATCTTCTACCGGTAACCAACCATAACAGCTAGTGTTGACATCAATGACAAAACATAAATGCAACACATAATCAATTCATCCATTATGCCAACAATCTCTCCCTTTGGCATTGATGGCAACAATAGATGTGAAAAAATATCTAAGTACCAAGAAATGCCAAACAAGTCTCCCCCTGTGGAAGAAAACCAACAATCTCCTAAATATTAGTAACTCTCCCTGTGAATGATATCTCTGAATTTATTTTTCACATCACTATCACTCCCGCTTTGACATCAATGCCAAAAATCTGACAAAAATATCAAAGAAAGAATATAAACCTCTGAATCTCAAATCTGACTACTCCCCCTCAGTAGTAGCACCACTCATTAGTGCCAGAATGAATAATATCTCTGATAATGCATGCAAGACTGATTACAAACTGCATCAATCAAGTCTCTGCCGGAGGAGCAGAAATCTCTAACCTATCTCTCAAATACTCAAATGATTCTTTAGACAATGGTTTAGTGAATATATCTGCAATATGTTCTTTAGTGTTCACATAAAACAATTAGACTTCCTTTCCTTCTACCTTGTCCTTCAAAAAGTTATAATTTATTGATATATGCTTAGTCTTAGAGTGATACCATATTTTTAGACATGTCAATAGCCACATAGTTATCATAGTAGATAACCACTGGTTCACTACAATTTACCCTAATATCCTTCAATGTTTGCTTCATCCACAAGACTTGAGTGCACTTAATTGTTGCTGCAACATACTCAACTTCTGCAGTAGATAAAGAAATGCATGATTGTTTTTTGTTGATCCATGAAATTAGTTTCTTTCCAAGAAAGAAAGCTCCACCAGAAGTTCTCTTCCTATCATTAGTATCTCCTACCCAATCTGAGTCAGTATATGCACATAAAATGAAATCATCATTTTTAGAATACCATAAACCATATTCTGTTGTTCCTTTCAAATACCGGAATATCCTTTTTACTGCACATTCATGATTTTCTTTAGGATTACTTTGATATCTTAAAACAATACTTACTGCATTCATAATATATGGTCTAGTTTGAGTTAGATATACCAAACCACCAATCATAGACTTATACCTTGATAGATAATTTCTCACTTGTCACCATAGGAGTACTTACTGGTTTGGAATTATCCATACCAAACTTCTTCAACAATTCCCTCAGATACTTAGTTTGACAGATAGAAATGCCTTTGTGAGTTTGAGTAATTTGTAAACCTAAGAAAAATCTCATCTCACCAATCATGGACATTTCAAATTCATTCTTCATATTGTTAGCAAATTCGATGCACAAGTTATCTTCTCCTCCAAAAATGATATCATCAATAAATACTTCAATAATCAGAATATCATCATCAGTGATCTTATAATATAAATTACTATCAACACTGCCTTTAGTAAAACCAAGCTTTAAAAGATTTTATCCAACCTTGCATACCAAGCTCTAGGAGCTTGTTTCAATCCATATAAAGCTTTCTTCAATCTGCAAACCATATCTTTATCATTTGTCAGTGAAAATCCATCAGGTTTCTCAATGTATACTTCTTCCTCAATTTCACCATTCAAAAATGCACATTTAACATCCATTTGATAAAGTTTATAGTTCTTATAAGCTGCGTAGGCAAGAAATAGTCTATCAACTTTAATTCTAGCTACAAGTACAAATGTGTCACCATAATCAATTCCTTCCATTTTAGAATATCCTTTACAAACCAATCTAGCCTTGTTTCTTACAACTTGACCATCCTTATTCAATTTATTCCAAAAAAACCATTTAGTTCCAATAACATTCTTATTTTTAGGTCAGTGAACTAAAGACCAAGTCTCATTCTTCTCTATCTAATCTAATTCATCTTCCATAGCCTTTAACCAATGTTTATCTCTACAATCTTCAATAACAAATGCCGGTTCAATTTGAGAAATAAGACATACCTCTTCATTTGCCAGTCTTCTTCTTGTCATAACTCCCTTGTTCGTATTTCTAATGTTTTAATATTACATACCTTGGTGCCTTCTGAACTTCAGGTTCAATATTCAGATCATCAGTCACAGTTGAATTTTCTAATTGTGTCAGTGTAACTATCTTAGTTTCCTATACTGGTTGAGGCATTGTCGGTTCAGTTATGATCATGTTCGCTGCTAGTTCTTTGTCATATGATATAGATTGATTTCTGTATTGTTCATCCACTTTCACATTAGCACTCTCCACAATTTTTTGCAATCTTTTGTTATAACATCTATATGCATTTCTTTGAATTGAATAACCAAGAAATATCCCTTCATCACATCTAGGATCAAACTTTCCAATTGAATCATCTCTTTTGATATAGCATTTACTTCCAAAAATTATGAAATATTTAACAGTAGGTGTATGTCCAAACCATAATTCATAAGGGGTCTTACCGGTTTCACCTTTGATCTGAATTCTATTGAATGTGTAGATTGTTGTACTCACTGCTTCTCTCCAGTAGATGTGAGACAATTTGGCTTCCATCATCATAGATCTTGCTGCATCCAAAATGGTTTTGTTCTTTCTTTCCACTACTCCATTCAACTGAGGAGTCGGAGGTGCAGACAATTGTCTCCTAATTCCATTTGTCTCACAGTAACTATTAAATTCATGAGAAGTGAACTCACTACTTTGATCTGATCTTAGAAATTTGATTTTCAATCCAGTTTCTATTTCAACTTTTGCTTTAAAGATCTTGAATTTCTTAAAGGCTTCAGACTTCTCCCTTAGAAAAGTCATCCACATCATTCTAGAATAGTCATCAATAATCAACATGAAATAGCTATCACCTTGAAATCTTCTAGTCCTTGCTAGACCACATAAGTCAATGTCAATCAAATCAAGTACATCATTAGATTTATTATGTATGCCCTTAAAATAAGTTCTAACTTTCTTTCAAAATTGACATTCCTTACATATCGGATTATGAGGCTTCATAATCTTAGGTATATCTCTAACTACCTTAGTTGAACTGATCTTAACAACACAATCAAAATTAACATGACACAACCTTTTATGCCATAACCAACTCTCATCAATATGAGCAATCAAACATGTCTTATTACTAGTGTTCAAGTGAAAGATATTACCTCCAGTCTGAATACCGGTTGCAATCTTCAAACCAGTCTTGTTAATGATTTTGCATTTTCTATCTTTAAACTATAGTTGGAAATCCTTGTCCACCAATTGACCAACACTCAAAAGATTATTCTTTAAACCTTCTACATAATAGACATTATCAGTGTTATGCTTTCCATCCAAAGAAATAATACCTCTACCTCTGATCATACATGCTTTATCATCTTCAAATCTGACTTGACCGCCATTGTATTCTTGTAGGGACAAATTTTTTCTCTTATCTCTAGTCATATGATGTGAGCATCCACTATCACTTACCCACTCATCCTTATCTTCAACTTTTGCTGCCAGGGCCTTTTCTTCATTTTTGATATCCAGTTTCAGTTCATATTACTTTAAAACATAGAACACCCATTCCTTTCCACTACTAGATCCACTAGCAGAGTCTTCTGTCGGTTCATCTCCAGAGTCATCAGTTACTCCTTCCTCATTAGCTATGTACCATTGTTTATTTTTCTTGAGTCTTTTGTCAGACCTTTAGGTACTCTTCTAGCAAATAAGGCTTCAAGTTTCTCAAATTCTTCATCTTCTTTCCTCATGTCTTCCAATTCTTTTGCATATAGGACTTTCCAATCACTTTTTCCGATGGATGATGATGACGATGCATGAAAAGTAGGTTCAAATTTTACAGCTCTAGAAGATCCAAATTCTTCAAGCTCAAAAGCAGATAATTTCCCAATCAGAATGTCTCTGTTAACTAAAGAGTTTGTCATTGCTCTCAACTCATTAATTGTAGTTGCCTTCATCTTGTAAGCTAGTGGAAGGGCTCTCAAGACTTTGGAAACTATTTCATCTTCATTCAAAAATCCTCCACAACATTGAATTCTCATAACAATCTCATTTACTCTTTCCATAAACACAATAATTCTTTCATTATCTTCCAAGTTTAGTAATTTCGACAATAGGATCACCTTCATTCAGAGTTTGCAATTTATCCCACATAACATTTGCCGATGATTTATCGGTCAATCCCATGATCTGCTGATCAGTAAGTACACACAAGAGGGCTTCTCTAGCTCTGCAATCATTACAATATTCTTATCCAAGTCCGCAGGATCAAGATTGCCAGATGCCAGATCATAAGGTGTGTATCCTTTCTCAGTGATCTCCAAAATATCCTTGCCAAGACATCTAATATGAGTCTCCATTCAAATTTTCCATATCCCATAATTTGTTCCATCAAGCTTAGGAATTTCTCTTCTGAAAATAGTTGCCGATGGGTTATAAGTGTCAGCTGCCATAGGATCTAGCTTAGGCGGTTAAGCTTCTGCAAAAGAGGACCAAAGCGTTGATACTAATTGTTAGGATAACTGGTGAACAACTGAGGGGGGGGGGGGTGAATCAGTTGTTAATATATTATATCATTTAATCCACTTAATAACCTTTAACCAGATTAAGTACTGGTAAAGAAGCAACAAATACCAGTAAACAATGCAACTTAACAATTAAACAGATAATCAATGCAAAGAAACCATACCACATAACACCATGATTTGTACGTGGAAAACCAGAAAAGGGAAAAACCACGGTGGGAAGCCTACCCATAGTTAGATGATATGTCTACAAAAATTATGTGTTACAATAAGGGGCATGCACATGTAGGAAGGTACACTTCTTAGAGCGTACTTCTCATTACAAAAGAGTCTCACTGACTATAGAGGTTAAAACCACCTCAAGTTATATGGACAACAATCCAAAATAATGAACTGCTAGAGATAACATCTACCATGCCTGATTACAGTCCCGGTTAAGCTCAATACTGGAGGCCTTTGACCTCTTCCTTAATCCCAATTCGATCCTCAATGATAGACCAAATCTCCTTCACATATGATATTGCATTCTAAGACCATGACGCTTATTCCATTCCCATACCCTAATCTACAATGAGATCTTACAATAATTTATACAAACCCTAAGGCCTAAACCAATTAGGTTGACCACCTAAAAGATATTACAATAAGATAATTACATAAATCCATATTACAATGATATGCCATGTCGTCTTAAGACCAAAAGAACAATAATAAATCCATAAATCATCCCGAAACATCTCGATAATGTGTAGAGTACACGTTAACATGATACCAGTCCATAAACCTAGATAGGTAGCAGACCTATTCGGGGTCCACCACTCCAAAGAAATGTCTTGAAGTAGTTGAAGCACGATCAAAGAACATCTTCAGCATCCTGAAATACATCCAGAAGCCACACCAACACCACTTATGCATCCTATCAAGATTCCTCAGTAAAAGCTCTACTAGTTAAACCTTAAACCAATGTCGGTGAGGGTTTACAAGAGTGTATGATAGCATCCAATTACCAAGTCAATACCAACTGACCAAAAAATTCTCAAGGAACATGTAACACATGAAATCAAACATACTCCATTGATCCAAACATGTCGGAAGTGTCCAACAGATAGTCTCTTTTGTCAATAACACTAAATCTTCTACCGATAACCAAAACCTGTTTGCCAATAACCAACCATAACAACTAGTGTTGACATCAATGACAGAACATCAATGCAACACATAATCAATTCATCCATAATGCCAACATATATATATATATATATACATATATGTACATATATATACATATATATACATATATGTATATATATACATATATATACACACATATATATTCATTTATATATATATATATATATAGATATATATATATATATATATATATATATATATATATATATATATATATATATATATATATATATATATATATATGTGAGGCCTCACCTCGACTCAGTCTGACATTCAGTGGATTTTATATTTTAGACTATTATGGATATTTTATTTTGATGCATTTTGAGACTTAGAACTTATATGATTTCAGGATTTGGATAACATTTCTATGATTTGATGATTTACTTACATGCTATATGAGATAGAACACTACATGATTATTAGATAGAATGACATTGCAATGATAGATGTCGTTATTGAATTTGCAGGACATTGCTCTGAATATAGAACTATGATGTATGTTTAGTTTATGTGAATTGGGATGAAAATTGCTTATGTGAAATTGTTTGATAAAAGATGTATTCAATCTGTGCAGATGAAAATTGTATGCAAGTAATGATGTGTATTGTTATATTATTGAATTATATTATATATGGATATTTGGAAGTACTAATGTGTAAATTGAGATGCGCAGGAAATTTACCATGTGACCATGGAAAATTACGGAGAATCAAACCTAGACTTATGTATGTTCGTAAGCCAGGGTTTGTCTATTTGGAGAGACAACACCCCGTTTGTGTTGTATTTTATTTGTAACAGTATATGCTGCATGAGTGTTAAGTGTTATTTAAATTTAATGTGTAAAAACCTCAAGAGACAATTTCATGTTTTATTTTTTGTAGAAGTGTTTTATTTGTGTCACTTGACACGTGTGTATTTAATTTAAATGTTTTATTTTGTCTCTTGGTGGGAAAGTGTTTAATTATAGTTTTCTTAATAAATTAATGTGTTGTCATAAATACTTTGGAAATATAATATTTGGAGTGTTCAACTTATGTTTGACCCAAAAATAAACTTCAGAGGGGTTTAAAATGAGTTAAATGAACACCTAGGGGTAGTTTAATAGGCTTTCCTAAAGCCCATAAGGTATACCTAGGGGTTAGGGGTAATTTTAGGCAAGTTTCTACTTTATAATGATCTTTTTAACACTTTAAAAATTGGTTTTTTTGAGTTGAGCGAAAATTGAAAATTAGAAGTTAAATCTAATCAAGATTTTTCCTTTTGGAATGAGAGTCTTTTTGCTTTTTTGCTTTCTTTCTTCTTTTTGGTTTTTTTTTGAATCCTGTGAGAACTCGGAGAGTGAGCTTCTTAAGAAAGATTTTTGGGAATAGCAGGGTAATCACCCACTCTCCATTTTTGGAGACAGAAGAAAATTTGGAAAGAAAATAATGTTATGGAATAGAAAAATTGATTAAGGGTAGAAGGAAAGAGATTTGTGGATTGGGCAGCTCTTCATCAGATATCATATTAACCTTTGGGCAGATTAAGGTTGGTTTCAATTATTATTTGTAATGTCTGCTTCTTGTTTATTTCATATTTGCAGTTCTCCTCAGGGTATTGGTCCACTACTACCCTTTGAAAATGTTCATCACCAGAGTGTGGTGCTGTGAAAGCCAAGTTGGGAATGTGTCTGAAAAGAATCTATATGCAATGCTTTCTATGTGTTTGCCTGTTTGTTACCCGTCTAGGAATTGGTTCTCCGAGCTCGGGGGTGGCTACCAGTTAGCCTAGGCTGGGAGGTGAGCACTCCGTGGTCATATTT
This sequence comes from Cryptomeria japonica, assembly GCF_030272615.1. NCBI lineage: Eukaryota > Viridiplantae > Streptophyta > Pinopsida > Cupressales > Cupressaceae > Cryptomeria > Cryptomeria japonica. The sequence goes on along the minus strand of NC_081406.1, from coordinate 189,088,517 downwards.
GTGTTTTCGATTATGCAGGAAAATCAGAGGAAAGAGAATAGGAACCATGAAAAGACACTGAAGATTATTATGGAAGATACTTAAATTCAGTTGCAGATGTTTGTTTAAAGTTGTTATAGAAATATGCCTCATTCATAGTAAAGAGAAGCAAGTTGTAATTTGTGAAAGTAGATTTGAAGTTTTATTGTTGTGACTATTCAGAGAAACATCCTGTAAATTGGTAGAATATCTTAGAATTGTTTTAAAAAAAATAAAATAGAAAAGCTTGTTATTTCTACTTCTGGTTTTAGAAAAAAGAAAAGTTAATTTGTGTTCCATGCAAAAGCTTCTTGTATTATGGAAAGAAATAAAAGAATAGATTTCAATTAAATTTTATCTGTATTTTTACTTGAGGCAAAATAGAAGTTTATTTATGCAGAAAGATTTTAAGTAATTTAATGGGAAAAGATGTTATATGTAAATATTTTATTAAAAAAAAAAAATCAATGAAATTCTTTTTATTCCAGAAAAGTATACTGTATCCTTGAAAAAGTATTCTAAATTGTTTTTCAGTTAGCATTAATTTAAAAAGCTTATATATTTATATTTCTGATTAAACTTAATCTTTTTCCCTTTAATATAATAATTTAAAAAAAAAATTGCATGTAAACCTTTTTAAAAAAAAAAATATAATTTCATATTGAAATATTTTCACCATTTTAAACTGTGGATACAAATTTATATATATATATATATATATATATATATATATATATATATATATATATATATATATATATATATATAAATTTATATTTATATATATATATAAATATTTTTATATATTATATATTTAAAAAATAAATAAATTAAAAAAAAAGGGGATGTATTTGGGTCCTCGCGGACCCCATTATGTGTACGCACAGTGGAGGGCCGCACAGCGCCCACTATGTGCACACACAGTGGAGCCGCTTTCGGCTCCCACTGTGTGGGCACACTGTGGACGGCCACGGTCGCCACTGTGTGGCCACACAGTGGGGAGCCACTAACGGCGCCCACTGTGTGGGCACACAGTCGAGCCGCAGCGCCCACTGTGCGCTCACATAGTGGCGTGCGGCCAACTCGCCTCCCTTTCCTCCACAGCCTGCAACGAAAAAAAAAAAACGTGGCTGACTTTGGGGTTCTCGGCCCAACAAGAATATTGACTGTTAAAAAAAAAAATGGGTTAAACCCTAGCCCAGATGGGGCTAGGGCAATTTTGGTTTTAAAAATAAATATGTTAATTAGTTTAGATAATATATATGTGAGAAATTAGAACCCTAATTAGGGTTGGGAAAAAAATATAGAATAGAATTTAGGAAGTTAAAATGGCTTTTGAATTAGAATTAAAATATTTGTCATTTATGTAAAATATATATTTATATATGTATCCCCGTATATATATGGGTATATATATATGTATATATATGAATTTTGATCAGAATTTTGGGTAAGTAATTAAATTATAAATATATATATATGTATATACAAATATATATATATATATACATATATATATACAAATATATATATATATATATATATGTATATATATATATATATATACATATATATATATATATATATATATATATATATATATATATATATATATATATATATATATAAAATCCTGGTTTTTATTTGGAATAAATAATAAAGAGAAATTTAAAAAGGTTGATTAGACTATATAGTCATATTGGAGATTTAATTAATTTTTCCTCTCCTATTTCCTTTAGCTTGATTAATTTAATAAACTTAATGACTGAGTATCTCTTGGAGATAAAATTAAAACGGTTAGTTTTTCGCAATTAAAATTAAACAATTTATCGATGCTTAGTTCGTATCAGAATTAGCTCGAATTTAATAATGGAAATTTCATTAACGCTTGTCGTGAGAGTGAACTTGTTAATTAATTTAGTATGTTTTAAAAAAAAAAAGTTTGTTCCGTTTTTGCCCTAAATTTTGGGCATGACATTTTGGTATCAGAGCAAGGTTTCCACACTAGGAACCTTACTCACTTACGTTTCGCCTTAGAATATTTAAAATTATTTTGTTAAATTGATTTTTGAATTTAATTGAATTTAATTCTAAAAGAAATAAATTAATTGTTTTGTCTTTTTCCTCTTAGGATGCCTCCGACGACGCGACAAGCTCGTAAGCGCGGACGGGGTCCTAGACGTGTGCACATAGCACGCGATGAGGTAGAGAGGGAGGTATCGGTTCTAGAGGAGAACCCAGAAGCACCTCCCAAACAGCCAAATGAACCTAACCGAGACCTCTTAGCAGCCATTCAGAATCTTATTGGAATTGTTCAGGAAAGGATCCCAGCAGAGAACCCTCAGGTTAGGAGTCATGACTCTGGGCGTCAAAGATCTGTTGATAGAGAACGAAGCAGGAGCCCAGCTCTGATTCCTGTAGAGAGTCAGGGTGGTAATGAGCCAGAGTCAGTGCATATGCCCAGACCACCTCCTGCGGTGGAACCAGTTTATTTTGAGAGAGGTCGTCGAGATCCAGGCGATCTCATCAGGGAGGTCATACGCCTCCAACCACCATCCTTCGGAGGTTCTACAGATGGAGTAGAGGCCGAGGCATGGCTTCTAAGTCTTGAGAGGTGCTTTGCATTGCGTTCATATGAGAGCAACTTGAAAGCACGTGTTGCAGTTCATCTTCTGAGAGGGACAACCTCCACCTGGTGGAGATAGGAAGAGTACAAATGCGGATTAGTTCCTGATACACTCACTTGGGAGATATTCACAGAGAGGTTCTGTGAGAGGTACCTATCAGAGCACTTCAGGCAGCGTTGTATAGACGAATTTCATGATCTCCAACAAAAAGGCTTGTCAGTAACCTAGTATGAGAGTAAGTTCTTTGAGTTGTTGCCTTATGTAGATTATCTAAAGGATGAGAAACTTCTTGTAAACCGCTTCATCAGGGGATTAAATGCCGGTATAGCCGAGCCTGTTAGGATGTCCGCTCCAGAGAGCCTTCGGGTTGCTGTAGAGAAGGCACTGATTGCCAAGGAAATTCAGGTTAGACCACAGGACAATAGGGATCAGTTTCAGAACCAAAATCCCGCACCTCAGACTTATGGATTCCAGAAACCACATTGGAAGGGGAACAACCGAAATTCTTAGGGGTTCTCCAAACCCCCTCCTCCATAATAGACACCACAGAACCAAAGGCAAAAGCCTCCACAGTATCCGCAGGGCTCCAAGCCAGAGTAGTGGCAGACTCAGGGACAAAAATGTGATAAGAAAGCACAGGGGCAGTACACATAGCCGGTGGGGACTCAGTAGTCCTCCAGGGGTGGGTACAGCGGATCCAGTAGATCAGGAGGTCAGGCTTTTTCTAGGCCTCAGGGTGCCCAGTTCCAAGCACGGGGTGCTTGCTTTACATGTGGAGCCATGGGGCATATGGCGAGGGATTGCCCTCAGGGACAGGTAGCAGGGAGTCAGCGGATGGCCACTTCAGAGCCGACAGTTGGTGATATGGGCAGGTCCCATAGAGTATTCGCAGCAGTTGACAACCGCCAGGCTGATCATCAGGCCACGATTATCGAATCTTCAGGTATAATCAGAGGTAACAATGTATCTATTTTGTTTGATTCAGGAGCTACTGACTCCTTTATATCTCCATCAGTTGTGGAGCGTTGCGGGCTAGTGGCAACTAGGCAGGATGTCAGTTGGGAAGTGGAATTAGCTTCAGGGGCTAGAGTGTCAGTGGAATCAGAGGTTAAGGCATGTTAGCTGCAGATTGGCAAGACCACCACTTTAGGAGACCTTAGAGTGACTCCACTTGGATCTTACAGAATCGTACTTGGCATGGATTGGCTTTATGCCCACAGAGCTAAGATGGATTGCCGCCTGAAAAAGATTGAGTGTGAGGATGACCATGGTTCGCCCATAGTTATCATCGGGATTCAGAGGCCCATGTCTCTTCGTATGATCTCCGCAATGCAGCTTAAGCGGAGCATGCGGAAGGGATGTCATCTTTTTGCTATCACGATCAGTGACAGAGGGGAAGAGGAGGAAAAAGAAACATCGCTGGATGACCATCCTATCCTTAAGGGATATTCAGATGTATTTCCTTCAGAGTTACTGGGAATGCCTCCCCGCAGAGAGATTGACTTTCATATAGACCTAGTACCAGGAGCCGAGCCAGTTTCCAGAGCACCTTATAGAATGACCACAAATGAACTTAATGAACTTAAAATTCAGCTTGAGGAACTTCTTGAGAAGGGTCATATCCGTCCTAGCGTATCCCCGTGGGGTGCACCAGTCATCTTCGTTAAGAAGAAGGATGGATCTCTCCGATTGTGTATGGATTATCGGTAGCTAAATAAAGTAACCATCAAGAACCGATATCCTTTGCCCAGGATTGATGAATTATTTGACCAGCTTCAGGGTGCCAAAGTCTTTTCCAAAATAGATCTGAAGTCAGGATACCATCAGTTGAGAATAGTGGAAAGTGATATCCACAAGACCGCATTTTGCACTAGATATGGTCACTATGAGTTTACCGTAGTCCCCTTCGGACTTACGAATGCCCCGACAGTTTTTATGAGCCTCATGAATGGGGCGTTCCGTACCTTTCTGGACCATTTTGTTATTGTGTTCCTCGATGATATACTGATATATTCTCAAAATGAGAAGGAGCATGAGGAGCACCTGAAAAAGGTATTGCAGTGTTTGCGGGATAACCAGTTGTTTGGCAGCCTATCGAAGTGTGCTTTCTTTCGATCTGAGGTCAAGTACCTTGGACACGTTATTTCCAGTGATGGGATCTCAGTTGACCCATCAAAGATTAGGGCTATTATGGATTGGCCAGCACCTACCAGTGTGACAGAGGTCAGGAGTTTCATGGGTTTAGCAGGTTATTACCGACGTTTTGTTGAGGGTTTCTCCAGAGTCGCACACCCTATTACCTCTCTTCAGCGTAAAGGGAAGAAATTTGAGTGGACAGAGAAGTGCGAGAAGGCCTTTCAGGAACTCAAGAAGGCACTTACTAGCGCTCCTATCCTTGTTGTACCAGATCCTTCAGCTGACTTCATGGTCTGTACAGATGCTTCCTTAGAGGGTTTAGGGGTAGTTCTTATGCAGGGTGGTAGGGCCATAGCTTTCGAGTCTAGAAAACTTAAGACTCATGAACTTAATTATCCCACTCATGACCTTGAGCTCGCAGCAGTAGTGCATGCACTTGTGAGGTGGAGACACTTCCTTTTAGGACATCACTTTGAGTTGCATTCAGATCATCAGAGTCTTCAGTACATCTTCACTCAGCCGAACCTTAATGCACGTTAGAGGAGATGGATGGAGTTCTTGTGCGAATATGATTTTGACGTTCACTACATCAAGGGAAAGGAAAATGTAGTTGCAGATGCTTTGAGTAGGAGACGTCACGAGGTTTACACCATATCCATGGGCACAGACTTGAGAGACTGTATACTTCGACACTTGTCAGAGGATGGATGGTATGCAGAGGTTGGTTAGGTATTACGTTCTCAGGTTACTTTAGAAGGGAAATATGTGGATTATTCTTTGGAGTCCGATGGACTGTTATGCCACAGAGGGTGCATTTATGTACCTTTCTTCGGAGGGTTGCGAGAGTTCATTGTCACAGAAGCTCATAGAGCTCCTTATGCAGCACATCCCGGGGTTAAGAAGTTGCATGCTGACTTGAGGCAGTTGTATCATTGGCCGGGAATGCGGCAGCTCATTGCTGAGATAGTAGCTTGGTGTCTTGAGTGTCAGAGGGTTAAGGTGGAGCACCGCCATCTAGGTGGGTTGCTTCAGTCTCATGCTGTACCAGAGTGGAAGTGGGATACTATATCCATGGATTTCATCATTGGTCTCCCTATGTCTTCTCGTCGCCATGATGCTATCTTGGTGACAGTTGACAAGTTGATGAAAGTAGCTCACTTTTCACCAGTTCGTACTACATTCACAGCTCCAGCAGTAGCACAGGTGTTCTTGCGAGACATTGTTAGACTACATGGTGTACCCTGCAAGATTATTTCTGACAGGGATTCTCTTTTCACTTCTACCTTTTGGAAGTCATTACAGGCAGCTATGGGCACTAAGCTCAATTTCAGTACAGCCTATCACCTGGAGACAGATGGTCAGACAGAGAGGGTCAATTAGGTGTTAGAGGATATGCTTCGTATGTACGTCATGGATCATCAGACCCGGTGGGAGGAGTATCTTCCCTTAGTGGAGTTTGCCTATAACAATGGGCATCACACTTCCTTGGGAATGCCATCCTACCAGGCATTATATGGTAGGCCTTGCAGGACGCCCTTGAGTTGGGATCGCATAGAGGATAGAGTTGCAATTGGTCCTAAGTTAGTTCGGGATATGGCACAATAGGTGGATTTGATTAGGCAGCGTCTCAGAGAGGCTCAAGATAGACAGAAGAAGTATGCCGATGCAAAGAGGATAGATCGTAGTTACTTGGTTGGAGACAGATTTTTCTTGAGACTGCGACCGCATAAGAGTCCAATCCATTACGGAAAGGGTTCTAAGCTCGCACCTTGCTTTGTAGGACCTTTTGAGATTCTGGAGAGGATAGGCCCAGTTGCCTACCGTTTAGCTTTGCCACCTAGCCTGTCACACATCCACGATGTGTTTCATGTTTCAGTTTTGAGAAAATATATCTATGATGAGTCTCACCTTTTAGATTGGGATGCCTTTCAGGTGGAGTCAGACGGGCAGCTAGCTTTGGAGCCCATTCGCATTTTGGCACGCCGGACATTGGCTCTTCGAGGTCGAGAGCTGGACCAGGTTAGGGTCCAGTGGGATTGTTATGATGAGGTTACGGTTTCATAGGAGGATGCAGCACGTATGAGATCAGAGTACCCTCACCTCTTTGATGAACTCCAGGAGGAAGTTCATGCCTAGAGGGGGAGGATGTGAGGCCTCACCTCGACTCAGTCTGACATTCAGTGGATTTTATATTTTAGACTATTATGGATACTTTATTTTGATGCATTTTGAGACTTAGAACTTATATGATTTCAAGATTTGGATAACATTTCTATGATTTGATGATTTACTTACATGCTATATGAGATAGAACACTACATGATTATTAGATAGAATGATATTGCAATGATAGATGTCGTTATTGAATTTGCAGGACTTTACTCTGAATATAGAACTATGATGTATGTTTAGTTTATGTGAATTGGGATGAAAATTACTTATGTGAAATTGTTTGATAAAAGATGTATTCAATCTGTGCAGATGAAAATTGTATGCAAGTAATGATGTGTATTGTTATATTATTGAATTATATTATATATGGATATTTGGAAGTACTAATGTGTAAATTGAGATGCGCAGGAAATTTACCATGTGACCATGGAAAATTACGGAGAATCAAACCTAGACTAATGTATGTTCGTAAGCCAGGGTTTGTCTATTTGGAGAGACAACACCCCATTTGTGTTGTATTTTATTCGTAACAGTATATGATGCATGAGTGTTAAGTGTTATTTAAATTTAATGTGTAAAAACCTCAAGAGACAATTTCATGTTTTATTTTTTGTAAAAGTGTTTTATTTGTGTCACTTGACATGTGTGTATTTAATTTAAATGTTTTATTTTGTCTCTTGGTGGGAAAGTGTTTAATTATAGTTTTCTTAATAAATTAATGTGTTGTCATAAATACTGTGGAAATATAATATTTGGAGTGGTCAACTTATGTTTGACCCGAAAATAAACTTCAGAGGGGTTTAAAATGAGTTAAATGAACACCTAGGGGTAGTTTAATAGGGTTTCCTAAAGCCCATAAGGTATACCTAGGGGTTAGGGGTAATTTTAGGCAAGTTTCTACTTTATAATGAGCTTTTTAACGCTTTAAAAATTGGTTTTTTTGAGTTGAGCGAAAATTGAAAATTAGAAGTTAAATCTAATCAAGATTTTTCCTTTTGGAATGAGAGTCTTTTTGCATTTTTGCTTTCTTTCTTCTTTTTGGTTTTTTTTTGAATCCTGTGAGAACTCGGAGAGTGAGCTTCTTAAGAAAGATTTTTGGGAATAGCAGGGTAATCACCCACTCTCCATTTTTGGAGACAGAAGAAAATTTGGAAAGAAAATAATGTTATGGAATAGAAAAATTGATTAAGGGTAGAAGGAAAAAGATTTGTGGATTGGGCAGCTCTTCATCAGATATCATATTAACCTTTGGGCAGATTAAGGTTGGTTTCAATTATTATTTGTAATGTCTGCTTCTTGTTTATTTCATACTTGCAGTTCTCCTCAGGGTATTGGTCCACTACCACCCTTTGAAAATGTTCATCACCAGAGTGTGGTGCTATGAAAGCCAAGTTGGGATTGTGTCTGAAAATAATCTGTATGCAATGCTTTCTATGTGTTTGCCTATTTGTTACCCATCTAGGAATTGGTTCTCCGAGCTCGGGGGTGGCTACCAGTTAGCCTAGGCTAGGAGGTGAGCACTCCGTGGTCATATTTGTGTTTTCGATTATGCAAGAAAATCAGAGGAAAGAGAATAGGAACCATGAAAAGACACTGAAGATTATTATGGAAGATACTTAAATTCAGTTGCAGATGTTTGTTTAAAGTTGTTATAGAAATATGCCTCATTCATAGTAAAGAGAAGCAAGTTGTAATTTGTGAAAGTAGATTTGAAGTTTTATTGTTGTGACTATTCAGAGAAACATCCTGTAAATTGGTAGAATATCTTAGAATTGTTTTAAAAAAAATAAAATAGAAAAGCTTGTTATTTCTACTTCTGGTTTTAGAAAAAAGAAAAGTTAATTTGTGTTGCATGCAAAAGCTTCTTGTATTATGGAAAGAAATAAAAGAATAGATTTCAATTAAATTTTATCTATATTTTTACTTGAGGCAAAATAGAAGTTTATTTATACAGAAAGATTTTAAGTAATTTAATGGGAAAAGATGTTATATGTAAATATTTTATTAAAAAAAAAAAATCAATGAAATTCTTTTTATTCCAGAAAAGTATACTGTATCCTTGAAAAAGTATTCTAAATTGTTTTTCAGTTAGCATTGATTTAAAAAGCTTATATATTTATATTTCTGATTAAACTTAATGTTTTTCCCTTTAATATAATAATTTTAAAAAAAAAATTGCATGTAAACCTTTTAAAAAAAATATATATAATTTCATATTGAAATATTTTCACCATTTTAAACTGTGGATACAAATTTATATAATTATAAATATATATATATATATATATAAATATTTTTATATATTATATATTTAAAAAAAAAAAAAATTTAAAAAAAAAGGGGATGTATTTGGGTCCTTGCGGACCCCATTGTGTGTACGCACAGTGGAGGGCCGCGCGGCGCCCACTGTGTGCACACACAGTGGAGCCGCTTTCGGCTCCCACTGTGTGGGCACACAGTGGACGGCCACGGTCGCCACTGTGCGCTCACACAGTGGCGCGCGGCCAACCCGCCTCCCTTTCCTCCATAGCCTGCAACGAAAAGAAAAAAACGTGGCCGACTTTGGGGTTCTCGGCCCAACAAGAATATTGACTGTTAAAAAAAAATATGGGTTAAACCCTAGCCCGGATGGGGCTAGGGTAATTTTGGTTTTAAAAATAAATATGTTAATTAGTTTAGATAATATATATGTGAGAAATTAGAACCCTAATTAGGGTTGGGAAAAAAATATAGAATAGAATTTAGGAAGTTAAAATGGCTTTTGAATTAGAATTAAAATATTTGTCATTTATGTAAAATATATATTTATATATGTATCCATATATATATATGGGTATATATATATGTATATATATGAATTTTGATCAGAATTTTGGGTAAGTAATTAAATTATAAATATATATATATATATATATATGTATATACATACATATATATATATGTATATACATATATATATGTATGTATATACATATATATATATATATATATATATATATATATATATATATATATAATCCTGGTTTTTATTTGGAATAAATAATAAAGAGAAATTTAAAAAGGTTGATTAGACTATATAGTCATATTGGAGATTTAATTAATTTTTCCTCTCTTATTTCCTTTAGCTTGATTAATTTAATAAACTTAATGACTGAGTATCTCTTGGAGATAAAATTAAAACGGTTAGTTTTCCGCAATTAAAATTAAACAATTTATCGATGCTTAGTTCGTATCAGAATTAGCTCGAATTTAATAATGGAAATTTCATTAACGCTTGTTGTGAGAGTGAACTTGTTAATTAATTTAGTATGTTTTAAAAAAAAAAAATTTGTTCCGTTTTTGCCCTAAATTTTGGGCATGACAATATATATATATATATATATATATATATATATATATATATATATAACCATAAATCAATGACAAAATAAACATTTTAAATATTATATATACAATATAAATTTTTATATAGATGTATATCAAATACTATATATATAATAGTATTTCAAATGAAGAATATAAACATTGTACTTCATCTATTTCATTTTGAAGACAATTACTCCATTTGCATAAACAATATATATACTAAGCATTTAAAAGCATTAAATCAATCTATTTTTAAAACAATGACAAATTTAACTCTTGATGTAAAATTACATCCTTCATATAAAATAATCATTCATTTATGCAAGATACATTCAATGCAACTACTATGGTGTATGAGGTTCCATCTCCCTACTGATTTCAAAAAGCTAAAACAACTCTACTTGAACCAAGTTCTCACCTTCATCCACATTCACCTATTCCAGCATTCACTTGCACTGGATTGTTCATCAGCAATGACAATTTCCAATTTTCACGATAAAACAATTTAAATCATTCATTTGCATTTAAATTTCCAATTCCAATCTAATTTAAATGTAAGTTTCAATTTCATTTCAATTTCATTTTCTTTTTCAATTTCATCCATATAATATAAGATATAACCAATTTTTCTAGTTTAATAACTACAATTAAATATTGATAAAAATGGTATGTGACATTATTTATAGTGGATGTTCATATCATATGACTAGTGACAAGAGTAAGTTTGTAAAACTTGAAAAATTTGATGGAGTTGTTAGATTTGGAGACAATTAGACAACTAGGATAGTTGGAATTGGTTCAATCATCTTTGATGTGTTACATAATACTAACAATATTTTCTATATTAAAAGGCTTGAATCATAACCTTTTGAGTGTTGGAAAGATATGTGGAAATGGATATAATCTTGTTTTTCAAGATGATGGATGTGGGATCAGAAAGAGGTTTGAAACCCTGATTGCAGTTGGAAAGAGGACAAATGGAAATATATATCATTTGAAGACCACTGGTGGATACTACTTGATGGTGCAAATTATGTTAGGACCTAGAGGCAACTAAGAGGGGGGGGCGGGTGGGTGAATCACTTGTCTATTAATTTCAACCTAAATATAACTTAATCAAACTTGACACATAATACCGGTAAACCAAAGATAATGTCAGTTAATAGATTAACAGTTAATATTGATACCGGTGAAACTTAATGCATGAAATAGAAAGAGAAACAACATCCACAACACAAAGATTTGTACGTGAAAACCCTATAAGGGGAAAAACCATGGTGGGAAACCTTACCCACAATTAGATGATACTACTGTAGATAGTATGTGTGTACAAATGGGCTCTGCACATGCAAAAAGGCCAATTGCATAGAGCTCATTTCTCAATCACAAAATAGGAGTCACACTGACTACAATTGGATTATTAAATCCAATGATAATGTACTGCTCAAAGTAGGATCTCCAATGCTGGATTAAATACTAGTTAAGCTTTGATAATCACCTTCTCTATGGTCTTCTCATATAATCTTCTATATTTGCACATACCATGTTACATTACCATATACCTTCTCTCAGTTCTATATCTTTCTTCTACCTTATTACATCATCTCATAAATGAGATCTTACATATATACCAAAACCTAAGACCAAATGTGTAGGTTGGCTCACAAAGAATATTACAATTAAATCAATTACAAATAAGTCAATATGTGATGCATCATGTTGGCTCAATGTAATTACAACAATACCAATTGATTAAATAATCTCTATAACATGTCATGCTGATCTAGAATAGATAATGCATGCCAGTCCATAACCTAGACCAATTTGCTAGCAACAACAAATATCTCATCCCGATTAGACCAATAACCAAAATACCAAAACCAAGTGTCCAAACCATATCTTCGACATAAGCAAGTGATCACCAAATGATAACAAGTCATCCTCAGTGTCGGTGAACAATACAACCTATCGGTTAACCAAATACCGGTGACTGTGCTTAAGTCACTGATCTTGCCGGTGAACATAATGTGCCAGCTCAACATAATCAAAGATATCCAGAAGGGTAGGTGTTGATAAGTGTTGACATCAATGACAAAACCAATGCAACACATCCATAATACCAACAAATTACTGAGTTGGCTATGGCCTCAAAGGATGTGCCACATTAATTTTGATAATTTGGTGAGGATTAGTTCAATTCAAGTTGTGAGAGATTTGTTGAGGATCACAAAACTTGCTAATAGTATTTGCAAATAATATCAAGTTGGAAAACAAATGAGAACTTTCAATGTTAAGGAACAATATTCTACTGGACTGTTGGAGTTAGTGCACACTGATCTTTGTGGATCGAATAGGACTAGAAGTCAACATGGTGATAGGTATTTCATGCTCTTAATTGATGATTACTATAGAATGACCAGGGTTACTTTATTAAGAGAAAAGTTTGAAGATCTAGAAAAGTTTAAGAAATTCAAGGTCATGGTTGAAAATGAGATAGATAGAAGAATCAAATGATTGAGATCTGATAGAGGTGGAGAATTTACTTCTAATGAATTCAATAAATTTTATGAGAATTATGGGATAGGAAGACACTTGTCCGCTCCTAGGACACCTCAGTAGAAAGGTGTACTAGAAAGAATGAACAAAACAATGATGAATGGATCAAGTTTACCAAAAATCTATTGGAAATAATCAATACACACCATAGTAAATACTCTTAACAAGGTACAAATTAGAAGGAATTATGGGAAGAAATCTTATGAACTTTGGTATGGAAGGACTCCATTTGTGAAACATTTCAAAGGATTTGGAAGTAAATGCTATATCAAGAGAGATGAAGAAAATTTAGGAAAGTTTGACGCAAGAGCTAATGAAGGTATTTTTATTAGATACTCTACGAAAATAAAAGCGTATAGATGTTATAAAAAAATACTATAAGTCAAATATTGCTGTCGAATACCTTGCTAACAAAGGGGTCAATAGCGCTACTTAAGCGACGTGGACTAATGAAGACAGGATGGATACCGAGCTCTGCATGCTTATGCTTCATGACATAATTTGAGCTAGTAAGGACAATGAGTAATACTACTTTTATTACTAGTGGTGATTCTAGAAAGATCGCCCTCTTTCTAGTTTTGCAATGTGTTGGCTACGGATGATGTAATTATTGTGTCATTATTTCGCATGCTTTGTGGGTTGATATCTCTTCGGCTCAGACTTGTCTTTTCAGAGTGGTTGTTGTGATTTCTTTGAGCATTATGGGGGGAGCTAGGAAGAGAGTTGTGCCTTTGAGTTGTGAATATATTAAGAATAACCATAAAATATGGAGGCTTCTTATGAAATAGGGTGTTACTCCCTTCATTGAGAAAATGTGAGGGATTAACAAGGATGTTACTGCTTATTTTGATAAGTGTGCGTAAGGTTACAATCGATGAGAATTAGATAGCTGAAATTATGAGGCTTTCCTCTAATGCATGAAATAGTACAAAGATAGAAATTACACAAAGATTGCAGTGCAAAAAATTTCAAAATCTGAGAAGGAAAGGGGGAAGTTGGTGAATAAAACTGCCATCTTTTATGACATTAGTGTTCTCAAGGACATTTGGGCTAAACTCATTAAGGTACTCATGGATTACTTTACTCTTGATGGGATTTTTACCAGGGTTTATGGTCACCATTTTGTTTTGTTAAACCATTTCCGCCATAATGTTAGGGTTTCTTTTCCTTTTTTCTTGATGTCCTCTCTTTGGGATAGCTTTAGAGCTCATAGGAGGAATATGGCCAAGTAAGGGTTGCTTGTGTTAATTGATAATCATTTTTGGGCCCTTCTTTCCCCTTCTTATATCCCCATTTCTTTAAATGATAATACTAGTGCTGGGGATCTTGGGGATGAGGAACCCATTTTGGATCCGAAGGATGAGACTTTCTCTCCTCCTAAAAAAGATAAAATTGAGAATACTCCTAAAACCAAACCTATTTTGGGAAAGGGTAAGAAGGGTTCAAAGAAGGTTGTTATCTCCTCTTCTACCTCTGCTGGTAATGAGACCTCTTCTTCTGGTGGCCATAGGGGGAATTTTGAGGATAATGCAGTGAACAAGAGAGTTATCCTAGAGCCTGGGAGTTAGAATTATGAGATACTCCTTTCATCTCTTCATCAAGAGACCATTAAAATCATTGGATTTGTAGTTCAAAAGGACCTTCATGCCAAGAGTGTCGAGCTTAATGATAAAAGGGATGACTATGTGGACATCCTGGGTATCACAAGAGGCCATGCCATTGATACTTTTAGTCTTTTTAAATGGCTCTTCCATGAAATCAAAGAGGTTAAATTTAACCAGAGGGATATGAGTACTAAGGTAGAAGCTATGCCCACTTCTACTTGTCATGATAGATAGAATGGTGACAGTCAGTGGACTGTGGATGAGAAAAAATCTGTTGTGGATTGTATCAATGGAGATGTTGAAGGTATTGATCACATGAAGAAATGTTTTAAAGATAGATTCACCCATGTTGAGGAGAATTACATGAAATTTTAGGCCACCCTCATGACCAATATATCCAATAGTCATAGAATTGTCAAGTAGATGACTGACGCTATGAATATTATGGTGAATAATCTTGACACGGTTCAACAGGACAAGATGCTGGTCAATTTGGATGATGATAAAGACAAGACTCAAGGGGATTCTATCTCTTGTAAGAAGACTAGGGGGAATTTAAAAAAGAAAGTTGCTACCCAAAGTGTGGAATACAAGGAGCTAAGGTCTGTTGCTGATAAAATGACTCTACTAGAGGCGGAGGTTGCTGAGACTCTTAAGAGCCTTATGTAGTTTTTTTTCTATGTTTCTCTAGCTTTGTCTCTTTCTTGTTGCTGATTTTTTGTTGCCCATCTGGCCTTTTGCTGGTTCTTTGGCTCCCATATGTATCTCTCTATTTTCTGCAACCTATTTTGTTTTGGGTTTTATTTTGATGTTTTGATTCTAAACCTTTTAGAATATTCTTTGTAAAGGGTTTCAGGGGCCCTTCAAAACTTCTTGTTTCCTTAATCCAAAATAAAATATTGTGAAGAATATTTGAAAGAAGAAATGTAAAATTTAATGAAGACACTTTAAAAATTTCAATTACAGAGATAGGATATGAATCTAATGAGTCTAGCGAAAAACCAAAAGAAGAGAAGACAAATAAACAAAGGTACAAGATGATAAGGAATATTCTCTAAAAATTGCTTCTGAGACTCTGAGATATGTGCAGAAGAATCACTCAGAGAAATAAATTATTAGAGACAAGAACAAAGGTGTTATCACTAGAAGTAAAGTTGTTGAAGAACAGGTAAATTAATGCTTAATTTCATAAACAAAACCAAAAACAGTGAATGATGCTTGTAGTGGTCAACATTGGATTAAAGCTATGAAAGAGGAATTGAAATGGATTGAGAAGAATTAGAGTTGGGAACTTGTACCAAGATTGGATGACAAGAATGTGATAGGAACTAAATGGATATTTCAAAACAAATTGGATGATGATGGTCGGAACAAAGCAAGACTTGTATGTAAAGGATATTCATAGGTAGAAGGAATATATTTTGAGAAAACTTATGCTCCTATAAAAAGAATGAAAGCTATCAGAATGTTTTTAGATTTTGTGACACACAAGGATTTTAATGTCTATCAGATGGATGTAAAATCTGCATTTTTTAATGGAGAAATAAAAGAGGAAGTATAGATTAAACAACTAGAAGGATTTAATCTATCAAATACTCTTGATATGGTTTGTAAACTAAAGAAGGTGTTGTATGGACTAAAGAAATCTCCAAGAGCTTGGTATACAAGTCTTGACAAATATTTTCTAAAGAAAGGATTTTAAAAAGGTACTACTGACAATAATCTCTATTTTAAAGTTGTAGAAATAACATCTTGATTGTAATTATATATGTGGATGATATAATATTAGGAGGAAATGATGGTATGTGCAAGAATTTTTTTGATGAGATATAAGAAGAGTTCAAAATGTCTATGATTGGAGATGAATTTATTTCTTGGTTTACAAGTTAATTAGAAAGATGATGGTATATTTATTTCATAATTTAAGTATGTTAAAGAAATTTGAAGAAGTCTATAATGGATAATGCTAAACCTATATGAACTCTTATGACCATTGGTTGTAAGTTGAGTAGAGATGTTGAAGATTGATTAGAGCATATATAGATCAATGATTGGAGGTTTATTGTATTTGACTACTACTAGACCACATATCATGCATGCAATTTGTCTTGTGTCTAGATCTCAACAAGACCCCAATGAAACACTTGTTGCTGTGAAAAGAATTTTCAAATACCTAAAAGGAAAAAAAGACTATAGTCTATGGTACCTTAAAAGATATAACTTATGGATGACAAGAAAAGACTGGTGGGCGTACATTCTTCCTTGGACCCTAGTTGGTTGCTTCATCAAGTAAGAAACAAGATTCAATATCTCTATCAACCAATTAAGCTAAGTATATTGTTGTTGCTACTGTCTATACTCAAGTTTTATGGATGAAACAAAATTTGAAGGAAAAATTGGAATATTGTTTGATGAACCTATCCCTATATTTTGTGACAATACCAGTGCAATAATTATATAAACTACAACAAAAGAAGTATTTATTTTCTTAACACTTTGGTGAAACTACAAGATAAAATCAAGCCTATTTTGAGCTACCAGAGTGTTGTTCTTCTTGGGTTCTACTTGAGGTTTCCCCTCATAGTTAAATAAGTCTCTAATACCTTCTAGAAAACAATTCTAGAAAGAATCCAAAGGAATTTGGCTGGTTGGAAAGGCAAGCTTCTGAGTAGTGCACAAAAACTTCAACTCCTTGCTTCCTCTCTACAAGGAATCCCTATCTATTTCCTCTCCCTATTCAAGATTTCAAGTTCCATGATAGAAAAATTTGAAAGGATTCAGAAGACTTTATTATGGACGGGTATGGAGGAAAATAAAAGAATGGCCTTGTTTAGTTGGGACAAGGTCTGTTGTCCTAAATATATGGGGGGCCTAGGAATCAGGAAAATTGCCTTGCTTAACAAGGCCCTCATGGTGAAAATTGGATGGAAGTTGGCCCTCCAAAAAGAATATTGGTGCAAGATCATGTGATAAATATCTCAACTAAGAGAATTTTTATAGAGTTCTTCCAACTTAAGGGCTCCCTAGTGGCTCTAAGATATGGAATAATGTTCTTAAATACAAAAATATCATCCAATCAGGTTTGTTGTGGTTGATTGGGAACAATGACAATATTTGTTTCTAGGAGGATACTTGGATGGGGGATAAACCCTTTGTTCTCAACCATTCCTTTAAGAACATTCATGATGAGGCAAAGGCATTCTTTGGGTATTGTGTCTTGGACTACATCACCCCTTCTTAATCCTGGAGGGAAATCTTGTAATGCTGCCATTATCAACCCACTTGCTGCATACAACTATGGAGCTTTAGAATATTCTAAAGAAAACTAGAATCCCTCTCTTCTCTAGAGAGGAAAAACTCATTTAGAGACTGAACCCGAGGGGTGTGTTCACTGTTAAGTCTATATATCTCTCTCTCTCTCTCCTTAGGGAAAACAATTCTCTGGGATGGTGGAGGAAGGTTTGGAACTAGCAATTAATCCCTAAGATTAACTTCTTCTAGTGGATTTCCCTCCATAATAAGATTCTTACTCAAGATAATATTTCTAAGAGAGGATTTCAATTCCCTAACCATTGTGGTTTATGCAAACAAGAGGAGGAAAACCCTTCCCACCTATTACTCCATTGCACCTTCACCAAAATTCTTTGGGACTTGGTGTTACAAAAATTGGATGTGCCTTGGGTTATGAATGGGGACCTTCAACAATTTGTAATGGATTGGGAAGGGCCCTCACTCAACCCCCTAATTAAAACACTATGGAGATTGATCCCACCTCACCTTGGATGGAGCATTTGGAAAGAGAGAAACAATAGGATTTTCTATGATCTCAAAAATACTATTGAGGTGGCTTTTGGATCATTTACAAATCTCCTCTTGGATAACCTCTCTACCATCGCTTGCCCTTGTCCATCCTTTCCTCCCTCATTATTTGATAACAAAATTGCTAAGAGTTGGGGCTTGCCTTCCTCTTATGCCAAGAAGGAATACTAGATGGTGTCCAACTCAGTTGGGGTGGTGTAAATTAAATTTTGATGGTGCTATGAGACAGTCCATGGGGGAGGCCACTGCCGAGGGAGTCATAAGGATGCATACAGGGGAATTGGTGGCAACTTACTCTAGGAACTTGAAGGGTAATACAAACACCCAAGCGAAAGGGATGAATTTACTCCGGGGACCCAAACTTTCCCTCTAAATTGGAGTGAAGGCCTTATTCATTGAAGATGACTCTAAAATTATAATTGATGTAGTTAAGGGATTGAGAAAGATTAACTAGTCTATTTAAGATATAACTAGAGACATCCACAAATTCCTTCTAGGGTTGGAGCACTTTGAAATTGGTCATGTTTATAGGGAGGGAAATATGGTTGTTGATGTCATGGCAGTGTTTGTCTTACAAACTAAAGGATGGAGATGTTGGGGGACGAAAGATTTTCTCCCCAATAATGTTCAAATACTCTTGTGTGGAGAGTCCCTGGCGATGGAGTCTAACGGGTAAATTATATCTCTTCAAGTATTGGCTTCTGCAACACTTATTATTTGGGTTGGAGGTTGTAGGTTTGAATTTAGAAGGTGACAAAATTTGAATTTGGAGATGAGCAAGCCTTGGATGAGGTGGAATTAGTTGAGATGGACTCCTAGGTAAAAGCAAACCATTCATGTTGGAAGTGGCAAGCCTTTTAATTTTCTACGATATGATGCACATGCATTATTGTAGCAAGATGTGTGGAAGTCGAAGTTATGATGACAAGGTAATCCCTAGGGAAAGAAAGGTTACAAATTTAAATCTTTCTATCACATCTCATTGCATGTTGTGTTGTTGGCATGTGTGAAGGATTAAGGAAAGATACATGTGCTTTTATGACTTTGACAACCTACATAAGGCTTGCTTTTACATTTACTACAACACTTCTAGAATGAAATTCACAAATTTCTATAGTGCGTTGTTTTTTCTATGAAAAATTATTAATACTCTTAGAGTGGGGGGAGACTATGTGTGTATTGAGCTCGAAAAGATAGATGAGTTCAAAAATATTGAGATTGTATGACACATTTACAAGGAGGGAGGATTTGATGAAGTTGTCGATACAATTCGCTACCTCCTAGGTCAATAGGAGAGTCACAGTGGGAGGAATTTTGTTTGAGGTCAGTTAGGAGTTGATTGCACAAGTGATTGACCTTTCCATGGAAGGAGGAAAGTGGAGGAGAACTAGCCATGTGGTGAATAGTGAAAGTCTTAATAGGTTCTTTCATGGGAATGGAGCCCCCGTGAAGTTACTGGGTGGATATATGCAAGAGAGGAGCTACCTAACCAATGGAAAATGATATGGTTGATGATAATGAAGAACTTTACTTTGGAAGATCGCTTAAAAGTTTACTACTTTTTCCATATGCCACTTTTAAATCATTTTAGGAACCATGATACCATGTCCTTCCCATTCTATCTATTTCATTCCTTTGAACACTCTATCAAAGAAGTCCTAGACCCTAAAAATCACGGTAAAATCTTGTGCCCTTGCACCATGACTTGATTTATAGATTATATTCATTCCATTTGGCCCTATGTATTCCTAGGAATATTGTGGTCATGGATGTGTCTACCTCAAGTGCTTCCCCTTTGTTAATTGGTTTGCCTAGTGCTTGGAAAAAACATTACATTTGCCAACCTGAGGCTACTTTAATTGCTTCCCCTAGAACCCCCTCTACTTGAGTGGTTATTACTGAAATTGATGTGTTTAAAACACAAAATCCCTCAACAAGATAGAAGAAAGGGAAGAACATGAGCCACCATAAGAAGATCACTATTTTAGAAGAGTTGAGCAAGGAGTAAGAGGAAGGAAGGGAGAGCAGTAGGAATGAAGGAAGAAGAAGGTCAAATAGATTGGCCTCATGTGATTTTGGGAAGGGTAAAAGTTTAAAGCTTGTTGATTTTGGCTTGGAATATGAAGAAGGTGAATAGGGGAAGGAGTATAACGGAAAAGAGGATGAGGGGAATGTAGATGGTGGTGGGGATAATTCGGATGACAACCCAAAGAAGTCGGTGAACAATAGTTGGGTTTAACAAGGGAACCCAATTAGGGATGATAGAATGGAAAAGAGTTGATATGGAAGAGGAAGCCAAGGTGAATGTCATAGGCGAGAGTTGTGCGGGATGTCAAAAGGATAACAAAGGGTTGAAGGAAATGGGGGAGGAATTGTGTATGCTGAAGGACCAAATTATTGAGCTGGGAAAGAACATGGGTAGCATATCCAGATTAAGCCTCTAGATTATGCACAGTTCAGTGACCTCTTTGTGTTTATTGCAGGATAAGGTGCTAGGAGATGCTACGGGTGAGGATGACTTTTACAAGGAACTTTTCAAGTTGTTGACTAAGGATTGGAACAATGTCTTACTATAGATAGGCCAAGGTGTCAAAAAGTCTAGTAATGCTTAGTGTCATAGGGGCCTCATTTTTTGTTGATCTTGTTTATTGGAGCTTTGCTCCCCTAATAAACTTATTAGGTTACTTGAGTATGTTTTATACTCTAATATCTTGTTCTCAAATTCTGGTTATTTTTTGGTTGGTGTGTGTTTATTGCTTTCAAATTGCTACAACTATAGTTATTATTGGTTTTTTGTTGTAGTTTTTGGATGCCTTTGGGTTGTGGATATTATAGGAATAACACCCACATTATGCTGCTTTCAATATTAAAAACAATCCTTCTATGAATTTTATAAGATATAACTATTTAAATGTAAATTTAATATAAGTTCAATAAATATCAAATAAATTTAAAAATACTATTGAACAATAGAATAGCTAGTGTAGATCAAATTTATTAAAGATAATGATAATATATAATTAACTTTCTTAATATCATGATTATAATAATAAAAATCTCACCTTAATTTTTTTTAACCCTATATTATTATTATTTTTTGATCGGTAATAGTTTTTGTATTAGATTAATGCAAAATTTTAAGCATACAGAAATGCAGTCTCCCATAGTCCATTTACATACTGTAGGCAGCAAATCCCCATACTACCCGCAACCATATAGTATGTTCTAAAAAACCATACAACCTATGCAAGTCCAAAAAAGACCAGTTCAATGCTGCTCCCGCCAAACCCAAATATTACAAAAATAGTTTAGTTTTAACAGGAAACTATTAACATAAAATTTGTACAAGCATATAAAAACAATGGCCGAATGGCCACTCACTCGCTATCGTCCTGGCTCTCCTTCTCCCCTCCCTCCTTGGTGGCCAAAGCTTTACCTCTTGCCGCTTCACATTTCATCTTTGGGATGCAATCCAAACATCCGAAATCACGGTCACCTTCCAAGCTCGCCAGCAATTGAACAACCCGTCCTTCCTCAAACTTGTCTCTTAGGTCTCTATCGGCTTCCATCCGTGCTACCACCTATAATGTCTTTAGGATTGCGTCCACCCTAATTAGTTTCACACATAGCTTCATAGCTTCCCATCCAATACGAGCATGTTCATGACATTGTTCTTTTATATCATCCTCCGACCAACAGACAAAAGGCAACTCCTCCTCCTGGTCATCTCCCTCCTTGATATGAATGCCTACTCGAGGCACAACCCACTCCAGAAGTGAGTTGAGATTGGGAAAGTACTACCCATCAATCAGTTTGGTCAATGTGAGTCTAATCTTCTCCACCTCCGGCTCAAACTTGCTTGCCCATGTCAAAATCAAGGAGTACACCTCCATATTTGTCTGGTATTGATGATGGACATACACCACCTCTTCTGCAAACATGAGGCAATCCGCACTCCACTGTTTCTCCTTCTTGTAATAGAAGAGTCCCTATATCCTCTTCTCTTTCACCTTTCCAAAAAATGGCACCAACTTCTTATCTGTGCGCAGGGTGAAGTTTGTTTCCATAGTCACCTGCAAATTGAAAATGCACCAGCTTCTGCAATGACAATGTCATAAAAGCCACAAAGTAGTGCAATCAATTAAAAACACACAAACACTAGCTTGCAAACCAAAGGGAAATAAATTCCTCCATCGTCGTTTAGGATGCGTAATGAATACAGAAGTGATGGCATAAATGCCATGAGATTGCACTAAAGATTTGTTGCCATCCTCCACCTACACCAAGCGTACGACCTGCCAAAGATAACTACCACATTCAAGGAGAAAGCATCAACTTGCGTGGTGTACTTGCCAAAAAAACTTCCCTCGCTTACGTATTGCAGGAAGTAAATTCCTAAATGACTACATTTAAGACCACCTCCACAATCTTCCATCTCCTTTCCACCACTTGGTTGTAAAACTATCCATATAACATCCACTATTAGATAGCAAATCTGCCACTACATTTGCTCCTTGCATGACATGGGAGACATGAAATTCCACAAATAATTTGAGCTTATCTCGGATCGTAGACACCCAGTGGTTTATTTTCCAGCATGGAGTGTTTCCTTTAGCAATTGCATTAATAACTACCTGAGAATCTCCTTCCAAATGCAGTTGTTGAACTTTCATATTTAAAGCCAACTCAGTTGCCAGAAGTGCCGCCTGGACCTCCGCTTCATTATTTGTACCATCCTGCAAACGTTGTGCTCCTTTGAAGAGGATATACCTGTTATCATCCCTCGCCACTATCCCAACACATGAGATTCTCGGATTCTCGGATTTCCT